>NW_024881528.1:0-683750 GCF_019059575.1 Amphibalanus amphitrite | reverse complement strand
CTGCGGGGCGGCTAGGCTGTGGAAAAGTGCAGCCGTGCAGAACTCTACTGTGGGGAGCTGAACCATAATAGAGACCAACCTAGGGTACCCCCAAATCTAGTTTTCTCACCGGTTTTGGGCCACTTATTTTTCAGACCTTGGCCTTCCCCCCCCCCCCAAAAAAAAACACGCAAATATTTGCAAAAAAGTCAGGTATTCCGTCTCAGCTGAGTGAAGAAACTACCGTTTTGGCAACCTGGAATAAAGGTTTCAATCTGCCAAATGAGTTGCCGAGCCAGTGAAAGAGGTAGATTTTTCACTTACATGCTTCTTTCCTTTGTGACCCACAACCCCTAATTTGGGGAGGACAAGCTGCCTCAACGGGTCTGACCTCAAGAAAAGTTGTGGGGCACCGCCCCCACGACCCCAGAGCTGTGGGGCAAGCTCCCCCCACTGCCCCCTCCCCCGGTTCCCGCGCTTACGTATGAATCTATGAAATTATGTTGGTAGATTTCCTATTTCGATTCCTCCAGCTGGGGGGGGGGGGGGCTCAAATACATTACGAGCCCCCCAGCCGAAAAGTTGGAGGGGCTCAGCCCCCGCTAGCCCCCCCCCCCGGTTCCCGCGCCACTGCTGACACATAACCAATGACCATCCTCTTTCTTCCAGCCTTTGAGACATGTATATGAAAAGGTCCGCGAGTAGCCGCCCGTGTCCCTCCTAAGTGTCTTTCTGACACAATCTTTCCTACATAATCCGTTGAGCTTTGCGTTGCAGCAGGGTCACAACACTGACCGCCTGATGTCCACTGCCTACTCAATCGCGTTCGCCCAGTGACAGTGTCCCAAATCCAGCAGTGGTTCATTGTATCCGGTTGATATCGATACTTCTGTTCATCGGAAAGTAGCTGTCATTAATGCTGAAAAATGTATTTAACGTTGAGTGTTTTCGTCTCACTTGAATACCGAGCGTCGGCTCTTCGTGTATTGTCACAGCCGATTGAGGAAGAACAGTAAATTAATGCGATATTATGTCCTGTGGCACGTGCCCTCCTCTTCTGCGTCCCTGGAGCGCCAGCTGACCCAGTGCTCTCGGTGCCATGCTGGAGCGGGACC
The DNA here is from genome assembly GCF_019059575.1 of Amphibalanus amphitrite. NCBI lineage: Eukaryota > Metazoa > Arthropoda > Thecostraca > Balanomorpha > Balanidae > Amphibalanus > Amphibalanus amphitrite. Next base: position 682,656 of record NW_024881528.1, on the reverse strand, counting down.
CCGACCGGCCGGCCGGCCGGCGCGGCGGATGCAGCTCGGAGCCCACGGGATCAGATAGGTTTCCGGTGCATCGGCCGGTTTCTGTCGCTCCCGGCCACTGGCGGTCGCAGCCGCTAGCAAAAGGGGGGCCAAACTCACACTCGCAGGACATAACATTTATCCGTCACAGGGGGGGGGGGGTGATCGGCCTAATGTTTTACGTCCACGAGGCGCCGCGCAGTTGGCACTGCTCATGCTTCATTCATCTCATTCTTGCGTGGAATCTTTAAGCTAAATTTAAGGCAAAATCACCAGTTCCATTTCCCGTCCCACGGTGTTTCCACCGGTCGGGCCACTGCACCATGGCGACGGATCAGTGTAGCATATACTGGAAGGTTGGGCACGCGGACTCATGACCTTACCACTATAAACCAATTCGGAAAAGTACAGATACCTACCTCTTGCTTTGAACAAGCATGTGAAACCCAGAGAGCATTTTCAGACTATGACATTTACCCATATAGTTGTGTGGCGGCGGGAGAGAGTAGGTACACCGACTGACCGACCTCTGGAGACCAAAGGTTCCTGGCTTTCAAAATTGGCATCTGAGGGCCGCGCGCGACTCCTGTGGGCTTCGCAACGGCTCTATTGGGGCTCACTCAACCTGCCTAGTCCTCATGCTAAAAAGACTGGCCCTGAGCCCTGAGGACTTCATCAGTCTCTGCCAGCCCCAGGAACCACAACGGCTCATGGGGTCCCGACGTCGAAATATGAGGGAATCTACGCGGGACCATCAGGACGTAAAGTGATCTCGATCAGGACCAACGTAAGGCTGTGCAGGTCGCAGGAGTCTGCGTAAGCCCTTTGATCTTCAGAAGCCCACCCATGTATGTTTTCACTTAGAGACCAGTTTAGGGCCCTCAGAGACCAGTACAGGGCCTGCAAACTGCAAAGGCCAGTAGTTTGAGACCATCAGAGACCGTGTTGGACTCTCAGAAGCTAATGTGGTCCTTACTCATCACAGGCCAACATGGGGCCCTCAGAGGTCAGCGTGGGGCTCTAAAAGACCGGCATGAGCCGTCGTTGGACCCCAGAGGCCAGCAGAGGACCCTCAAAGGCCAAGATGGGCCCTCCTCAGAGGCCAATGCAGGCCCTTAGAGGCCGGCATCGGGTCTTTAGCAACCAGTGCGGGGCCCTCATTGGCACCTAAAGGTTCGTCTTGGGACACCAGAGACAGAAATAAGGCCACCAGAGACCGGTGTGAGACGCTCAGACGCCGGTTGGGGCCCCTGAGGCCGGTTAGGGGCCCTCATAAGCCAGCTGTGGGGCTTCAGAGGTCAATGTGGGCTCTTAGCGGCCAACGTGGGCGCTTGACCGCCACTGAAGTTCCCTCAGAGGTCAGCGTAGGATGCTCAAAGACCGGTGTGGGAGCTATATTAATAGCTGAGAATGGGTTTTTTGAGCCTCGTGACGATCGAATAAGGGCCAGGGCCCCATACACCTATGGTGGCCCATCGGTTGTTTGAGGGGGGAGGGCAAATGATATGATGGCCTCCTTTATTGGCCTTTGGGGGGGCATGGCCCTGATGCCCCCCCCCCCCACCGCGACCGCCACTGTGTACACATTACACACAGGCCTCTGAGATTGCATACTAGTTCATGCAAACTCTATGCAGGCTCCGGAGGTCCCAACTCCCACGCTAATCCTTAAGAAACCAAGCCGGCATACGGCGTCACCACCGGCCTTCTGAGGTGTACAGCACCAACCCACGAGGTCTTACTTTAGTGTCGTAGAGCCACGCTCATTTGGCATGGCCCACCCGCCACTGCCGAAGAGGGTCTCAGCCAGCCATTGTTGGGCCTAGAGAGCCTCAATTAAACCCACGCTGATATTCCATATAAGATCCGGCCATACTCGTCAACCGGTGCCAGCGACGCTGACCGCCAAATTGACAGAATGCGAAACTGAGCCCACTCATGAGTGAAATTTACGTCCTTTGATGGCGCAAGAAAGAAAATGAAACATACAAAAAGCTTTCTAGGACTTTTGTTCGATCTGAAAGGTGGGGCCAAAAGATAGTATGGCCCCACCTTTCAGCACCAAAGGGGGGGCCATGGCCCCCGTGGCCCCCCCCCTGGGACCGCCTATGCTCCCGGCTAGCGGTGACAGACTCCGGGCGGACCGGCAGCTGACCCTGCCGTCCGCTGTAGGCGGTGACAGACCGGCAGCTGGCCCGGCCGTCCGCTGTAGGCGGTGACAGACCGGCAACTGGCCCGGCCGTCCGCTGTAGGCGGTGACAGACTCCGGGCGGACCGGCAGCTGGCCCGGCCGTCCGCTGTAGGCGGTGACAGACCGGCAGCTGACCCTGCCGTCCGCTGTAGGCGGTGACAGACTCCGGGCGGACCGGCAGCTGGCCCGGCCGTCCGCTGTAAGCGGTGACAGGCCGGCAGCTGGCCCGGCCGTCCGCTGTACCCTGTGGTGGCTGACCTAGCCGCGCAGGCTGACCCGTTTGCGTGTGGCGTACCAGAAGGAGCAGGATTCACAGGCCGGTGCAAGCTTACACGGCTATTCCCTCCGTCCTCGATTGTAGAAGGTCTGTAGGGGACTGCAGATATTTCGGCTCGTGAGGCGTTTACCGATGACTTGGTCCAACACGGCTCTCCGTGAGCCATTGCTGCACTGGTCGAAGAGGTCATTTCATGTCGGCGACCAGGTCAGCTACCTGTCCGTACTCCGACCACCTGACCGGTCATCGGAGCTGTGCACGGACCATGTGTCCGGTGAAACCACAGAACCGCACGTCCCACTTGCAATGACGAAAAACGGCGATTGTCAACAGCAGTCTGGAACCACAGTCGGCGGCCGTCATATACATATATAGTTATGCTCGTCGTGGTTCGCCGTCTCATTTTCTTTGGCAGTGACGCTTTTTTAATTTGAACATATCTAACTGCTTTAGCTATATTGTCATGGATGATATTGTTCTACACATGTGGTTCATTTCTATTGTTTCGTTTTTCAGTTCCCTGTAGGATTGTTTTTGTAATCAGTTCACAACACATGCAGGTGTGCCTTTTTTCATGCTACAGTTTGGGTACTTATTGGGGTTTCAGCAGCCTAACCCTGATACAAAGCAATTCTGGAACCCTGACACCTGCTTTCAACAGCAGTCCGTCGAAATCCACTTGGCTGCCTGCCGAAAGCCGTCTGTGTGTGTGCCAGCATAGCGAGCTGACGTTTAATCCGCACACTTTACTGAATGTCCCGCGGGGCTTTATCGGGAAATGGACCGACTCCGGGAAAATGGAATGGGGAACGCCAGGAGTTTGCACTAGCTTCGGTAAATAAGAACTGTTTTTATGAGCAGTTGAGCTGAAATCAGCTTTGTATATTTGGCTGTGGTGAATCAGGGCGCTGATCAGCTGTTAGGGGAGCTTCCTTTTGATGTTTTATGTAGTATTTTACCAGTAAAACGCCTTTTGGGCGAAGAACGAGCGAGCAAGATAGTGAGCCCTGCACGTGCGGAAGGGCGAGAGGGTACTTCCAACGGGCTTGTGCAAAGCACCCTTCTAACCGGCCGCTAGCGGTGTGCCAAATTTGAACGCAATCGGCCCGGCCGTTCCTGAGATCTGGAAGCGGCATTCTGCACGTGCGCACGTGCAAACGGTGTCCAAACTGACTTATGCACGGCACCCTACTAACTGGTCCCCAACTGTGTACCAAATTTGAGCGCAATCGGCCCAGCCGTTCTCGAGATCTGGGAGCGCCCCCTGCACGTGCGCACGTGCAGTAGCACCCCAACCTTAACACATGCAGATGAATTATCTGATGGAGACCTAACTGTGTACCGAGTTTCAATTCAATCGGCCCAACCGTTGTACCGTTGTTGAGGTTGCAATTTTGGGGGTTCTTAAAAAATGTCCAACTTTACCACGCGCCACGTGCGGTGGTTGGCAAGAACGCATGGTGGCCATCACACCACAGAACTTTTACGTCCAAGTGACATTCAGTAAAGAAGACCGCTTGTCAATCGGATGTCCCGTTCCTAAGATATTAGCTTTTGAAGAGCGTCCCCACGGCCGGCCGGCCGGCCGGCCGCTCATACTCAGGATTTTCCCTTAACCCGCCCGGCTGGGGGTCCTGGATTTCCACGCCCTGCTGTAGCCTTTCTCATAAAGCTTTGTCTAGTAAAAAGTAATAGCATGGATGATATAACACTGGATTGGTGTCTCGTGGAAATTAACATTGGGATCCGCGACATTGGGATCAGGCCTGCCATCTAGCGAGAGAATTATCGTAAGTTAGGAGCAAGCCGAGTGAACGCCATCTCTCAGCATTATGACACACGTGGGTGTGGTGTGTTAGTTGGCTTGAAGTGCATATTCCCACGAGTTGGAGGTAATCTTACTGGACCTGAGACGACAAAAAACGTCTTAAATGCTTGAAAGCCAAAAACGTCAAGCAGCCTTTAGGTAATAACGAAAATAAAATGCGTAAGACGGTGTGTATTGAAACGCCCAGTCCCATCGGCTTGTACGACCTTTTATATGGTCATTTACTCACAATGGTACAGCAGCTTGACAATATGTCACTTACATATTTGGTAGGCTTATTCCTTCTTCTCCGAATTTCGCCCGATTTTCTTCATCTTAGTTAATGTTACGGCACGTGTCACGTGCCAACTTAGGGGTGTCGAAATTGTTCCACATAAAGTAACTCCGCAATGGCTGGGCCAATTACAGTAAAACTTCGTCAATAGTTAGGCACCCAGTGGCCAATGCATTTCCATGTGTCACTATGGGGGTGCTACTGCACGTGCGCACGTGCGGGGTGCCGCTTCCATATCTCAAGAACGGCTGGGCGGATAACACTCAAACTTGGTACACAAATGTCACATCGATGCTCGCACTGCATTGATCAGTGCTTACATTGGTGCAGAGCTGTTAGGAAAACGATGAAATGAGATGCGTGGTGTTTATGCCTTTCTTTTCCAGCAGCTGATTGATTCGCAACAGGAGATCCTTGTTTGCGAAGGCTTTGTCTCCCTTTTCCACCCCTTGTTTAAAATAACATTAACAATGTACGAAGAAGATCACACATAAAAGTTGTTTTAGGCGGCTATCTTGGGCCAGGGCTGCGAAGTTGTCGTCAGAGCCAGCGGTTCTGTTCCGACTCGGAGTCGGTTGATTTTTAAAAGCTGTAGCCCGAGTATGAGTCGAACGTCACCGAAAAGTCATCACTCCACAGACTTACCAGGGCTGCAGAGTCGAGTGAGAGTCGGTGTCTGTGTGAATTGACAGTTCTGCCCGGAGGAGTCGGAGTCGATATTTGGATACCGGAATCGGAGTTGGAGCCAAAGTTACTGAAATTTCATCGACTACGCACCACCGGTTGGGTCCTTTTCATAGAGCGTCTTGAATGACATATTGAGCGGCAATCATAGGTGTAGCAACGTATCTCTTTGGTGAAGGATACCTTTCACCAAAGTTTTAGATTGGTGAAGGATCCTTCACCAATCTTGAGCAATGCAGGTGAGGGTCTTCACCAATGCTAGAACGACTGGGTTCGACGGTCGATCAAATGTTAAAAAAAGAAAAGCAATGCCGAATGGGATGAACAAAAAGGCTAAAACGGCAACAGGTACCCAATTACCCCATCCTTTCAGTTATGAAGTGTTATGCCCACCTTCTATCTTCACAATTCACACCATTTAATAAATGATAGGTAAAGCCGAAAACTGTATTGAAGTTGGTAAACGTGTAAATGTGTCTCAGTAAATGCCGTGAATATCAAAATAAATTGGCTTGTTTTTACTCGTGGGAAAGTTGTAAGACTTTGGTCACGAAAAAAGAGCAGTGGAGCATACCTTTAGGTTCCAAAGGTATGCTTGGATAGTGGATACCTTTGGTAGGTATCCAAAGGTATGCTTGGATACCTAAAAATTCAATTTTAGGCACGTACTGAAAAGTTGGCGTTAATTAGATGATAATGGCGTGAGACATTTGCTAGAAAAAAAAAACAGGAGGAGTTGGCGAAATTCCCCCCCCCCCCCCCCCCTCCACTGCGGTAAGGTCCTGCACCTTCTCCGAAGGCTCAGGTGACTTCTCCGAAGGTTCAGGTGACATCCTTCACCAATATTTTTGGCGCTCCTACACCCATGGCGGCAATGACGTTAGCAATTCCGTTTTAAGTTTTTCATTAGACTTATAGATAGTACTTACGTTCGTTTTGTTCTTTGATCGGACAATTTGTTTGATTTAGGCCAAGTAAAGACTCATGTGAAAAATAGCGAAAACGACACGTGCTGGCGAAGTCTCCAATAACTCCCTGTTTCACGATTTAATGAGGAAATAACATGAAACTGCTTATCTTATTACTGACCCTGCACATAAATCTATTAATTTCTTCGCTTTTACTGACATATAAAGACATAACCTTTTGAAAAATTGCACAACAAGCCTGCTACTACACCACACTCCCGTGTGTCACAATGCTAATCAGCGGCGTTCACTCGGCTTGCTCCTAACTTACGACAATTCTCCCGCTAGATGGCAGGCCTGAGCTCAATGTCGCCAAAAACTGCGAAGACACCAATCCATTATTATCTCATCCATGGTAATAGTAAAAAGCACGATTTTACTGTTGACCAGTAAAAATCTGTTTCATAAAGCAAAAATTACTTTTACCTAGAGTTGCAAATTTACTAGGTTACTATAGCGCAGTTTTACTGGTGACCAGTAGGAAGATCCTGGGTTGTGTTTCATAAAAGCACGTGCCGTAGTAAAAAAGTCGAATGATGTTTGCTTTCGTGCTGTCAATTTCACCCAGGGGGCTGTCATCCCGAGCTTTCCTATGTGCCGGGCGCCCGACTGTTTAACATTACCCGTGACGTCACCGGGGCGTACACTTGTCAGCTGGCCTTCCCCGCAAGTTTGGCCCTGAATACGATTTTGAGGGTCACGGTTGTAAACAAGTTCCTTTCCGGAAACGTTCCGGAAACGCTGGAAACGTTGTGATCCTTTTACTTTCCGGAAATTGCTTCATTACTACTTTGCGTCTAAAATCACTTTAACCCTCGCCGGCACAGGGAGTTGAGTTGATGCAATCCACCTAAGGTTTTTCGCGAATAACTCGCGTAAAAAGCGGCTGATCGTGACGAAACTTTCAGTACCTTCGCATTGATCAATTGTACACCTACCCTGAAAATTTCATGACCCTGACCCAAATGACCTTTGACCTGTGACCTACTTTCCGAGACCATGTTTGGCCGGAATCGCGATTCGGCGTATGTCGGCTCGCATTAGCCGCGCGTTTGCAAGCTTTTCGTGGTTTCAAATGTTCAAACATGTGATTTGATGTTGCTCTTATGCATTAGGGTGGATGTCAAGGTCACCAAGGTCAGGTCAGGTCATTGACCTTTGGTGACCTCGGTTCACTTTTTCAAGTTTTACATGTTTCTAGGCTAGTTTTTGGAGCTGATTTCGAATTTAGTAACCATTTGAACATTTACGAAGTAGTTTTGGTGCCTTCGTAACATGTTACGAAGCTGTCAGAGGCGCGAGGGGGGGGGGGGTCGTACCAGCCCCCCTGCCGTCGAATGACGCAAAATGGCCTGTGCCGGCGAGGGTTAAGCAAAGGCTACTTAACGCTTTCCTAATTGTAAAGTGTTGCATTGTCTGCATGGTGAGGAGAACGCTTACCGCTCAGAAGGGCGGTGTGTTGTGAGGAGGGCGCCGACAGGTCAGGAGGGCGATGTACGATGAACGGCGACGCTGACTGGTCGGCAGGGCGATGCATGGTGATGAGGGCGCTATGCGTTGCAAAAGGCGCAGGCTGGTCAGGAGGGCGCTGAACGCGAAGATGTCGCCGACAGGCGTGAGGCGAGGGCGCTGACAGGTCAGGATGGCACTGCACGGTGATAAGAGCTGCGACAGATCTGGAGAACGCTGTCCGTGAAGAGGGCGCCGACAAGGCAGCAGGGCGCTGTATGGTGGGGAGAGCGCCGACAGGTCAGGAGGGCGCCCATGGTGAGGAGGATGCTGTACGATGAGAAGGGCACTATACGAGTGAAGAGGGCGCTGACAGGTCAGGAGGACACTGTATAAAGAGGAGGGCGCGGACAAGGTGAGGAAGGCAATGTACGGTCAGGAGGGCGCCGACAGGTCAGAAGGGCCGTCTACGGTGAAAAGGACACCGACTTGTCAGGAGGGCGCTGAACGTAGCAGGAGCCGGTCTGGAGGGCTTTGTATGGTTAGGAGGCCGCTATACAGTGAGGACTGCGACAGGTCAGGAGGGCACTGTACGGTGAAGAGGGCGCTATAATACGATAGGCGCTGCCAGGTCAGGAGGGCGCTGACAAGTGTGGAGGGCGAGACAGATCAGGAGGATGCTGTGTGATAATGTCCATGAGGGCGCTAACTGGTCTGCCCGGAGGGCGCCGAATGTGAAGAGGGTGCCGACAGGCCAGGAGAGCGCTGAAGGGCGAGAAGGGTGCCGACAGATCAGAAGCGCGCCGAGCAGACAGAAGGGCGCTGAAGGTGAGCCGAGGGCGCTAGATGGTCAGGTGATTGGGAGTGGATATCCGGCATTTCAGGATTGTGGGTGCATCTTCACCCACAAAGAGATATAAAATTGTAAATCTGGGCGCCAGTACCGCATGATGACGTCGCAATGGCTTACCGTCGAGGGCGACTAGAGTGCTGGACACTGAAAAGGCGCCATCGGCGCACAGAATGATCGTGGAAGGCGCTGCATCCAGGGCGCCTTCGGCGCCTGGATGGCGTCTTTCCAGAGGGCGCCTGCTAGATTTGGGAGGGGCTAAAGCCCTAGTGTGCCCCTCCCCCTTGGCTGCGCCCCTGAGTCCTTTGTCTAGCGATTTTCGAAGCATGTATCGCGTCCGTAGGGGCCTTGGGAGCTGCCGGTGACCACAGGGGCCTTATAAGGACCCTGATGACTCGGGAGGGTACCCGTAGGCCGTATACGGCTTACGGGTCCCGAGTCATGTGGGCCATATCACCACAGGGCACCGCATCTTTTTCGGATAAATGACCGTTCTTAAGCGTGTCGCATTTTCCTGAGCATGATCTGGCGTTTACAGCCTGACGGCCCCTCTCCTGTCCGGCTGACAGCTTACTGACAAGCCACCTGGCGATCGCCAACTCAACCCTAATTACGACGTTGTCCGATAGGTGGCGGGGTCATACAATCCCAGTCAGGACAAGGGATTCTCATTATTATTTTGCTATCATATTTTCCCCCCTTTTAAAGTCATTTAAAAGCGCTATTGCACAAGTAATTTTTCGATTAGCAGCGATTCCAGCGGCCGCATCAGGGTCCGGATGGAGCCAGGGAGCGTATGCTCCGGTGACGTCACCGTAGTGTTGCAGATTTGTAACATTAGCGAGCCCGGACGATCTTACCTAACTTATACGGCCTTGATTTCACCCTTGCTTTACCTTGCAGTAAAACAGCTTACGAGTTTTGCTTTTAGCTTTAATTGTACTTTATGTCTTAATGCATGTCCTGAGTTTTCGGCATAAGCCTTTTATTGACAAATAACAAACTTCATTTTTTCTTTAAAAACATGTTGCTAAAACCTCACGTTAAATCATGTGAAAACTTGGTTCTCCATCCTGGCAAACTGAACGAGGTCAAGCGTGTTTCTGGCAAGCTAATGTGAAGTGGAGATATGTTCGAAACGTTCAAAATGTGGACTGCGATGGTTTTTCATTGAAGGAGAGACATTAATTGAAAAAGGACAAGACACACGGACAAAGGGCTATCAACTGAAACATGATAAAGGAAGACCCAGTAGGTAACCGAAGCATTTTCGATGTCGGCATAGAATAAACGCAAGTCCAACATTAGCCTACTACTTGAACCTGAACCTAAACTGAAAAAAAAAAAAATCATAATTGGTCTTACAAATACGATGCTGAATATTTTGTGGGCGATGAACACTTAGATGCAACTTGAAGCAAAATAGCGCTCACCGCCGTGACCACTGATGGTTCGAGGGGCACGTTGGAGTATTTGTCCCCCTCTGCAGCGCCCCAAAGGTACGAACATACGCATTTTTCCTCGCATTGAGAGGATAACCAACAACTTTTATAAGAAGTTTGATTTAAACAGCACAAATAAGCATAATATATCACAATATGAGAAATTTTTGAAAAAGCAAAAATGAAGCACATAATTGGGGAGCATGCCTCCCCAGCATATCAAATGACTTATGGATCTTCTAATGACTACCGGTTGGTCGGACGGAGTCATGCATTACATATACAGTGATGCCATCCACTGGGGCTATTGTGTGTGCGACGTTCTCGCATGCCCACCTACAAGCAGCGTTGTAGGTGACAGGTCAGCTACGACGAATGGGATCTGCCGGCTATTGAAGTCATGTGCTCAAATAACCAACCGTGCACACTGCACAGTGTGAAGGAGAAGGCCAACGAGCAAATACCAACTTTGACCGCGACGCGGGAGAGCCCGTACGAGCTCATATTGGGCCGTACTGGCGGCACGTGGGATATCTCTTCTCTCGCCCATGTGTTGTAGATACGTAAGTGTCTGTGCGGTTGTGCGTTTGTAATCTTTGATATAACCATTTGAATATGTAACTACAACGAAATACATGCAACTGAAATGTGATGTGCATTTTTTAAAGCCACGTACAAATATGGTACGGACTAGGCTAGCCGAGCCAGGGAAATCCAACCCAGGGAAAGTCTAGTCCAATCCAGTGCCCAGGTCCGGGGGTGTTTCCCTGTCCTTTGCATTGTTCTGTAAATGAAGCAGCTACCGAAAATGAAATGTTAGTGACCAGACAAAAAAAAAAAAAATTCTCAGCAAAATAAATCTCGACCTTAAAATTGAGTTCGAGCCAATTTAGGCCAAAAGTCAATACCAACATGCTTGCAGGGATCCTTAACTTAATGGCAAGAAGCGCATGGAATACTGAAATATTTTAAAAGTGGGTGTGCCGTGGGGGCCTGCTTTAACCCCCGCACGACCAGGCCATTTCTCATAACACGAACGACCAGGGGGGGGGGGGGTTGTTACGACCCCCCCCCCTGGCGTTTCGAAACAGAAGGTCGTAGAGCTTAGCGGAAAAAACCAACGGATTGCTCTCAACGAGATCTCGCGATTGGTGGTATATTTTTTGGTCCTAGGTCAACATTTGACCTACTTATGACCGGTCAAAGGTCAAATTTTAGGAAAAATCTAACTTTTTCAGATTTCCGCGCCGATTGCGGCAAAACGGTAAGAGATATCGACTTGAAACCTTCACTATCGTGATCCTTGATCAATTCTCTATCGTTTGGTGCGTATTTCGATGTCATAACTCTAAAAATGATGCGTTGGGAGCATCGGAAGTCTGCAAGGTCATTTGTGCATTGGGTCACGTCAGGCGTGTGACGTCACTGACCTGACCCTGACCCAAAATGAACTACAAGAAACAACCGACGATGCCTGAAATGGATAGCAAATTCGAATTCAGGGCATCAAAATACCCCGAAAAGGCATACAAGTGCAAGAAGTCATTACAGGTCAACCGAGGTCACTGACCTGACCTTGACCTTTAGTAACCTTGAAAAGGTCAACGGACATTGTGCCAATGTCAAATCAGCCAGTTATGGTTCTAAAACAATCCATCAGTGTGTCAGGTCAGTCGGCATTTATACCAATGTGAAGCAATCTCCAATTTAGCGTAAATCTGGCCGGAGGTTGTTCCCTTTATGACGTCATAACTCCGTGACCTGACATGACCCGATCAATTTTTTTTCGGCAAAAGATGCGCAAAGGTTGCCCCAGAGGGTATTGAAAATTTCAGCCCGCTACGACAAGCCGTTTAGCGTGCACTTCGAAAAAACCTCAGGGGGGGGGGTTGATACAACCCCCCCCCCCCCCTAGGCGTTCTAGGGTTAAAAACTCTGACCCCCTTTCATCGAAAACAATATATAGTTTCGGTAGCTATCTCCAAATCGCATGATTCATGAAACATTCGCCGGTGCCTTCGTCGCATAAATCGATGTTATTTGATAGCTCGTTCAATTATCGATACGTGGATGCTGGTCCCGTGCCGATCATTGGTCTAGCTACCAAGATATATAGCCAGAACTGCAACGGTGTCTACCGCATTTCGACGATCAAAATAAAATTAAAAAGATATCTTCCACACGGAGGTCTCATGACTCGTTTTCAAGCGTTACTGAGCTCGGAAATCTTACTCTTTTACTAATTACTTTTCACTATTGTTTATGAGACAGAGGACAGAGGGCAACAGTGATTAGTAAACTTGAAATCACTATTCTACTATACACCAGTAATAGTAAAAAATGTTTATGAGAAAGGCTACGGGGGGGGGGTGTTTGAACACCCCCCCCTTCTAACTCGGCTCCTGGGCCACGTAGCGATACGCGGAAGGTGGCGTTCGAAAGAGCGTCAAAAATAATGAGGAAATCACTTCAGTCAATTTTTTGGTCAGGTCAAAGGTCAGGTCACCAGAGGTCATTGAAGGCAAAATTTCGCCGATTTCCAGGTCGAATGTCGACAATTTCCAAGAAGCCAACGCATAACTCGGGAACCAATAGAGCTACAGCGCCGCGGAAAAGCGCATTCGATAGCCCTATTAACGCCCTTTCTGAGTAATTCTCTCAGATTTGACCTAACGTCAACGGTTTTGCCTGCAGGGGGCAAAAACTGCAAAAATGGCCGATTTTTTCGGAAACAGTTTTTCTGCAATAACTTTTGACCCAAGACTTGTACGAGCTTACTTTTACCGGCATCGTGTTCCTCTCGTCAAGACGCATCGAATGAACTATAATTTGACCTTGAAAGGTCAACTTGAAAATTTGACCTCAGGTCAAGGTCATGACCTGACCGGAAAGGGTCATGTTGCATATCAGTCGATCCGTATCGTCGAGCTGAACACATCTAAGGCGTTTTCATCGCTCTAGCATGCCTCTATCAAAAGTTATCTGCGAAAAACTGTTAGATACCATTCGTGACCTAAGATGACCTCAGGGCATAAACAGGGGTCACGGACACCATTTTCATGTTCAGTGTGTCTAAACCACTTGTAATTCAGTGTTTGGGAGTGTTTATAATGTATTTCGTCCAAAAGAGGCGCATTTCAGTTTTCTCCCATTGACTTATAATGGGGAGGTCGCAAAATTGACCTGACCTTAGGTCATCGATATCAGAATTCTGAGATATACATTTTGTACATGCTATTGCTCTTAGCAATCGCTGAAAGTTTCAAAGCGATCGGTCACTCGGTGTAGCTATGACAGACATTGAAACCTTTTATGAGATGAGGTCACTTCAAGTGACCTGGTGACCTGACCTTGAATCCCCTTGGTCTGAAATTTTCACAACATGTGTAGAATTGATGTATGATAAGGTGTACCAAAAACGGCGGCGTTCCGCGCCGCCGTTTTTGAGATATTTGCGAAAAACCACAAGGGGGGTGTTCAAACACCCCCCCAGCAGGGCGCGGGTTAATTCAGTATGAACTCGCTCGCTCGCTGCGCTCGCTCGCTCGTAACCACTTGGCAAATGAGATCCGTGCAAAATTAGGCGTTCATCATTTACGCAGTCCAGTTGATACATTTTCACAAAGTGTCTGTGCATAGGTGCCATGGAAATTGTCATCCCAGCCCTAACTTTTGGTTCAAAGTGGCCTAAGATTAGCGCACTCGAGCTCAGGGCCATCACAAACATGAGCTGATGTGACCCTTCCCGCAATTCCGCATTCATTGTAAATGCAATGTGCATGCATGTTCTAGACGAACGTCGCAGTTGACATAGCTGCTTATCACATGTGTTTGCGACTGATGGGCGCGCCGGTATGCCGTCACTATGTTTATTAATAAAGTGCTGGTCGGTGCGCGGTGTATCTGGGCCCAGTAACGGCCTGCGCTGCCACTGGGAGCGGTGGATCCCGCCCCCACTCGTCCAGTAGCGCTGACCGGGCCGGCAGGGTAGCACCGGTGCCGGACAGAAATGTCGCGATCAGACGCAGGAAAATCGCAACAGCTTTGTCGAAAGCAAGGAAATCAGCCGCGCTGGCTCCTGGCCTTCATGTGAACAATGCAACCTTTGTTTCGAGCCAGTCATCGACCCTAAATAGATGTGTAGGCTAGTGACTTGATCGCTTTTTGCGGCTTCTGCATAGTGTTATTCCATAGTCCCTGGTGACGTTTCCAGAGCTGACTGGCCGCGTTTTCGAGTCTCCAAGCTGACTGGAGTGTGTCTCTCTGTCACTGCCGCTCACAAGCGTGGGTCTCTTTGGTCACCCACTGGTCACAGACCCTGGTCCCCAGGGGTCACCGACTGGTCACAGATTCTGGTCCCCAGGGGTCACCCACTGCCGGACGCGCGCCGGTCGCTCTAAGAGTGACGTGCGAACACGGAGCAGGACCTTACCGGTGACAGCGCGCGTCACTGTGTCACCGTCAGCGACTGGTACTTCGTCAGTCCCATCGTGTCTGTCTTAATTAGAGAGGGATGCTTTGTGATGGTGTTCATATCGTTGAACTGACTTCCTTTGCGACATCCTGTTGAATGACTTAGCTCGATTATCAATAACGCTTCGATTGCGTAGCTTTGTTTGCCAGGAAAGCAGTGAGTAATGATTGAACGTCCACGGGCTCCGAAGAGACATTTGAAAGTAACCAAGTTATTTTGCGTTTCTTTGACAAACCTCATTGCCAGACCAGAGTTTGTCCAGCTGAAGTTTTTTCAGTCGGATTTCCCTGTATCGATGGAGGAATCAATTGATCCGTTGGGATGCTGCGAAGTTGTCGAAGAGGCCCTTCAATGGCACTACAACGGTGCCAGACTTGTAGAGTGTTATCCAGAAGTACGAGATGACCGTCGTTTAGTTGCTTAGGCATTTACGCCTTATCGAAAAGGGTAGCTTGAAAGAAGTGGATACGTGCAAGCCTTACATACCATTTCATTTGTGGAGGGGACTGCGTAACGCACACGCGCCCCCAATTTGTCCAGGCGATTGGCTTGATCACGTGCACAGATTGAGCAAGCCGAGGTCATCGCACGGTGCACATGCGTCTGAGCTCGTTCTCCAAACCGCTCCTCATAATTCACACTAAGAACAGATGTGCATGTTATGTTATATGTCTGTCATAGTGGGGCAATATCGCACGTCCTTCATGATTACGGGAAGACATTGACACTATGCAACGTTTTACTTTTATACACTGCTCGCTAGAAGTTCTCAAAATGCTTTTTTAATATACCTACTTTGCCTCACTGCAATTTCGGAATCGACTAAATTCCGCCTTACCGATAGCTACGAAGCCAGCTGGTCTATTTGCTGCAGGAAATGATTCTGTACTCAATTGAAGCTACACGCTGCACAGTGCACACACGCTGGCTTGGCTGATCCTCGTTTGATTTATTTTCGATAGTGTGTGCGTTTTGATATTAATTGACTGATTTTGTTGCTGCGTTTTCCTGCTTTTCCCAGATAAATATCTGCTTTATATTGTATCAGGTATTATCTCTTTTATTATGCTACATGTTACCCGGAGCGCGGGACTTTGTCCATTTGGTTATCGGTATTAGTTGTCGGCTCTGTTCATTGCACTGAGCTATACTCCTTTCTCATATCTTGCTTTATTAGCAGCGGAATCGAACGTAATTGCCAGCCATGGGAGATACCGTAATGAAATGATGCCACGCGATTGATGTGACGCATCTGGGCCGGACCATGCCACTAATTTATGTTCTATTTATTCCCTAATTTATTGGTGACGTCTATAATATATTACGCATAGGTATACGAGTATACTGGTGACGTTTGACATTTCGAATCAGTGTGGACAGGAAGATGAATAGATAGTGCTTTCACTTCGGCGTCCACTGCTGAAAGTTAGCTATAGTAAACAAAGTACTCGCGCTAATTTTGGATTATGTTTTTTTCCTAAATATAATCAATATTTTTACTGTCCTTTGCCATCGTATCATCATTCCTTATATGGCTTATCTCATGTTTTTCATCCAACCATCTTCTCTCGTTTCCGTTTTCATTCTTTTTCTGTATCCGTGCACTCGTCTCCCTTTCTGCAATATAGTGCGCACACCAGACTTGTAAACGACTCAATTTTTTTTTGAGTCGATTCTTTGTTTGAGTCTGGAAATTTGAATCGATTCATCAAACGACTCATGATGTTAAATTTAATTGATTCGAATCAACTCATGACTCATCAAGTTCCTCGATAAAATGATTCGAATCAACTCATGACTCGAGCAACTAGCCAACGGAATGATTCGAATCAACTCATGACTCACACATTTTGATGAATCGATTCAAATCAACTCATGACTCACACGACATTTTTATTGAACTTATTTCATTCAACCCATGACTCACTTTAGGCATTTGTTGATTATTTGACTCAAAGCTATGATAAAATGAATATGCCGCATACCACAATTGTATTAAGCAGCATAGTAGCCTTGACCAAAGATTCAAGCAGCTACCTAGTAGGACTAGGTACATAGGTACCTACCTTACACCTACCTATCTTCAACACTCAACAGTCAACAGTGCAATGTCAGATAAATTTGTAAGTAACTCTGAGAGACAATTATAATATAAGTAAGGACTAAGGAGTAGCATAGTAACCTATCTCTTATTATTACCTAGAAAGTCTTATTTGAAAATTCAAAATCACAAGTTCCGAGAGGCATTCATGTTTTTTTTTTAATCAAACTTTTTCTTCATGGTAATGAGACAAATGTTACTACTTCTTACTTATCAGATAAAATTATTCAAACAGTACAACCTCAAAAATAGGATTAATCCCACCTGTGAAACATTCAGCATCAGCAGGGACTCCATGGGCCACGAGGAGGCCATGACCTTGCATGAGTGGCTCAGGCCTCAGAATCAGATATGATCTTGAGTTGAGACTCATTGAAAGTAGCTAATGTAGGTAGGTATACAATATACATTCTCCAAACGGCACCTAGTTTAGCAGTGCCAACTGGCTGCCAGCTAGATAGAGCCCATCAGTCACTTACCATTTATGTTGGCTCAACGTGGAGATTAAAATGAAGGAATATAAAAAAATATTGTTAGTCTACAATTTTAGATTAAAAATGACGTCATTGAATATTAATCGATATCAGGAGCACCGGAGCACTGACCAAGTGGCTCTTTTGGTAAAAATAAATTGTCATTGGTGCAATTCGGGCAACGTCATCCGGCCAATTTGTCAAGTATAAAGAATTAGGATCCCATGCTTGCTTTATCGCGCACGCGCCATGATTTGTCACCAAGGCGCCTTTGGGCTTTGGGTCTGGAGAATGCACTACTAAAATATAAGTGGCGAAAGGATGTTGAGATCACGCAGTGCAAGTGTTCGTGGTAATCGTAATTTACTGTTTTTCTTTCTTCCTATGCATCAAATAAAAAATATTTTCAATTTTTTTATTTGTCATCGTATATTTCTATTTTTCAACAAAATTACTCGTTGACTTCATATTTATCGAGATTCAGACGTGGAAGTTATCAACTGCGCCATTAATGTAGTTTTCTTAAAACATACTATGACTTTCACATTCTATTCTCGAATTCATGACGTCACTCATAGTACATATTTTAGGCGAATGGAGATCGCTGAGGAAATATTTCAAAGCCGCTCCTTTACATTATTCTGAAGATTCTATGATGTCATAAAACAAGTTTCTTTTTAAACTTCTATTTCATGGAAAAATGTGCATTTTGTGGTTTATTGGCAGTTGAGCATCGCAATTTTGCGGTTTATAGGTGAGTTTATTTATATTATAGCATAGCCTATAGGTAGTTTATAGGCTTTAGGTAGTTTGGGCGTATTTGACTCTATAGACGCCCAAACTCTTATGCTGTTGATTGATTATTGGGACCAAATTGGGACTGGGAGAAGGGGAGGCAGCCGCAGGTGTCAATTCTGACTCCTGACATGTAAAATGTAGGTACCTAGGTAGTGTAGCAGGCACTTGGTTTGGTAAGACTAAGTACCTACCAACTGCCAAATGCTTTTGGCTCATTAGGCGCCTGTGCCTGAGCCTCTGAGGCTCTTGTAAGTCTGAAATATGGAGTTAAGTGATGGCTAAAGCTGAGGGGGTGATCTAGCATTGATTATTAGGGTGTTGATGGTGACTTGTAAACGACTCAAATTTCTTTTGAGTCGATTCTTTGTTTGAGTCTGAAAATTTGAATCGATTCATCAAATGACTCATGATGTTAAATTTAATTGATTCGAATCAACTCATGACTCATCAAGTTCCTCGATGAAGTGATTTGAATCAACTCATGACTCATCGAAAAACGGTTTGATTCTGAGTCGATTCACGAATCAACTCAGAGTCGTTTACAAGTCTGGCGCACACCTAGCCCATGGAATAAGAAGCAGAGCTATGCGAACCACGGATTACCCCACGCATTGACCAATAGTTACTGGGTAGAGTCCCCTCCTGGGGCCATCGGGACTCGGGAGACCTCGTCACCAGTGAAAGTTGGCCAGCGGTGTCACTGTTAGGTGCCAGGTGCCTCTATCGGTCTAGAGAGTGCGGACGAGTGTTTGCTAGGACAACCAGACAACAGACCGGTCGTCCCGCTGCCATGGCTGAACTGGGGGCAGTAATGGGTGAAAGTGTCGCCAAGGCCGGAGATACAAATGCTCCCCTTTGTGATGGGTGATGGTAAAACAAACATGACTGTGTTCTTATTTTCGAGCTGCTATCTGTGTTGACGATCTCGCATTCCGTGGCTTCACATATAACACATACGACACCGAGTTTGCATTTATGGTAATTGGGCACTGAGTGTTCGAATCGTAGCGTCACTGTTTGTGCGTATTTTGCTGGTTCCTGACAATCGCAAAACTCATCCACGTATTTTGTTTGTTTCGTTTACTGTTTAGCTGTTCTTTGACTTTCGAAGTTGAAAATTGTTGCCTACTCGTATCTTATTCACGATATTTCATCTTTTATTCAAAACAGAATGGCAATGTATAGCTGCTGACTGTTATGTCCCACTCAAAAGATATATTTGCGGATATCTTGCGTATTGTTCAGAAGTCCCTCCCTCTCCCCACATTCCGTTTTCGCGTTCCGTGCCTCCCGGACCCGCCTGCGTCGAGCGCGTGCGCCGCCCCGTGCCGGCGCCCCTGCCTTGTTCGGGAGCTGCGCGCGCCCTGGCCGGGCCCGGTCAATAAGCCGTTATCAGCCGGCCCGGCCCGGCCCGGTGCGTCGCAGGCGGGCCGCCGGGCCGGGCCGCCGGCCCGCCGGCCGACCTGTCGCTCCTCCTGCTGACCCGGTCACCGCCTGTTGCAGCTACGCCAAGCAGATCCGGACGTCATATATGGCGCCATACCGAGTGCGGACAGTCACCTGGTGCCTCAAGATCCCGCCGTTCTGCACCAAATACAAGACGGCCTACACGCTCAAATACAAAACAGAGGTGAGTGGCGCAGAGTGCAGCGCAGCTGACCCGCGCACTGACCTGTTGCTGTTGGATTTGTGGTGGGGCTGTTTTGGCAGAAGCCCTGTTCTTTTTGTGGAGGAGGGGGTTAATTGCTAAATGGCGCTCTCTATATGAGTGTGATATTGCCCATATGGCGCGAGCGATGAAGGCAGATCAGAGGCAGCTGCGTGTGAAAATATGTTTCCTGGCTATAACAATGATATTTATGACCTCACTAGAAATTTAAATTAGGCATGTGTTTACCTATACTGTTTTTGGCCAAAATAGGTATCAGATATTAGATATACCTACATATATGTTGCAACGCATGACTGGAAGTTGAGTATTTTTGCGCCAGTTGGTGGCTTTTAATGGGTGACAGTTTTTTTTTTGGATATTGGCAAACATATGTACGCTGATAATCAAACGTAACATGTATAAATGAGGCAGGAATGTCATGAATGAGTAGGTAATGCTAGGATGCACGCACGAACTAAGTCTATTTGATGGTTGAAATGACTGATGTCTCAGGCTACGGTGTTATTTGCATCGGAAAACATCGCGCTTTTTTGCGAACTTAAATGGGACTGTTCTAGTTTTAATTCTAAGTAGACTGACTATAGGTAACAGTTTGATAAGTTTCCATAGTATATTGTTAGGTAGGTATTTGAACAACATAATAACTATTGGCATACTCGTATTCTCGCGCGGAAATGAGCGAAATCTTCAATACGAGTACATCCAGCTGGAATCACTTTTAAAGTACTGGCGTATCGGCTTACGGTTGCCCTCTGCTCCTATGCGGGCATTGTGCTGTAAATAACAGGAAATGGCGCTCAATGAGCCGCTGATGACACTTCTTTGACACTGATCTCCTCTGTGTGCTCATTGATGCGCGCCTCGTTACCTGCCCTCACCACTATGAGGGAGACAACGAAACGTAGGCCCAGTGGTGGCTGTCGGATGTTACGGCCTACCACCCCTGTAGCTTGTTCTCCAGTGTTGCGGCTAACGAGCCGCCGCCGCCGCCGTCTCCTCTCCGCGGTGTGAGACCAATTGGCTCGTCAGAGATGTGGCCTCCCCCGGCGGAGGGAGGGAGGAGGAGGGTGCTGCTGCTGATTACTGCCGGAGGGATCAGGTTCGCCCGAGCCGCGGGGCGCTCATTGGATCGGGAGGGGGAGGGAGATGTCGATGGGCATTACTCGCTGGGGTGCCCGCTGGGGTAGCTGGTCGGATGCTGCTCCTTTGAATGCCTGTCAGTCGCTACCCATTCTTGGAATTCTTGGACAATATCTGGATTAATCGCACGTATCGTCGTGATGTCACTGTTGTCATCATTATGCACGTCTGCTTTGTTTTCGAAGCAGGCCGTCATGTGTCATCGGTTTCGCGAGTTGGCCGTCAGCCTGTGCCCCGGGCTGTGGTCCATTGGGGCAGCGGCCGCCGAGGGCGGCGTCGGTTGTTGGCCAGTTCCAGTTCGTTGTGGTGGTTGACGCTGGAAGGCTGCCAGTGCTCCCACGGCCGAGCCCGTGCCCGTGCGGTCTGATTATGACCCCAGCCTGCGGTCTGATCATGCTACGGTCGGCTGCATCATACAGTACGGCGCAGTTTGGCAGGTTGCAAACGTTCCATCATCTTTCTTGGAGCTGAATTTACCAAAACATTTGTTCTAATAATAAGCACAGTGCTCATTGTAGATGAAACATCTGACATAATGAAAATTTATTTTTTCAGTCCGTTTCAAATGTGTTCTTAATGAATAACTATCATTGCATGTCGTCTGACCTTACCTCTCGTCTTATAAGCACATGCATACTGCAAAGATTTGTGCTATCTGAAAATGTGTCATTTATAGTTTACTTTGGATATATTTTCCCGATTTTTTTGTCTTCCAAAAAAGTACAATTGTGAGACTCGTGACAAGCTTTTCACGACAAGCTAGATTTAAATCAGTCGCACAAATCATATAACTGGTTGTCCCTTTCTGAAGCCCTCGTCTGCAGAGCAATAACCCGAAGCCGGGGCCCGTCCGCTACCTATGAAGGTAGGGTTTCCCGCGAGGGAGACGGCCGAGGACGGGAGGACAGGTGCCCGCCGCCGTCGCTCGGGTGGCTCGGGTGACCTTCGTTCACGCGCGCCGCGCTCCTGATCGGATCAGGCCGGCTCCACCGCACACCGCACACCGCCCGCGCTCCCAGTCCGCCCGCGGCCCGCTCAGCTGTGCGCCCGGCGTGGTTCCGCACGCGCCTCCGCCTGGATGCGCCCGCTGCGTCCAGACCTACCGTTTGTTGATGCGGTCTGTGCGGCCAGGCTTGAAGCGTGCACTGTGAAGAGTGAAGAGCTGTAAAGATGGCGCCGCCCTTCGGCACGCGTCCACGAAAAACAGCGCCGCTCGACGGCGTCGGGACAGTGGACGAGAAAGCCGGAACTGGCGGCGACCCGACGGCAGGGTGACGTGGCAGCCGTCGGCCGACACGCCGAAGAACGGGGAAAGGGTGAAGAGCTTTCACAGGGTACTTCTCGGGAAGGTGGTTCAAGAACTGTGCCGTTTCCGAGTTAGTCTGATGCGATTCACGGTGAGGCGTAGGTCCGGTCCAAGAATCCGAGTTTTATGCACGGATGTGCTTCTCCAGTTGTTTTGCTTGCTGTATTGGCTCCGTTTTAGTCGAAACGCTATTATCGAGTGACGAGTAGAAGGATTGAAGAGGACCTTTAGCTGTAGGAAGGTGTCTGTTCCTCATGATATTGGGCTCCCCAAAACACAGTAGCATTTACTCTGGCTCGATTCAGCGCAGCGCTTCTGGTTTAAAGCAAGTCAGCTGGCCCAGACAGCCTTTACTCGGCCGTCAGCACGATTCGGAGGTCAGACCGCGCCTCTGCTCACGGAATGCTGTCTCATGGTGTTTTGTTTGTTCAGCGGTGTCGGATGAGCTCGATTTCTCTGTTACTGTCGGCGTTGACTGGTGAAGTTCACTCGGGCTGAGCTGCACCCGCTCAGACACTGGCGCGGTTGGTAACTATAACCAACGTATTAGACAGCGTTATTGGTTTTCTGGGGTGCGTCAACTACTGGTTATTGGTATCATGCTGGCGTGAGTCAGTGAGCCAATACGTGGAAAATGCCCGCTCCTTTCTTACGTGGATTCCTCGGTCGCTCGGCATGGCGTTTCCCGGTAAACGTTTCGGCAGCGCGGCCCGGGGGTGTTCGCGGAATCCCGGTGAGTTGGCACCCGCTCCTGGCACCGCTGTGGCCGCGCCAGACACGTCGCCACCTGACTATCGCCTCCGATCGACATCAGCTGCCGAGCTGCGTGACAGCAGGACGTTCAGTGGAACGGGCTCTTAGGATCCTCCCCTTGTTCATATGGACTAACCCTTGAGCCGCTCCTGCCACCATCACAAATTCACCAATCACCCCGACTTCAACATGTTTTTGATTGGTCCCTGCTTTGGCCCTTTTAAACGTTGTCTTATCACTTCTTTATTTATCTAGTTTCTTAGTGCCAAACGGAATGTCAGCTCCCCTCTTGATCTTCATCCCATCATGCGCCGTGCGATGGCGCATGCTAATCTATCCATGCCAGAGGCTAAACGTGAACAATGGACAATCAAAACAACTCTTGCGTTGAGAGCTTTATAATCAGACCAATGAAGGGTTCGTCATTGGTTCGTCTTATCGCATTGGTTGATCCAGTTCTGAACTCAATACTGCCGCCTGGTAAGTAGATATAACGGAATCCTTTCAAGCGGTCACCAATGACTAATGAGTCTTCAAAACTAAGATGGAAATAATCACCTGCCGCCTAAGCGGGAGATGGCTGCCAGTGCCACCTGGCCGGAGCGTGTGCCGCCGTCACCCCGACCCATGACTGGTGCTGGCGCGGTGTGATCAGCGCCTGCCACCGGCCTCTGTGACGTCACATGGCACAGGACGCCGACCCGCTCCCCTCTGTTTACATCAGACGGCGGCGGAACATCCACCGTCCCTCGGAGGCCGGCCAGCTGTGGGCGCTGGGAGGCGCAGGGATGGACGGACCCGTGAGGCACGAGCGGAGGTGCCGGGCACTGGGACGGGAGGCTCCATCACAGGGTGTGTGGTGGTGGGGGACACCCGTGACCTCAGCACGGGGCTCAACATACATAACCACGCTAATCGAAGGTTATCAGCCGATTTCGTAACGGCTTAGTGGACGGCGGACTTTGCTCGGGATAGTCCCGCTTGGTACAGTCAAAGGGCTATCAGTGTCTGACATCGTGTTCGCTTAGCATTCAAACGCCACGCTCAGCGGTTTGAGGGGCCGGTCAGTGGCAGCAGTGGGGTTCCTGCGACTGTTGGTGTCGGTCCGCCAGGCTCTTGCAAGGCCCTGTGTACCGTCTCTTGTCGGTGCAGAGACGCTATGCCGACCGTTATTATCGGACGTGCACATGTGCTGCAGGGAGCGGCGTCGCCGCCGAGTGGACGCTCCCCGTTATCCGGACTTCATCCAGCTATCACATGTGATATATGTACGTGTAAGGTTGTATGAAAAGTTGATAATGAAATGCGAGTGTTGGAATATATTGTTTCTACAATCTACATTTAACCAATTTACAAAAGTAACATATCAACCAGTGTCAAATCTGCAGACATCAGCCCTACATGGAGACGAGCAGCTGGGATAAACGCTAGCCGTCATGTCACGGCAACTAAGCTAGGAGATGACACAGCGGGTGGGGTCGCAGTGACCAAAGCTCACCCAGAGACCAGATGTATCTGAGATGATGGTTTCAACGTCCCGATTCATACGTCAGAGAAAATGTTTATATTGGTGATTGAAGAACCGTGAGAAGCGGGAAGATGAGACCGAGGAACGCTCACCCATCCAAAAGTCCTAATGCTGACGCGCGGTTAATGTCAACACCA
Organism: Amphibalanus amphitrite; assembly: GCF_019059575.1. Lineage (NCBI taxonomy): Eukaryota > Metazoa > Arthropoda > Thecostraca > Balanomorpha > Balanidae > Amphibalanus > Amphibalanus amphitrite. The sequence continues at coordinate 658,293 of NW_024881528.1, read as the reverse complement.
ACCACGCAATCGTCTGATGCTGAAGCTGTGAAAGCTTTGTTGGCCCGTCTGTGACGTCATCAATGCCCATTGGGCAATCCTTCCGGGGGAGCCGCTAGTCTACGGGACTGGGACATCGGCCGGGTCCGGGTCACTCCGGGTCGACCCCGGACGGCAGCTCCGGGTCGACTCCGGGCTCCGGCTCCGGGCGGGGTCCGGTGGCTCGAGCTGTTCCGGGAGGGTTCGGTACGATGCGGGACTCTCCAGATGCCTGTCAGTCGTGTGGTTAACGGTTAGTCGGTCAGACGGTACGTGCATGCCGTATACTGTTTGACTATCGCCGATATCGCAGGTGAGTCATCTGTCAACCACAGGCGATTTATCTAATGTAAACGGAAAACCTGGGGCAGCTTCGCTATTTGACGACACAGTGTTGGTATGGAGAAAGTGCACCGCGGTGCGGTAGCCGGTACCGAGCTCGGCATTTGTGACGGTCGCAATAAAAACATTGTGTTTTTGTGGGATTCCTCGGGCACAGATAGCAGTGGTGTTTCCTTCTGAGGGCCTCGGCGACTCGACTCGCCACCTCCCCGGACCCCGGGTTTCAGTATCCGCCTGCTCACGCTGCCATCACCTCTGCGTGATTGATAAAGTAACAACATCAACCCTTTTAGTGCAGGATATTTGTCTTCGCAATAGCGCAGCGCTCTTCGATGGAGACATTAATAAGTGAGTCGCATATGGCGCTGCTACCTCAAAGAGGCATTCGGTTGGTGTCTGGCCCGATTCTAATATTTCGCTGTGTAAGCCTCTTTATTCGGTGATGATTCAACCCGGAACACGGCTGGCTGCACGGTGGGATGCTGTTGCCGGTATGTCGGCCAGCTAATCCCGCCCGTCAGCCCGCTGATGATTTGTCGCTGCACTCAAAACTTTTTTACCACCTCCTGGAGGATTCATTTTTACCAAACCCGCAAGATAAGAGTATATTGAAAGGGTACCTCGCTGCTACCATTATGTACATGGTAACGGTAAGTGGTTAAATTGAAGTTATTCGCCAACAAAGAGTATTATTACCAAGTAAATATCAATATTACTCTCGCAATCCTGAACATGACGAAAACTCTTTCCTCCTGGGTATCGTGACTCGTGTGCAGGTGGTCGTTTCATGCGTGGATCTTGTTTACCCTCGTGAAGATAATATTTGAATGAATATCAATCAGCCAATCAAAAACGAGATCGGCCGTTTGAAGGTTGGAGGCCACGCGCATCTGTCAGTTTTCCGTCGTTGGTCTCCGAGAGCGGATGTGAGCAGTGTCGATGCCGCGCGGCGTGGCCGTTGGTGATTGTGCTTGTGTGCTGTTCATCGCCTTTAGAACCTCTGTGGACATTTTATTGTAAGATACCGTTGTGATAGAGCATTGCGTGCTGTTGAGTGGTGCTAGTTTGATCTGGCTAACAGAACCCCTGCACGGCCACGTGGCAGAGTGTTGTAAGTAGGTACATAAATTTTGTTGTGATGCATTTTGTTGGTGACTTACAAAAAGCCATGCACTGTAGTGATGCAGTTGTATTATCCCACGTAGACGGGCGACCACCCAGGAACGCTGCCGTTCACTTCAAATGTTGTGGTGCCTTATCCAATTGGAGGGAGCTGAATTATTATTCATATTCGAGTATTCATTTTGAGTATTCGTATTCAAGTTGCTTTCAAGTTGTATCGTGATGTTTATTTACCGCGTGTGCATCGCTGAACGCGTATGAGTAAGTGGAGAGTCTCAATGCTCATGGCTGGTGAACCCCTCGTATTGTTTGTACGGAATGCCAAATATATATTGTTGCTCTTGAAGCATGTTTTTTAGTTGATGAACTCCGGTTAACAGAAGCTTCGCGAAGCTTCTGAAGAAAGCGTCTGTGGGTCCGTTACCATCCTCTGGGGGGTTTACACTAAAGGAAAGAGTAAACATTACCATGTGACTTAGGGTAAGCCAGAAGGATATACTCTCTGTAAGAGGGTAAATTACAAATTAGATGGCATGCTACTCTTTAGAGGAGGGTCACGTTAAAGAGTTACTCTTCCACAGCGTGTAACTTCGAAAATGTTACCCTCTAGACGAGAGTAAATCAAAAGAGTTTACCATACAGAAGATGGTAAAAAAACGTCTGTGTGTCACGTTACCCCTCCCTGACGCGTATACTCTCCATGAAAGAGTAAAATTTACCATCTGGAGGGTGGTAAAAAACGTCTGTGTGTCAAGCTACCATGCTATGGCGGGTTTACCCTCCAGGAGATGGTAAAAAAGTTTTCAGTGTGAACTGGCCACTGATGCGCAGGCCTACTGAACCGTGACCCGCGGCCGGATGCTCGAGCCGCCCCCGCCCACCATTACGTAACAATGCTGGTCACGACGCGATCGCGGAACCGTTCCTTTCTGCCCAGTGGCCGCCGCGTGACGCGCTACTCTGTCCGGGAGAAACTGCTGGCGTCTGCCAGTCACGTGGTGGCGATATGGAAAGGAAAACACGGTTGAGACGCAACCACAGTCTGTCACGCCGCGTGTGACGGACGGCGGAAGTGTTGGCAGACGGAGACGTGACAGATGCGTGGTGCGGGCGTGACGGTCTGACTCCGGTCATACGCTGCCGGGCCTCTAGCAGGTGTTTGCGTCGTTTTGCTACAGCTGCGCAGGTTCTGTGGTAACAGTCTATCTACCGATAACGTTATCGCCGCCATCACGCCTCGCCATACAGTGGACTCTGATGTGTGGGTGTTTTACGCCCCTATAACTGGTTGGAAACGGATAGATTTTGCCGTATGAAGGCCTTGATTGTCCGTGTTGAAGGCTGCGCAGTGCGCATCGCCAGCCACGCGGGAGGACGGTGATTGATGCGGAGAGAGCTGCTGGTTTCGGAAGCTCACAGGTCACCCGAGTTCACGTCAATCCTTTGTTGTGATGTATAGTCTCTCTTGAAAGTATCGCGTCCTGGGCTGCGGCGGCTCAGCGAACAATTCCATTCAGTTTGAGGACCCCAGTAGTGAGGTCATGTCCTGTATCATAAAAAGTACGCTGTAACACGATTTTACGCCAGCGGTAGAAGGAAAACTGCTATTTGACGCAGGCCCCAGCGGCTGACAACTGGGTCGAAACAGGTGAAGGCCGGCCAGAGGTCATGCTCGTATCGCTCTTCCGTGACCCCGTCCACCGCCCCAGGTGGATACTGGCGCCGCAATTGGGTTCACCAGCCGGGCGCTCATTGGTCTGCCTTAGTGGGTGCCAATCACTGTTAACTCAGTGTGCGTGACGCGTAAAGTCACAACGAAGCAAAGTTCCGCCATGACCTTATTGACCCTTTCTGAAGGGGCCTTCTGAACGACGTAAACAGGTCAGGTAAGGGTGGCAACCTGGCATCAAATAAATCTTTTTTAAAAAGAAGACAGATAAAGGGTAATATTTTTTTTGTCGCCGATTACTAACCGGCTTATTAACAAAGAAAAAAACAGAGAACGTTCAAATGAAGGACAAAGTGGCTAGAGAGCAGATATTTTTGTGATTGGAATCCGCTCGCGGGTGCACCTGCAACCATGGATGCATTATGTTAGCCGGTGCAACTGAAGCTTTTCTTTTTGTTCGTATTCGTGCACGCCGCACGGGTTTCCGGATTATACCAAAAACCTGTGGTAGTCGTGCTGATGTCAACGCCGCAGTCGATGTCAATGCTGCAGTCAAATTTTCAGCTTTGTAATGAAACAAATCTCAACAAATCCTCTGCGAGTAGGGTGGCTTCCGTTGACCACATGCTTACTGCCATCGCAAGTTACCGCACGGCGACCGCCCCCCCCCCCATCCCTCCGCAAACCACTCCCCTCGCCCCGCCGCGCTGGCTGCCACCGCGCGTCAGGCTTCGGTCAGTGCTACCAGTGGCTCTCAAACCTTTCCGCTCAAACGAGGCTGGGACAGGTGGCGCCCTCCCCTCAGAGTTGCGATACTTTCAAGAGAGACTATACAGGGTGCACGGTTTGATATGCACACTAGGAAGTGGGTGAACTGTTAAAATATACGGCGAGGTGTATGTATGTGTATGCGTGACTGTACTGTTTGTGTCGGTATTCCCGGTGCTGGTCCGGACCGGGATCCGTCTCAGTAAACATCCGGCGTGCGGTCCTCGTGCGCCCGCTCCAGGGCCGGGTCCAGGGCCGGGTCCAGGGCCGCTATCAGGCCGCAGGGCAGCTTCAGCGACGCCCACGGGCTCGACGTATCTTATCCTGCTGACAACGCTGACCTCACCATGGCTATACACACACAGTACACACGCCCGTCTCGGTTATCTCAGCTGAGAAGGCGGGCTGTGTGCCTCTCTCCGGCCTTTCATCGCCACTGCGCCGGCATGACTGCGCCTCTGATTACCTCGGTGCCGAGCTGACCTCACCGCGGTGCCGGTGTCGCTGCATCTGGTGCAAAGAGGCCGTCACCGGCCGTCTCGTCAGCGGCCGGACCGACCGGCGGGGGTCGGTCGGTCAGGAATAGGGCTGCAGCAGCGCAGCGCCGCGGCGGCGACACCGCAGCCTCCGCGGGGCTCTTTGTCTCGCGCGGCGCCGGCCTTTGGGGCGCCGCGCGCGGTTCAGAGCCGTATCCGGCGCGGCCGGCGCACGTGCGGCGCGTGCCGACCGGCCCCGAGCCGTGCCTGCCAATACGGGACTGATTGGCTGTGATTGGGGAGCACGGTATCGGGATCACTTCCATCAGCTATATACGTCACTTCCGCCCCTGGACGGCGCCATACTCGTGTGGCATATGCTTTTACTGGATTAATATCATATAACTATAATTTGTAATAGAAATGGCGAAAACCATGGGCACGTTTGAACTCCACATTTGGACCATGTGCTAACGAATTATCAACAAATGAATAAATACTATGAAGCTTGGTGTAAAACAAGAAGCAATCTGGGTCTTTTTGAAATGTTAATTTGTGCGTGTTTTCGGAAATATTGATGTGATGTGTCCAGCCAAATATCACTGACACCACACCCTCTTTTTGATATGTGCGCCGACAGAACAGCTCAGCGTCGGCCCCTGAGGAATTCATTCAGTGACATTCAGTGACATTCAGTGACACTCAGTGACATTCAGAGTCCGTTGGGAGTCGTGTGGACGACGGCGGAGGGGCCGGACGGGCGGCAGCTCGGCAGGAGGTCCTTCGGGGGACGCGGCTGGCGTCTGAGGTCACTAGATGAATGAGGAGAGGGTCGGATGTGATTACAGCGCCCATCTCTGCCTCCCAAGTCAGCGGCTGTGTAGCTGTGTGTCCGCCCTCCCTCTGAGCGGGTGGAGCGGATGCACAGCTGTGCCTTTGAAGACGCTGTGAAGTTCGTTGATGTGCTGAGGACGTGTTACGAGCTGACTTCTGTCGTCCGTGGGTTTCCGGACCATTTACCAGCGTGTCATCGTGCCGCGAACTCATGCGATGTTTATCTGAGCACTGAGGGACGATGAACGGAGGCCATTACACTTGTCATTCTCTCATTCACTCACGTCATTCGCTCCTGCAGAGGAGATTCCGCTTCAGTATCGTTTGATATCATCCCATACGAATCATCCCTTGTACCAAGAAAGACGTTCAACGGCCAGCGCACCGCTCATCAGATCCTGCCTACAAAGTATTTGACCAGTCTAACTGAAAACCGGAATTGAATCTGCATCGTCACACATTCGTAGGTTGCGGTGACCGGTTGGGTTTCTCTCTGAATGGGGTCGGTCCGCGTTCAGGTTTGATGCGGCACGAGCGCGGGTCACTGCCGGCAACCGGTCGGGGCGGAGGAGGATCGGCCTAGATGGCGGCGAGCGATTACTGAGTAGTCGCGCACTCGGGAAGGTTCCGGGCCTGCAGGTCGGATTGGCGAGGATCGGGTCAAAGAGCGCGGTCCAGTTGTTGAAGTTAGGTCAGGAGGTGAGTCAAGTTATAACGAGGCCCTGTGTGCGACGTGCGTGCTAAAGGTCGATCAGGGAGGTCGAGGACAGGTTGACCTATAGGGTTATGCTGTATGTACTGGACTGTCCGTTGACTGGTTTTGCGGCCAGTCCGGTTCCGCGTCGGGTCAGTCGGGTCGGCGGACAGATGGGTCAGGCTGGTCGGCGACATTGGTCCGCCCTGGATCGCTGTGTCAGCGGCATTAGTCCCCCCTGGAGCGCTGTGTTGGCGGCGTTAGAGTGGGGCAGCCCCGGCTCGTCAACGGCAGGACGTGACGAGACTAGTCTATCCAGCCGGCCGATCACGTTCCGTCGGGCTGCAACCGTTTGGAGTCTGTTTCTGGTTCGTAAAAATGGCTGGACGCTACCGTTTACCCGCATGCAAGAGAAACAATGTTCAGCAACAATCAGCAAACACAAAGCAGTCACGTTTGCACATTATTGCACGTCACGAAAAAAAATATGACCACCAACAAGTCTATGTTCCGTTCAAATATTGCCACGGTTCCGACTCCATCAAATGATGATCACGCCTGCATTAGATATTCAAGGCACGATTAGTTGGCTCTATTGTTGCGTGACGGGCGGGTTTCATCCTACCCCTGCGCCCGTATATCGACCTCCACCCACTCCCTCCCACTCCGCCCCCGGTGCAGGATCAGGGCGTGGCTGGACACGGGCCAGGGCCGCTTATATGGGCAGGCTGAGCTAAACTCGGGCTGACGAACGGGGAGCTGGACTTGTAGCTTAGACCTGTGAACTTGCGGCACGGGCGGAGTTCGGAACAGTGGACTGACTTATCCGAGCTGTGTTCGTGCCAGTGAACTCACGGTGGACTGGGCTGGAAGTGGTGATCCGTATTCCGTGGGCTGAGCAGAGTTCGAGTCCGGAGCTGAGCTGTACTCAGTCCTGTGAACTGACAGGCAGGGACAGAGCTGGGCGCGCTATGTACCCACGTACCGGGTGCAATGCTGCACGACGTGCGGGCCAACAATGGGCGGAGTTCGCAAAACCGGTTCCGGAATGCAGCGGTTTTGCACGGGCCGCCCGTATTCCGTGATGCTGTGTTAATGCACTGCGCTGAGATGAGGTGGCACTAATAACCAAAGCCGCCAACCAAGGCCTGATGGAAATGTCAGCAATGGAGCGTCCAAAAGTTTTTGGAACTGTGGTGGTCTAACGGGAATTTGAGAGTAGTTTTGGACCTGCATCTGGGATCAGTTTGGCAGCTGCGGAGAAGCTATTGACTAGAATACGTGCGACGGTCTGATTTACTGAGAGCTATGTTTGATTTTTACAGATGGTTGATGTATTTGACGCGTTAGACGGGCTGTTCAAGAATGGTAGCTTGGACTGCCGCACTGACATTGTACCGTGCTGACTGTCGTTCCGTCTGTCTCCGCAGGTGAAGGTGAAGACTCGCACAGTGGAGCTGTGCTGTAAGGGCTACACCGAGTCGGCCAACCGCTGCCAGGCCGTGTGCAGTCCAGAATGTCTGCACGGCCGGTGCACCGAGCCCAACAAGTGCGTCTGTGCCTCCGGCTACGGCGGACCCACCTGCGAGCTGTGTGAGTACCCATACTCGGCATCCTCCCCTTTTCTACACACAGACGTCCATAAACTGCCTTAACCCTCGCCGGCCGAGGGGGGGGGGGCGGGTGCCGCCCCCCCCCCCCGTAGGGTTTTTTCGCGATAGCTCCGAACACGCTGGCGATAGAGAGCTGAAACTTGGCATACCTGACCTTTGATCCAAGCCGGATCTTTTGACACCAACCGCATTTTTGGGTCAGGTCAGGTCACTGACCTATGACGTCATAAGTGAACCTCTGCACGGTCTTCAGATGTCGCAACTTCGCAACGCCCTCACTGCCAGAGGAGATGTCACAGGGAAATGAAACTTGCAGGATCTAGTATCCATTATGAGTCCCACAACTTGTATATCTCGGATTTTTCCTAAAGGTCATATGAGGTCAGGTCATTTTCGTGACCTCACCATTATAAGTCAATGGGGAAAAATGAAAACTGCTATTCTGGCGCCGGGAACGATCTCCAACTATCTCAAGCACACAGAATAGTGATTTGATGCACTCCTTGCAAGGTTAGATGCGTCACTTTTGCAATGTTGACCTTGCGTGACGTCATTTATGACGTCATCAAGGTCATATTAGTTTTTCGTCAATAACTCTTGATCAAATTGAGCTAGCGAGTCGGGAAAGCCACCAATGGACTCAGGAAGGCCTGCCGAATCGAATGATATGCGACATGACCTCTTTCGACCAACTTCGTGACCTGGGGGTGCTGACCTGACCTTGACCTGAGGTCAACACCCCAAGTTGACCTGACCCGGACAAAAAGTATATCATTCGACGCGCCTGAGCGAGGCGAACACGATGCTGCCAAAATCGGCGCTCTGCGGCCGTTTTTTGCGAAGTTATTCACCAAAAACTGAACCCTACCTTGGGGCACTTGACCTGACCTCAGATGTCACCGGTTGACCTAGGACCTTAAAATCGGGTACCAATCTCTGCGTCTCGTAACGGCGCACACGCTCGTTTTTCCGCGACGCGCTAGCTCCACCAGGGGCGAAACGGCGAGGGGGGGGGGTCGTACCCGCCCCCCCCCCCCTCGGCCGGCGCGTATGTAGAAAACCAATAGGTCCGGCGAGGGTTAAACTCTAATGATTACGAACACAATGAGCTGAGAGAGTTCGGCAAAATGAGAGACGTCATTCATAACTTCGGTCACACTTCACAGATACTAAAGCTGACCAACCGTATCGTTGAGACACATTAAAGCGAACATATCTGATTCAGTCCCACTGTTCACGTAGATCTAGCCCCCAAAGTGTAATTTAGTTTGTACCTTAGCTGTTCGGCATTCAAATAACCTCTGAGTATCTATTGACGATGTTGGAATGTGTGGCAGCTAATGGATCTCGTAAGTGAACAGCTATATCAACAGCTTGGCTTTCCGCTTCATAGCTTGGCTAACTCAACATTACCTATATCCAACAGAGCGACATGCAACGCTGCCAATGTAGAACGAGATCGACGCTGTATTCTGGCTTTTTACTTCTGTACCACATAGGGCTTAATGAAGTAGCTGATCTGCTTACAGGCTCGCTCTCATAATAGCCGGAAACTATAGGTATACAGTAGTTACGAGCGAGCAGTTACAGCAGTTAGTTACGAGCGAGCGAGCGCAGCGAGCAAAGCGAAGTATTTTCAAATAAGGGAAAAATCTCAGTATGAGCGGCCCGGCCCGGGCCGGGCCGGCCTGTAACGCTTTTGAGAGGCTTATATCTCAGCAACCGCAACCGCCAATCGGTCCAGCGCGCTGGACCGATTGGCCTGCGGTCTTTTTTGCTGGGTAGCCCCATCCCTTCTACCCCGTAATTGACTACTTTTGATACATTTCAGTGACCGTCGTGGCACGTGCCACGTGAAAAGCCAAGGGTGTTCAAGCTGTTTTGCAAAAGTAGTGATTCTGAGAGGCTCATATCTCAGCAGCCGCTTGGGCGATTGTCTTGCAGTAATTTTTGTAGGGTAGCTGCATCCCTTCTACCAAAGGTCGGATACTCTTGATCTATGTGAGTGACCCCCACTGCACGTGCAAAATGCAGAAAGAAGAGGTGCCAAATTTGTTCCCATTTCAATAACTCGGTAATTACTGGGGCGATTTCGCTGAAACTTGGCATACAGGTAGGCACCCACCAGGCAATGCATTCCCATGCGTTGCGGTTGGGGTGCTACTGCACGTGCGCACGTGCAGGGGGCGCTTCCGGATCTCGAGAACGGCTGGGCCGATTGCGCTCAAATTTGGTATATGGTTGGGGACCGGTTAGTAGGGTCGGGTGCCGTGCGAAAGTCAGTTTGGACCCCATTTGCACGTGCGCACGTGCAGAATGCCGTTTCCAGATCTCAGGAACGGCTTGGCAGATTGTGCTCAAATTTGGCACACTGCTAGCGACCGGTTAAAAGGGTGCTTTGCACAAGCCCGTTGGAAGTACCCTCTCGCCCTTCCGCACGTGCAGGGCTCACTATCTCGCTCGCTCGTTCTTCGCCCAAAAGGCGTTTTACTGGTTATATGACTACTCGGAACTTGTTTTCACTGCACCGTTTTTTTATGAGGAGCCAGTGCAGCGAACAAGGTTGCCATGCCGTGAAGTTTGAAGAAGATGCCCTCTTCTCGATGACACCGCAGCGATAAGCGTATAAATGCACCGTGAATGTAGCTGTTGTCTCATTCCGATCGCACAACTGAGTCTTGTTCGAAGCTGATTGGCTGCCCTGTGTTCATACTTCATACAGAGCCTGTCTATTATGGGAAGCAGCATGTTTGTCCTTTACACCACACGGAGGTCACTGAGATGTCGCACTTGGTAACGAATGAGGACGCAGCTGGCTACCTGTCGACGCCATCGGTCTCCGTATCATCCTACTTTGTTCTGCTACCTTCTCCCTGCCCATACACCACACCTCACACCATGAAGATTTTCCATTCACTTCTCCGTTATCCCGGACATTTTCTCGGTGTCGTTCGGTCACGCTCCGCGGGACGCTCGTTTCCGCCCGATTTGTGTGATGGCGAGAAGACGTCTGACCGAGAAGTGCTCCGTTTTGTTAGGCTCACCAGGAGCCGTCGGTGTGACTAAGGCACGCGTCGAGAGACCTCACGTGGTACGTGAGGAGTACGAGTGCTTACATTGGGATCAGGGCGTCGGAGCGCCGGCGGTGGGCTGGAAAATGTTCATAGAGTGCAAGTCATAACGTCCAGCAGGGTAGCTGGGAAAATTAGTCATCAAGGGAGATTCAGATACCTAGATAAGTCGTGGCAGCTGTGAATGATATTGGCACGTGAGATTTCCTGAATTAAGAGTCGGTTACAAACATTTTTTGTCGGTCATTGCAATTACAGTTTAGTTTAACTTCCGCTGTCGAAATGAATAGCTGTTATAACAGCCTATTCATTATCAACCGGAGTGAGTTGAGTATGCTCTGCCAGTTAAAAAGGTTAAAAAGTTCCAAACAGTTTTCAGGCGTGGCTTCTTCCATTGCTCCCTTGACACCTGAATGCAGTGAAGAGGGTCTCCTATCCCGTCGTATCGCTCTGTCGCAGGACGTTTCACCGGGGTCATCCAATTCCGCTGGCACCCCGGGGAGTCGGGTCGGCGGCGGCGGGCCCATGTCGATTGTCGATCGTCGTCGGCGGCGGCGGGCCAAGCTCTGCGCCGCGGCGGGCCGTATGGTCGCGGGCCCACCGACCCGGCGCCGCCGCCACCGCTGCATTGTTGCATTGATCGGTCGGGGTGCGGAGGGCTGGGAGGGGCCGGCGCGGGGGACGGACGGGCTGGGGGCTGCGCCAGCTCTCAGCTCGCCCACCGGGCGGCCCACGCAGTCAGCTCGCGGCGCCGGCGACCCACGCCCGCCGCCGCACGCCTCGGGGCATCCCGAGAAGTCACCGTGTCTGATGGAGGGTGGACGGTTCGAGTACACCCGTCCCGACCGAGCCGTGACCGTGATGCCACTCTAGTCAGGGCTCGATGACGCACTGCGCGCGGCTGCAGCTGCAACTGTGCCAGTAGTCGGTATTACTGAGCTCGCAGTCAGCCTCGCTGCAGAGCGGAGGACATGTAGGTCTGCCGTTCGTCAGGAATGTATATGTGATGCCGCGGATGAAGAACTACATCTACGGACCATGACGCACTGCCAGCCTCCGCCTGCACCGTGTTGATACGCTAAACCATCGCTTCAATGGAAATTCTGCTCACTCATGCACGTGTTTTCACGCTTACGGCTCATCAGCTACATTCCAGTAAATAATCAGAGATCCGGCGAGCCACGGTGGCTGCGCCGTACGGAGCGACGCTGGCATGCAACAGCACCACGCTCCAGAGACTCAAGTTTCCGTCGAGCCGCCGTGGACTTTGTTTGTGTCGCACCGAGTCTCGGCATTGTGCCACGGCCGGCTTTGATAGGAGCTTCAGACGTGTCCGCGGCTCCTTCGAACCGGTGTCCGGTGGACGAGATCCGGCTCCCGGGACAGGATCCGATTCACCCCGTCCCACTCGGTGCAGGCTGCTCACGAGTCCGGACCTTGCTAATCACGAGTCCGACCTCCGGGCTCGGGTTCGATCGTGAGGCTGGAATGCAAGTCTTCCAAGGTCATATTCTCATAACGTTTTATGCTAAGTCATAAAGCATTTTGTGATGAAAGTCGAGCGGGTTCACTTGAAGGTTAAAACGACGTATGCTCGTATTATAAATATAAGATTCGAGGTAAGACGCGCCGTTTTCAGATTCTGGAGATCGCATAGATATAGCACAATTATATAAGTTCGTGTCTTTTTCGGTTCACCATTTTCAAGAAGTAGACCAGTTAATTACATAACTTCCAATCCTCGGTTTCTCGTCGAGAGTAGTCTGAGCTCACTGTGGCCGCTCTGACGGCAGCGCACGAGCGGCTCAGCTCGCCCGGCTGAGCCGCTCGCCTGTCGCCGTCACGGCTCAGGTGACCGTGACACCGAGCTGCGGCGCGTGACGCCGGGATCACGTTCCACGTGACGGCCGGTCGCGACACCCGACCGGCGTGGTGACGTGACGGCGGTCGTGACTCTCGAACTCGTTGTGATGGGGGAGGGTCTGCGCTGTCACACGTCGTCAGGGCGGCGCTGTAACTGCAGCAGGGCTGTAACATGCCGCCGGTGCAGTGGGCGGAGAGACGGTGCTTTATAGACATCTGGCATTCATAGCTTGTTCCACAGCGACACATGGTATTGGCTGAATGAAAGCTGAATGCAATAATGCTTGGCAAAGGCTCAGCCAACCTTGTTCCGTCCCGTTACTTTGACGTTTGTGACTTCTCTGAAGCGTTGTCATGTCCGGTTAGTGGTTATTATGTATAGTCGACTACAGAATGTTGTTCCACTTTTCACAGGCCATTATTTGCCTGGAGTGGTAGGTTGTGCCGCATCACACGGGCTGAGTTAACAAATTATAGCTTTGTCCCAATGCTCACAATCGACACGCTTAATTGCGTGATAAACGGCACAACTTAGCGCTCCGGTCAACTGATAGCTTCTGAGGAGTGGAACATCATTCTATAGTCGACTTTACCTACCTATAACTATGTAGCCAGTTTTTGTAGGTACCTACATCATACCTAATGTTGCTTCTCTCTAACTCTCGCAGGCACGGTCCGTTTTAGCCCTGTTACTCTCTCTATCTTCCTCTCCCTTCCTCTCTCCTCTCACTTCTCTCTCTCTTTCTCTCTCTCTTCCTCTCCCTCTTTCCTTCCTATCACCATTCCTAATCCTCACCTTGTTCCTCTCTCGTCTGTTTATAACCCTATCCTACACCCTTACAGCCTCCGTGCAGCCTGGCTCATCCCATCCCGCGCTGTCCGGCTTCTTCTGGAGGACTTGCAACACGCTTGGGCTCAATTGCCTTGTCGTTTTTGTCGCGGGTGACGCGAGGTCACGCCTGTGTTCTGCCCGGCGCTGCTGCAATCTGACCCCTGGCGGCTCGTCCAACTTGTCAGCTGTTTATACAGAGAGATAGATAAGTTCCGCGTGAAGTGGTGGATGAGCATCGCTCGATGTTTGGCGCAGGGTGTGTGGCGTGTGACTTGTGACGCGTCAGGCCACAAGCTGGCGTGTGACGCGCCGGTCTCACGTGCCTCTGTACATATACCGCTGGTCCGTGCCGCTCAGTGTTGGCCAGTGACCCGGAGCCCTCCTACTGCGCTCGCGGAGCAGCGGCTCATGAGCTGATGATGAGGCCAGTTGTGGCTTCTGCGCCGCAGCGGCACTGCTGCTGATACTGTGGGTCCGGTGGGCCCCCTGCCCCGGCCTGACTCACCTCGCGACATTGAGATACCGAAAGCTGCAGCTCACGCGTCATTTTCACGCGGCAGGACGTGGGTACTTTCAGGGGTGCAGTGTGCAAGATGTGTCAGCTCGTTTATCGGCAACTGTTCCGTGCTTACTGCTATATGTTTGGGGCCTGTTCGGGAGGTCGGAGAGATGTTCGTGTCGAACACAGCTGTACCATCGTTCATCAGGGGGTCCGCGTGCGGGCAATCATTTCGTCGAGGCCAAAGTTGGCGTCTTATGCAAATCTGTCGCTACTATAGATATAAGTTATGTAGGTATTTTGCTACCTGTGCCTTCATTCCATGATAAGTCAAAGGACACTTGATTATTGACAAATTTTGGTACGAGCTGACAAAATGTTGCAAAAATATCCATTACTCAAGTCTCTTGTCTGTCATCGTTCATTCGCTTTTATCTTTCGCGCTTCTCTGACAGGGATGCAGACCGAGGCGGAAGGACAATCGAATATCGAATAGAGCAAGCTCAAATGATTCGCTTATCGAATTTGTTTCAGTCTGTTATCTGCTCTCCTCGTCACTTTTGTGTGGCGTCCTGTCACCTCGTCACTGACTCTCGGTCCCCCTCTTCTTGCAGCCTGTCCGGCGGGCACCTGGGGCCGCGGCTGTGCCAACGAGTGCGCCTGCATGAACGGCGCCGCGTGCGACCCGCTGACGGGCAGCTGCACGTGCGCGCCCGGCTGGCGCGGCGCCACGTGCCAGACGCCGTGCGCGCCGCACACGTACGGCCAGGGCTGCACGGAGCCGTGTCAGTGCGCCAACGGCGGCCGCTGCGACCCGGTGTCGGGCGCGTGCGACTGCCGCGCCGGCTGGACGGGCCCGCTGTGTCTGGACAAGTGTCCGCCGGGCACACATGGCGACGAATGCGCCAACCGGTGCCAGTGCCAGAACGGCGGCACCTGCGACCCCGAGAACGGCAGCTGCAGGTGCCAACCCGGCTGGGAGGTGAGTGCAGGCCCCGGGGCCCGCCGCGCGGCGGGTGACCAGGGGTCCGGCTGGGTCTCCCCGGCGGGCCTCCGAGCGCTCTGATTGGGCTGCTTTGTGGCAGGATGTTATACGGAGCAGTGAGTACCCGTGGCAGTCTGTTCCCGGAGTTTTATGAGTGCTCGGTCCGCCAATGTGAGCTGAGCGAGATAAGCCCATGAATTCCCCGGACAATACGAGGGAGGAAGCTGCTGTGGGTCCCGCCTCTGTGCAGACCACGCTCTGCATCATACCAGCTCCCCTCTGTGGCAGGCGTTTCCGGGCTGCATGGGTGGCTGTGGCCTGGTAGTGTTTGGTGCAAAGACGCGCGCAACGGGAGAAGGATGGAAGGTGCCCCATGTCCATGAGGTCACTGCCGGGGTCATGTGGCCGATGTTGTTTCGACGTCATCGCTGCTCCCGACGGAAGCTGCCTGTCGGTTTGGAGACGGACACAGCCGGATACCATGGCGTCCGCAGCTCCGTCCGTGTTGTCCTCCGCAGCGAGACTGTACTATCTCCTCAGTTCCGGATCTGTGAGGCGCTGGGAGAGGCGCGGAGAGATATGACCCGTTCAGTCTCACTGTGTCCCCTTTTCCTCGTCTCTTGCCAGACCTGGTGTTATACACACTCACTCCTGGCACATTATGGACACACCAATGGGAGCCATATAACTTTATGGTTACGGAGTTCCTCAAACCCCAATCGTCATCAACTTGGCACATCATTACTCTATGAAGTGCAGCCACATCATTTCCCTGTCCCTAAACCTCACTTTATGACAGAGTAGTCCCCAGTCTCTTTGACGCCAGTAGAGCGTCAATAACTGAGGTGTCCTCTTAGCTCAGTCTCACCCCGTGCTCTCCTTGTTACTTCTCTTGTTCCCCCTTCCCCATATCTGCGACAGCATATTATGTTGTGCTGTCAATGCATTGCCATGTTAAATGGGCTTGAAATAGCCGCCTGTGGAGAGTTTCCAATACAAATACAAATACAGCTCTGCCGCTGACCGTTCAAGCCTCTGCAGTTTGTCAGGGGATGTCTGCGGTAACCTCTGCCCCTCTCTGTGTCGTCTGTCTGTGTGTGTGTGTCTGTCTTCTGCGTCTCGATACCCCTATGGACTGTCCTCCATTCTGTGGTTGTTAGAAGGATGTGTGCGGTGACCGCTGTCTCTCTGTGTGTGTGTTTTGCCAGCCGCGGCTCTGTCACGTCCGTTCTGTGTCCGTCAGGGCGACGTGTGCGGTAACCGCTGTCCGCGCGGCACCTGGGGCCAGGACTGCAGTCGCCGCTGCTCCTGCTACAACTCGGCTACCTGCAATCACGTGACGGGCGTCTGCGAGTGTACCGCCGGCTACATCGGCACTCAGGTGGGCTACACCGCTCCACCTCTGGCGTGGAGTGAGAGTGCAGGACTGCTGACCAGGCATGTCGGTGGTCAGCAGGTCTGCAAAATCTGCTGACCGAACGCTGACAGCACGATTTAATCGTGTAAAATTACCGCAACCGTTGGTGTCGTTTGTGGTCGATGATATGCGGAGCTCTCCCGAAACGGTGCCGCGTGGCAGGATCATTGTAGCATTCATTACAAACGAATATTGGATAATTGGTTTATGGGAGCATTTTAGAGAACGGTTCATTCCCGTGAAGCGGTGTGTTGTACACATTCAACGCCTTATATACGAGCTGTCCGGTCTGTCCTCAGTGCCAGGACCAGTGTCCGCTGGGCACCTGGGGTGTCGACTGCGTCGGCAACTGCACCTGCGTGAACGGCGCCACCTGCAACATCGCCGACGGTAGCTGTCGGTGCGAGCTCGGCTGGAAGGGCACCAACTGCGAGCAGCGGGCCTGCGAGCCGGACCACTACGGACAGAACTGCCACGCCGTCTGCACGTGCGAGCCCAGCCAGACAGAGCTGTGAGTGCCCGCGCCTCGCCGGGGAGACGTGTGCGCTACTGTCGATTCGATAACCGAAATGAGTATTATGTGGTATTCTGATTCGAAAAGGTCTAATGTTGCCTTCCTAGGAATTCGGAATATTCTATCGCCCAGTTGTTACTTGGGTATACTTAAAAATGTATCCGTGGCGATGAGCGCTGCCGTCCAAAGGCAAAACCGCATATGTCGGGTCAGGTCATGACCCGACATATGCGTTGTTGCCTTTGGACGGCAGAGCGACTGTGATGATCGTTCGTGTTCACTAGCAGCACACTCGAAGCGACCTCGTCGTTGTGAACTCCCAAGACATTGTAGGAACGGAGAGAGCGAGTGGTGTCGTCTGCTCCTCACCCCACCCGTGTTTCCGCCAGATGTCACCCATGGACGGGCGACTGTCAGTGCAAGCCCGGCTGGTCGGGCCGGCTGTGCGAGCGGCCGTGCCCGCCCTACCAGTACGGAGAGGACTGCCAGGGCATCTGCAACTGCAAGAACGGCGCCTTCTGCGACCAGTTCAACGGGACGTGCATCTGCAGCGCAGGTACTGAGGCACTCTGGTGGTAACGACCTGACCCGGGCAGACCACATACATGTCTCGGTCTTCCTCAGTAGCCTGCTATAATTGTACCAATTGTACCAATTGTACCAAGTTGTTACGTGAGTATTGATCCTGCTGACTGCTCTCCTCTCCTCAGGTTACATCGGTGAAGACTGCAGCACCCAGTGTCCTCCCGGCAAGTACGGCCGCGGCTGTCAGCTGACGTGCTCGTGCGCCAATAACGCCACGTGCAGCCACGAGGACGGCCGGTGCCAGTGCACGGCCGGGTGGCACGGTATCAGCTGCAGCGCCCCCTGCCCGGCCGGCAAGTACGGCCCCGGCTGCAACACCACCTGCCAGTGCGCGACCGGCGCCGCCTGCGACCCCGTTAATGGTGAGAGGGGGTGGAAGTTGGGCCGGTGGTGGGTCGATCGCTGGGGCACTGGATGGGAATGGATGGTGGTCATGAGGCGCGGATGTGTATGGAAGATAGACAGAACGGTGTTGACTGTTGAGTTCTATAATGCGTTTGTTGGTTAAATGGTTCTGGTTGGAGTCTGCTCTGTTTCGAGTAGATGTGGATGCCTGCTTTAGGTTCTCAGTCGCTTATCCTTGGAAATTCGCTCTTTTATTCATTGCTGCCTCTTTCGATGTCACTCAATTCCCCTCACGGTACAGGGGTGTTCACTTGTTTGATCTTCAGCTTTTGAGAGCCCTACACTTGCTGGAGAAGCGCTCGTAAACTTTCCAGTTGAAGTGCCATTATAGCTAGCCAAGCACCGGCACCCTCTCACCCGATCACCGCTCATGCTATTGACGCGTCCAATGACCCGCTCTCCCTCTCGCATCCACCAGGAACATGTACGTGCGCTGCTGGCTACAAGGGCGAACTGTGCGACCAGAGGTGTGACGAGTTTACCGCCGGTCTCGGCTGCAAGCTGCGATGTCCCTGCGTCAAAGAGAACAGCGAGGGCTGCGACCCGGTCAACGGGCGCTGTATCTGCAACCCCGGCTGGCGAGGTGAGGCATTGGACATCGGGCGCATGCCGAATTGGGTGCGTGGGGTGGGGTGGATTACCAAGAAATTTGGGAAAAGTGGGAACTATTGATGAGGTCAAGCTGCTGTAAGAAAGAGCGAGTGGCACTGCGTTATTATTGAACGAATTTCATAGAAATACAGCAAGTTCTTATTCGTGATGTTTTTTTTGGTTGTTGTAAAACTGGCAATGCTCTGTCTTGTCTCTACCTGACCTTCCCTGCCTGACCTGACCCGTCCTCTTCTCTGCCAGGCGTACGCTGTGAGACTCAGTGTCAGGAGGGCCGCTACGGACCAGAGTGTAAGGACGTGTGCCACTGCAAGAACAACTCGTCCTGTGACCCCAAGTCGGGCGCGTGCACGTGTGCTCCGGGCTTCCGCGGCACGGACTGCAACGAGCCCTGTCCGGACGGCCGGTTCGGCCTGGCCTGCCTGCAGACCTGCCCCGACTGCGCCCACGGTGAGTGTTTGGGAGACATGAGCGCTATGATCCCCTATAAACCTGCACCGACTGCGCCCAAGGTAAGTAAGAGGGAGGGGAGCGCTTTGTACCCGTATAAACCTGCCCCGAATGCGACCATGGTAAGTGACAGTGAAGGGCGAGTGCTGTGTACCCCTACAGGCCCGTCCCGACTGGACCCACGGGGAAGGGGAGGCACACACAGTTGGCGATGGCCCATCGGTGAGAATATGCTGCGCTCCAGGGAAGTTGTAGCGGGGATTAGAAATCGAGAGATACTCTACACATTGTTCAATGTTTTGACATTGGGTCGAAGCGGGCTTCTAACCATTCGCTAACGGTAACTGACTGTATAATATAGATGTGCTGGGTACCCGGCTGGGCTTCGCATCAAGGGTGGTGCGTTGGTGGTGACGGTGCCAACGAAAATGTGTGCTTGTTGGGAACAGTGTCGTGTCTTCGTGTGACTGTTTGTCAACCAAGTTAGTGAAACTGAATGATGTAGCTAAAGTACAAACTAAAGATAAACAATGTTCCGTAAACCCGTTAAATATTCACTTATCATTCCTATTGCTTGGTAACGTGTTGGTGGCTGACGGATGGTCTCGTTCTTTTTCATGTGGCAGCTGTGATTGGTAAGTAGTTAGTTGTAACCCCTGCCGCTGCCCCCTCCCCGTGACATGCAACTCCCCAGCTTTGACTGTGCTGCCGCGTCACCCGGATACTAGCAGGCGACACTGACACCTCTCATCTGCCCAACATCACAGACGGACCGCTCGGTAGTGCATGTGGTGTGGCTGAGTACATTGCTCAACAGATAAACGGTGGTGATGCATCAGCTAATCCGTCGCAAGGTCGAGCTTTGTCCCCGGTTTAAGTGGTAGTTTACATCATCTCATGCGCCATGAGTGTGGCGGTCTTTGTTCTTTTTTTTTCGGTTGGGGTCTATCTGGCTCGCTAGCTGTGTTGGTAGTTTTTGTCCGGTATGTTTAGTTTTTAGTGTTTGGTTCTGCTTCGGTTGGTCTTGTTTGGTTCTCGTATATCCTCCCATTTCTATAAAGTGGTGCTTGGGGATTTTTAGAGAGGCGCTCGCTCATCGCTGTTCCCAGCAGAACGCCACTAATTCAGAAATTTGACGGTGATTTGTTACACCTTTCACGTTGTCCGTACTTTTTTCCTCTTTACTTCATTTTGACTCTTTCTTTTGACCGTGACAGCGTGACTACATCGATGGTTATAGTTTTGGTTGCTGCCTGATGGAGCTTGTGGCTTTCTTTTAATCCTGTGGACGGGCTTTGACAGCTGGTCCTGGGTCGTCTCTGTGGATCTGTTTGGTTTGACTGATCATTAAGCATTATTCTTCGGGTATGCCCGACTTTTGTATCTAACTATAAGCTATTCCACGATCATTAGCTTACGAGTGTCTTACAATGCATGTTACTGTATAGAAAGTCATAAAGTCGGGCCAAATGAACGACAGTTTAATGAGATGCACTGGAGACATCTTTCTGTCGTAGTCGGTTGGACTCGATGGAGCCTGGTTGCAACCCATGTTGAATTGTTTCTGCTGGTGAGTAGAATTGAATGTCATTTCACGCGCAAATCTGTCCTATCTTTTAACTCTGCCGATCTTCTTGTTCGACCAGGCCCCTGACATAAGCCGTGACTCCTGACGTTCCACTGTGACTTATGACATCCCACACGAGCTCTCCTCGCATGACGTGACGTTAGTGACACGCCGTGTGCCCTGCCACAGGTAACGGCACCTGTGACCACGTGACCGGCCAGTGCCCGTGCGCGCCCGGCTACGCTGGGGCCCTCTGCTCAGAGGCATGTCCCAAGAACACGTACGGCCTCATGTGTCGCAAAACGTGCGACTGCGCCGAGCACGGAGAGTGTAACGCCGTCACAGGTCGGTCCGGTGTCCTACTGGGAGATCCATTCACATCACGGGGTCGGTGTCAGTCATGAGGTTAATTTTAATCGAAACGGTCTGTTTTGATAACTGAATAAACTTTCCAATATAAACCAAACTATTGGGTTGTAATAGAAGAACAGGAGTTGAATAGGCCAAATATTACCCAAAGTCTCTTAGATCATTAATTGATAAGTCTATTTTTATGGTGAATCATGCCCTATTGTATTGCAATGGCAGATGTGATCTCTATAACAGCTGTTTTGCCATCTTCCCACAGGAGAGTGTCTATGCTACCCGGGCTGGACGGGGGAGCGTTGCAGCGAGCACTGTCCAGCCAACACTTACGGCATGAACTGCGCTCAGACGTGCGACTGTCTGAACGGCGCCACGTGCCGGCCGCTCGACGGAGCCTGCGGGTACGTGCCACATGCCACGTGTTGACCGCCTGCTACGTCCAACAGACTGGGCAGATCAATCAGTAGATGATTGTATCACCTCTGCCAGCAAACATCGAAATTAAACAACTGCACATATTGTAACGAACACGGAGCCAACTCTTTTCGACTTATCATTTCCCCTAATGATGACACTACTCGACGCCCTCAGGTGTCCGCTGGGCTGGACCGGGAATCGCTGCGAGGAAATCTGCCCCGAGGGCTATTACGGCAACCAGTGTATGAACTCCTGCAACTGCAAGTCCAACAACTTCATGTGCCACCCGGCCGAGGGCTGCATCTGCAGATACGGACATACAGGTGAGGACTGAGGAGGGGTCATATTTCTATGGAAAGTTCATGTCCAAATACTTTATCGGAGGTTTATAAAGCCCGTTGAGTTGGGTAGTTGTAAGTTCTGTTGATCAATGATTCTCATGTGACATGTTTCATTGCTGTTTCTATAACCTTGTATCGCAGACCCCGTGGTTTAACCTAACCTGACCCATCTAACGCTCGCCTCTGTTTCCCTCCAGGTGAGAACTGCGACATCCCGATCCGGGCCAGTCTGACCGAGTCGGCGCGCGAGGGTCCCGGCTCGGCCGGCGTCACGGCCATCGTGGTGTCGGTGCTGCTGCTGGTGGTGGTCGTGGTGGTGCTGGTGATTGTCTACTACCGGCGCCGGCTCTACCGACTCAAGAAGGAGCTGCACCAGGTGGTGCAGTACTTCCCCGAGGCCAAGGAGCGCACAGGTGAGAGAGCGGGTCGCAGTGGAGGGGGGAGGGAATGGATTAGACATAGGGCATAGGTCTGGAATCGTCTACATGGGGTTTGTGAAATGAGGCGATTGCTACCTCGTTGATGGCTTTGTGCTGACTTTGGCAGCTTTCAGCTGTTAATGTCCTGTGTAGCAGAAGCAGCTGCATCGCTAGTCTACTAAATTTTGGTAGGAAACCTACGTCGCAAGCAGTCGCGATGAAAGTAAATTTCACGATACGATAGCACCTTTTGCGTACTAACTATGTACTACATATTGTTGACCGCTTCTCGTCAGCCTACTTCCGTCTCCGTTGTTAGCAACACATCCTCTGTCAGTTTTTGACACACCCTCCTGCCTCTCCGTCAGACCCACACCACTTCGATAACCCTGTGTACGCGTACCCGGAGAAGGCGCGTCAGGACCCGCTGCCGCTGCCGCCCAACATCCCCGTGCAGAAGAACGACCTGGGCGGCGCCACCAATGTCAAACAGCTGGCTCTGGATGAGGAGGAGGGTGAGTCTGGGGGGAGGTGGGGGGAGGGGTTCCTGGTGACCCCGAGAGGTGCGAGGGTCGCAGGGGTCTTCTTGAAAGGACAGAGAGTAGTGTGTGTAGAATGTGCCGGTTGGTGTTATTGATGTCTGATGGATGTATACTACAGACATGTCTTTTTTGTAGATTATAATCGTCTCGCTTATATATTTGCACTAGCCGTTAACTTTTTTGTGTGTTTTGTATTTCTCAGCATTTCTTGTCCAATACTGAGCCAGATCATATGAATGGGTTCTCCCTTTTGATAGGGACTTGTGGGTTCTTTTACAGCGCTTTTACCCAGAGGTAGACGGTATAGGTGGCACTACCAACCCGCCGGTAAATGTTCACAGTGACTTTATACAGTATATGTCACTTAGCTTTGTGATCTTCCTAGAGCACATGCACCCCTTTTCAAGTCGTTTATGCTCTATTACGGTGATCTTATGTATTTTATTTTTTCATGTGTATTCAGAGTTTATTGAGGCTTTTTGTGACTACATTCTTTCCATCACAGATATCATACAGTTTTTGTGTTCTATCCTGTGTTTTATGTGTTCTATGCTGTTTTTGTGATGGCTGTTAAATGTGCGTGGAAGATAAGTAGTGGCCTCCAATGTCGCTTTTTGTGTCACAAGGGGAGCAGTTGCTTCTTGGCTTTTCGTGCTGCTTGTTGTCCTATATTTTCTTGGTAAAGAGCTATCGAAATAAGCTACGAAGGCCAACTTTGCTTGTCACTCGGCACATTGTGAGCCTATTGTACATACAGGATAGCAACTGTGTTTCTGAGTATTTGCGAATATTTTTGTTTTATTGTTGCCCAGTTTTTTGACGATACCGTCAAAAAGGCACGATGCTCCGCATTGCCGGCTTTCTTGGTCATAGTTGTGATGCAGCTTTGTGTGCTTTGTGTGTTCCGTGGTCATTCGCCCACATTACGGATAAATAAATGTATGTTGATAGAGACAAGTAGAAAAACACGGAACAAATAGTGCATGGACGCGTTTCGATTATTAAATCTTCATCAGCATGACATAATCACAGAGAAAACAAGATATACCTTAAGATATAAGATATATGAGGTATATCTTGTCTTCTCTGTGATTATGTCATGCTGATGAAGATTTAATAATCGAAACGCGTCCATGCACTATTTGTTCCGTGTTTTTTATTACGGATGAACTCGGAGCTTGGATATAGGAAGATGTATTTAGGCTATTAATCTTTAGGTTTCCCATCAGATGTGTCAATTTTCTGCCTGTCAGTACCGGCCAAAACTTTTTTTACGCAATGTTAGTACCAGTATAACGCCTTTTGGGGCGACTAACGGAGCGAGCGAGAGGGTGGGCCTTGCACGTGCGAAATTGCGAGGGGGTACCTCCAACTGACTTGTGCACGGCACCCTACTAACTGGTCTCTAGCGATGTGCCAAATTTGGGCACAATCGGCCCAGCCGTTCTCGAGATCTGGAAG
Source organism: Amphibalanus amphitrite (assembly GCF_019059575.1). Taxonomy (NCBI): domain Eukaryota; kingdom Metazoa; phylum Arthropoda; class Thecostraca; order Balanomorpha; family Balanidae; genus Amphibalanus; species Amphibalanus amphitrite. The sequence continues at coordinate 634,414 of NW_024881528.1, read as the reverse complement.
CGGCACCCTGCACGTGCGCACGTGCAAAATGGGTCCCAACTGACTTGTGCACGGCACCCTACTAACCGGTCCCTAACCGTGTACCAAATTTGAGCGCAATCGGTCCAGCCGTTCTCGAGATCTGGAAACGACCCCTGCACGTGCGCACGTGCAGCAGCACCCCAACTCTGGCACATGGATATGCAGTGCCTAGTGGGTGCCTACCTACATGCCAACTTTCAGCGCAATCGGCCAAGTAGTTACCGAGATATTGCAACAATTACAAAAGTGACACCTCTTCGTTTTGCACGTGGCACGTGCATAAGGGGTCACCCACATGCATCGGGAATAGTCCAATACTTGGTAGAAGGAATGAAGCTACCCTACAAAAATTACCGCGTGTAAATCGGTCAAGTGGTTGCTGAGATATAAGCCTCGCAAAAGCGTGACCACGGCCGGCCGGCCGGCCGGCCGGCCGCTCATACTCAGAAATTTCCGTTAATCTAAGGAAAGACTACGCTCGCTTCGCTCGCTCCGTAACGAATACTTCCTGAATGTTCTTATCCTAGCGAACGCTGCATCTTATCACGGTTGCTGCTAACAGACCAATTTTCTGACGGCCTAGGTGGAGCTGTCGGCTATGACTCGAGCCTACTGTCCAAGAAGCTGAAGGACGCAGACTGCGGCAACCCCAACATCTACAACAGCATCGAGGATCTGAAGGCGGACAACAAGAACAACATGGAGCACGTCTACGACGAAATAAAGGGCATCAAGGTTCTCAAAGAGGAAGGTGGGTCCGCGGTACCGGCAGTGCCACTGTAAACTGCATGCGCCACTGGCGGTCGTTTTGCACGGGTCAGATGCGTCCTCTGATATGACGAGTCCCACGGGTGTGCGGATCTCCTACTGGCATGGTGCGTGGAGGCCTAGAACCCAGCGCTCACGCAGACCCTTACTGAGCTGTCGCCCGTGGCTGCAGGACGAGTAACTGCATGACTGTGCTCGCTATTGGCAGCGCTGCTCTATCAGCTGCTGTGTTCACTAATGACAGGCCCGTTTTAGCTGCTGTGTTCACTAACTACCAGACTGGTGGTTGGGGGTGCTGGCATGGTGAACCGCTCAGTCTTCCTCTGTCCTTACTCCGTTGCGCAGAGCGTCCGTGACCGTGTGGACGGACCGAGCTGAGACGATGGAACTCGTGTGCCTGACAGTTGAACATTTATGATGGTCAATGTGCGTCGCCTTGCTGTTTGCGATGTGTATTTTAAGGAAGTTACACCGTTGCATTCGTTAACAATACGTTTTATGAAAACAAATTACTCAAAACCCAAGAAACACGCTAGAAAAATCTTCAGAAGGTAGCTGTTTTTTATTTCTCGAGTACAAAGTTCCATCGTTTCTCCGGTCGCCACCACGACGCTTCTTCTTAATCTGCCTACTAGCCGCGACGTCCCCGATGGTGACCGATCGAGACGAGACAGACTCGGGGCGGATCATCTCCCTGTCTAACGGGACAGTCAGCACGTGACGGACCGCGCCGGTACGGGGACGGGACGGTAACAAAGGCGGACGAGATAACGTGCCTGGGGAGACTGACAATGACAGAGACTGAGGACCGTTCTGCGACGGGAGAACTTTTGTGGACCGTGGAAAGGCTAAACACTAGGATAGGTTAGCTAGTTTTGATGTGAGCGAATTAAATTTTACTATTTAGGCAATCACTCGCTTAGTTTCGCAAAAAACTTCGCTCGAAACCTGCCCCAAAACAGGTACAAGACAAAATATTGTTTCATGAATCCGATAGCAAAAAGGTAAGCCAAATCAATACCAGGGGACAATAAGTGCTTATTGAGTTACAGACATCCATAGATGTTGTTCAAAGAGCACTATTTTCATCAACAGCCTGAGTGCTTCGTGAGAAGGTTAGAGATCAACTATCAAGAGTGCATTTACACTGTTCTGCAGACGAGTGAGTCATTTCTTTTGAAATCGATTTCAGTTGCCTACCAACAGTAACAATGAGACAGCTCAGCGATGTCGAGTACCAACCAAGGAGCTGTTGAGGCGATTGCTGTCGATAAGGTTGGAAGCTACGGTGTTATTGCAGATAGCGTCTAAAACGGTCCTTCCCTAACGGCCCACAGCGTTCTATCGGGACTTGTGGGCCTATCGGACAGACACTGTTCGGTCTGTCTGGCATGGCCCGGAATTGAGGCCAACAATAACATAAGGCGTGCATCTTACTGTCGGCCCTGTCTGCCGCCCGTGCCTGGCACATTTGGCGCCTCTCACGTAACGGTATGTAGAGGAGAGATCTCGGCCAACTATTTTGGCCTCATCGTGATTGAGACGTTCGGCTGCTTCCACCTCCGCCTGTACCAGGTTCATAGGATACCACCTTACGGATATCAGACGAGGAAGCGGGGGCAAAGTGGTCGAATCGATTGCTGAGAGAAACTCGTACCGGCTGCACTTTGAGATAAATCGCTTTCGTTCCGCCTACGGACGGCTTGTTTTAATACGATCGATAAGGGTTCATTTATATTAGTCTTCTTTAGAATGGTGTCATGTTTGCTGACGCTGAATTGCTTTAACCTGGATGAGTTTTGTATTGCATACCGATGAACAAATAGGTCAAGTGAAAGCAGGACATCATTAATTAAGTATTTTACTAGCAGCTCAAAACGACAAAATAACTATAATACCCACGACTCGAGACTGTTTCCCGCTCTGCGCAGGGTGCACGTCCTGGTACGGGGACGAATGACGGCCTGACCCCTGCTCACATAAGCTCAATTAACGGGCTATACGAGCCACTAAAATCACTCACCATCAGTTAGATGTGTTTCATTGTCTTTTTCGTCATCAGGCCATCGGTGAAATGATGAGCTGTCATTGTGCTTGGGCAGGTTTTGTAAAATGTCCTGAAGTGGTATCACTGTGCGCGATTAATTACGTTCGTCTCCGCGAGGAATGTAGCACATTACCTTCCTTTGGGGCCTCTCATTAGCGTCATGTTTACGTTATTGGTAATTCAAGAGGTTTTATTGTTTACTTCCATCTCGGTCTGTCTCCATCTGGTGGCAGGCACCATCCATTGATGTCTTGTGAGTCGGTGTGACGCAGATTAGGATTGGATGTCAGAAATTCATTGCAACCTCTTTAGTAACTACAAATTGTTCAATAAGTGCACCAGTTTTCGGAAATGAGGCTCAGGCCAGCACAATGCGCTTTCTGACAACCTATAGCAGGTAATTGGCGCAAATAATATCGTCAACTTTTTTTGGTCGTTACCACGATCTTCAAATTCCAATCAATTCCTCCATCAGTTGATGCCATGCTGCTCCTTCCTGATGGTTTTCTTCTCTTTACTATGTGTGCCGTGATACATCTGCCCTGTCGATCCTGTCCCGTGTGGTGTGACATTTCAAACTTTGCAGTGGGCGGGTCTCACCATGTCCGTCCTGTCCCCGTCCCATCCTGCTCCCTGTCCCATCACCTGGTGGTGGTGGGAGCACACAGTCCGGGCATCTCTAACCATTGTGGGCCAGCGACAGCCCCTCGCCCGCCGCCGCCGCCGCCACCGCCGCCACCGCCGCCACCGCCGCCACCGCCGCCTCGACGGCGCTGTTCATGCTCTAGCTCGGAATTCAGATGCAGTAATGCCACTGAATCTCAATATTAACCTACACAGTATACACTGAGCTGCTGTAGGAGGGCACGCCCGAGAACGAAATATATCGCTGATTTTGCTTTATTACTTTGGCAGTTCACGGTAGGTATAAGGTAAAGAAAGTATCGGAAAAAATGTCGACTCTCCCTAGAAGTATGAGGAATAAAGTCCTAAGCGCTTAGATGGTTTTCTTCACTGTGGTTCTGTTGTGGTTCAAAATGCATCTCTGCCGGCCAAAACGGTAAACATTCATGACAGATCGGTGTTACCGACGCGGTATTTATCCTCTGCACCCCTGCGGTATGTGACGGCGGTATGTGGCGGCGGTGGCGGGGAGGGCCGCTGGCGGTCCGGTGCTGGGTCCGGTCACCCGGTGCTGGGTCTGGTCAGTGCTGGGTCCGGTACCGGGTCCGGTGCTGGGTCCGGTACCGGGTCCGGTGCTGGGTCCGGTGCTGGGTCGGGTGCTGGACCCGGTCTCCCGGTGCTGGGTCCAGTGCTGGGTCCGGTGCCGGGTCCGGTCACACCCGAGCTCAGAGGTCGGAGGTGAGAGCGGCGCGGCGCCTGTCTGTCCACGCAGGTGCGGGCAGTCCGCTGCTGGCCGCCGCCCGTCGGCGCTCCTCCGACCAGCTGGATGTGCAGTGGAGCTTCTCCGGGGAGGAGGGGAAGGCCGCCGGCCTCAGCCCAGGTAGGTGCGGCTCCCGTGGCGGACGCCGTCCGTCGGCGGTACGTCCTCCCTCCGGGCAGCACTGCTGTCGCCTCCCGACCGCCACGCAGCGGTGCACCGGCCCACAGCACCGCTAATTGATGCACGACACCCCGCTCGCCCTGTGGCTTTTGCAATTTCGATCTTACGTCTGATCTGTTGTAAATAGTTAATGTTGTGTTATAGTGTGCATTTGTGACTAATACCTGCCGTTTTTGCAGTTTTCTAGTTAGTCTAGTGATATGTGTTCAAAGATGTAAGTCTATATTCTTTTAATGCCTAATTTCAATCCTGTGCAAAGTGTCGTGCTAACCACTGTGTTCGTAAATTCCCGGTTCGGGTCGGGTCCTGATGCCAAGGTCCTCTACCGTGCCTGACTCTCCCCTCACCCTCTCCCTCTCCCTCAGATGGCGAGTACGACCGCCTGGACCACGCGCGGGCCACCAACGACCCCAAGCCCAACTACACCAAGATGGACGGCACGCTGCGCAAGTCCAAGTCGAAGATCACGGACAGTGACGAGGACAATGAGTCGACCGGCGGCTCGTAGCCACCAGCGCGGGCCTCGCTCGGTCCGCTCACAGACTCAGCACTTGGCATGTGGAGAGCGATAGGCAGGTGCATCCCATGCCATCCGCAAGGAGTGCGGGGTCGTCAATAAGACTTGCCGGCAAGCGGTCGAAAGGTGGATCCTTGAGTGTTGCTGGCGGACCGTTTTGTGCTCAAAGACCATAAGAAGCATCGTCGTTGATGAACTCGGTTCTCGTGCTTTCTGAGCTTACGTACAGTGGCGTTCCGTGGACACATTTTAGCGGCGGCAGGGCTCGGCTCTGCACATATTGCTGCAGGACACGGTGATGAGCTGGGACAGAAATGCGAGAATAGTGCGTTGAACTCTTGGTGTCTAGTTAGTGGAACATGGAACATATGCAGTTGTACGATCGATTGGATGCGTCTCAACAGACTCAAGATAAGCGGATTTCTCAAATGAGTGCATGAATTCATGTTTGGTTCAGCTGATTTTTTTTCAGCCCGGTGACCGCTATTTACTGGCTCTTCAGTGAGGGTCTCAATATTTACACGAGGCCTTTTTATGCGTGGAACAGTTTGTTGCTATTTCCACTCTTTTTATATTTTCATTGCAATCTGCTGTTATACAAAGCAGGTAGTTGACACGCGCTACCACCCGAGTACACAACCTGTCACAACATCTAGGTAGTCCTTTCGTTTACATGAGGATTAGTTGAAAGCGCAAGTCGTATTTTCGGTTGGTATACCTACCTATAACAGGGGGAAGAAATTCCCTTGTGCCCCATATGCTGTAGTTCGCTGCGCATCTGGATATGTTCGATTGAACACTTGGCCGGTATGTTCCCGCTGTCGCCGACGGAGACCAGGGCTCACCAACTATGCCGCGTGCCCTCTGTGATATGTGTCGCCATTGTTACCGTTTGTATGTGTGTGTGTGTGTCGGTGTGCTGCCCGAGCGCATCATTGTGGCGGGTCCATATCATGTAGCCGGGCTCCGCGCCATCGGAGCCGGCCCATCACCATCGCTATGCAACTTATATATGCGAACTGTGTGCTGGGTTTGTTAGGGGTTCTTTGGTTCTGGGGTTTGGGAAAGGTAGTGTGCAAATGTGAGTGACTTGTGTCGATATCTGCGAGAGGTTCCTCGCTAAGATGTCCATTCTGACATGGACTTTGCTGTGTCTTTGCGATGCTGATATATGGGGTCATGTGAATTGTGTAGAATTGCTTAAGATTGTGAACGAGGTGTCCTGGTGTCTGCTGTATATGAATATCCATCGTATAAAATGTGTTTAAACTCCCTCGGTAACTTGCCAATCGGTGTACTGCTAAATTCCCCCCTCCCATCGGCTTCCTGAAGTAAAACAGCTAAATTTCGGCTGTCGCAAACCACAGTGGGCTAAGGTATTCCCTGTCGAAGTCTTATTTGCTACCAAAAAGGTGTAATTTTTTTCCCTTCAATCGTTTAAAATTCTTAACATGATGCAAGTACCTAAACTAGATGTCTACCATGAAACATCTAAAATGTAATATCATAGACCTCTGTACACCATAGACACCATAATATCATGGACCTCTGTGGTGTACAGAGGTCTATGGTAATATGTAAAATTATCGTAGGCATGAGCGTGATTATAACGCTGGGAGAAACCAGCCGGTCTCAGGTTTAGGGATCGGGCATCTTTAGCTTTTGTGTGTAGTCGTTACCTGGAATTGATTTTTAAAGTTTTTCTTGAAAATTTATCCATGACTACAAGCGATATGCTTTTGATTTGTTCCGTCATATACTATTTGCTTTTTTTGTAAAAATGCTCACCAACTAAGTCGTAAAAACATGCTTCATTGCGCATTCGTTATCTTCGTGTCCAATTCGTAGCAAATCAGCAGTCCCGCTACTCATTTCAATGTTACCTCCTGACTCGGATGGACTCCAAAATCCCATTTAGTGTTGTATGCCGGCTGTTATTAGTCGTTAAGGTAATGTACGATTGTGATTCACGTTGACGTATTCAATAGTGCAACACAGTATATTTACGATAACCTGTAATCATTTTGCATGTTGTTGCTTGTTTATCGAGTTTTCACCCGCCATTCTTCCGTATGAAAGAACGGTCATGCAATTTGTATGCACAAAAACAGGGATGGATTGTGTAATTTTGCATTCCTGTTCACAACTATAGGTAGTGTATTATTGTGTAAATATATTTGTTTTGTAACAGTGTGTTTTGCTCTTGTGGGATTGCTATTCAACATGTGCACCCCGTAGACTTACAGATTCAGCAACAAATAACAAATATCAATTAGAACCATAAAGCCTTGGGGGCATTCCACGTCAAATCGAACAAAAATCGGCTGTTTTGCACCTTACCATCAGCGATTTCATTATAAATTTGTGAGCGAGTTCCTGTGTCGCCCCGAACATTACATTGATGTTTTTTGCACATTCTGACCACAGGTCTTCTAAATATAGGGCATCGAATTTTTACAAAATGTTGCATCTTTATATTTTTGAACGACCATAACTTTGGTTGTACTTGTTTGATTTGGATGAAATAAACCTTACTGTTTAGGTAATTTCTTAAGCATTTGTTTAGAATTGCAACTACTTAAATATATGACCTTGAAATTTGCTTAACTCTGTTCTTAAGCACAAAAATTGAAATAGCAAAAAACACGTCACCTTCGATTTGGCTAATTTTCATATATGTTATTGCCTACCATATTCTTAACAACCTGTGAAAAAATTAGAGTGGGCCATTCATAAGTTTTGAAGAAAATGGCACATATGCAAACGTATGTTAGCACGCGCAGTGGAGGGGGAAGAGTGAATTTCGCCCCACCCCTCCTGTTTTTCGCCAATATCTCATAGTATTAATGCGAAATTAATTATAGCTACCTGTCCAAAATTGAATTGCACATCTCATCGTGTAAGCAAGAAGAAAATCGGTTCACAACTGGTCTAGTAATAGCGGTGTAAAGTGAACATCCTGTCGCCGCGGCGACGCGGCGACTCGGCAGCCGGCGCCGGCCGCTAGCCGCCGCCTGAATTGTAGACTGTGCCGGGACGGAACGGAATGGTTCCGTCTTTACATCGTGCTCCTTACCGCTGATTACGTTCGATTCGCGTCAAATTTTGTGAAAAGACTAAGAAATGTACAGGCAATCTTATGGTGTAAGAATTTTGAAAATCGGTTGGTAAACAATTGAAATATGAACGTGTAAACACAAAATTGTGATTGCTGCGTTTCCCGCGTCGGCCGATCCCGCCTCAGCCGGCGACATGTTACTCTTAGCAGGTCTCTAACTGCCATATTTATTATTGGATTAACTAGAAATTCCCCATACATACTCAAAAATGTATATTCTTTCGTATAGTGAAGATAAAAAGACGTGAAGATATCGTTGCGTGATAATGTTTTCGTTGAATTTTTGGCTTCATGATGCATTTCCACACGGCTCAAAATTCACCGCAAAATACCGTTTGCCTGAGACACTTTTACTATGTAACTTGAATGCTTGACTACGATGACTATGTATTTCCATTCTCGCAGAGTTTGGGATATCACTAATCAGCAATCATTCATTTCAGAAGTGTACACAAGCAAGCATGTCTTGACTCTGTCTTTCAAGGTCACGCGCGGTTGCGTGATGTCGATGCATGAAAACGGCGTTTGCCGCGAGAGTTATGAATGGCCCACTCCAATTTTTTTCACAGATGGTTAGGAACATTGTGACGGACATAATATGTAAAAATTAACCGAATCGAAGGTGACGTGTTTTTTGCTATTTAAATTTTTCTGTTTTGATTCAAGGTCAAATGCATTTCAAGGTCACTTCAATTTAATTTTATAATTAAAAATCAAAGCCTTATCAATTGCCTACAAGACCCTGTTAATATCATTTTGATACCAGAAAAGGAACCAGAGTTATAGACATTTAAAACATTGATGTGTGGCATTTTTGGCTATATTCGATGACCTATATCTCAGCGATACTTTATCAAATTTCGAAAATATTATACGTAACTCAGTTTTGAACCATGCCCAGTCTGCCTACAAATTTTCAGAAAAATCGAAGGGGATGACGGATTTCGGTGTTTGATTTGACGTGGAATGCCCCCTTGACAAGCCGCGCTATATCTAGCATTTACCAGGTCATAGCCATTGACCCTTAGGTATAGTCACAGTCAGGCATGAAACAACGGAGATGCGCGGCCATCCTCGATTGCGGGGGAATGGCGATGAGGGCCTCGTCGCTAAGTTGTACTTAAGTTGTGCTTAACTTTTTAAGTAGGTACACTTAAACAAGCAAAAAAGTGTATCATTCGACGCGTCTTGACGTGCTGAGTTCACTGGTGCTTTTGTTTTTGCTCTCTGTTAATTAGGTCAAAAGGTATAAGCGAAAAGCTTTTGACCTGTTTTAGCCAAATATTTACATTTATACCTCCCAAAACCACCTAAAATATTAACCTAGAGCAACCAAATTTGCACAGGGCGAAAATTCCGGGGGGACACATACCTACCAAATTTGGTGTTTTTAGGTGCCATAGGAGCCAATCGCGAAGGTAGTCGCATCGACCCCCCCCCGCCCCCGCCAGGCCGCGTTATGAAAAATGCCCTGCCAGGGCGAAGGTTAATACATAAAAGGTGTAGAATTGCCAGGGTTACTAAGCCATTATCTCTAAATTTCGAAATTTTTAGATTTTGACCCTCAAAAATGGAAAAATGGATATAATTGCCGAAAAATCTCAATAGTTAGTTTTTCGATTTTCGAAAAAAAAACGAAATATATGTATGTACCTACTAGCGCCTATTAACTCCTATTCAGTATTCACATACCACATTTTAGATCGATACCTCTTTTGTTTTGCCAAGTTATAGCTAAAACACTGTTCAAAATTGATGACGTCAAATTTTCGAACTCATTTTTTTTTTTGCAATTCTAGATCACCTACCGCAAAACAAAGACCACCATTAGACTCACCATGACGAGCTGCATCGAATCAATGCCCATTATAGCGCATTTCCCTAGAAGACCCGTGAACGGCAAAACATTTCATCTTTGACCTGACCTGTGACGTCATCGGCGGCCCCGAGGTCAATGAAATCGGATATTTCTCGACAAATTTGACAGGGCTTTCGAACGCCGTTTGAATTTTGCGGATCCCTCAAGTAGCTTCGGAGATACGAGGGGGGAATAGCCCCCCCCCCCTACCAGGTCGCGTTATAAACAAACCCCACCAGGGCGCGGGTTAACGGGACGGTTTATGTTCCAAATCAATCATCACTCCTTCAGCAGCTCTTTCCCACCGAGGTATCTAACAAGACTATTCAATCAGTATGTTTTGATATTGTGTGTGTATGCCTCTACGGAGGCATCGTCTGACCGCATAAATGTCACCGATGTGACTGAGCCAGTGTCTTGATATGGAGGATAGACATTGGCTTTCGTCGTGAGCGTTGAGTAGTGCAATATCTTATCTAGACCAAACAAACAAGTCAGTCACCGCGCATACCAGCAGCTGAAGCACCCAATACACTGATACACCATTGGCCTTGGGATGGGCGGTAGGGTGAACATTTCAGTTCAACATGGTGAGCATATACAAAGTTCCTTGCTGCTCTTGTGTCGGAGACCTCAGGCGCAACGTGTCGTCGGACACACAGCCGTATCATTACGGAAAGAGTCGCCGGCATCGTCTTGATTTACCCAGTCATATTTTCATAACTTCACACCACGTATTTTTACAAACTTATATCGAACTAGCCCTCGCGGTTATAGGGGGGGGGGGGTCGAATGAGCCCCTCCGTCGTTTTTTTTTTTTTTGCAAATAATTTGCGCAAAAAGTGGCTGATCGTGACGAACCTTTTGACACCCACGAGTCAATTAATCATACACCTACCCTAAAAAAGTGCATGACCCTGACCCAAATGGCTTTTGGCCTGTGACCTGTTTCTCGGGATCATGTCAGGCTGAATTGCGATTCGACACCTATGTCTCAGCGCATGTTATCCGCGTGCGCTTCCAGTCTTTTGAGGTTGTAAACGCTCCAATATGTGAAATGATGTTTGTAACACGCATTATTGTGGGTATCAAGGTCACATGACGGTCAGATCAAGGTCATTGACCTAAGATGACCTTTTGGTTCTTTCTTTCATGTTTTCCATATTTTCAAGAAAGGTTTTTGAGCTGATTTCGAATTTACCATCCATTTGAATATTTGATTAGTAGTTTTGAATTTTGATGCCTATGTAACATGTTACGAAGCCGTCAGTGGTGCATGACACCTACTATGGACAGTGGCGCGGGAACCTCTTCCAGACTGGGGGGCTGAACATAATAGAGATCAACCTAGGGTACCCCCAAATCTAGTTTTCTCACCGGTTTTAGGCCACTTATTTTTCAGACTTTGGCCTTTTCAACAACAACAAAAAAAAACGAAAAAAAACAAAAAAGTGAGGTATTCCGTCTCAGCTGAGTGAAGAAACTACCGTTTTGGCAACCTGGAGTAAAGGTTTTAATCTGCCAAATGAGTTGCCGAGCCAGTGAAAGAGGCGGATTTTTCACTAACATGCTTTCTTCCTTTGTGACCCACAACCCCTTATTTGGGGAGGACAAGCTGCCCAACGGTTCCTGGCCTCATGAAAAGTTGTGGGGCACCGCCCCCACGGCCGCAGAGTTGTGGGGGCAAGCTTCCCCCACTGTGCCCTCCCCCGGTTCCCGCGCCTATGTATGAATCTATGAAATTATGTTGGTAGATTTCCGATTTCGATTCCTCCAGCTGGGGGGGGGGGGGGGCTCAAATACATTACGAGCCCCCAGCCGAAAAGCTGGGGGGGGCTCAGCCCCCGCTAGCCCCCCCCCCCCCCCCCGGTTCCCGCGCCACTGACTATGGACGGCTGGCAGAACGCCTACTGGTTGACCTGACCTGACCTGACCTGACCCGACCTAGCACAAATGCCTGAATACCTACACCATCATTGATCATAACTTCATGAAATTAGTAATTAGGACAAAAACGAAACAGTCTCACTTTACAAAGTTCTAATAGGTGCCGATTTTTCCGACTTTTGGGTCATTGACCTGACCCGGAAGGTCACGCATTGGTCCAGGAACTTATATTTAGGTAGTATCGACTTCCCTCATCACGGACAATAGGCTCCTTTTTTCCGGGAAGCTCTAGCTCGATCAGGGCCCAAACGGCTGGAGGGGGGTCCCCCGTAATCCGTCAGATGCTGTAAAAAGGCCAATGCGGGTTAGGGTTAGTGTATAGCGCGCCCGGCCCGCAGCAGTGAATCAGGGAACATCTGTGACCGGACCAACAGGCCTTTAACCCGCGACCCGGTGGGGGGGGGGGCAAAAGGCCCCCTCTCAGTGTTTTTTCGCAGGTAACTCAAAAACGGCGGCGAATTTCGACTTGAAACTCTCAGTATCTCTCCGGACAACAATTTCAAACAATTCCTGAAAAAAATAGGTCCCAGGGCATTTTTGGTCACGAGCTATAGAGGTCAACCTGAGGTCATGTTCGGCGATTTTTCGTCGAAAAGTTGTTCACGGGAAACAAATCACAGAAAATCAGAGCTTCATTTAAGCGACTCAAAAATTTGACCGTGTGTATCAAAAAGCATGGCAAATATGATGGCTATCTCGAAATTTCCAAAATATCAAAATCCCTAGATCTAGGGATATTCAAACTCAATATTTAGATTTCTTTAGATATTTTCGAAGTTTCAGGAAATTTTAAAAAATCGGAATATATGTCACTGTCAGAGGGCTTACACATTCCAAAAATTAACAAAATATATCTTAAACTGCCAGAGATTTGAATTATTTGACTATTTATTTATTTATTTATAGACTACTATTTCTTATTTATTTATTACTATTTGAATGACTGAAAAAGTAGCGACTGTTCTTATGACGCCACAATAGGTGTTGTCGGTATTTGTACCTGAAATCAATAAGGAGTAATATTTATGATACTTATTAACCTCTTCCTGACTTAATGTGATCTTTTACGTGAGTAAAGTCACTTTTACGTAAAAATTGTTTTTCGTTGTAAACCGGCACAAGTGGACCTCGTTTGACCTTCCTGTGACGTCATAGGTAAAAAAATGATAAAGGAGGTTTCTGTGGTTGCATATATATGACATGTCTTCATAAAGACTTGAATATTCACAATTTAACATGCCTTTCCTTACGATTCAAGAAAGTGTTTTCTGATTGGTCGAGGCTGACCTCTGTTGTTGTGACGTCACAGGTCATCATCCACTCAGGTGACAATCCACATGCCAGATCTATCATATGCATCATATCCACTCATTTTGTTGGATTTCATTTTTATGACCGACTTCTCGTCATTGTAAATTAGACTGATTTTACCTTGTTTGACCTTCCTGTGACGTCACAGGCCAAATATCAAGGTCATCGATATCCTATCTTGTGCATCTCGATGAGCTCTTTCGAATACCATTTGAATTTGTCCGATCCGGCTATTGGTTCCGGAGATACGACGGGGGGCCCTTTGCCCCCCCCCCCCCTTCCCCCCAGCAGGACGTGGAACCCGCGAGACCTCAACGGGGCGCGGGTTAACGATATTTTCCAGGGATGCGGAGCCGTGGAAATTTCAAACGGCTCCGGCTCCGGCTCCGGCTCCGGAGAAAAAATCGGCTCCAGCTCCGGCTCCGTACATCCCCTTTTACTTCACCACCAATAACTCGCTCTTATTCCGGTCCACGGGGGCAGGTGAGGTGTCTCAGCTTTCTCGCAGACCATTTTTTTGTGATTTCCTCTATTTTCTTACGCGAAACAGTCTATTTCGACCTTTGCTAGTGTCATGGTTTATCTTAGAGATAGTGATTCAACTAATAATCATTGTTAATTGCTCGTTTAATGGTAGTTTTGAAAGTTTATCACCACCGTGGCTTCGCCGTCGTCGCCATATTTGAAGCTCATGAAAAATGTGTTCCATTCGTAATTGCGCGGTGCGCCCACCCTATTTGCGCCCTATTCTTCAACCCAGACAAACAGCATCTGGTGGTTGGGACACATTTCATTGAACACTTTGATTATTAGAGCGCTCACCTTACCATTACCTTAGCCTTCACAGCATAAATGGTTAATGGGCTGACACGTTCAAATAGGCTACTTAGTTAGGTGGCAAACCGTTGTTCTTAATAGGGCGCTTTTACATGAGAGGCATGGGCGCTTTTTGATGGGGGAGTCCGTAAAAGCGCCCTTTGCAGATGTGCCGGAAAGTTTTTCTCTTGTTAATTTTTCTGGGTGTGATACTAATTGGGAGTTGTTATTTGATGCCAAAATAACTGGAGGTACAATTTGAGATATCATCAAACATGACAGCTGGTCAACTTTAGCCGCAATAGGCCGATATCCTTAACCCTCACCGGACCTATTGGTTTTCTACATACGCGCCGGCCGAGGGGGGGGGGGGCGGGTACGACCCCCCCTCGCCGTTTCGCCCCTGGTAGAGCTAGCGCGTCGCGGAAAAAACGAGCGTGTGCGCCGTTACGAGACGCAGAGATTGGTACCCGATTTTAAGGTCCTAGTTCAACCAGTGACCTCTGAGGTCAGGTCAAGTGCCCCAAGGTACGGTTCAGTTTTTGGTGAATAACTTCGCAAAAAACGGCCGCAGAGCCGCGATTTTGGCAGCATCGTGTTCGCCTCGCTCAGGCGCGTCGAATGATATACTTTTTGTCCGGGTCAGGTCAGCTTAGGGTGTTGACCTCAGGTCAAGGTCAAGTCAGCACCCCCAGGTCACTAAGTTGGTCGAAAGAGGTCATTTCGCATATCATTCGATTCGGCAGGTCTTCCTGAGTCCATTGGTGCCTTTCCTGACTTGATAGCTCAATTTGATCAAGAGTTATTGACGAAAAACTAATATGACCTTGATGACGTCATAAATGACGTCACGCAAGGTCAACATTGCAAAAGTGACGTATCTAACCTTGCAAGGAGTGCATCACATCACGATTCTGTGTGCTTGAGATAGTTGGAGATCGTTCCCGGCGCCAGAATAGCAGTTTTCATTTTTCCCCATTGACTTATAATGGTGAGGTCACGAAAATGACCTGACCTCATATGACCTTTAGGAAAAATCCGAGATATACAAGTTGTGAGACTCATAATGGATACTAGATCCTGCAAGTTTCATTTCCCTGTGACATCTCCTCTGGCAGTGAGGGCGTTGCGAAGTTGCGACATCTGAAGACCGTGCAGAGGTTCACTTATGACGTCATAGGTCAGTGACCTGACCTGACCCAAAAATGCGGTTGGTGTCAAAAGATTCGGCTTGAATCAAAGATCAAATATGCCAAGTTTCTGCTCTCCATCGCCAGCGTGTTCGGAGCTATCGCGAAAAAACCCTAGGGGGGGGGCAGCACCCGCCCCCCCCCCCTCGGCCGGCGAGGGTTAACCCTCGCCCGCACATGGGGGGGGGGTGGTTGCCACCCCCCCCAGGTAGTCTTTCTGCTCTGCACTCAACATTTTTAGAGCTAGATGGCTGATTTTTCGTATAGCTGCTCCTCTATCCTTTCTTGATGTCCACTGAAAATTTCAAGTTTCTGTGGTTTTTGGTGTCGGAGATATGACCTTGTTTTTCAGGTCATGTCATGACCCAAATGGCCAATTCTCAACATCTTGCGTTGGCTATGGGCCTTGTGAGCTTTTAACACCTTGATTTCGGCCTTTTATGCCAATCCTACCTCCCACCTATCATGAAACATGTTGTTCGACGATGTACAGAGGTCAAGGTCAGGGTCAAGGTCAACCTAGGTCATCTAAGATAATTGCGTTTTAGGCAAGCTGAATTTACTTTTTTTGAAATTTTTTGACTACATTTTTGGCAAAAGCTTCTCAGATCATGATTTCATGTAATATGGACACATAAACAATCGGTGCACACATCAGTATACACACAGACACACACAGACATACAAACACATATTATTGACCTTGACCTAACTTGACCTGAGATGACCTCAGCAGCAAAAACCTGGTCGGGTAGTGTGACAAAGAGGTTCTAGCTGGCTTGGCACCAGAAAACGGCATCGTCATCGGTATATGACAAGCAGCGCGCTTGATATCCAACGGTGACCTAAAACAGCAACATTTTTTAGTTTGACCTGACCTGGAAGGTCAATGACTGACCTGAGAAGGTAAAACTGGGTATCATTGGATTCGTCTCTTCCCAAAGAATCTTTTTGGTCTTTACCGCTAAGCTCTATCTCCAACAGGAACGAAATGGCGCGGGGGGGGTGGCAACCCCCCCCCCCCCATGTGCGTTCTAGGATGGGAAAATGGCATGTGCGGGCGAGGGTTAAGGTGGCGCAATATGACCTCTCTCCCCTACGATTGCAAGAAAAAGACGATGAGATTGGTGCACGTTGCTTCTGTATTTGCATAACAAGGCTATTTTCATATTTTGGATACCGCATGTTTTACGGCCTTGAACTGCCAAACCGAACTAGGTCAATAATTTTTTCCTCTTCAAAAAAAAGAGCCGGAGTCGCCCCCTTTTTTGACGGCTCTGGCTCCGGCTCCGGGCAAAATATGCCGGCTTCGGCGGCTCCGGCTCCAGCTCCGGCTCCGGCTCCGCACCCCTGATATTTTATGTTACGGGCATCACGTCACTGGCGGAGATACCCAATGCTTAAAGAGTCAAGAGACGTCATCATTTAACGATTGTGCATGTAGGCATATGTGCATATGCATACAATAGCTGACCTGTCACCCACTCCGAGAACTAACGGGACGCCAGTGCTGCGCTCATTTTTCATAACCGATATTTTTATAGCTAGAACATGGACCTCTGTATGCAGAGGCCTATGGCTAGAACTATATCTCAGCAGCACCTCTGTCGATAAGTCGCTGTACTCCCAAAGAGGCGCCGGTAAGGGGGTATAGGGCCTTGCCCGGGAGGGGACAGGGGAGCGGGGTGGTCCTGTCCGCTGTCGCCACACCGGCTGGGCAGGCGCGCCAGCTCGCCAGTCGCCGCCCGTCGAGACCCAGCCGAGATGTGAGGACAGTGCTGCCGCACTGCGCGGCTGCGCCCCTCGCCGCTGGACAGTCGGGGCCCGGTCCAGGTGCCAGGGTCAGTCCGGGGCGCCCCTCACACCGACCCGCATCACACAGTGGTAGTGTCGGGCAGATGGTGTCGGTGCCGAGCTATCCAGTGTGACACGGCGCTGCGGAGGTGTCGGTGTGTCAGTCGGTGTCAGTGTCAGACGGTGTCAGACAGGAGGCGGCGGCGCGCTGACGGTTTCTAAATCAGCCCGAGGGCAGGAGCGTAGTGCGGCGAGGTCACGAGCGTCGTTACGAGCGCCGAACCCTCGGCAATGAAGGTGAGAGTGAGCCTCGCGCTGAGACGGTGACCAACGGCATCTGGGAGAAAGAATCTGATAATATTGAAACTAAGCAGGCTTCGCATGATGTAAAATGTTTTTTGGTAAGATAAATCATAATGACAATGTGACGGAGCATCACTCATTGCGCAGAAAACGGGAGGTCTAGAAAAAAAAGAAGTCAAGCAAACGTAGGTACAAAAACGAGAAGCTGAAAGAAACGAGACGCCAGCGCAACGCCCCTCAACGAATAATAAATAATGCTCAGATTCAATCAACCCAATCTGGTTAAGCAATGGAAGGCTAGTAGGTATTACGAAAACGGGTGATGTTCGTCACTTACCTACTAACTAACTCATTTACTAACTCACTCGTTCATACGCTCACTCTCGTTAACCGATTCTTCAAAATCATCGGCATTACCTACGTCAAAAGCTGATTTCTGCCCGCAAGCTGCCAGCTGAAAATCGCGCCTTTGCCACTTCATTTCCCATTCTTTCCCATTCCCTGTGAACTGGCTTGAGTCTTGACCGTATTATGCGCCTGCGAGGGTTGACAACATCACTGCCTACCATGCACTAAGGGCGATTCGTCCTGGAATATACAGCTTCGATTGGACACACACTGGCTTCTTGGCTAGTCATCGCCTCAAATTGAACACGTCAATGCACACGGTGCCTTTGTCACAGGATGACTGGATTGCTCTCCGCCGACGGAGCCGCGGCTCCGCCGGTAAATCGCTCGCGAGCGATTTAGCGAGCCATTCGCTGTTGAGCGATCACAGACGTTCGCATGCGTGCGTCCGGATTCACAATGCAAATGCACATTGCATACACAAGGACAACTTGAACACCAATAAAAAGTATATGGTTAAAAGCTACAAAAAGTTGATTCATTCATTATTTCATCATCTTCAGTGCTTTTTGCTTAGGCTACTAAAGTACAAAAAGGTGACAAAAGTACGCACAGGGTTAGAAACGGATAAGTGCACGATTTGCTCGTGGCTGTCCCGGCTGCTGATTGCCGCCGAGGTGTCAACTGTCATTTGTGGGATGTGTGGTTCTGTCTGATTTTCCGTCAGGTGGACGCGGCGTCGGTGTCCCTCCTGTTCGGCGACATGCGCCGTCTGGACCAGGCTCTGGAGTCCCGCAGTCAGAGTTGTCACCCGCTCTGGATCCTGGCGGACGGTCTGGTGTCCACGCTCAGAGGCATCGCACAGGTGAGGACGCTGTAAAGCGCAACAACGTAAGACGCGAAGGCCGTCTTCCTCCGCACCAACGTAAGGACGCTGTCCGACTCACTAACGTAAGGCCGCTGTCCGGCGTAACGGAAGGCTGCTTCGCGCAATACCGTAAGGCCGAGCTGCGACGCCACAACATAAGGCTACTGTCCGGCGCAACAACGTAAAGCCGCTGTCCGGCGCACCAACGTCAGGCTGCTTCGCGCAACAACGTAAGACCGAGCTACAACGTCACAACATAATGCTACTGTCCGGCGCAACAACGTAAAGCCGCTGTCCGGCGCACCAACGTAAGGCTCCTGTTCGCGCAACAACGTAAGGCCGCAGTGTCCGGCGCATAAGGCCACTGTTTGCACAACAACGTCAGGCCAATGTTCAGCGCACCAATGTAGATCGTTGTCTGCAATGCAAGACTGTTGCGTTGAATGTACATTTGTGCAGTGTGTATTTATGAAATAAAGGGTATGGATATTGTTTTAATGTCTGAGATGTCAACATCACACACTTCCCCGCACTGTATGATAATCGGTATTCGGCTTACAATATTCAAAGAAAATGTGTTTCTAAGAGTATCGTGTCGTTTTGTTGGTTTGACGAAGGCTTGTAGCCGAAAGCTCACCGCATGGACATTCGAGGCATGAAAGGCAAAAAATCGACTTTTTCAACAAAAAAAAAATCAACTTTTGGCATTGTTTTTACTTCTTCGAGGAAAAGTTCAATGATTCTTCACATATTTATTTTCGCTATGTTTCTCGCTAAAGCACTTCACACCATGAAAACTGTGTGGATGAAGTTGCAGGGCATCACATTGACTCGAATCATTTGATATAATAAGTAATGACATTCTAGCGGTCTTTTCATAATTACCACATCTTATGCGAATAATTGTTTATGAGGCACTGATGACTTTGTGGATTTTCCTTTGGGGGGGGGGGGGGGGAATGGAGGAGGACTTGAGCACAGTCGTCAGTCAAAAAGACGGTAATTGATTTCTTAAATAGGCCTTGTGATTTTTATATGTGGGCGCTTGCCAGTGAACACAAAGCCTCCCCAGCCACATGGACATTGGAAACAGCTCACCAATTTCGAATCGCACTTCTCATCAAATGTTGACCTATGCATGAACGCAAACACAAGGCCCTGTATTCCTCAAACAGATTAGGGAAGCACCACTCCACAGACCATAATTCTTCGACATTATCAGTTCACCTTGCACGATATCAGCAGCAGGTGAACTCCTCGGCTTAGTGCGAGTGTGGTATCAGGTTATGCAGTGAGTCAGGTATGAGATATAGGCATACTCGTGTCTGTTATCTCGTATCTGTTATACCTATGCAGTGTGCATCCTTTGTAATGTTACCGATGCCGATAAACCCATGCCGGTCTGGCAGTGCTGTCCTAAGCCAGAGCGCTACTCTCGTGAGTTCTTCTGAATTACACTCAGCTTAGTATACATAGAACAGATCGGATATAGGTTTGTACCGGAGAGGGGTATGAATTAGAGTAAAATCTGCTAACCAGCGACCATCCACCCTTTCCCTGCCGACCACTCGGGAGCCAGTCCGCGCCGCCGTTTATAGTGGCTTATAGGGGTTTATAGGGCCTCGATGGGTAACGGAGGCGCTCCGCGCCGCCGTTTTTGGCACACCTGTTCGTGCATCTTTTCCGCACATGTTGTGAAAATTTCAGACCCAGGTCGCTCAAGGTCAGGTCACCAGGTCATGTCAAGTGACCTCACCTCAGAAAAAAAACTTAGAATGCTCGTCATAGCTACACCGCGTGAACGATTGCCTTGAAACTTTCAGCGATTCATAAGAGTAACAGCATCTATAAAATGTTAATCTCGGAATTTTGATATCGGTGACCTAAGGTCAGGTCAATTTGCGGTCTCTCCATTATAAGTCAATGGGAGAAAATTGAAATGCGCCTCTTTTGGACGAATGATGTTCAAAACCCACTCAAACATCGGTTCATAGGTAAACATGACACGCTGAATCGGAAAATGCGCCTGTGACCCCTCTGTGTGCCCCTGAGGTCATCTCAGGTCATGAACGGTCACCAGCAGTTTTTTGGCTATAACTTTTGATTAAGACCTGCTATGCTAGAGCGATGAAAACACGTCAGATGTATTCAGCTCGACGATGCGGATCGACTGATATGCAACATGACCCTTTCCGGTCAGGTCGTGACCTTGACCTGAGGTCTAATTTTCAAAATGACCGTTTAAGGTCAACTGTAACGCAGATGCGCTACATTTTTTCATCTTTCATGCGGAATAGCAAGCCGTGCCACAAGCAAAAGTGCAATCATTGACCAGATCGCAGGACGGCCGACCGCGCGCCGGGGTAGCCGGGCGCCGGCGCACTCAGGCCGGCCCAAAAACAGCAGCTGCACCCGACTCGGACGAAAATAGGCAGAGGCTGGGACCGGGAACGCGGATGCCGATCAGCCATGTCGTCCGATGAATGGAGAGCCGGGCTGTGCACGCAAACAAAGTCATTTGACCCCCTGACCGTCGGCCTCAAAACCATCTGGCGCACCGCACGGACACGGTCAGTCGGCTCAATCGGCGGCGATACCTATCTGCGTCGCAGACCGGCGTACACAAGGGGTGCAGCCGGCTTTGACAACAAGGCTCCGCTGTGGACTACCACCCCCAATTCGTGAGAACCAGGATCTGAAGTCGACAAATAGCATGCCGGAGCACACCACCTGCCAGTGGCGAGTCATTTATCAGTTGAACCTTTGGAAAACAAGACTCTGTCCCACGCTCGGCACCCCGCCAGAGAACAAGGAGAGGGGAGCGCAGACCGGCCCTGATTTGAACCAAAACAAGAAAGGGGAGCGGGGACCGACCCGGTTTGTTCGAAAACAGGATGAAATGGAACTCGGTCGCCAACGACAAAATATAGGACATCTGGCCGGAGCTGACTTCAAAACAAGGGGGAGCGGAGGGCCAGCCCCGCCACCTGGCGCCCCAGACGCCGTGATCGCCGGCGGCGAATTCCACCCGACCGCTGCGTGAAAGGGTGTGACTGCCATGGCCGGGGGTGCTGAACTTCAGCAAATCACGAACGTTTGAAGGCGGAGCCAAACGCGCTTTCTGGGAATGGAGGACGAAGATTGGACAAGGAGATGCTGCCCGGCCCTCTGAAGTATGACGTCATCAAAAGTATAAGTTGATGAAACGGAACTGGAACTCTCTCTCTGGCTCTCTCTCGGACGACGCATTCGGCCTCTCGCATCGCGGACAGCCCACGAGACACCAGCGGCTGGCATCACGGCGCCGGCGGCGGCTCTGGCCGCCGGGCCGGGCGCTGGACGGACACGGCCATCATGTCAGCGACTCCATCTCAAGTAAGGTCACGCGGTGAACACGGGTGCGCACCTAGTCCCTAAATCCTTCAAGTAACCCCCCCCCCCTTTCGTTACTGCTATGTGAGCCACATTATATTCCCCTTTTTAGGTGTCGTTGCGCAATAATTTAGGCCATTCAGTTTAGGTAGTTCAATTTATTTTGGGAACCTTCAGTCTAGGTAGCTTAAATTAACAATCCGATTTCGGTCAATTATTTAACTGTGGGCGTGGTGCGAGACGCGTGCCGACGTTGAATGGACCCTCGTCCGGCGCCTTGTGGTGATTAAGACGGATGGAGGGTATTATGCTCCGTGGGGAGTCGGGAAAGGGACGGGCGACTGTGCACCGCACCGTGCGGCGTGTGAAACTCAGTTGCTGGACGGCCGGGCCCCAGAACGTTTTCTTTAAAATTTGGCAGGTACAGGGTTTGAAAGTATTGTGTCAGCAAGAATGTAAATAAATGTGACTTGTAAATATTGCAATACGAGTGTAAGGAGTGGTGAAAGAAAAGGACCGGAGAGTAAAATGTCACAGACCATATGCCATCTACACAGCCGGAGAGGGAGTCGTTGCGGGGGGGAGGAAGTGGTTTCGAGGTATACAATTCGCCATAGTATTTGGTAACAGAACAGTTCTTCCTGTCTGCCTGGTTCTCAAGGGACATCCAAATCCGATAGGGCCCAGGTAGTTTATCGAGCCCGTGGGGCCCGATACCACCAAACGGGGGGTGGAATCCGTCGTCACAGCCGTCAGTGATCGGCTCAGTTGGGGTCAGTCAAGGGGTGGGCCCAATTTTTCTAATCTCGGAAGCCACGACAGTGGCCAGGCTGGCCTCAAACATCTGAACCGATTCCACCCCTTGTTGTCGTCTGGTCAGTGCTGGCCGGTTACCCTCCTGCCTAACAGCGCCCGCACAGGAGCTGTTCATTCTCCTGCCTAACAGCGCCCGCACAGGAGCTGATCATCCTCCTGCCTAACAGCGCCCGCACAGGAGCTGTTCATTCTCCTGCCTAACAGCGCCCGCACAGGAGCTGTTCATTCTCCTGCCTAACAGCGCCCGCACAAGAGCTGTTCATTCTCCTGCCTAACAGCGCCCGCACAGGAGCTGTTCATTCTCCTGCCTAACAGCGCCCGCACAGGAGCTGTTCATTCTCCTGCCTAACAGCGCCCGCACAGGAGCTGTTCATTCTCCTGCCTAACAGCGCCCGCACAGGAGCTGTTCATTATCCTGCCTAACAGCGCCCGCACAGGAGCTGTTCATTCTCCTGCCTAACAGCGCCCGCACAGGAGCTGTTCATTCTCCTGCCTAACAGCGCCCGCACAGGAGCTGTTCATTCTCCTGCCTAACAGCGCCCGCACAGGAGCTGATCATCCTCCTGCCTAACAGCGCCCGCACAGGAGCTGTTCATTCTCCTGCGTAACAGCGTCCGCACAGGAGCTGTTCATTCTCCTGCCTAACAGCGCCCGCACAGGAGCTGTTCATTCTCCTGCCTAACAGCGCCCGCACAGGAGCTGTTCATTTTCCTGCCTAACAGCGCCCGCACAGGAGCTGTTCATCCTCCTGCCTAACAGCGCCCGCACAGGAGCTGCTTATCCTCGTCAGGTCAGCACTGGCCGGGTCATACGTTCCCATTTTCCAACCCAGAACGGCCTCAATTAAGGAGTTTCCGCTCAGCCTGGTCCGCACTGGTCGGTGGCTTAACTTTGAAAAAAGGGGTGACGGTGGAGGACGAGAACGAGAAAGACGAGTTGTTAGTTCGAGCTAGAGTCTCAGTAAATCATCCCCACTAAAGTCAACCCGCACCTAAGATGAATAAGGGACTCAGAGGGGACAGATAATGCACGTCACGCCCCTGTGCGTGGAAAGTCCACCGGCGCGGCCATGGGTTAGGAGGGAGATGAGACGCGAGTGAAAGGGAGGAGGACTGTACAAATAGATAAATCGGGTTTCCCGAATGACGCTGAACTCGGACAGACCCCACTAGATATTAGGCCTCGATTGAGTAAGCCCTGGATGCGTGCAATAAGTCGCGAAATTAAACGTGAGGATGAAGGCGAGTCGGGCACAGACCGCCGAGGAGGGTTTCAAGAAATGTTACCCGGTCAGCCTCGTGTCCTGGCTCGGAGGGGACGACGGGCTGTAGTCTGTCTAACCTCTGGCTAGCGGGACACGGGACCAGTGGCCCGATTGTTCCGGCCCAGGGTAGGCCTGGGTGATAATTAAGGTCACGTGGGCCGTCGCCTGGGATGTGTATCGGCGGGTGGACCGTCGCGAGATGACGGTGTTCCGTCTCGGATTAACAGCCTCGGAGGCTGGGCAGATTTTAGGCTGCCGGGCTGGCCCGGAAGCCCTGAACTATGACTGGAGCGAGATGCGGTCATCAGTATCACGGATGGACCTTAGTTACCCAGCCCGGTTTCAAAAAGATAGGTAGGCCCGCTATCGGTCCCTCAAGTGGTCGGCGCGGGACGTCATTTGAAGAGCGACATAGATAGTTTCGGAGGTGGTTAGGACCCCGGGCGTCTTAGCGAGGGAATCGTATGCCGCCGGAAGAGTAATGCCCCGCGAAGAAACGTATAATGCCGCAAGACGGGGGTGAACATTAGATACCGAGCATTCGAGTCGGGTGATCGCAGTCAGACGGTGCTGGCCACCCGCAGTCAGTCGAGTAGCTCCGGCCATGCTCTGGTCCTTTCGAATAGGTCTGTGACGACAGCTTAACTACCAGCCACGGATAGATAGGGCTTTGGACACCTATGTGCTGGTAGTCGACGATGTGTGTTGAGTGCAGGATGTCCCCGAGTGGACCTGCGTGCGTGGAAGACGCGTGTCGTCTTTGTAGTTAGCCGACGAGAGCTAACCCTTTTTAGGTCGCCGGGTTGGCCCGGAAACCCTGAACTATGGCTGGTGCGAGATGCGGTCATTAGTATCACGGACGGACTTTAGTTACCCAACCCGGCTTTCAAATTTTAGATACGTCCGCCGCGGAAAGCCCGGGCTACTGAGTGCCCTGCGAGCTCTAGCTCCGGAACCGTGGGCTGGAGTGTGTTAGAGATGCTGACTGACCACTGGCAGCAGAAGGTAGGTCCACACGTGAGTGGCCGTAAGACAAGGGCTGCGTACGTTGTTCCAAAGGTTTACCGGCCCATGCTGTAAGTCCATTGTTCGCTCAACAACCTGCGTGCGTGTGTGTTTATTATTTGTGTGTAGGTAGTTCGGCATGGTCTTGGACCCGCTATAAGTCGCGTAATTCAAGGGCGGAGTGCCGAAATCTGTGGTGGTTCGTATATTCTATTCGTGTAGCGTGAGCATTATGAAGCGTTTGTCTGATGTACGGAGCATTGTGGTTATGAAGGGATAACGGTTAATGAAATTTAAGGCCAATGACTCAATAACGACTTGCGCACGCCTTAGCACCACCGGGGGAAGTTAGGAAAAAGGGGAGGGACCGGAGATGGTCAACTCTGGTAAATTACGAGGTATAAGTGGACGAATGACAGGGTTGTAAGAGGATGGATAAATGGACGAATGATTCATACATATATCTGGTGGGAGATGACCCTCAAGCTAGGAAGGGCGCTGTTGTCTGAGAGTGGGACCTTGGGTTATGTAGAGTTGAGTTCTTATTTCAACGTGATCAAGGATAATGGGTTATTATTTATCTCTCCTCCCATTCCTTAACCCTGGCCTATGTGTTTCCGATGATTGATCGCCCCGGAAAGATAGAGTCAGAGTCGGAACGGGTTCGCGAGGGGCTGGACACGGAGAAGGGCTTCTAGGAGCGCACCGACGGAGCTCTCATCACATCTTTCTCTCTCACTACCGAAAGACACTGCCCGGTTAGCCCCGCAACGCCGCGAAACCCCGCTACATCAACAAATAGTACATTCGACGCGTCTCGACGAGAGGAACACGATGCTGCCAAAAGTAATGTCGTGGCTCTCTTGAGTCAAAAGTTATTGACGAAAAACCATTTTCGTTAAAACTGTTATTTTTACAGTTTTTGCCCTCTGGAGGCTGAACCGTTGACCTGAGCTCAAATCTGAGAGCGTTGGTCAGAAAGGTCTGTAAAATGGCTATCGAATGCGCTTTTCTGCGGCGCTGTAGCTCTATTGGTTCCCGAGTTAGCCGTTGGCAGTTTCCAAAACTGGTGAAATGGACTACATTTGACCTTTGATGACCTCTGGCGACCTGACCTTTGACCTGACCCAAAAAATGACCAAAGTGTTTCCGTCATTATTTTTTACGCTTTTTCGAATGCCTCTTACTGCGTGTCGCTACTAGTGGTGTCAATCGGAACTTCAATCTTCGGAATTCCGATTTTGTCCAATGTCCAATTCGGAATTCGGTTGGACAATGGCAGCAGGCTTTGGACAAATTTGGAATATCGCTTGCTACACCTCAACATTTTTAAAAAGTAGTCGTGTTTAACATTGATTGGCTATTAGAAAGCTCAGCTTTCGATATGATTAACACTTTTGAGCTTGTAACGGTACATGAAAAAAATTAATTAACAGTGTTGAGTGTAAACTATTGCGTAAGTGTCGGACATCTTTGGACAAATGGCTGGCTTGGACATTTTTGGACGGACAATCGACATAAGCATTGGACATTGGACGGACTTTGGACATACGTTTTCTGAAATTGATACCACTAGTCGCTACGTGGCCCAGGAGCCGAGTTAGACGGGGGAGGGGGGTGTTCAGACCCCCGGCCCGGCGCGGAAGTCGCGGAGCACCGGCCCGTCGCGGGTTAATTTGCATCCATAAAAGCACTGTGGATGTGCTTAGGTGTAGATTCGCTGAAAATTTTTTTTAACGTCACCCCCTATGTCGAGCCTTCCGCTCCAGCCAAAATCAGAAGTTGATCATGCAGACTGGCGTTAGCAGTTGATACCCATTCTCCCTTACCTTGTGTCCTCCTCTTTTCCATCCCGCGCCCCAGTGGCGGTCTCAGCCAACTTCGCCCTAGTGGGGGGGGGGGGCATATGTTACCACCCACCTCTAACCCAAAAATCAGAGGGCTAGAAAGACGCGGTAAAAAGCAGTCGATAGCTCTAAATGCGTACGTTTGAAAGTATTTCGGTCATTTTTCATCTTGGAGCAATATTGGGGTCACTGGATGTCATCAAAGGTCAAAATTTGCCAAATGTCATTATATTTTTCAGAAAACATGCATTTATCTCAGGAACTATGATAGCTAGAAAAGCGAATTGAAAAGCAATCGATAGCTTTTGAACTCTTCTTTTGATAAGGTTATCATCAAAATTGACCTCAGGTCAACAGTTTAGCCTACAGAGGGCAAAAACTCAAAAAATAGCTGCTTTTTCGCAAAGTGTTTTTCGACAATAACTTTTGACTAGAAAAAGCTACGACATTTCTATGGCCAGAATCGTGTTCCTCTCGACGAGACGCGTCGAACTATAATTTGACCTTGAAAGGTCAACTTGAAAATTTGACCTCAGGTCAAGGTCATGACCTGACCGGAAAAGGTCATGTTGCATATCATTCGATGCGTCTCAACAAGACAAACACAATGAGGCCATCCCCAGCGTCCTATCTCTTTCCAATCGAGAGTTATTGGCAAAAATATGTTTGTAGCCTCAAATGACCTCGGATGACCTTTCTAGAGGCTATCAGCAAAAAAGACACCTTGGTCGTCACGGGTGGTCCAAATCATTGTGATTCTGAAATATCTGGACTGTTCCTATGCGTACACACGGATCTAGAGGCATTTTCATTTTTCTCCATTGACTTATAATGGTAAGGTCACGCCACTGACCTGACCTTAGGTCACGGATATAAAAAATCCGAGATATACAAATTGTAGGTGCCTATAACATCATGCAATCCACCAAGTTTAAAACCTTTCTGACAAACACTGCAGGCTGGACATGATTGCAAACTTTTTTTTTAGGCCTGGTCAGTTAACTTGACCTGGTGACCTGACCTGGGGTCAAAAATTTCACACATTGTCCAAAATTGATGTACAAAAAGCTATGCCAAGCGACGCGGCGCTACGCGCCGCGGTTTTTATTTATACGCAAAAAACGCGACAGGGTGGTAACATATGCCCCCCCCCCACTGGGACGAAGGTTAAACAGCTGGGCGCCTTCAGCACCATCCAGCTAGAGTGGCGTCAGTCGGTTGGCCCTCTGAGGTCCCTTTTTCACGGCTCTGAAGTGCGGCGGTGCACCTGACCGATACGCGTCCAATCCATGCAAATGAGATGCAAGAGACGTAAATGCATCCACTTGTGATCGGGAAGGTCACACCAAAGCGTCAGAGTGTCACCGACTGGCAGTGGCGTGCTGAGAAAGGTGCTGGATGGGGGAGGGGGGGGCGCACTGATATTTCTTGCGATGATGTGGATGGTAGCTCAATTGAAAATATTTGGAAAAAAATACCGACATGAGAGCTCAATACCCAATAGTTAATTGCCCATTGCAAGAAAGGCCGTGAGTATGAGGTGGCTGTGGAGAGAAAACTGTCCGAGATCGCTGCATCTGTGACGCTAAGAAATTCCCCTCGAGAGACGATTCCATACGAAACGTATTCCATGCTCCATTGCACCACATCCTCGCTTACATTTCCACCTGTTCGACCGCTCTGGACAGCCGTGTAGACACTGCTCCGGTCGTCCTTGACAGTCGTTGTTGTATGTATGGCCTGAGGTCCTTCTGCGCGTGGTGGCCCGCCCCGGCGGAGTGCGGCGGTGAGGGGCTGGACGTGTACTCGACGACGCCACGCGGTCCCAGGTCGATGGGACGACCGATACTCGGCAGAGGTGTGATGATATCAGACGTCGCACTGACCACCGACCAGTAAAAACGCACCAGAGGAGTGTTGGTCTTCCGAACACGTCCAATAGGGTGGCAAACATGGGAGAGATTTTAGGTACGGGGTGCGGGTGTCACCTTTTTATTCGTCACTGTGCGTTGTGTTACATTGATGGCAATTGAATTCATGGGCGTCGCCACCACTACGGACACTACGGACAGTGTCCGTACAAGTTTTAGAAAGCCCCAAAACTTGTACGGAATGTCCGTACAAGTTTCGACGACCGAAAGTGAGCTTTTTGCATCATATTCAAATTGCAAATGCCGCTAAAGCATTATCAATATTGCTAGTTTTCTTGAAAGTATTCAGGACGTTTTAGTTTTGACAAGGAAGGAAGCAGTCTTTATCACGTTTTTTCGATGCACATCTACCAGCTCAATGACTGGTAGATGCAAATTGACTCTTTCAATTTGCATTTATACATTATTGCATTTATACATTATTATGGTGTCTGTATTGCATAAGCTTTCATTAGATGACTGTGAATTGCTTCCTTTTTCAGTATGTGAAGTGACTAAAGCCATTAACCCTAGAACGCCTAGGGGGGGGGGGTTGTATCAACCCCCCCCCCCCTGAGGTTTTTTCGAAGTGCACGCTAAACGGCTTGTCGTAGCGGGCTGAAACTTTCAATACCCTCTGGGGCAACCTTTGCGCATCTTTTGCCGAAAAAAATTGATCGGGTCATGTCAGGTCACGGAGTTATGACGTCATAAGAGGTACAGCCTCCGGCCGACAGTTACCAAACGTGTGCGCCGAATCCCTAGGTTTTCTGCCGGTGATACCCACATTGTTTGATAGATCATGATGAAACTTCCCATGCATGTTGGGGCAAGCATTGGCTATCGTGTGGTGCAAGAAAATTGACCGGGTCAGGTCAGGTCACGGAGTTATGACGTCATAAGAGGTACAGCCTCCGGCCGGATTTTCACGAAGTGTGTACCGAGTCCCGAGGTGTGTACCGAGTCCTGCTGAAGGGCTCACCATGAAGACAAGAGCAGCCATCGAGAACGTCCTGGGCAGCCGTCTACACTGTAAAAAAAAATTCACTAGCTAATTTTGAAATTAGGCATTTTTTACGAGTGCCTCCCTTGCTCCTCGTTACAACATATACGGACATTAGTAGTCAGAGCCATGCACGTTAACAATGCCGCTTGTGGAACAAATGCCTACGAGCGAGAACATGTTCAGGAACCTAATTTTGCGCAGTGTTAATGAACTACGCACAGCCTCACAGTGTTACCCGCCGTTGGCTTGTTCTCGGCCAGTTTTTAGCGTGTCCCTCAATTAGGTCATTTCGCTATTAGCTCAGCTGACGAGGCCCCGGCTGGCACCTACTAAACGGATAACCTTGCGTGCAACCCCGCTTGTTGTCACGAACGCCTGCAGCTGGTAAACGTGCTGGCAAGCTTGCGTGGTCAGCGGCTTTGGATGGCTATGAGGATGTGCCTCATAGCTATCCTCGTCGCACGTTACAACCTAGGAGTCTGTGGCTGCTTTCAGAAGGAGTCCCCCCCCCCCCCCGCTTCCGGGAGCCGGCGTCCATTTTGTGTTGCGTCGCCATTACTGTGTGTGTCTGCCCAACTGCTCTTTGGCTTGATTGAAGGTGAGGCATCTTGTATTATTTGCTGTGTGCTCAACAAAAAGGTTGTCCATTTGTAAACAAAAGTTATTATGTTGTTGAGCTAGAAGATGTATAGTATCGCATAATGTTTGCCCGTCGTTGGCAGAAGTGCGCCGGTATCGTCTATCCAAGTCAGAATAGCTATATTGTTTGGGACTTAAGCTAGCTTGTGGCAGGAATCTATCACTTTATTCAACTTTAATTTAATCATTTTCCAGATTGGTATGCCTTATGATAATAATAATGTTAATATTCGTTTTTTCACCCATTACAGACTTCTCTGGTAAAGAATGGGGCCAATGTCCTGGCCTACCTGCACCCCGCGACTGCCGCCGGTGCAGAGCTAATGAAAAAATCACAAATGTTTGATGGTGGTTATTTAAGAAACCTTATTGAAAATTATTCAGTTAGTTGTTGTTGTTGTTGTTGTTGTTAACCCGCGCCCCACTGGGGGGGGGGGGGCTATTTATAGCCCCCCTCCCGTTTTTCTGCAATAACTTCCAAACCGCTTGACGGATCGACGCTAAACTTTCAGTACCTTCGGCTGCATCAATTTGACACCTTGTGTCAAAATTTGAACTTCGTAGCTACCATAGGTTGGCCGGAAATGACGTCAGAGTGACGTCATGTTCGCCCGATTTCGACACAAAACATTGAACCACGGCAATCGCTCCCAAGAGCTCAGTTTTTAAGCTAGATCCAATTTCTTTGCATGAAAGCACTCAGAATTGACCGCGCTATCAAACTGCTATCTCGAATTTTCAAAATTTTGAAAATTTCGAAAATTTTATATAATAATATTCAAAATTTATATTTTTATTTTTTTTTCAAAAAGTTTTTGTTTTTTCGAAAAAACCGGAATATATGTGACAGAGCGCATGATTATGACTAACTCTAGCAAGTTTTAGCTAAATATCTTCAAAAATGGCCAAGTTATACGCATTATTGCAAAAAATTCACAATTATTAATTTTTCAAATCAATTTTTCAGTACGTATTTGACATCGTACACCAATATAAATGGCACCATCGTGTTCCTGAGCTCAAACTGCATCCAATAGACACCTTTTTTGTTGAAAAATTTCAACTTCAAAATTTGACCTTTTTTGACCTGAAAGTGACCTGACCTAAGCTAAATTCGTCTCAAAATGACCTCGAATGACACAGACGACATCAAATTCGAAATCTATGGCCTAAATGGACCATAAAACATGTGTCACGTGACCGACGCATGCTAAAATATTTTCGTGACCTGTGATGACCTGACCTTGACCTGAAAATCAAAGTAAAAGTTTGGTACCCTCAGGGTATTGTAGGGATCATCTATGCGATTTGTCATCTATGCGATTTGTCATTTCATGTTGTCATTTTCATTTATATTGTCACCGCTTTATTAATCAATCTGTTACCTGTTGTCAATTGTGCGTTAAGTTTGTTATTTGTAAACCGGCCTGCCGCTGGTCTCAGCCTTCCTAGTAACCGCTGTGCCATACGCTATAGAACGTGTCTGCATAGGTCACGGCGGCACCTCTGAGGCGGCCGCTGCCCGTACGTTTAGGAACCCATTGTCGTGACGTCATGACTGTGAACAAAGGTCGCGGCAGGGGCTCTCCCGGCAGCCGGACGGTGACTCATACGTTAAGCTTGTTCCTCGCCGCGCCTGCGGGCATATTGGTAGTACTAGGGACGGCCAGCATGTGACCGCGGCTTTTGGCGACATTGTCAATTCGTTTTTCGACTCTGCTGTTCGCTGCAAGACAAATACACGTAGAAAACGGCTCGGGCATTTGGAGAAGAGCGGCTACTCTGAGGCGAGGGAAGAACACGGAGATTCACTCGAACGACCTTACTAGGTCGCATCGGCCACAGCCAACTAAGGCTCTGTCGGCCGTCGTACGGCTCACGGATAGACTGACACAGACCGTCCGTCCAGCCACGCGCTACCCACAGCGCAGTACGACATTGGTGACCCCGACGTGATCTCCGTCGTTCGACCTTAGCCTCTCGTCATGCCCGCGGACAGCGCACAGTCCGGCGCCGCAGCTCAAGACCCAGCCAGCGTTCCAGCTTCAGCCTCCGAGTCAACTCATCGGCCCATGGCTAGCTTCCGGCTACCACCATACTCTCCGGAAGAGCCCGACCTGTGGCTACTGCAGGTGCAGTGCGCTTTCGACGTCAGCGGGGTCGACTCCGACGAGCTGAGGTTTAAGCTCCTCGTCGCAAACCTCCCCTCCAACATCGCCGTCCAGGTCAAGGACGTCATCCGGTCATCCCGGTCTTTTGACGTGCTGTGTGCGGCGCTACAAGCCCGCCTGGCACAGTCACGCGCCGACCGACTACAAGCCCTGCTCGGCCGCCAGCAGCTCGGCGATCAGAAGCCGACGGCGCTGTTGCGCTCAATGCGCAACGAGCTAGCCGCAGCCGGGGACGCCCCGGTTGATACAGAGCTCTTCCGTACCCTGTTTCAACAACGGCTACCGCAGCCCGTCCGTGCTGCCCTCGCCCTCCTGCCAGCCGACAGCACGCTTGACGCACTGGCAGAAGCGGCCGACCGGTATCTGGAAGCTAGTGGACCGGACCCACGGCTATCAGCGATCGCGGCACAGCCGTACACACAGCCGGCACCGCCCATCGCTGCTGCAGTGACAGCCCCAGCGCCAGCTGCAACCCCTGCGCTGGACACCGTCATCGCCTCCCTGGTCGCTAAGATGGAGCGCCTGGAGGCCAGCAACCGACGACTCGAGGACGCCGTGCGACGCGACCGCAGCCGTTCCCGGCCGCGCCAGGCGTCTCGCCAGTCTCGCCGCCCGTCACCGGCTCGTCCTTCAACGCCGCCGCACGACGACACGCTGTGTTGGTACCACCAGCGATTCGGCGCCCAAGCGCGCCGATGCAAGTTGCCGTGCTCCTGGATCGCCTCGGAAAACTGAGGCGCCCCGTGCTGATGGCGCAAAGCACGGGCGCCCCTCCTGCCGCGCCACTCCTCTTCGTGAGGGACACGGAGACGGACCGGCAATTTCTAGTCGACACCGGGGCGCAGGTCAGCGTGCTGCCTCGCCGCTGCCTGCCCAACGGGTCTACGCTGACCCCTGCTCCTGTCGGCCAGCAGCTCGTCGCGGCAAACGGCTCACCGATCGCGGTGCACGGCACCTGCCTGCTGGACGTCACCTTGAGTCAGCAGCACCGCCTGAAACATCGATTCTTCGTCACTGACGTCACCACACCCATCTTGGGCACCGATTTTCTGGCCGCACATCACCTCGTCGTGGACGTTGCCAACCAGCGTCTCCTGCGGGACGGCACCGTCTGCGCCAGCGTCGAGCGGTCAAGGCTGTGCTCCATCGGAGTGCGTCTCGTCCGGGAGCAGGCTGCTGCTCGCTTCGCAGCTGTCCTCGCCCGGTACCCGGATGTGACCTCACCAAAACCTGGACCAACACCGGTGAAGCACAACGTGACGCACCACATCGTCACCAAGGGTCCACCGGTGTACCAGCGGCCACGACGTCTCCCGCCGGAGCGCCTTCAAATCGCACGTGCCGAGTTCAACAAGATGCTCCAGCAAGGCACCATTCGACCGTCGAGCAGCAGCTGGGCAACTCCACTACACATGGTGCCAAAGAAGAGACCCGGCGAGTGGCGCCCTTGCGGCGACTACAGAGCGCTGAACGCCCGCACCGTACCAGACCGCTACCCGCTGCCGTACCTGCGGGACTTTTCAGCCGACCTGCATGGGTGCACCGTCTTCAGCACCATTGACTTGGTGAAGGCGTACCACCAGATTCCGGTGGAACCTGCCGACGTCGCCAAGACAGCCATCACGACACCGTTCGGCCTCTACGAATGCGTTCGGATGCCGTTCGGCCTCAGGAACGCCGGGCAGACCTTCCAGCGTTTCATGGACGAGGTCCTCCGCGGCGTACCGGGCTGCTTCGTCTACCTGGACGACATCCTGCTGGCCAGCCCGACTGCCGAACACCACCTGCAACTCCTGGACCAAGTGCTTCAGCGCCTCAACACCTACGGCGTCGTCGTCAACAGGCACAAGTGCGTCCTGGGACAGGAGCAGGTGGTGTTCCTCGGCCACTCGGTAGACGCCGACGGCGTCCGCCCGCTGCCTGGACGAGTCGAGGCCATCAAGAACTTCCCAGAACCGACTACGCAGTCCCAGCTACGAAAATTCCTGGGGATGGTAGCGTACTACCACCGTTTCGTCCCCCGGGCAGCCGGTCTCTTGCAGCCCCTGCACGCCCTGCTCACTAGCAAGGGCAAGAACTCCAAAGCGCCCGTCGCGTGGACGGACGCGACACGCCAGCGCTTCCGAGACATCAAGGATGCCCTGGCCGCGGCGACGCACCTCGCGCACCAGGTCCCGGACGCGCCGCTCGCCCTCTTCGTCGACGCCTCGGACTGCGGAGTGGGCGCCGTCCTCCAGCAGCACGTCGCCGGCGAGTGGCAGCCCCTCGCTTTCTTCTCGAAAACGCTCCAACCTGCGGAGAAGAAATACAGCACGTTCGGGCGCGAGCTCCTCGCTATCTACCTGGCCGTCCGGCACTTCAAGCACGCCATCGAAGGACGGTCAGCAATCATTTTCACAGACCACCGACCACTGGTAACGGCCATCGGCTCCTCGTCCGACCGCTACTCGCCGCGAGAGGTCCGCCACCTGGACTACATCGGCCAGTTCGTGTCTGACATCCGCCATGTGCCTGGCAAGGACAACGTGGTCGCCGACACGCTGTCACGCACGGTCTCGATGGTGGCCCAGCCGCGACCCCCGCTCGCCGACTTCGCTGCCATCGCCAAGGCCCAGTCCGAAGACGGCTCGCTGGAAGACCTCGAGGCCTCAGACACCTCACTGCGCCTGCGCCACATCCCGGTCGGCGATGGACTCCGTCTGCTCTGCGACGAGTCCACCGGATCGCCTCGGCCGGTCCTCCCAGTGGCTCTGCGCCGGCCCTTCGCAAAGGCTCTGCACGACCTGTCACACCCTGGCGTCGAAGCCACCGTCAAACTCGTCTCCAAACGGTTCGTCTGGCCCGGCATGGATCGTGACGTGCGTCGCTGGACCCGAACCTGCCTCGCCTGTCAGCGCTGCAAAATCGGCCGGCACACCAAGTCTGACGTCGGCACCTTCCAGCCACCTCAGCAACGCTTCGACCACGTCCACGTGGACCTCGTCGGCCCGATGCCTCCGTCAAGAGGGCACTCGTACCTCCTGACGTGCGTCGACCGGTTCACTCGGTGGCCAGAAGCCATCCCTCTGCCGGACATCCGCACCACCACGGTCGCCCGCGCCTTCCTCGAGCACTGGGTCGCCCGATTCGGCGTTCCGTCTATCATCACGACGGACCGAGGCGCCCAGTTCGAGTCGGCCCTCTGGTCGGAGCTACAGCGTTTCCTGGGCTGCCAGCGAACTCGGACGACGTCCTACCACCCGGCCTGCAACGGTATGGTGGAACGCCTGCATCGCCAGCTGAAGGCCAGCCTCCGTGCACACCAGGCTACGTCATGGACGGACGTGCTGCCGCTGGTGCTCCTGGGCATCCGCTCCACCATCAAGGCGGACCTGCAGGCGACGTCGGCCGAGCTGGTGTACGGCTCCTCACTGCGGCTTCCTGGTGAGTTCTTCACCAGCAGCCAAGCCTCAGCAGCATCGCCGGCCGGTTTCGTACAAGACCTGAAGCGCGCCATGTCTCAGGTGCGGCCGACACTCCCACGTCCGGTCCAGCGCGCCACGTACGTCCCGACGGCACTCCAGACGGCGACACACATCTTCGTGCGCAGGGACTGTCACCGCTACCCGCTGGACGCTCCATACGACGGACCGTTCCCGGTTACCGAAAGGACCACCAAAACCATCACCATCGACCGTCGACAGAAAAAGGAGGTCATCAGCATCGACCGGTGTAAGGCCGCCTTCCTGGAGACGCCAGACGAATCCGGTCATCGACAGTCTGACCTGCCGACTGTGCAGCCGCACGGTACTCAGTCCAGCGGCCCGCCGGCCGCGCCCCCGCTCAGCAATGAGCCCAGCGGCCCGGAGCTTCTGATCTACGGTGACGCACCAACTCGCCCTGCAGCCGTCGCTCGGGCTGACGCTGCACCATTGCAGCCTCAGCCGATACTACGGACGACCCGCTCCGGCCGCGTCATACGACCTCCGGTAAGATATCGCCATGTCACTTTTGTCCGCGACATGTCTGGCGAGGGGGTACTGTAGGGATTATCTATGCGATTTGTCATCTATGCGATTTGTCATTTCATGTTGTCATTTTCATTTATATTGTCACCGCTTTATTAATCAATCTGTTACCTGTTGTCAATTGTGCGTTAAGTTTGTTATTTGTAAACCGGCCTGCCGCTGGTCTCAGCCTTCCTAGTAACCGCTGTGCCATACGCTATAGAACGTGTCGTGCATAGGTCACGGCGGCACCTCTGAGGCGGCCGCTGCCCGTACGTTTAGGAACCCATTGTCGTGACGTCATGACTGTGAACAAAGGTCGCGGCAGGGGCTCTCCCGGCAGCCGGACGGTGACTCATACGTTAAGCTTGTTCCTCGCCGCGCCTGCGGGCATATTGGTAGTACTAGGGACGGCCAGCATGTGACCGCGGCTTTTGGCGACATTGTCAATTCGTTTTTCGACTCTGCTGTTCGCTGCAAGACAAATACACGTAGAAAACGGCTCGGGCATTTGGAGAAGAGCGGCTACTCTGAGGCGAGGGAAGAACACGGAGATTCACTCGAACGACCTTACTAGGTCGCATCGGCCACAGCCAACTAAGGCTCTGTCGGCCGTCGTACGGCTCACGGATAGACTGACACAGACCGTCCGTCCAGCCACGCGCTACCCACAGCGCAGTACGACAGTATCTAGAGCATCTGTTCAAGAGTGTGTGTACCAAAAATGAGCCTGATCTGACTTGTAAGACGGCGGCCAGAGCCCAAAATGTGAACAAACCAAAATGCTAATAATTTTTACTTTGACCTGACCTGTGACGTCATCGGTGACCTCGAGGTCAATGAAATTAGGTTTCGCTCGACAGTTTTTCCGGGGCTATCAGACGCCGTTTGAATTTTGACGATCGGCCCAGTAGTTTCGGAGTTAGGAGGGGGGGCTATGAATAGCCCCCCCCCAGTAGGGCGTGTTATACACAGACCCCAGTGGGGCGCAGGTTAAAGTTATAGTTATTGTCCTGGCGCTGTTATTGTTCTCGTTCTCGTTCTCGTGCCCGAATAAATGTGCTGCAGCGCTACTCAGTCTGTTTACTTGCGGGTGGCGGTCGAGAGTCGGGGGCACTGGTCGACGGAATTCCGTCGACGGAATTCCGTCGACCCAGTGCCTCGACCCCGAAGGCCAGTAGTGGTACTAGTTAACTAGTGCCACTACTGGCCTTGAGCTAGTACCACCACTAGCCTTGGGGGCTAGTACCATTACTGGGTATGGATTAGTAGGCAGTGGCTAGTTACCTTACCAGGCAGGGGCTGTTATGACACCTAGTAGACGCACTACACTGTAAACCAAATCTACAAGTTGGCTCCTTGTTACAAGTTTGGTTCCAATTCGCATAGGCGTCACCTTGTCGATTCACCAACCCCAGGCTTGTTGGCCACCAAACTAACAGTTTGTCTACAAGTTTGGTTCCAATTCGCATAGGCGTCACCTTGTCGATACCTTGTCGATTCACCAACCCCAGGCTTGTTGGCCAACAAACTAACAGTTTGTCTACAAGTTTGGTTCCAATTCGCATGGCGTCACCTTGTTGAGTACTAGTCTGGGCCTTGTGGACCTACCAACTTCTGGATAGGCATAGTCGTTTCCTTGTCGGTTCACCAATCCCTGGTTTGTTGATGAACTAGCCTAGCCTTTGACTGGGCATTGTTAGCTTACAAATTGTCAACAAGTAAGTGCACTAACGCTCTGTTCGAACTTGCTCTTCCTTACAATCGCTTTGTTTGCGTTGATACTTGATAACCTTAAGAACTTACGATTCGCGTTCGTTTTCAATTGCCACGATACTGATTCAGGAAATATTTTCTATACGGACAGGTTATTTTTTGGCTGGAAGTGGTGCACAAAACCATGACTGGCATCAGTTATTGCTCATGCTCAAAGGCTTGCGCTGACAAGAAACGAAATACTGATGGGTTATATAATCAATGAATGCATACACCACATCCATTCGGAAGTTTCTGGAATCATTAGTATTTATTACGGTCACGTAATTAATACTATTGACTGGAGACAATTCCGAGTGCATGTTTCCGAATGGATGTGGTAAATGCATGAGGTAGGTATACCCAGCAGGTATACCTATCGTGCACCGTCAGCATATAAGTATTTGAAGCAAGAACTGCTGCGTATGTGGAAGAACATGGTTTTGTGCACCGCATCAAGCCAGAAGTATAACATGCCCGTATGACGAATATTTCATAAACATTAAGCATAACAATCATGGCAGTTGCACGATCACGCAGATAGTTCCAATAAATCATGATCGCCAACCAGATTAGCTTTTACAGCCCATATATGTCCATCAGTTAAGTTAAAAATACAAAGAGTTGAATTAAAGGCAAATAAATGTATTTATATATAAAAAAAAAACACCGACCGCAAAACATCTGCTCACATGTGCATGCACAGGTCTGGTCCACTTACATTGCGCGCGCAGGGGAATGGAGGCGTCTCGACCGCGGGTATAGGCACGATTAGTGCGTCCCGCAGGCCAGAGGGGGCCTCACTCACAGCACGAACACCACAGTTCACAGATTTCACTTTTTACTGCACAAATGCTGGAACAGCCCTCGTCGCTGCTCCAGGCTGCACGGCGGCCGCGCGACAACTGCTGGTTCGAAACCGCCGCGCCGGGGCCCGCTAACGGCTGGCGGCGACCGCTGATTGGCCCGCCAAGTCTGACGTCATGGGCGCAGCTGACCATGTGTATGCTGACCAGCTGACCAGTACAAGTTAGGCGCCGGTTAAATAACCATGCGGCAACAAGTTTCCAAAACTGGTTAAGAAACAAACGTTGAAACAAATGTAGAGTTGGTCTGGATACTGAGAAGTTGGTGTGCATAGTAACTATTGACTCGTAATTGTCACCTGACAAGCAATGCACCAGACAACGGCTTGTTTAAAAAGTATACGTTGGTAAACATACCAAGAGATGATTGGTTATATTACACAAGACTTGTCAATTTGGTTTACAGTCCCACGCTATTTACGTGCGTGTTGTCAAACTAGGTGGAGCACGGTGGTCGTATGCATACGAGGCACAGCCTTGTCGAACAAGCTTGTTACTCGGCAACTAGCCTAAAATTAGCCAAATTTACACGCTCCTGCAATGTTATTTTTGCGCTGAGAATTCCTCTACGAGGGGCTTGTAAGTTTTTTTTACAGTGTACCGGCCCAGCCGCAGCCACGCCGAGAGCCCACCACCGCACGCGCCAGGTGTGCCACCTGCGTGGCAGACCAGCAGGGTGCCGGCTACAAGCGCAGTCGGCACACCAACGTGAACAAGGTGAAGTCGCGGTGCTGCTTAAGTGCACCATGCCGGTGTGCCGCAAGCACAGCAAGCGGAGCCTTCCTCTCTGCAACAGCTGTGACGCTGGCCCGTCCGGCGTGGAGTGAGCGGCAGTGGCTGGCAGGTGACGAGTCACATGTGTTGTGAGGTCACTTGTGATGATGTGTCTTTCATGATGTGTCTTTTATATGTGATGATATGTGATACATCGTTTGCTGTGAATTGATTGTTGGAAGTTGGAAATACACTTTTCTGAGTCGTTACCTATAACAGTATTTATAGCGGAGCAGTGGTCAACAGCCGACGAATCGGGACAAACACCGGAGGGTGATGTGACACCATATCACTCATCAGCAATAGGCCTCTTACTTTTATAGGGTAAATACACCAAAAACACCATATATGATGCAGAATTGAGTGGGGAATACGTTGTTGAAGGTTTGAAGTTAATATCTCTCACCGTTTTGCCGCAATCGTTGCGCAAAGTTGAAAAAGTTTGATTTTTTTCGGAAAATTTGACCTTTGACCGGTCATAAGTAGGTCAAATGTTGACCTAGGACCAAAAAATATACCACCAATCGCGAGACCTCGTTGAGAGCAATCCGTTGGTTTTTTCCGCTAAGCTCTACGACCTTCCGTTTCGAAACGCCAGGGGGGGGGGGGTCGTAACAACCCCCCCCCCTGGTCGTTCGTGTTATGAGAAATGGCCTGGTCGTGCGAGGGTTAAGGAGTTGTCCTCAGGCCGTTCAGGCGGCAATGATCATCTTTGTGCTGAACATTTCAAATATGCTGGTAATTTATGTGCTGTGCATTTGTCCCTGTGTCTCACGCTGATGGTTAGACATGAGTTTTTGCCACCTTCATTAACTAAGGTTGTTTTGGTACCCATTGTGAAGGATAAAAATGGAAAACTAAGTGAGAAAAACAACTACAGACCGATTGCAATTGCCAGTGTATGTTCTAAGATTTTGGAGAGAATTATTCTCAACCGCTCTTCTGTACAACTTAGTACTGGTCACCACCAATTTGGATTCAAGGAGCGTCACTCAACTGATATGGCGATATATGCTCTAAAGGAGATCACAGATTATTATTTGCGCAATGATAGTCCGGTGTTCATTTGCTATTTGGATGCTAGTAAAGCATTTGACCGTGTTAATCATTGGAAATTGTTGGATAAGTTGCTGTGTAGAGGTATGAACTCCCGACTGGTAAAACTTATAGCGTTCTGGTATAAGTCTCAACGTTTTCATGTACGATGGGGAAGTTCTGTATCGGCGGGTTTCACTGTGTCAAATGGTGTCAGACAAGGTGGTATTTTGTCTCCATTTTTGTTCAATGTATATACTGATGACCTCTCCGATACGCTTAATCGATGTGGTTATGGGTGTCATTATCTTGGTAGCGTAAATCATCTGTATTATGCAGACGATATGGTCTTACTTTCTCCGACTCCCTTTGGCCTGCAGCAAATGCTGCACATATGTGAGAGGTATGCGAAAGACCATGATATTTTGTTTAACTCCACTAAGACAGTCTGTATGGCCATGCTTCCAAAGAGATTCGGTGGTATGCATGTACCTACGATATTGCTCTGTGGACATATGCTGAGTTTTGTTAGTACGTATAAATATCTTGGGTATCAAGTGTCTAATGATTTCTCCAGAGCAGATGATCTAGAAATCCGCCAGCAATATCGAGCACTGTGCTGTAGAGCCAACTCGCTCATCCGCAAATTTGCGATGTGCACGCACAGTGTGAAGAAGTGTCTTTACAATGCTTACTGCTCAAATGTCAGCTATGTACACTTGTGGCATTCTTATCACTTGTTTGATCTGAGAAAGTTCAAGGTCTGTTTTAACAACGCCGCTAGGATGTTTTTCGGCTACGAACGGTTCTGTAGTGCTTCTGATATGTTTGCTCAAGAGCATATAGATGGTTATGATGCACTGTATCGCAAAGCTGTATATAACTTTATGTCACGCTTATCCATGTCTGAAAATCGTATAATATCTGCATTTTACAACAATGACCTAAAATGCTCTTCATCTATTAGGGGGGTGTGGTCTCGAGCGTTATATGGATGGTAGACGCTACCATGGACCGGGGTGACTGTTGAACACCCCTTTTTGTTATGGACTTCGTGTCTGTTAATAAAGTGATCTCTCTCTCTCTCTC
Organism: Amphibalanus amphitrite; assembly: GCF_019059575.1. NCBI lineage: Eukaryota > Metazoa > Arthropoda > Thecostraca > Balanomorpha > Balanidae > Amphibalanus > Amphibalanus amphitrite. The sequence goes on along the minus strand of NW_024881528.1, from coordinate 592,409 downwards.
TCTCTCTCTCTCTCCTCTCTCTCTCTCTCTCTCTCTCTCTCTCTCTCTCTCTCTCTCTCTCTCTCTCTCTCTCTCTCTCTCTCTCTCTCTCTCCCTCCCTCTCTCTCTCTCTCTCTCTCTCTCTCTCTCTCTCTCTCTCTCTCTCTCATTATTGTAGATTAGGTGCATTTCAATTTCAATTTGCATTTTGTAGATTAGGTGCCGATCGATTCCAGATGATCGCACAGGCTTGAAAGAATTCGCCCTACACTGCGGAGCAGCTGGCAGGGGACCTCCCCCTAGCCCTGACTCTCTCCTTGTTGAGCAGCAAAGGATACGGAAGGGCAAAGTCAGCAGACTGAAACTGACTAGACCGGGTCGAACCGAACTGAACAGAGTAGGGTGGGGGATGAGTAGGGAACAGAGTAGTAGGGCAGGGATGTAAAAATCGAAGACAGGCCGGGGTTGCTAAGGAGAAAGGAGAATGAAGGGCACCTAAGGATGGTTTTGAAGATCATGGATCGCTCACTCGTCAGGAAAAGAAGGGCACGACATGCAAGGGCATTGACGAATGGGGAGAGACTACCTAGCTGGGGCATCAGACAGAGAAGGCACTGGGTCGGGCCGGACACGGGAATCGACAGGGCGCAGGGCAGGACAAAGATCTAGAGAGGGTAGGGTAGGGTAGGAGATATGCAGGGGATATAGGACATGACATATGCAGGACAGGAAGCAGACAAGACCAGGCACAGGCAAAATAATCCACAGGATAGAGCAGATGCAGAGATATCATGCACTATGACTGGGCACAGGGAATGACGGTAGGTATAAAGTACGAGACAGAACACGCCATTTGCCATGGACAACAGGACAGGGGATAGCGTGGGGCACATGGAACAGAGCACAGGAAGGACACCTACACAGGGAAGGACATAGCTCAGATAGGCGGGGACTCAGAGTCAGTACTACAAGGGCCTGTGAGAAAGAAGACTATGTCCTTCGATATGGCCATGTGAAGGGATCACATATCGCTCTAAGGTTGGTCCCACAAATGTCAAATTCATGCTAGTCAGAAACAAGTATCATTATTTGGAGAACACAAGAGCTTCTCATCGAGCGGGCCCAAGCGACGCGGGGCGATATTCTAATACGAGGAAACCGTTATCTGAAAGAATGAAGAAAAAACCGAAACTGTTACTAACGTTGGTGATAATGTTGTTCGTGTTGTTGTTCATGATGAGCACAAAGTTCGAAAACTTTTGAGTTACAACTGTCAACTGACTGGGCTCAGCTATCGCTGGCCCGTCATTCTCCACGCCATGTCCTGGAGCACCCAGAGGTCGACGCTGGCTCTCAGAGTCAGGTGGGGCCCTCAAAATTATACTAAGGAGTAGAGACCGTTTACCCTAGAGGCCGGACTGAGGCCCTCAGAGGCACATGTAAGGCTAGGCCCTCATAAGCAATGGTTCCCTTCGAGGTAGGCTTGGGCTCCCGTGAGCTGGAATGGGGCATCAAAAACTGCATGGGAGTTAGAGAGGTCAGCTGCGTTGAACCCTTAAAAGTCGGCGTGGGCTCCTAAAGGTCGCCTGGAAGCTCGAGATATATGTGTAGCGGTATTCAAACGTTTATATAGGCCCGCCACTCGGTAGCCGGGGAGGGCCCTCAGAGGCCAACAAAGACCCTCAGGAGCTAACGCTGAATGTAAGGGCCTAAAGTCATTTAAAACACCCAGTCATCTGGAAGTAGACGTTTTTATGGATCCGTCGATCAAGGAGCATTTGCATATTTGTTTGCAATATGTGGATGTAAGAGGTCATGTTGACGTAGGAGGTGTCTCCAAAAATATATGTTTGATTCTCAGTTATTCTGGATTGGGATGCTAGAGTACATCCTGTACAGAGTGGAAAGAAAAAAGGTACCACATTTTGTTGGTGAATAACTTGAACACCACATAACATACACGGCTCTGCATGAGATCATTTTAAACGCAAAGTTTGTGAGATTTAACTGATACCATTTTGGAATGTGTTTGACCGAGGTAGCCCGATTACAGCACGTGCTCGAAAAGAGCCCTGTTTTTCGCCAGGCAAACGCTGAAACGTTTTTCCGATATGTTTTTCCACTTCGCGAACGGCTTTGTCGCATGTTTCTGCTGAGGTCTTCCGTATCACTTGCTTGATTGCTTGTTTGGTAAGTTGCAGCAGGTTTTGAGGAACATTCAGGCACACTTTTCCTGTCAGGCAGCCCGCACAAGAAAAAGTGGGTGGTGGCTCTTACCTCTTCAGTGATCTCCTTCATCAATTTTGAGGGATTCCATTCCGCTCAAAAGTGATCCTGAATTTCTCAATGACCGCTGTATTATCTTTTGATTCTCGTCGACCACTGGAACCCTTGTTCTGGTTTAGAACTAAGCTTCCTTTCAAAAAAGCCTCACAGAGATGAAGAATTGTTTTTCTCGTGGGCGTGTACCGTGACTTAAAGTGGACTCGAAAACAAGCTTCACCTTTAGGTCCCATTACACTCAAAAGTAAATCGAACATAATCTCCCATGTTCTCTCTTTCGAATAGCATATAAATTTGCGCGTTTAGTCACAAATTTCATCCGTCAGAAGCAAAATTAACGTGGTACCTTTTTTCTTTCCACCCGGTACCTATCCTATTAGGTATACGAGATATACAGGAGTGCTTATCTACCTGCTCAAGCATTTCCTCATTCTACTGCATTTCGATAACAGACAATTAAATCTTTAAGTTAAAAGTGTCCCATTCAAATTTGATTTACCGTTCAAATTCAAATTTGATTTCCCGTTGAACACACCATGCAAAACGCAGAACGTTTGGTAGACTGTGGTGAGATAACAATATTGTTGATGGGGTTAACACTTCTGACGAGTGAGACAACCGACGGAATGTGTCCGTAGGTACAAGTTGGGGAGCCGTGGCGACGCCCCTGCAATTGATTATTGATCATAGCCACCATTTGCAAATAAATGCACTGCCACTGACCTGTTGTATGGTTGATTACTGAGGTCTGTATGTTTGCTGCCACTGCGGCTGTTGTTTACCGGTCTGAGATGGTGACACCACACCGCTGTTAACCCGTTTCGTCAGGTGATATTCGTCAACAACCCTGTGTGCGGCGCACTGATCCTGATAGGCCTATTCTGCAGCAACGTCTTCACGGGCGTGGCCGCCATCGTCTCCGTCATTGCAGCTCTGCTCTGCTCCAAGGTGAGGCAATGTGCGTCCTGTGACCGGCGACCGCTGCGTGATCCGTCATTGCAGCTCTGCTCTGCTCCAAGGTGAGACAATGTGCGTCCTGTGACCGGCGACCGCTGCGTGATCCGTCATTGCAGCTCTGCTCTGCTCCAAGGTGAGACAATGTGCGTCCTGTGGCCGCTGCAGCGTCTCAATCATCGCTTATCTGCTCTGCTCCAAGGGGATCAATGTCACGTAATTTGTCTCCTTGTCCTTTGTTTGTCCTGCTGTGTTGTGCTATGTTATGGCCACTATAGGTTTATCGACACCACTGCCTTCTTTTCCCTGGTTTGCAAGCTCTGTGCCTGGTAGGGCCCTCCAGGTATTAAGTGGTTGGTTGCCAACATCACAATAATCGACCTGCGTTGATAAATACGTCTAATGGCTGTTGAAAACCTCTGCCGAAATGTGTGCACGAACCCTCTTCTCATTTCTATTGAGTCATTTTACAGGAGTGTCTCTGTCATTTAAAGTTATTACACCAAAAGTACATAGGCTAACCAACCACTCTTTTGCTGGAGGGCCGTACGTACTACGTACGTTCTGTGCCTGACACTTGATGCGCTCTGTAACCGTTGGGTGGGTGCGCCGGGGCAGCTGTTTGACCAGCCGCAGGACGCGCTGCGCGCCGGCCTGACCTCGTTCAGCGCCTGCCTGGTGGGCACCGTCACCGTGGAACTGGTGCCGGCCCTCTACCACCGGCCCGTCACCGGCACACTTTTCTTCTGGATCATACTCATGTCGGCACTCAGGTGACCGGGGCAGTGAAACATCCCAGCCGAATACCGCGATAAACTCTCGGAAATATTCCATAACGCGGCTGGCTGATTGCGGGGAGAGGCTCCGCATAGCCCACTCGTTTTTGTGCAATTATTAACTGTCGGGAAGTACACACAATTAAGTCTTTTTTATTTTATGTTTCTTTGCTTTTGATGTTTTGCGATTTCAGCATTTTTAGTTTGATATTTTGTCATGAAATCCTCGTAAATATCTAAATATCTTATGCTTATGTAACCACACGGCTAAAAGGTATTTATGTTTGTATCATTTCTGCATCATACATATACATCGCACAGTTTATCCGACATCAGCGAGAGCGATGCACCGTGTCTGACGTCCGTCTCCCACAGCGTCCTGGTGGGCTGCGGCCTGGGCAACATCCTGGGCAAGTTCCAGCTGCCCGCCTTCACCCTGCCCTTCAACACGGTGACGGCCATCCTGTTCCTGTGCCTGCACCCGCCGGAGGCGACAGAGGTGGCCGCGGCGCCAGCGAACGTCACCACTGACACCGTACTGTGGGACCAGGTGAGTGGTCATAGTCCACCGTAGGGGCACCAACCCAATGTCTCGGACGGGCGCCTTAGACTATAACTGCTATCTGCGGACCATTGCCGACCTAAATAAGTAATTATTGTCCATTTAAAAACAGCATAACCTATGCATAAAGAAATGGATTGCCTATTTATATAGGTATGTTGCAGAGAGTATGCGAAATTCGTTAGTTGTAACTTTATATAGCTTTATTCGGCAGTAAATTGTCCCTTACGTACGGCTCCCGCTGTCTCCCGTGCTAGCCGTACTGACTATCTAAGTGCACCGTAAGTGTGCCGTACCGTCAGTTTGTGATGTTGCCCTTTTCGGCCGGTCTGTTGGTGCCGTGCTGTGTTCCCCGTCAGCGGTCTGTCGGTGTCCCGTCAGCGTCTGTCGGTGCCGTGATGTGGTCCCGTCAGCGGTCTGTCGGTGCCGTGATGTGGTCCAGTCAGCGGTCTGTCGGTGCCGTGATGTGGTCCAGTCAGCGGTCTGTCGGTGTCCCGTCAGCGGTCTGTCGGTGCCGTGATGTGGTCCAGTCAGAGGTCTGTCGGTGTCCCGTCAGCGGTCTGTCGGTGCCGTGATGTGGTCCAGTCAGAGGTCTGTCGGTGCCGTGATGTGGTCCAGTCAGCGGTCTGTCGGTGTCCCGTCAGCGGTCTGTCGGTGCCGTGATGTGGTCCAGTCAGAGGTCTGTCGGTGCCGTGATGTGGTCCAGTCAGAGGTCTGTCGGTGCCGTGATGTGGTCCAGTCAGCGGTCTGTCGGTGCCGTGATGTGGCCCCCGTCAGCGGTCTGTCGGTGCCCGGTGCCGTGCTGTGATCCCCGTCAGCGGTCTGTCGGTGCCCGGTGCCGTGATGTGGTCCCGTCAGCGGTCTGTCGGTGCCGTGATGTGGTCCAGTCAGCGGTCTGTCGGTGTCTCGTCAGCGGTCTGTCGGTGCCGTGATGTGGTCCAGTCAGCGGTCTGTCGGTGTCCCGTCAGCGGTCTGTCGGTGCCGTGATGTGGTCCAGTCAGAGGTCTGTCGGTGCCGTGATGTGGTCCAGTCAGAGGTCTGTCGGTGCCGTGATGTGGTCCAGTCAGAGGTCTGTCGGTGCCGTGATGTGGTCCAGTCAGAGGTCTGTCGGTGCCGTGATGTGGCCCCCGTCAGCGGTCTGTCGGTGCCTTGATGTGGTCCAGTCAGCGGTCTGTCGGTGTCCCGTCAGCGTCTGTCGGTGCCGCCAGGTGCTGCTGGGCTCGGTGTACAGCATGGGCCAGGTGTACGCCGCCTACACCCTGGCCGGCAGCGCGCTCATCTACCTGGGCTGTCTGCTGTGCTCGCCCGTGCTGACGGCCGCCTCCTACGTCGGGGCGCTCACCGGCACACTGCTCGGTCAGTGTCAGACGACCAGTGTCGGACGACCCGTGTCAATGTCAGACGACTCGTGTTAGTGTCAGACTGCCAGTGCCAGACGACCCGTGCCAGTGTCAGACGACCCGTGTCAGTGTAGGACTACCAATGTCAGACGAGCCGTGTTTATGTCGGACGACCCGTATCAGTGAAGACGACCCGTGTCATTGTCAGACTACCAGTGTCAGACGACCCATGTTCGTGAAGACGACCCACTAACTAAGTACTCGCAGGCTCACTGGAACTGTGCCACCAGTGATGCATGTGTTGCAAATGGAAATTGTCGCGCATTGCATCTCTCCTAGCTGTACAGCTGTTTTGTTGAGAGTTGTTTACGATTGAATGTCATAAATTTTATGTTGTGTCTGTCACTGGGTATAGAGGCTAGGGGGTAGGGGCATTAGTAAAGTCAAAGCCAAACAAATCGGGCGAATCTCATCTCATGGCTTTTTGTTGCTAGTGCGCGTCTTTTCGTATAAATAACCAGCAGGATGTGCAAGTGCATTAAAAATAAACATTTATTTCAGGTTTGAACCATATAAGTCATGATATTTTACTTTGCAATTCGAATTCGTCACAATGAACGTCAGTGATGAGTAGGATGAATCGTAGTAAAGGAATCTTGGGATGAATGGTCCATTGTTGCAGGTGTGGCGTTCAGCGACCCGCCTTACGACAGCGTCTACAGCGGGGTGTGGGGCTACAACGGCATCCTGGCCGCCGAGGCCATCATGTTCTTCATGGTGCCGTCCGTCCGATCGGTGCTGCTCGCTCTGCTGAACGCCGTCCTCGCCACCATGATTCAGGCCGCGCTGGCCGTCAGCTTGAAACAGGCGAGTGTTGTCGACAGGTGTGGGCTGTATGATCCCTGCTTGACGCCGTGAGACGCCGCTGAGGCATCATCTACATACAATTAGAAATATACGCATATCAGTCACATGAGTCCATGACCATCTCTGAGTCACTTCGGGATTGAGCTTCTTCTCAATGATCATATAATTATGAGCACTCATTCACGGATGATGCCCGTAGCGTCTATTGAACTTGTGTGATGCCGTTCTATTGCAAAACCCCTTTGTTTGTTTGTTTGTTTTGTTTTGTTGGGTTAGGCCCTTTCGGTCCAATTAGACCATTTCAGAGCCGGGAGGATGATAGGATATAGGGGGAGACATTGGTCTGGGCAGGCACCCTAGTGAGTCGCCGGGGCTGAGCCCGTCCAGAGGACAGGCCACCCAGCCCCAAGGCACTCACTGCACCCGGCTACGGGGTGCGCTCCCTCGGGAGCAGCGGTGCCGCTCCAAGGGAGCAGCCCGCATGAGATAAAGTTGCCTGTCCAGCCCGGAGGGGGGTTGCGGCGTGGAGGAGAAGGATTTCAGTATCCTGAGGATAGAAGCACGGAACGGTCGCAAAACCCCTTTCCGATGGTCTGTTTCGCAGGTCAACCTTCCCGTCTTTACGTTTCCGTTCGTGACTTCGACTCTGCTGCTGCTGGCCACCACCACGGCAGGCTCCGGTGAGTCTCTGTAGTCGGTGAGTCCCTGTAGTCGGTGAGTCCCTGTAGTCGGTGAGTCCCTGTAGTCAGTGAGTCTCCGCAGTCAGTAAGTCACCCGGGGTCGGTGAGTCACCGTAGTCAGTGAGTCCATGTAGTCAATGAGTGTGCGCAGTCAGTGGGTCACCTTTGCTGTGATCGGTGAGACCCCGATGTCGGTGAGTCCCCGCGGTCAGCTGGCTGTCCGCCGCAGGGCTGCGGAGTCGGAGTCGGAGTCGGAGTCGGAGTCGGTCGGAGTCGACAGTTGTGACCGGAGTCGGAGTCGGAGTCGGAGTCGATTTTAGAAACCCGAGCCGGAGTCGGAGTCGGAGTCACCGAAAATCTGTCGACTCCGCAGCCCTGCTAGGTCTGCGGAGTCGGAGTCGGGAGTTGGAGTCGGTCGGAGTCGACAATTCTGCCCGGAGTCGGAGTCGGAGTCGGAGCTGGTTTTTGAAAGCCAGAGTCGGAGTCGGAGTCACCGAAAATCCATCGACTCCGCAGCCCTGGTCCGCCGCCCGCTGACGGTCCGCACTCCGCAGTCGGTGAGTCCTCTCCCCGTGACCCATCTGTCGTCGGTGGGCCCTCCGCAGGGTCGGTGGGTACCCCACGCTCAGCAACCCTCCTGGCGTCGGGGAGTGCCCGAGGATGATATTTGTAATTTCAAACTCAATCCTATATTTTGTCTGCGATTTTTCGCAATGTTATGTGTTCGCTCTGTTGGTATTTGGTATGATTCAGTTCCCCACTGGGATCTGAAATTGACAGCACTATACCACGCCGCGGTCGGTGATCACCAGTAGAATAGTCGGTTGTGGCCAAGTCTGGGAGGAAGCTGTAGTGATTCACTGCACTGCCAGTGCCGCTGTCCTCTGGTGCAGCCTGCTGATAGTCCAGCTGCGGTTTTCTGAGCACAGAATAGCAATTATTAAAAAGAAATGATGTTTCTCTGCAGTAATTTGTAGAATAATTGCTGCGAATAATGCAATCAGCTCAGCAGGTGCCTCCGCAATTGCCATCAGTATTTGGGTGTCTAAAACATATAACAGTTGTGTCCAAATGCATACCTACTGCACGAGTGAAACACTAAGCAGAGGAATAGGTACCGCTTTCACGAGCTGAGATAAAAACTCGTGCTTCTGACAGGGACTCTAACGTAACGCATTTTTTGTATAGTTAGTACTAGTTCATATCACATCCATTACCATAACGATTTTGCAGGCCTAACTCGTGTGAAGAATCTTCGTTACCCGGAGCTGCACTTTCGCGAGAGGCCCCAGAAGAGGCGGCCCGATGACGAATCCTCGGCGACCCCGGATCTGGACCGTGACTAGCACGTGGGCAGGCGCGTCACGGCTCACTTCAGCGCGGCGAATCGACAACCCACTCACAGGTAACTTTCTCCCACGCAAAAAAAAACTTAAGTCACATTAAATTAAATAAATGAAATAAATAGAACACAAACAGCTATAGGTAACCTGTTCGTAACGTTTTTTCAGTTTTTTTCTTCAGTATCGAATGCTAGGCCAGCTGAGTATACGAGCAAATCACGCAGGATGCCTGAGGAAACAGTGTCCTAAAATTTCATTTGGGCTTGGGTGTCGGAGGGAGATACTCCGCACTGTAAAAAGGGCTGAGAGTGGAAAATCGCCAGTTAGAAAGGCACAAAAAGTTGAAACAGTGATCATCAATTTTTTTGTGAATGTTGGAGAATGTGGGAGCTGCATTATGAGATGATTTAATGCAATATGGAGGTAGGTGAAAGCCAGTCAGCAAACATACGTGCAAGTGCTCTTTGTTGGTAAAATTAGGAGTGAAAAATTGTTCTGGAAAATTGGAGATGAAAGAGGAAAATTGATTTCATTTGGATGTCACTTCCCACCCAAAACTGGCAAATTTTGGGACACTGTGAGGTAATATCGCTAAATGACGCTCAGGTGGCTTGATGATCGGTGTGTTGAAAAGCACTCAAAACTTTTTTACTACCTCCTGGAGAGTTCATTTTCATCAAACCCGCAAGATAATTACGAGCGAGCGAGCGCAGCGAGCGAAGTGAGTCTTTTCAATATAAGGGAAAAATCTCAGTATGAGCGGCCCGGCCCGGCCTGTAACGCTTTTGAGAGGCTTATATCTCAGCAACCGCTGAACCGATTGGCCTGCGGTCTTTTTTGTTGGGTAGCCCCATCCCTTCTACCCCGTAATTGACTACTTTTGATACATCTCAATGACCGTCGTGGCACGTGCCACGTGAAAAGTCAAGGGTGTTCAAGCTGTTTTGCAAAAGTAGTGATTTTGAGAGGCTCATATCTCAGCAGCCGCTTGGGCGATTGACTTGCGGTAATTTTTGTAGGGTAGCAGCATCCCTTCTACCCAAAATAGGATACTCTCGAAGCATGTGGGTCACCCCCAGTGCACGTGCAAAATACAACAATAAGAGGTGCCAAATTTGTTCCCATTTCAGTAACTCGGTAATTACTGGGGCGATTTCGCTGAAACTTGGCATACAGGTAGGCACCCACCAGGCAATGCATTCCCATGTGTTGCGGTTAGGGTGCTACTGCACGTGCGCACGTGCAGGGGGCGTTTCCAGATCTCGAGAACGGCTGGGCCGATTGCGCTCAAATTTGGTACACGGTTGGGGACCAGTTAGTAGGGTGCCGTGCAAAAGTCATTTTGGACCCCGTTTGCACGTGCGCACGTGCAGAATGCCGCTTCCAGATCTCAGGAACGGCTGGGCCGATTGCGTTCAAATTTGGCACGCCGCTAGCGACCGGTTAGAAGGGTGCTTTGCGCAAGCCCGTTGGAAGCACCCTCTCGCCCTTCCGCACGTGCAGGGCTCACTATCTCGCTCGCTCGTTCTTCGCCCAAAAGGCGTTTTACTGGTAGTATATTGAAAGGGTAACTCACTGCTACCATTATGTGCATAGTAACGGTACGTGGTTAATATGAACTTATTCGCCAGCGAAGAGTATTATTACCATGTAAATATCAATATTACTCTCGCGATCCAGAACATCACGAAAACTCTTTCCTCCTGGGTATCGTGACTCGGGTACAGATAGTCGTTTCATGCGTGGATCTTGTTTACCCTCGTGAAGATGATATTTGAAATGGAAACAATCAGCCAATCAGAAACGAGATCGGCCGTTTGCGGTTTGAAGGCCGCGCGCATCTGTCAGTTTTCGGCCGTTGGTCTCCGAGAGCGGATGTGAGCAGTGTCGGTGCCGCGCGGCGTGGCCGTTGGTGATTGTGCTTGTGTGTTGTTCATCGCCTATAGAGCCTCTGTGGACATTTTATTGTAAGTACCGATGTGCTAGAGCATTGCGTGCCGTTGAGTGGTGCTAATTTGACCTGGTTAACAGGACCCCGTGCACGGCCACGTGGCCTAGTGTTGTGAGTACGTACATTAATTTTGTTGTGATGCTACAAGTTTATGCATTTTGTTGGTGACTTTGAAAAAGCCTTGCACTGTAGTGATACAGTCTCATTATCTCACGCAGACGGGCGACCACCCAGGAACGCCGTCGCTCACTTCAAATATTGTGCGCTCTGCCTAATCCAATATGAGGGCGCTGAATGTCTTGTATTCATATTCAAATTGCATTCAAGTTGTATCGTGGTGTTTATTTACCGCTTTTGCATTGCTGAACGCTTTGTATAAATTTGTATGAATAAGTGAAGAGTCTCACAATGTTCATGGTTGGTGTGCCCCTCGTATTGTTTGTACGGAAGCCAAATATACCTACATTGTTGCTCTTGAAACATTTTTTTTTAGTTGGTGAGCTCCGGTTAACAGAAGCTTCGTGAAGCTTCTGAAGGAAGCGTCTGTGGGTCTGTTACCATCCTCTGGGGGGTTTACACTAAAGGAAAAAGTAAACATTACCATGTGACAAAGGGTAGGCCATAAGAATATACTCTCTGTAGGAGGGTAAAGCACAGAGTACATGATGCGTTACTCCCTAAAAAAGGGTTCCGTTAAAGATTTACCCTTTCAAAGAGTGTAACCCAAAAAATGTTACACTCTAGACAAGAGTAAATCAAAAGAGTTTACCATTCAGAAGATGGTAAAAAACGTCTGTGTGTCATGTTACCCCTCCCTGGCGAGTTTACTCTTCATGAAAGAGTAAAATTTACCATCTGGAAGGTGATAAAAAACGTCTGTGTGTCAAGCTACCATGCTATGGTGGGTTTACCCTTCAGGAAATGGTAAAAAAGTTTTCAGTGAGGAAAGGCAGATTGTTAATAATGTTGCCGTTATATATCCCTTTATTAAGCACATTGTCTCGTACTATTAAAACTTTCATGCAGGCAGGAAAGGTCGCTGCACCTGTGCATGCAGCTTTAGAAGATGCTTCATTACACCGCACTCAGTAGGTCTATTTCAAAAGCCCGGCAGGACTTTTTTCCCGTCACGTCCAGAGTGCGTGTGGAAGACGTTCCAAGGCATGCTCGCTACTAGTAGTGTTTCTTCTATAGGTAATTCATTGTAGGCAGTTTTTTAGTTGATGGAAAAGGGATTTTCCCTCTGATTTCTGTGGTTCACTTGTAACTTACGAGCTGCAAATGTGTTTCAGACGTGATTGCCGGCAAGGTGTAATTTGAAGCCAGCATTTGGAATGCAGCAGAATGTGACTTGTAAACCCATTCCATTTCTGCGAATCAACATTTGAATGTGGCATGGTTTTCCATAATATTTGTAAGTGTACCAACAATGTGAACAAGGTTTGAAAGATCTTCGGCTTGACTATGAATGTTATTATTGAAATATCGACGCATTAGACGGTGTCTGATCGAGCTAATCAATAGCGTACCCAACCCTCTCAGTACTAGCTGAAAGGGATTGAATGTTACATGTTTAATTTCTTCATGCAATGCGGTCACACCGATTGTATAGATCATGGGATGTTTAATATATTTCAACTCCAGGAGGTTGACATTTGAGGTTTGAACTTTGTTATTCATATGATCTTTTTATTTATCAAAGCTAATGGAATAGTGTTTGCCTTACACATCATCAGCCAGTTCATGCACCACCAGCCAATCAGTTTCACTCAGTTTAGTCTTAGACGTTATCCCGGATTTCCTTTATGTTGAAACTGAGAGTAAGAAGCATCAGACCGATGAAATTAGCTTACTTTCGTCTCAGTAACAAGCAAACCCGATACTAAATATTCGTCTTAAAAATAATTGCATTTGACAAGCAGTTAGAGGACAGTAGCACCTACGATAGGCCCGATGGCACTTTGAGCCAATAGTCTGCATGACACAAGCGCGGTCTACACGCCAGTTCGTGCTATGCAAACACCTCGTCAGATGTGATGGAGAGCCGGAACTGCATCGAATCACGGGACGAGGTGGAGGGGTGCACCGCTCCCGGGGAGGTGTCGGAGTCGCCGGGCCCGGCCCCGGGCACTGGGACCGTGTCAGACCAGCTGGCGAGTCCAGAGTCCATCGACTGCGCGCCGAAACTGGGCAGGGACGCCGTCTGGCCGCGGCTGAGCTGGCTGCAGCTGCAGCTACCGTTGTCCATGCTGGGCGACTGGTGACACCAATGCTGCACCATGTCCAGCCAGCCGGTGGCCTCCAGCGACTCGAGCCAGGCCGGCGGGCCGCCGTCGTGTCGCTCTATTTCTGCCTCGATGCTGAAGCTGCGCATTGCCAGGTGGAGGCAGTCCCCATCTCCAGCGGAGCCTCGCAGCGACACGTCCTCAGACGGACTGGCGGAGGGATCGTCCCCGTCACCCTTCCGTTGCATGGTGATGGCGTGCTTCTGACCTTTGATGCTCAACAGAAGCTCTTGACTCTGATTCTGGCTGCGTGTGAAAAACTTAAACTTTTCTCTAGCACGCATTTTGATCGTAAACTTGCAGCATTCATAGCGTATGCTGTGGATTTGATCCCAAGAGATGCGCAGAAACGGCGTCAGTTTGTCCTCATAGACGTTGATGCCGAACGGTGTGACGCCGATCCAGAACCAGCAGACGCGGCGGCCGGCCGGCTGTCCACCCAGGGGATTCTCGCAGCGGATGTGATAGAAGGTGGTGCCGAAGCCGGGCAGCTGCTGGGCGCGCAGCAGATACTCGTGCTGAGCGTCCCGCCGCGGCAGGCCGTGCAGCCGCCGGTGAAGGGCGGCCACGCGCTCCTGCCACTCTCCGGAGCCCCGCAGCGGACCCTCCAGCTTTAGCGGCAGGTGCCGGTTCCTGGTCAGCTGGCCACTCTCCAGGCGAGCGTCGAGGAAGTCGCCGCAGCGAGCCTGCAGCGCATAGGCCGCCAGCTCGATGGCGGTGGCCAGCGGACAGAAGAGCGTGCCGTCGAGCACAGCTCCGCGCACCTGGAGAAACAGCAGCTCCGTAGCTACGTCTCCCAGCGTCCACGCCGATTCTTGTGGCCAAAAGCGAGCGCAAAAGGTGAAGCGAAGCGGCGACTGTTTTTGCGCGGTGCGACTGGTCAGACGCTCTTCAGGCTGCAGCCAGACCGTTTTTCCACTCTGGTCAACAAACTGTAGACCGAAAAACCAGGGTTCGTGGAGGTCTAGAATGTCCACCACTTGTCTGAACAGCTGTTTCCCTGTTGTTGTGCGCTTTACGGCGAAGTCAACCTGAAGCCTCGGAGTCACGATCCGAACGACCAGCAATCCTGACGTGCCGACCATAGCTGATAACACTGAGTTTCTTCCAAGGACACAAGCATACAACACAAATACGTGCACGGGCTTCACGGGTTGATGTGAACTGGGTCCCAACCGGCAGCGCTCGTCCGCAGGCGGAGGAAAGGCGACTGAGCCAGCCGGCTGCCCCAGCGACCACAGAATGACTCGGCGGGGACATCTTCCGCCCGATAGATACAGTGTGCAGTGGTGCAGTGCAGTGGACTTTGAGTCGCGTCATGGCGCAGTTTGTCTAATCTAGCAATGTAGAGCGTTGCTAGATTAGACGCTAATGTGCAGTAGACACAGACATAGGCGGCGGAACAGGGAGGGCACCGGGGCACCGTGCCCCCCTTTGATTTTGGCATTTTAACATTAGCCCTATGGGTGTTGCATGGAAAGAATGGGATCAAAAGTCGGCAGTGCCCCCCCCCCCCCTTAATTGAAGGTGTTCCGCCGCTACTGGACCCAGATAGGGCACGGTAACTCCCTGCTTGCTTCTTATCTGCGTGAAAGTGATATAGCACCTGTTTATCATGCCTCATCTTTCCACGGGTGCAAGTGTTCTATAGCGCCTCATAGGCATTATGCATGCTCAACTGTCCATCAGTTCAAGTGGATAAGCCCCCGCCGCCCTGCCAGGTCTGTTTTGTAACCTGGCTGGCCAGGAGGAGGACCAAGGCCAAGGAGGACGCTGCTACAGCTTCTGACGATTGATTCCTACGGCTCCGGTTTAGAAGCACCAAATGTAATGGGTAGGTGAGGCGTGGGTGCCTAATTTGAGGTGTGAGGTAATACGAGGTAATTAAGTATTTTTCCTTTAAAAAAAAATAAATAGGAAAACGGGTAAATATCCATAACCGATGCTCTTAAATACACCGATAGCACTTTCGAGCTGAATCAATTACTTTTGAAGGCGGCGTGATCCATGGTCCTTCAGCTTCACATTTCTCGAAAAGCTCACGCACATCTCGTTGTCCTACCCAACTTCTTGGATAAGCTTTGGATGTTATTGCCGTTTTCACGACGAGCTAACCGGCGAATGCACCTGATTTGACCAAATCTGCACCTAATTTCTTTTACAGCAAATATCTTCATTTTATGAATTTATTTCAGTGTTTTAATCGATGACACTCTCTGATAATATGACAAAGCAGGCATATAAGCAATTAGTGCAACCCTAGCTGATCGCTGCTAAAAGACACACTGAAACTGATTTGACCAAATATGCACCTAATCTGTACCAGATGTGCTTCAAATGTGTACCAGATGGCCGTCGTGAAAACGGCTATTATCGCGTGGGGCGCCTTCCAGTCTATTTTTCACACGACTTATTTTCATTACGAAAGAGATTATCGGCACAATTGATGATGTTGGGAGCATTTCTGCAACTGTAGTCGATCCCCGTCACCACCATTAGCTGGAGGGTCCGCGGGGTTGTGGTGTTGGCCAGTGGCGGATCCAGCTCAGAGTTTTTTTTTGGGGGGGGGGGCAAACCATAACAATTTATCGATTCTTTCCATGCCTCGTCCTTAGGCGTAATGTTAAAATTATGCCGTTTGGGAGGGGCAAATGCCCATTTTGCCCCCCCCCCCTGGATCTGCCACTGGTGGTGGCTGTGGTTGTCGCGGCGGGTGTGATGACTTGCACTGGAGTGAGCTGTTGGGCTTTTGGTAGCAGCGCGGCGGCTAGGCCATGGTAATATCAGGCTTGGGCGGTTCCGGGCTGTTCACTGCTAGCACCAGTGAGCTGATGAGGGCCGCGGCGCGGCACCGATCGCTATCTGGCAAAGGGCCCCCGTCGTGTCTCCAAAGCCAATAGTCGGATCGGAAATACTCAAACGGAATTCGTAAGAACTCATCGAGATGCACAAGATACGATAGGTATCGATGACCTCGGTATAGTAACACAGACAACTTTGTTTCCGAAATGTACGGCTGAAATGGACCATAAAACATGGTCACGTGACCGACGCATAACATACAAATTTTCGTGACCTAAGATGACCTGGCCTTGGCCTGACAAATTCGAAGTACAAGTTCAGTATACCCGCAGGGTATCTTAAGACGCGCAGTGGAAGGGTTGCGAGTACTACGCCCTGTGGAAGGGGGGCGGATGTCCCCCCCCTCTAAGATCTCAGCTTCCACTGGAGCTAGAAAGAAAGACGAAATTTATATGGTAGGTGGGGGTCCTGTGGAACTCTATTGTGTGTGAATTTCATGACCCTAGGTTAATATCTTCAAGGTCAAATGAGGTCAAATGTGGTCAAATCTTTTTTGCGTTTACACGCCAATAACTCAAAAAGTTACCGGCCGATTTTATTTTTTCTTTCATTATACGAAAGAACATAGGTACATTTGTGAGTATGTATGGATAATTTCTAGCTAATACAACAATAAATATGGCAGTTAGAAAATAGAAGCCTGCTAAGAGTAAGAAGTCGCCGGCGTAAGCGGGATCGGCCGACGCGGGAAACGCGGAAATCACAATTTTGTGTTTAAACGCTCATAACTGAGATAACTCAAGTTTTTACCGGCCGATTTTCAAAATTCTTTGACCATAAGATTGTCTGTACGTTTCTTTAGTCTCTCACAAAATTTGACGCGAATCGAATATAATCAGCGGTAAGGAGCGCGATGTAAAGACGGAACCGTCTCGCCCCGGCACAGTCTACAATTCAGGCGGCGCGTAACGGCTAGCGCCGGCCGCCGCAACGCCGCGGCGGCAGGATGTTTGACTTTACACCGATATGCCTATTACTAGAAAAGTTGTGAACCGATTTTCTTATTTCTTGCACGAGGAGATCCGCAATTCAATTCTGGTCAGGTAGCAAAATTTCGCGATAACATTACGTTTGCGGCGCGAATTATTGGCAAAAACAGGAGGGGTGGGCGAAATCCGCCCCCCTTCCACTGCGCGTGTTATCAGCACTTAACTGTTTCTCTCTCTCTCTCTCTCTCTCTCTCTCTCTCTCTCTCTCTCTCTCTCTCTCTCTCTCTCTCTCTCTCTCTCTCTCTCTCTCTCTCTCTCTCTCTCTCTCTCTCTCTCTCTCTCTCTCTCTCTCTATCTATCTCTCTCTCTCTCTCTCTCTCTCTCTCTCTCTCTCTCTCTCTCTCTCTCTTCTGTCTTCTGTCTTCTGTCTTCTGTCTTCTGTCTTCTGTCTTCTGTCTCTCTCTCTCTCTCTCTCTCTCTCTCTCTCTCTCTCTCTCTCTCTCTCTCTCTCTCTCTCTCTCTCTCTCTCTCGCGTATGACGCCTTCTGCTGCCGACGCCTGCGGACTGGCGAATCACCGGATGCGTTCCTCTTTGATCTACGGCGGGTAGCGGTGCTTTTCGGGGGGTGCCAGACAAGGCGCTCATCTGCGCATTTGTCTCTGGGCTACCCGACAGCACCAGACAAGCTATCCGCGCTGGATCCAGGGCTGAGGGCCTCAGCCTGGAGGGTGTACTCGCTCGGGCCCGCTCAGTGCTGAGCGACCAACGGCCGCGCCGGCGGCGGCTCTGAGCGCTGTTCGGCTGCGCAGCCAAAATGAAATATGCTGCAGTACGCATGCGTAGTGAGGGCTACGTTGTTGTTGTTGTGTGTTCCCTCCAGCCGCGTTACCGAGGTGTAGCCGTGCGGCTCTGGAGGTCCCTCACGGCGGCCTCCTGGGCCGCCACCTCTCCGTCGTCGCGGACGTCTTCCGGGCTCGGGAAAATCGTCCCGTACCTCTGGAGACGCCAGCCCATGAGGGCCGGGCACCGGAAGAAGAGGTGCCGGGGGGTGTCGGCCTCCTCCCGGCACACGGTGCACCGGCCCGCCGCACAGTCGATGTCAGGGCACTCCCGGCACTGGCGGCAATCGTCGGAAGAGTTCCGTCCAATCCGGTGGAGGTATTGGCGGGAGCCTGACCAGTGGCCCGCGCGGAGCTGGTGGACGTCGACGGCTGACGATCTGTCCCCCGCCGCGGCCGGTGGCGGCAGCCAGTTCCCCATCAGGGTCCGGTACCAGCCCTCCGGCCAGGCGGCGATGGTGCGGTCGCGGGCCAGTCTGATGGCCGCACGGTGGGCGGTAGCGACGTCCACCGGGACCGCCGCCTGGGGGAGCGCGGCCGCCTCCTTGGCGATCTGGTCGGCGCGCTCGTTTCCGTCGACGCCGCAATGGGACGGCACCCACTGCAGGTGGATCCGGCGGGACGGACCGGCCAGGGCCCCTAGTTCGGTCCAGATGGCGGCTCCTAGCAGGGTCTTCTGGGACGCCGGGCCCTCTCTCAGCGTCGCGAAGGCCGACTGCGAATCCGAGCAGATGGTACCTAATTGGCGCGCTCGGCTGGTGCGGGTGGTCGCGCAGGTGATTCAGGGCCGCGCGGAGTGCGACCATCTCCGCCCTGAAGCTCGAGCAGAGTTGACCGGCCGGGACGCGTAGCTCGTCGGTCGCACCGTCCGGCCACTCTGCACAGAGGCTCCTGCTCCTCCGCTGCGGACTCCCGCATCCGCCGACCCATCAGTACAAACCCAGATGGCTTGCTGGGGGAGGGACGCTAGGTGTCTCTGTGCCGCCTGATGCAGTTCGTCAGATGGGGCGTCACGCCGCAGCGCTCCGATGTCCAGAAAGAATGTGACGTGTGGGCAGGCGGCCACCTACGATGGCTACGTCGCCCGTTAGTCCCGCCCACACCACTGCGTCATCGCCTGTGTGACGCCACCTACTGAAGCGTGCTTCGTTTTCCTGCAGCCAGAAATTCGGTGCTGCAGGAGACGAAAGTGGCGCGGATTAAAGTTTACCGTCCAATATTTCTATCGGTTTGCATGCTGTTTTTTTTTGTATCATTATCACTTTTTTCAGTGGCACATTGCTATTAACCACATTTGAACGCAATTTAACCGTTATTTGAGCGACAATCACCAGTCCACCCGCGCAACGGTTCGCCGCGGGTGGAATAGGCCGCGGCGTGCCGGCGGAGAGTGCGCGGAGCCAGGCGGCTGACCTGACGTCACCCAAGTGTGACGCACGCAGCACAGATCTATGTTGCAGGGACCCGAACCAAGATACCTATAAGAAACACCCGAACAGCCCTCCGGTGGCAGCAGCTCCGGTGGCGGCGGCGGCGGCTGGTCCGGTGGCAGCGGCGGCGCGAGCTCCTCGGACAGGGGGTGGAGTAGGGCAGCAGAGGAAAGGAACCGGCGGCCGGTGGCGCCTGGGCCGGGGCGGCGTGAAGATCGGTCGGCTGACGTGCAGCCGTCAACGGCGGTGCGTGGACCACGCCGATGCTGGATCTGCCGAGCGATCGGCCACATCTCCGTTGGCTGCCCTCAGCGTTAGCAGCCGGGAAACAGCGCGGGAGAGGCCGCATCAGGCATCAGCGCCGGCGTCCTCTCCAGGGCGGCAGTAGCGGAGGTTCTGCCGATGGCGCAGCTGCGAGTGGCAGGCAGGGAATGCAGGGCGATAGTGGACAGCGGCTCGGAGAACCTGGTGTTGCACCGTATTGCAGCGACTGGCGGAAGGAGCGAGTCCGGGTAACATCGATGAGCGGGGATCCTTTCTACTGTGACGGAGTTGGAAAGGTAGCTGTGGAAACGGCTTCGGGTCAGGCCGTGGTGGTCGACGTGCTGGTGATGAGAGAGAAGCCGCTCGGTGCGGAGATGGTGATTGGTATCGGTGGAATATCAGCGCTAGGTGGTGTGCTGATTGGGTCAGGGTCAAGGTCAGGGTCAAGATCAACCTAGGTCATCTAATAACATTTCGTTTTAGGCAAGCTGAATTTACTTTTCGTGAAGTTTCTTTGACTGTATTTCTGGTAAAAGCTTCTCATTTCATGGTCTTATGTAATATGGACAGTGGACACATAAACAATCGGTGCACACACAGACCGAGGAGTCGCCCGCCAGATCGGCGGCACCACAGAAGGCATTTTTTTTTAAATTTAGTCTTCCCGGCATGCCTAAGGCAACCGCCAGGGAAGGGGAAATTACTTAGGCTGGCAATGAGCCAGATCTTTTTGTCTGAATTATCTTTCGTTTTACTTTACTTTACTGTCAGCTATTTAATTCTGACCCAAGCAAGAGAGAGAAGCAAACTTTACTTTAATTCGGCTCATGTGGCGTCCGATTAACAAGGCAAGGGTGTCCAGAAAGGGGGTAGAATATTCATACTTGCTGCTGTAAATCTTGCTGCTGATGGTGTGAGGTGTTGCAATGTGTGATGTTTGTTGTGGGATGTATTTACCAGGAAAAGTCCTAACTAGAAAAAACCTGGTCTCGCAACTTGAGGCCTCGAGCCAGAACACTGTGTACCCGATGATGGCGCACGTAATAGTCTGGCCTCACTTGCACCGACACCGGCGGCCGCACTCTGGCCTCACTCGACACGCGGCGCCGCCCGTCGCCGGTAAACGGCGACGCCGCCCACGCCGCACCCCGGTCGGCCCGCGCAGACGGAGCCGACCCCCCACCACTCTGAGGAGCCGCCCCCTCAAGGAGCCCCAGCAGCGCCCCCCCCCCCCCCGCCGCCAGAAACTGCTCCGCCGGCAGCGGCGGCGTCGGCGTCGGCGGCCACGGGGACTACCGGCGGGACCTCGGCTATGGCACAGCCACCTACCACTCGCTCGAGGGCTGCGTCCGCGCGCACGGCTGACGATGATGGGGGTGGAGCAGCTGTCGACGTGGACGCCGTCGTGGCCGCCGTCGTGGCCCGCCTGTACGGATAAATCGGTGCACATCAGTAAACACACAGACATACAAACACATATCATTGACCTCGACCTAACTTGACCTGAAATGACCTCAGCAGCAAAAACCTAGTCGGATAGTGTGACAAAGAGGTTCTAGCTTGCTTGGAACCACAAAACGGCATCGTCATCGGTGTATGGTGACTGGTGAGCAGCACACTTGATATCCAACGGTGACCCAAAACAGCAACATTTTTTAGTTTGACCTGACCTGGAAGGTCAATGACTGACCTGATAAGGTAAAACTGGGTATGATTGGATTCGTCTCTTCCCAAAGAATCTTTTTGGTCTTTACCGCGAAGCTCTATCTCCAACAGGAACGAAAAGGCGCGGGGGTGGCAACCCCCCCCCCCCCATCATGTGCGTTCTAGGATGGGAAAATGGCATGTTTGGGCGAGGGTTAATGGTCTTTGTCTAAAAGAAGATTTATTGCCAAAGTTAACAAATATATATATATATATATATATATATATATATATATATATATATATATATATATATACAGGGAGTCCAGGAGAAACGGATACTATTGTGTTTTGCTATAATTCCGAAAATAAACACTGGACGTTTGAAAATGGCACGTGCTTGTATTCAGTAAAACATGGCAAAACAGACGGCAGGTGCCACATGGCATGTTAACCCTCTGGTCAGTCGCGGCAGGTCCTCAAAGCAGATGCTCAATTGAGCGCCCTTCCGGCGGATCAGCTCCAGCACTAGCACTGTCTGCAGGTGGCTGATGGTCATGTCGACCATCCTGTAGACCTTTTCCGTGTGTACCCCAGCCGTTTACCACTTGTAGCTATCCTGCTTCGTTCTCGAGATCTCAGGGGGCGGATATCCGCTGCCCGCCTCCCCCCCCGTCGGTTCTAAGTTGGACCGTGCCGTGTACCCTTGTCGGTGCTCGGGTTAATCATATTTCAACGAGTATGTAAACCAAAATGAGCCTGATCCGACTTGTTAGCCGGCGGCCATAGCCCAAGTTGTGAACTAGCCAAAGTGTTGATAATTTGTACTTTGACATGACCGTTATGACGTCATGATGTCATTGGTGACTTCGAGGTAAAAAAAGTTTCGCTCAACAGTTTGTCCAACTCTTTAGATTTGGAGGATATCCCGGCACCACCTGGGCTATTTCCGTACCCACGACAGCTGGGAGGGGGGGGGGGGGGTCGGATCCGACCCCCCCCCTGTTATCTCGAGAACCAATGGTCGTATCGAGCCCCGCGAGGCGGTGTTCGAAACCTTTCCAAACCACTCTTAACCCTCGCCGGACCTATTGGTTTTCTACATACGCGCCGGCCGGGGGGGGGGGGGGCGGGTACGATCCCCCTCGCCGTTTCGCCCCTAGTGGAGCTAGCGCGTCGCGGAAAAACGAGCGTGTGCGCCGTTACGAGACGGAGAGTTTGGTACCCGATTTTAATGTCCTAGGTCAACCGGTGACCTCTGAGGTCAGGTCAAGTGCCCCAAGGTACGGCTCAGTTTTTGGTGAATAACTTCGCAAAAAACGGCCGCAGAGCCGCGATTTTGGCAGTATCGTGTTCGCCTCGCTCAGGTGCGTCGAATGATCTACTTTTTGTTTGGATCAGGTCAACTTAGGGTGTTGACCTCAGGTCACGCTCAGGTCAGCGCCCCAGGTCACGAAGTTGATCGGAAGAGGTCATGTTGCATACCATTCGATTCGGCAGGTCTTCCTGAGTCCATTGGTGGCAGTCCCGACTCGCTAGCTCAATTTGATCGGGAGTTATTGACGAAAAACTAATATGACCTTGATGACGTCATAAATGACGTCATGCAAGGTCAGCATTGCAAAAATGACGCATCTAACCTTGCAAGGAGTGCATCAAATCACGATTCTGTCTGCTTGAGATAGTTGAAGATAATTCCCGGCGCCAAAACAGTAGTTTTCATTTTCCCCATTGACTTATAATGGTGAGGTCACGAAAATGACCTGACCTCATATGACTGTTGTGTCCCGCTTCTGTCCACCTCGTCACACGCCCGGGAGACCCCAGAGTGCGGGTTTATTGCGAAGAAGCCAAGGGAAAGCACAACATAACCGATTGTTTACATTTTCAATACCACGTTTCCGGAAGAGAATGAAACTGTAGTGATGGGGGTCCTCCTCACTCGCCATCACTGACCGCGTAAACTACAACTACTACACCTTAGTCTCTTATCAGGGCTCGACGTTAAATCTACGGAGACCCAAAGAACTCAATCCGACATTACAGATATAGGATCGCTTCTTCAACAAGAAACTAAATATACGTAATACAGTCACAGAAATCCAGCACTAAACAGAGTAATAAATAAATACAACTTCGGCGCGCCTGAGACATATTCGGCGCACAAACAAACTCCAACACCACCCCTCCCTTTGAGGGAACACACTCTACTCGGGGCAGCCCCCTCGACCTACCTACTGGTACCGGTCCGGCGTGAACCGGTCAGGAGCCCGGCGCCGGCGACTGCCACGGCGCGGAGAAACAGGAGAGGTCTGAGGATCCGCCCGAGGCACGGATAGCTCTCCGGCGGCGTGTGACACAGGGTGGACTCTGGGCGGACTGACAGCGCCCTCAGCGCTCCCAGATGGGACCGAGGAATCCGGAATAAGGCTGGCCGGTAGCTCCTCCACTACCGGCTCCTCTGTGGCACGCCCAGGCACGAGACGCCTGGCGTGCACTCTGTCCCCCGTGCTTACCCTGTAGCTCACAGGGCCGGTCCTCTCCCGGATCTGGACCGCCGGCTGGCCTTCGACCCGACCGCTGACTGGCTTACGAACCCGTACCCAGTCTCCTGCCTCCCACCTGGGGGCGGCGGTCGCGGTGCGATCGTACCTCCTCTTGTACGCCGACTGATAGCGGCGGTGCCGCCGGCGTACCGCGCGTTTCCGGCTGTTTCCGGTGGGCGCGTCCCGCTTCAGCACGTCCAGGGTCGTGCGCGCCTCCCGCCCCCTCATCAAGCGGAACGGCGTCTCCCCGGTGGCGGGGTGCGGAGTGGCGCGGTACTCACCCAGGAACCGACGCAGGTAGGGTGAGCGCGGCTCCCGCGCCAGCCGAGCCGACTGAATGGCCCCTTTTATCGTGCGGTTCAACCGCTCGACCAGCCCGCACGTCTGCGGCGAGTACGGCGAGCTGAACGTCTGCCGCACACCACATTTCGTCAGAAATGCTCGGAGCTCTGCCGATCTGAACGCTGGGCCGTTGTCAGAAATGAGCTCGAGCGGGAGCCCCTCGCGAGCGAATAGCGCCTCCAAGAACTGGATGATCGTGCTCGCCGTCGCGTCAGAGCAGAGCGCGACCTCTGGCCACCGGCTTTAGAGGTCGCAGAGCACGATGCCGTACCTCTCGGTCGGCGGACCGTGCATCGGCCCGATGATGTCCACCATCAGCCTCTCCCACGGGCCCTCTGGCAGGGGAATGGGCTGCAGAGGTGGCTTCTCCCTGCGAACATGCTCGTCATGCTGGGAGCACACCTGACAGCCCCTCAGCTGCTCTCGCACCTCTCGGTCCAGCCGAGGCCACCAAAACTGCGCGCGCAGGCGCTGTTTGGTGCGGACCACCCCTTGGTGGCCCTCATGGGCGTTCCTGAGGACGCGCTCACGGAGCGTCTCCGGCACGACGAGACGCTCGCCGCGGAATAGCAGCTGGCCGTGCTGGGACAGCTCCTCCCGCACCTGGTAGAAACCAGCCACCGCCGGGTCGATCTCCTTCCGGCGGGGCCACTGCCCAGCCACGAACCCGCGGACGGCTCGCAGGGTCTCGTCCGCGTCCGAGGCAGCACGGAACTCTGCCTCTGTGACGGCCGCCGCCGCCACTCCGAGCGAGGCGATCTGAATGGTATCGTCGTCCGGCCACCAGGTGTCCGTTACTGGGAGGCGGGACAGGCCGTCCGCCACCCCGTTGTGCTCGGACCGCACATACTCCACATCAAAGGCGAACTCCAGCAGGCGGGCCTCCCACCGCGCGACTCGCCGGCCGACGCGGTTGGAGCCCTTCGGCCCGAAGATTGTGCAGAGCGCCTGGTGATCGGTGCGCAGTGTGAACCGGCGCCCCCACAGGTAGTGCCGAAACTTCTCGGTCGCCCACACGCAGGCCAGAGCTTCCTTCTCTACCACAGAGTAGTTCCGCTCGGCTGCTGTGAAGGTCTTGGAGGCGTAGGTGATGACCCTCGGCACCCCCGAGGCGTCAACCTGCGTGATGCAGGCACCGCAGCCGACGTCACTAGCGTCGGTGGAGAGCACGGTGGGGAGAGAAACGTCAAACATCCCCAGCGCGGGTGCCTGCCTGATCGCGTCCTTGACGCGGCGGACCGCGCTCGACAGCGCGGCCGTCCACTCAAAGGCGTCTGCCCTGAGCGCAGCGCGCAGAGGTTCGACCTCATCAGAGAACCTCGGAAGGAACCGGGCATGATAGCCCACGGCTCCGAGGAAGGCGCGGAGGCTCTTCTCGTCCCGGGGCTCGGGCGCGTCCAGCAGAGGCCGGAGCCGCTCCGGGTCGATACGGACACCGTCACCGGAGATCTGGTACCCGAGAAAACCGATCTCTCTCTGGTTGGTGACGCTCTTGCTCCAGTTCACACGAACCCTGTGGGCATCAAAACACTGGAGCACAGCCTTCAGCCGAGCGTCGTGCCCGGCCTGAGAGCGAGCGTGGACCAGGATGTCATCCAAGTACACCTCGACTCCCGGGATCCCCTCCAGCATGGAGGCCATCACCTTCTGGAAACAAGGTCCAGCGCTGGCGAGCCCGAAGTTCACCCGGGTAAAGCGGAACAACCCCAGGTGACTGACGAACGTTGTCAGGTCACGGCTGTCCGGGTGGAGCTCCAGCTGGTGATAAGCGTCCTTCAGGTCTAGCCTGGAGAACACCTGAGAGCCACTCAGACGGTCAAGTACATCCTCGATCCTGGGGAGAGGGTACCCATCAGTGATGACCGCCTTGTTTACCCGTCTCATATCAACACATAGGCGGATGGACCCATCTAGCTTCCTTCCGACCACCAGGGGTGAGACCCAGGGGGACGCACTCACCTTCTCGATCACCCCCTGGCTCTCGAGCTCCTTCAGTCTAGCACTCACCTCATCAACCACTGCCAGGGGCAGCCGGCGAAGAGGCTGCCGCACAGGTGCCACCTCAGGACTGACGGTGACACGGTGTTGGTAGCCGAGGATGGCAGGCTGGATCCCGGACGGTGAGGCAGGTGGGTCGGCAGGCTCAGCAGGGTGGCTGGGAGGCTCAGCAGGTTCCGGAGTAGCGTGGGAGGAAGAGGCTGTGGAAACAGCACACACACGGTTACCCACGATACACACATCGAACGCCTCCATCATGTCCAGGCCCATCAATGCACGGCCATGAGGCACGACATACACAGTGACACTGGCAGTTTTCCCCTTACATGATACACGTACACTTTTAACCCCTAAAACATCCAATACACTCCCCCCATAGGCACACAGGCGCTGATCAGTTGCTGTCAGGTCCCCTCCCACCACACTCCTGGGAAGGATCGACACAGGCGACCCTGAGTCGACGGTGAAGGTCACCTCCTGTCCCTCCACCTGAGCATCAACTGTCAAAGGTGAGGCACTGACAGCGAGCACTTGTACACTGGACACTACACGAGTGGCACCACAGTGCAGGGCAAAGTGGTGTAGCTTCCCACACTTGGAACAAGTCCTGTTGTAGGCGGGGCACGACTGGTCACCTCTGCGGTGTCCCACACGCCCACACCCCCAACACCGGCTGGAACCCGCAGCCTGGCGTGGCTGCTGCTGCTGGCGCTGCTGCTGGGGTGAAGGCTGCTGGCGTCCTGGTGGAGGCTGCTGGCGTTGCTGCAGGGCAGGGGCCCCGCAGCAACGGGGCCCCTTTCTGGTGTAGGTCAGGTCAAGGTCAGGTAAAAAAGGTCAAATTTCAAAGTTGTTAGTTTTGCATAAAATGGGTATTGATTCGATGCAGCTCGTCACGGGGAGTCTAATAGTGGTCTTTGTTTAGCGCTACAAGTTCTAGAATTGCTAAAAAAAAATTGAGTGTGAAAATTTGACGTCATCAATTTTGAACATTTTTTTCGCTATAACCCTCGCCCGCACATGCCATTTTCCCATCCTAGAACGCACATGGGGGGGGGGGTTGCCACCCCCCCCCGCGCCATTTCGTTCCTGTTGGAGATAGAGCTTAGCGGTAAAGACCAAAAAGATTCTTTGGGAAGAGACGAATCCAATGATACCCAGTGTTACCTTCTCAGGTCAGTCATTGACCTTCCAGGTCAGGTCAAACTAAAAAATGTTGCTGTTTTAGGTCACCGTTGGATATCAAGCGCGCTGCTTGTCATATACCGATGACGATGCCGTTTTCTGGTGCCAAGCCAGCTAGAACCTCTTTGTCACACTACCCGACCAGGTTTTGGCTGCTGAGGTCATCTCAGGTCAAGTTAGGTCAAGGTCAATAATATGTGTTTGTATGTCTGTGTGTGTCTGTGTGTACACTGATGTGTGCACCGATTGTTTATGTGTCCATATTACATAAAATCATGATCTGAGAAGCTTTTACCAAAAATGTAGTCAAAAAATTTCAAAAAAAGTAAATTCAGCTTGCCTAAAACGCAATTATCTTAGATGACCTAGGTTGACCTTGACCCTGACCTTGACCTCTGTACATCGTCGAACAACATGTTTCATGATAGGTGGGAGGTAGGATTGGCATAAAAGGCCGAAATCAAGGTGTTAAAAGCTCACAAGGCCCATAGCCAACGCAAGATGTTGAGAATTGGCCATTTGGGTCATGACATGACCTGAAAAACAAGGTCATATCTCCGAAACCAAAAATTACAGAAACTTGAAATTTTCAGTGGACATCAAGAAAGGATAGAGGAGCAGCTATACGAAAAATCAGCCGTCTAGCTTTAAAAATGTTGAGTGCAGAGCAGAAAGACTACCTGGGGGGGGTGGCAACCACCCCCCCCATGTGCGGGCGAGGGATAACTTGGCCAAAAAAGAGGTATCGATCTCAAATTTGGTATGTGGATAGAACGCGATAGGGACTATCACGTATATTCCGTTTTTTCGAAATTCAAAAACGTTTTGGGTTTTTCGGCTATTATATTCAAAAAATATATTTTTTAATTTTTGGGGGTCAAAATCCAAAAATTTCAAAAATCCGCGATAGCAGTTTGTAGCCCTTCTGATTCTACACCTCTCATGTTTGAAATATTTTATGTATCTCTAAAGCTGTAGGCTTGACAGCTCTTTCCGCGAAACCTATTTTTGGGTCGAAAATGGCAAAAATGACGTCACTCTGACGTCATTAGCGGCCAACCTATCATAGCCTTTGGAATTTTTTTGCAATAGCTATTCACGGGAGGGTACTGAAAGTTTGGTGACGATCGGCGCAGCGGTTCTGGAGATATATTGAAAAAACTAAAGGGGGGAAATGCCCCCCCCCCCCCGCCTGGAAGGTTAGGTGGCCGAAATCCGTTGAGCTGAATCCACTTCGAATCATGACCCTCCCCTTGGAGTTTTGCTGGATCCGCCCCTGAGTGAGTGCGAAAAGACAAGACAAGAGACGGTCCCATCGACCATCCGATCGGTATCGGGTCAAATCTGGAGTTCCGGATATTTTAAGTTCCGCCCGGGCGGTGCCACTGCCCACAATCCTTGGTAATATCTTAGCGCCAGCAACGTTAATTGATGACATAGAATCTTAATAACGATGACTAGAGAATCTGAATAGCGAATTAATTGAAAATGGGCCAAAAAATAATTCTGAAAGGGGGAAATTCCCCCTTCCCTCCCTAGCCATTATGACACAATTTGAAAGGGGAGTGGAATTTTCGAAGGGGGAAATTCCCTCTTCCCCCCTTAACCCTCGCCCGCACATGGGGGGGGGTGGTTGCCACCCCCCCCAGGTAGACTTTCTGCTCTGCACTCAACATTTTTAAAGCTAGAAGGCTGATTTTTCGTATAGCTGCTCCTCTATCCTTTCTTGATGTCCACTGAAAATTTCAAGTTTCTGTGATTTTTGGTTTCGGAGATATGACCTTGTTTCTCAGGTCATGTCATGACCCAAATGGCCAATTCTCAACATCTTGCGTTGGCTATGGGCCTTGTGAGCTTTTAACACCTTGATTTCGGCCTTTTATGCCAATCCTACCTCCCACCTATCATGAAACATGTTGTTCGACGATGTACAGAGGTCAAGGTCAGGGTCAAGGTCAACCTAGGTCATCTAAGATAATTGCGTTTTAGGCAAGCTGAATTTACTTTTTTGAAATTTTTTGACTACATTTTTGGTAAAAGCTTCTCAGATCATGATTTCATGTAATATGGACACATAAACAATCGGTGCACACATCAGTATACACACAGACACACACAGACATACAAACACATATTATTGACCTTGACCTAACTTGACCTGAGATGACCTCAGCAGCAAAAACCTGGTCGGGTAGTGTGACAAAGAGGTTCTAGCTGGCTTGGCACCAGAAAACGGCATCGTCATCGGTATATGACAAGCAGCGCGCTTGATATCCAACGGTGACCTAAAACAGCAACATTTTTTAGTTTGACCTGACCTGGAAGGTCAATGGCTGACCTGAGAAGGTAAAACTGGGTATCATTGGATTCGTCTCTTCCCAAAGAATCTTTTTGGTCTTTACCGCTAAGCTCTATCTCCAACAGGAACGAAATGGCGCGGGGGGGGTGGCAACCACCCCCCCCCCATGTGCGTTCTAGGATGGGAAAATGGCATGTGCGGGCGAGGGTTAAAAGTAACCCTGCATCACCAAGAAAAAAGCCAATTTTTCAATTTTTATTTTTGACATCAAAATACACTTTTCTAGACGAACTCTGTCCCAGGAATCAAAAGTTGCCATTTGTTTTCAAATGCAAAGTTCAGAAGTGCCTCAAACTCACGAAAATGTGTATGACGTCACCATGCCCTATACATGTTGGAGCTATTTTTTACAATTTGGGGGTCAAAAATCAAGATAGAAAGTTGAAATTTGGGACATCTAATGTTCTAATAGAGCTCTTTAACATATTTTCCGGTTTTGAAAATTTTGAAAAGTTTTGATTTAATTAGTTGCTTTCTAAAAAACATAGTTTTTTAAATTTTTAGGGGTCAAAAACGCACTTCATGAGGAAAAGCGAGATAGCCATTTAAAAGAAGTCATTGGATTGCGTCTATTTATGTCTTTAATTTGCAATTTGCTTAAATCCTTGATATTTGGCGATTTCTCAAGCATTTACCATTTTTTGACGAAAAAAGCCATGTAGTTACATCAATAAAATCGATATATCTCAAAAGGTTTTGAAAAATTTGTATGAAAAATTGACAAAAGCCGTGAATTGATGAAGGGGAAGTTATACGATGTTTCAAGTTGATAGCGTAAGCGGTTCGTGAGTTATTCGTGAAAAAAACGGAGGGGTGAGGATCGGATCCGACCCCCCCCCCCCCCAGCGGTTGCGGGATATATTTCGGTAAAGCCAGTAAATATCCATAACTGATGGCCTAAAATGAAGAGACACGCTTTTCAGCCGATTCAAAAGCTTTTCCACGTGGGATGGTCCCTCAATTTCGCCTCCCTCCGGAGCCTAACGTGCACAAAAACGATAAACATTTCCCAGATTTGCATTGGATGTTCATGTCGCAAAACATACCATTTTCACGTTGTTTTTCGCATTTCTTATTTGGATTACAAAAGAGACCAGTATCGCAATTGCCGATGTCGTTTGCAGGATCACAGTCTCTGCCTCCTGGAACTTTAGTCTCATCTCCACCGTGTTCACTTTGAGATGCATCTGCCCCCTCCGAGTCTTCAACACCTGCATTTGGAGGCGCCGCGGTTGTGGTGGTTGTGGCTGTCGCGGCGGGTGTGGTTGTCGCCGCGGTTGTGGTGGCTGTGGTTGTCGTGGCGGCTGTGGTTGTCGTGATGACTTGCACTGGAGCTGCTGGTGGGCCTCCGGTAGCAGCGGCCACAATGGTGATCTCCGGCTTGGGCGGTTCCGGGCTGTTCACTGCTAGGACCAGTGAGCTGATGAGGGCCGCGGCACCGATCGCTATCAGACCGCCGGGCACCGCCAGCGGTCCGAAGGTCCGCGGGCTCACCTCGTCATCAGCGCGGCGGAGACTGCTGAGGTCAGACGCGTCCAAGAGTTGGTCGCTCGCCAAAGCCAGTGCAGTTTCAGAGAGAAGAAGCGTTGCGGGATAGATATTGGCACGTTTCATATTTATCAGGATGGCAGTTGACTGTCCGCCAGCAGTTCCTCCAGCTGACAGGCGTGAGGCGGTCCTAAGTATTAAGCAAAGACGGCCAACAAACTAGCTGAGTAGGGTCTGCTACTCGAGTAGTTCAGACAGCTAATTGCAATTCCAAGCGCGGGACGCCAGTGCTTCTTTCAATCTTCTCTTGAATCAGCGCTCGTGAAGGGTGTTCGTACAGCACACAGCTCTTGTCCCGACAGGAAGGTCACAAGCCGTGCTTCACCGGCGCCCAGTGGAGGAGACTGTGGTGCTCCCACCTCGCTCGGCTTAAATAGTGATCGGTGGCGCTAGTGACAGTGGCAAAAGGCCAACAATAGATTTCGAGGGCATAGGGACTAAACTGACCACTTCTCTAATCAGGACTCACGTTTTCATTCAGCAGTGCAAAGAGTTCAGCGCAGGACACCTAACCAGCGCCCCGCGCGCTGACCTATTTAGTCATACGCGCCGGGCACGCTGTTGGTCGGCGGATTCGTGTAATACACTTGGCGAATACGCGACCCGGGGGGGCCCGGTGCTAGCTTAAAGGGGCCCACGGGCTTAGTGCATGGGTGCAGAAATCCAGCCATCGCCGGTGAAGCAGGGGGGGGGGGGGTAGGCAGTGGCACCCGAGCGGAGGCTCATTGCGAGCTTTGAGGGTGTACCATGTCGAAAAGGTACCGATAAGTGCATTTTAAAGCATTGATAATGTCAATAATTCACCCAACTGTGAATTGACTACCGCAAAAAGTAAAAGCGGCTAACTTAACCATGTTCGAAGATGTCACGTTAAAACTATTGACAGTGGGTCATCGGTATGTGTTCAATCACATGTGTTCCGTTTCTTTTCTTTTTTTTTACTTGAGCACAAATGTAAGTTTTGAAGACCATTACAGTAGCAAATGCTTCGAAAGATGGATAGTGGGCAAAATATCCTGAATTTGTCGTGCTGCATGGAAAGTAGTGTTGATGAGAAAGGGTGTTTTTGTACCAGATTATTGTGGGTGGAGAATACATTGCCTGCACCCACTGGAGAATTATTGTTAGTGCAACTGCACACACTGCACCCATGGTTCCTACACTTATGGGCCCATCGATAGCGCTTCGGCGATACCTATCGCCTAGAGGCTGCAATGGGGCACTTAAAGTACAGTGTCAGACCCCCAGAGGCCGGCGTTGGACCCAAGGGTCAGCAAAGGGCCTCAAAGGCCCCAGATGGGGCCCAGAGGCTGATGTGGGCCCTCAGAGCAGGGTTGTGCTCGACTCAAAAAAATTTGCCGACTCGACTCATCATTCAACCTCAGAAAGCCCTGACTCAACTCTGACTCAAACAAGGAGCTGATTTTTTTCCCTTGACTCGACTCATGACTCAAGCGGCTCAATGAAAATATGAGTCGACTCAAACTTGACTCAAATTTTTTGTTGAGTCAAGTGAGTTGACTCAAAATTGACTCAGACAAAAAAGCTGTTGAGCGGGGGGGGGGTGAAAAAGTCCGGCAGCAAGGCCAGGGCGAAGTATTAAGCGGGGGGGGGGGAATGAAAAGCTTATTTCTGGAAAGTTGAGTCAGCTGACTCATGTTCCTAAATGTTTGACTGAACTCAATGTCAAAAGTTATTTTACTGACTCAACTCTGACTCAACTCAACGCTTTAATATTTTTGTCCGACTCAACTCTGACTCAACTCAACAGCTCAACAATTTATCCGACTCGACTCAAATCTGACTCATTTGAGTCAGAGTTGAGTCAAATTTCTGACTCGACTCATGAGTCAAGCACAACCCTGCCTCAGAGGCAAGTGCGTGACGCCCAAAGGTAAGTCTTGGGCCCCCAGAGAACATAATAGGGCCATCAGTGGCCGGCGCGGTGTAGAGCTAAGCAGGCATCGATCCTTCAGAAGCCAGTACGGGGCACTCAGAGGCACATAAGGGTTAGTTTGGATCCCAGAGACAGAAATGGGACCATCAGAGGCCGGTGTGAGACCTTTAGATGTCAGCTTGGGCCTTTAGAGACCAGTTTAGGGCCCTCAGAGACCAGTACAGGGCCTGCAAAAGGCAGTTTGAGACCATTAGAGACCAACTTGGGCACTCAGAGGGTAATGTGGGTCATTACAGGCCAGCATGGGACCCTCAGAGGTTAGCGTGGTGCCCTAAAAGTCCGGCATGGGCCGGCATTGGACCCCAGAGGCCAGAAGAGGGCCCTCAAAGGCCAAGATGGGCCCTCAAAGGTGACGCGGGCCCTTAGAAGCCGGCATCGGGTCTTCAGAATCCAGTGCGGGGCCCTCAGAGGCTAATGTGGGCCCTTACGGGCCAGCATGGGGTCCTCAGAGGTCAGTGTGGGACCCTAAAAGACTGGCATGGGCCGGCGTTGGACCCCAGAAGCCAGCAGAGGGCCCTCAAAGGCCAAGATGGGCCCTCAGAGACCGATGCAGGCCCTTAGAGGCCGGCCTATGGTCTTCAGAATCCAGTGCGGGGGCCCTCAGAGGCTAATGTGGGCCCTTACGGGCCAGCATGGGCCCTCAGAGGTCAGAGTGGGGCCCTAAAAGACCGGCATGAGCCGGCGTTGGACCCCAGAGGCCAGCGAAGGGCCTTTAACCCTCGCCCGACGAGGGGGGTTAATGCAACCCCCCCCCTAAGGTTTTTCGCAAATAACATAAAAACAGCGGCGCGTAGCGCCGCCAAATTTGGCATACCCTCTGGGGCAACATTTTCGCACCTTTCCTGAAAATTTGAAGTCCCAGTCTTTTCAGGTCAGGTCACCAGGTCACAAAAACCGGCACAAGGTCAGGGGAAAATTGGACTAGCTTAGCGGCAACTGAATTCCAGAGTTCACTAAAATTGGTAACAAAGTAAATCATTCGATGCGCACGGACGTCCTGAGTTCACTGGTGCTTTTATTTTTGCTCTATCTTCACTAGATAAAAAGTTATAAGCGAAAAACGTTTAACATGTTTTAGCAAAATTTTGCACTCATACCCCCCCAAAACCCCCCTAAATATTGACCTGCAGTCACCAAACTTTCACAGGGGCGAGATCTCCTATGGACCCACCTACCCTGTAAATTTGGCGTTTCTAAGTGCCATAGGAGCCAATCGCGAGGGGGGTCGTACCCCCCCCCCCCCTCGCCGTCCGTGTTATGGAAAAGGCCCTCGCCTGGCGAGGGTTAAAGGCCAAGATGGGCCCTATGAGGCCGATGCGGGCTCTTAGAGGCCGACATCGGGTCTTCAGAATCCAGTGCGGGGCCCTCAGAGGCACTTAAAGGCTAGTCTTGGGACTCGAGAGACAGAAATGAGGCCACCAGAGGCCGGTGTGAGGCCCTCATCCGCCGGTTGGCCCCTGATGCCGGTTTTGGGGCCCTAAAAGGCCAGTGGAGGGCCCTCAGAGGTCAATATGGGTCCTCAGAGGTCAATGTGGGCGCTTGACCGCCACTGAAGGGCCCTCAGAGGTCAGTGTAGGGCCCTCAAAGACCGGTATGGGACCTATTAATTAATAGCTGACGTGGGTTTCTCGAGCCTCGTGACAATCGAATACGGGCCAGGCCCCATACTCCCATGGGGGCCCATCGGTTGTTTGGGGGGGGGGCAAATGATATGATGGCCCCCCTGATTTGCCTTTGGGGGGGCATGGCCCTGATGCCCCCCCCCCCCCTGCGACCGCCACTGGACGCCACCAGTACCAGCCGAGAACTGTATTCAGCGAGCGGGGCGGCGGTGGCCCGGGCGGCCACAGCCCAGACTGCATTTGACACCGGCTCCGGCTCAGCGGCGGCTCCAGGCTATAGAGAGGGTGTGACCACAGCAGCCACCACGATACACTTCTGTCAAAAAGTGTTTGAATGTTTGTATTTAACCCTCGCCCTGGCAGGGCATTTTTCATAACACGGCCTGGCAGGGGGGGGGGGTCGATGCGACCCCCCTCGCGATTGGCTCCTGTGGCACCACAAACACCAAATTTGGTAGGTGGTGGGCCCCCTGGAGTTCTCGCCCCTGTGCAAATTTGGTTGTTCTAGGTCAATATTTAGGGGGGTTATGGGCAGAAGCGGCGGAACACCTTCAATTAAGGGGGGGCACTACCGAATTTTGGTCCCATTCTTTCCATGCAACGCCCTTAGGGCTAATGTTAAAATGCCAAAATCAAAGGGGGCACGGTGCCCCGGTACCCTCCCCGTTCCGCCGCCTATGGACTATGGTTTTGCGGGTATAAATGTAAAAATTTCGCTAAAAACAGGTCAAACGTTTTTCGCTTATAACTTTTGATCTAATTAAGATAGAGCAAGATAAAAAGCACCAGTGAGCTCAACACGTCAAGGCGCGTCGAATGATATACTTTTTTTTTGGTCAGGTCATAGGTCAGGTCACCAGAGGTCACCAAAAGTAAAATGTTGACTATTTGTTATAGCGAGTGAGTGGGCCACGTGGAGGCCGGCTGGCCGGCAGCCGACGGAGCGCCGCTGCCCCGGCCCGACGGGTCGGGTGTAGGGTTTCAGACCTAATTTATCTGTTCTGCTTCCGGCGGGACTGTTCTGTGAGCTGCTCTGTTCCTCGGCCGTCCCGGGCAGGGCGTGACCGTCGCCTCCCGGCGGAGAGAGGACAGTCTGGCGAGAGGTTCGGTGCGGTGTGCACGTGGAGCGAATACACTGGAAACTACAAGCTATTTCGGCAAGATGGCAGAAACTCCAACCGACGCCAGGCTCGACGTCCTTCTCATAGACGCCTATGTCTGCGACGCCTCCCGCCACCAGAAGCCGATGGACCTTCAAGATCGACCTCTTCAGCCGCACTGACCGTGAGCTACCACCACACGTAGTGAACGCCAAGTTTGAGGAGGTCCTGGCCGACACCAGCAGTGAGCTCCCGCAGCCCCTCGTCGTCCTGGCCACTGACGGTTCTGTCACCACAAGCGCCCCAAGATCGGGATGGGGGTGTGTGATGAGGGAGTCAGACGGCAGCCTGCAGACCCACCGTGGAGGCTGTAACCTTCGCCTCTCTAGCATGAGGGCTGAGCTGGAGGCCATCTTCCGCGGTCTGGATCTCGCCAGAAGCGCCCACCCTGATCTAGCCGCGTGCATCATCTGCACCGACTCTCAGTCTCTCCTGCGTAAACTAGAGAGCGGATCGGCTCCTCCGGAGTGGCACGACCTCCCTCAACAAGTCGTATGGGTATACTGCCCAGGGCACGCCGGAGTCCAACTGAACGACAGAGCCGATCACCTGGCTGGCAGCGGTTCTGCTTCCGACTACCTGGAGCTCGGGACGCAGGACATCCAACTCATCATACGGGATCGACAGCTGAGCAGCCGCGACGACGGGTCGTGGGAGGAGAGGAGGATGAGCGAGAGAGGCCTGCAGCGGGGTTGGGTGGCGAAATCCACCTCCCGTGGCCGTGCTGCCCACACGATGTGCCAGCTGGCCACTGGTACTCTCTCCCGAGCAGCGCTGACCAGGGTGTTCCAGCTAGGAGGAGCAGAGGCTGCTTGGGGCCAACTATTGGGCCTCCGCCGGCTAACGACGCTACCGCTCGACCAGTAAGACCAGTAAGTAAGTAAGACGGAACCACGGACGTGGTGGAGTGGTACTCGCAGGCGGAACTGCTATGCGAGTACCGCGGGGCTTCCCTGGCCCAGGTGCTGCCGATGCGCCTAAAAGGGGGTGCGTTTGCTGTGTGGTCACAGCTGCCGGCGGAGGAGCGCTGCTGTGTGGAATCCGTGAGAGATGCGCTGTTCGCGGCGTTTGCAATGGACGACTACGCCGCTCATGCGGCATTCACTGCTCGCACGCTGGAGCCGGGGGAGAGCGTAAATGTCTACCTGGCGAGTCTCCGTCGGTACGCCGCTCTGTTCGGCGGCGTGTCAGATCGACAGCTGGCGGCGGCATTCGTGAACGGTCTACCTCCGTCCGTCGGTGATACCGTCCGAGCTGGTGCCAGGGCGGAAAAACTGACGCTTGCCAGTACACTGGCCCGGGCGCGTGCTGTGCTGGGCATCAATCAGGTCCGGACGGCGGCGGCGGCCCAGCACAGTGCCGGTGGGCGGTCTCAGGAGCCCGTACCGGTAGCAGCAGCGGTTCGCGGCGCCGGTGGACGGCAACCTGAGTCCGGACAAGCGGCGGCCGGCGGCGAGGACGGGTGTGAGCAGCAACAGCGGCGAAGCCGATTCTACCGTCCTTCTCGGCGCTGCTGGACGTGCGGCGAAATCGGCCATTTGGCAGCTACCTGTCAGCGGCGGCCGGGAAACGACGGGGGAGCTACGCCAGCGCCAGCGCAGTGTCCCCAGCATTAGGGCGTGCACTCCCCGTGGTGGACATCCGTGTTGACGGACACACGTGTCGGGCGTTGGTGGACACCGGCTGCACGGACATGCTAGTGTTCAAAGGATACTGTGGTAGCTGGAAGCCGCAGCCGGTGAATATGACGGCAGTGAACGGCGGGAGCTTAAAGTGCAGCGGGGTCGCTAGTGTCGTTGTTGAGTACCAGAACCAGCGAGTGAGGCTCGCGGCTCTGGTTGTGCCTGACCGTCCGCTCGGGGTAGATGTTGTCCTCGGCATGTCGGGAATCGCGGCGCTGGGTGGCGTGTGTGTGAAAACACCGACAGATGTGACATTTCCGGCGGCGGCGGCGGCGGCGGCCGTGGGCCCGCCAGCCCTGAGAGTGGACGCTCCGGACTTCACGGCCGAGTTCGACCCAGACAGTGCCGAGTGGACAGTCGGCTGGAAGTGGACGGGTGGCGTCGGGCCCGACTGTCTCTGCAACACGGTACCGGAGTATAAAGTACCGGTGACCGCGCGGCCGGCATTCGACGCAGAGATCACGGAGTGGATAGAAAACGGGTGGTTGCAGCCCTATGATCAGGGGACAGATCATAGGGCCTCGGGGACTGCTCCCACTGATGGCAGTCGAGCAGCCGTCTAAAGTCCGGCCGGTGCTCGACTACCGGGAGCTGAATGGCCACGTGACCGCTCACACAGCCGACGCTGACGTGTGCGCCGACCAGCTACGGAAGTGGCGGCGGCACGGGAGCCGCGTGGCGGTGGTCGACCTGCGAAAAGCCTATCTGCAGCTCCGACTGGAACGGCGGCTCTGGCCGTATCAAACAGTGGTGGTGAGAGGCCAACGTTTCTGCTTGACGAGGCTAGGTTTCGGCCTTAATGTAGCGCCTCTCGTGATGAAAGCGGTCGTGAAAAAGGTGCTCGAGCTTGATGAGCGTGTGCAGCGTGGCGTTCTCGCGTATGTAGACGACCTGCTGGTCGATGAGGACATTGTGAGTGCCGAGGTGGTGGTGCAGCACTTCAAGAGGTTCGGTTTGGAGTGCAAGCCACCGCAGAGAGCTGCAGACGGGACGAGGATGCTCGGACTGCTGGTCAGCCCGTGCGGCGGCGAGCTGCGGTGGCGGCGGGACGCCGAGCTCCCGCCGCCGCCTGTCAAGGTCACGCGCCGGACTGTATTTGCCTGGTGCGGTCGGCTCGTGGCGCATCTGCCGGTGGCAGGCTGGCTCCGGCCGGCCGCTGCGTGGATTAAACGGCGAGTGAACTCGGTGACCAGGGGGTGGGATGACACCACAGACGATGCGGTGCTGCAAGCACAGGTTGACCATGTGGTGCAGCGGCTGCAAGAGGCTGACCCAGCTCAGGGCCCGTGGCGACTGACCGGCGACCGTCTCGTGGTCTGGACGGACGCCAGCTCGATAGCTAACGGTGTCGTGCTGGAAGACCCGGGCCGCGGCACGGTGGAGGACGCCTGCTGGCTGCGGGCTGAGAGCAAGGCAGACATGCACATCAACATGGCCGAGCTTGACGCGGCGCTCAGTGGAATAAACATGGCGGTGGCCTGGGGAGTGAAGGTCATTGACCTGCGCACCGACTCTGCTACGGTCCACCGCTGGATTTCCGATGCCCTGAGCGGCCGTGCGCGGCTGCGGACCAAAGCTCACGGAGAGCTGCTGATCCGTCGACGCATCGAAATCGTCAGACAGCTGGTGGACGAGTTGCAGCTCTCCGTCACGATCGGCCTGGTGCGGTCCGCTGGAAACCCGGCTGACACGCTGACGCGTGTGCCTAAGCAATGGCTGCAGAGTGCAAAGGACACCGGCCCTGCTCGCCGGGTGGTGGCCGCTGGTGACCGTCAGTCGGGTGATAGCGCGGCCAGCACCGGCTCTGAAACAGACCGTGCGCGCGCCCGTCGGATTCATGAGACGACCGGCCATCAGGGGATCAGACGGACTCTGTGGTACGTTCGGAGAGAGCTGGGCCCGACGGTGAGACGCTCGATGGTGCGGGAAATAGTCCAGCAGTACGATACCTGCCAGTCGATTGACCCGGCGCCCGTCCGCTGGCAGACCGGCTCGCTCAGCGTGCAAGAAACGTGGGAGCGGCTGGCCATGGACGTGGTTAAACACCAAGGCCGAGCCTACCTGTCCCTGATTGACTGTGGCCCTGCCAGATACTGCATCTGGAGGGCCCTGCATCGGTCCACCGCTTCCGAGATTGCGCAGCAGCTGGAGGAGATCTTCATCGAGAGAGGAGCACCAAACGAGATTCTAACAGACAATGCTAGGGAATTTCGTGGCTACGAGCTGGCAGCGCTAGTAGCACGGTGGGGAGTGGATCTGCTATTCCGTGCCGTGCATGAACCGACAGGCAACGGCATTGTGGAACGGAACCACCGGACGATCAAAGTGATGGCGGCGCGCCAGAACGTGTCGGTTGCCGAGGCCGTGCATCGCTTATAACATGACGCCGCGGGACGGCCGGAGCGCGGCCACGGCCCCGGCGGCCGGCGTGCTTGTCAGGCCCGGCCGTGACCTCCCCGTGCCCAGTGGTCCGTCTGCCGACCGACGACCAGTGGAGCACGGCCGTGTGCGTGGATCATTCCGAGTGGGTGACCCGGTGTGGGTGCGGTGTCGCGGTGGCCCGACCCGTTGCACTGACGTTTCACGGAGCGGTGTGGTGACACGGGTCGTGTCACCGCAGCAAGTGGAGGTGGACGGGGCGCCGTGGCACGTCAGAAGCGTCCGGCACCGGCACGGGGCGGCACCACCGGCACCGTGCAGCGACTCCGAGGACAGTGATGGCGACGAGCCGCTCTGGGCAGACTGTCCTGAGCCGCCACCAGAGACAGACGCCACTGGTGCCGACGGAGCGGCTCCGCCGGACGAGAGCCGGCAGCCGACCCCTGTGGCCGAGAATGGTGACAATGGGCGAAACGAGACAGAAACCGTGCGGCGAAGTGAGAGAATCCGCCGGGCACCGAAAGAGTTGTACGGCAGCGCCGTCCCCGGTGACGTTCTGGACGAGATATTGTGATTTTTTGTCTGTTGTACTGTTGTCTGTTGTACTGTACTGTTGTCTGTGTTGTACTGTTCTCGTAATCGCGTTGCTAATTGGTGTTGAGTTTGTGCGCATTGGTATTCGAGACCATCCCTACTCGGTCGTGACTGTTCGTTTTTTTTTTTTTTTTTTTGTTTGAGTGTATGTTTCTCGAGAAACAGGGGGAGGTGTTATAGCGAGTGAGTGGGCCACGTGGAGGCCGGCTGGCCGGCAGCCGACGGAGCGCCGCTGCCCCGGCCCGACGGGTCGGGTGTAGGGTTTCAGACCTAATTTATCTGTTCTGCTTCCGGCGGGACTGTTCTGTGAGCTGCTCTGTTCCTCGGCCGTCCCGGGCAGGGCGTGACCGTCGCCTCCCGGCGGAGAGAGGACAGTCTGGCGAGAGGTTCGGTGCGGTGTGCACGTGGAGCAAATACACTGGAAACTACACTATTTCAACATTTTGGAAACTGCCGACGGCTATCTCGGGAACCGATAGAGCTACAGCGCCGCGGAAAGCGCATTCGATAGCCCTTTTACAGACCTTTCTGAGTGATGTTCTCAGATTTGACCTCAGGTCAACGGTTTAGCCTCCAGAGGGCAAAAACTAAAAAAATAGCCGTTTTTACGAAAAGCGTTTTTTTCGGCAATAACTTTTGACTCAAAAGAGCTATGACATTCATTTGTCAGCATCGTCCCAGCTAACAGGAAACGTAACTACAACGTTGTCACAACGTTGTGTTTCGGTAAGTTGCGAAATTACGTTTTAATTACGTTGTAGCAACGTTCTGAACGTTGTGAAGCCATGGTTTGGTCCGAAAGTTGTGGTAAAACGTTGTGACAACGTTTTATTGGTACCTTGCAGCAACCGCGCACTTGCAACATTATATTTTAATAATGCATGGTGACATATATGGCCATATAATGCATTTCCTTGACTTTCAATGCGCATTTTCAGTTTTCATCGTTAAATTTGACATGTTTTAACACTGGACTGTTCACGTTGTCAGCTGGTGGTCGCCAACACGTTGTTATAACGGTTTTTCACAACCTTAACATTATAGGTACTGAATAATTAGCGGTGTTTTTACAAGTAAATTCTGATACCTTTCTCTCTCTATCTCTCTCTCTCTAATATATATATATATATATATATATATATATATATATATATATATATATATATATATATATATATATATATATATAACATGTGTAAATTGCAAAGCGTCATTGGCATGTTTTGCAACATCACAGGCGGAGCTAGAGGCTTGCAACTATCCCTATGTAAACGCGGCTGTTATCCGCGGCTGCCAGCAAGCCACGCGGGCCGCCACTCTGGCGAACGGTCGCCCGCGCCCTGACCTCGCCTGAGGGGCCGTGACGTCAGTGTCACCGGCCGGCGTTCAGAGCCAGCCGGCCGAGCCGCAGTCTACGCAGCGCGAGCGAGCAGTGAGGGCCGGCAGCGGGCGCGGCTGAGATAGCTGGAAGATGAAAGATAGCGCCAGTTGTCTGCGTTTGATGCGATTGTTACTTTGACTGGTAAGTCAAAGTATCATTTACGAGTAGCATTTGCAAGATTGCGCCTTGTAATATCGTGCGGTCTAGGCTGTAGTTCATTGTAGCTCTAGCCTCTAAGGTGTTGACATGTTTGTTCTAGCCTGTCGCACTGTTACGCAGGGCCTCGGCTAAGGAATTTTGACTGGTGGGCCACTTGGGTAGCGACATGGACTGACCTTCGTAGCCATAGCCCTCCCCCCACCAATTCTCGATTTCTCCCCAGATTTCGGCCACTTTATTCTGCAAAAAACGTCAGGATGGCATTTAAAAAAATGTAATAAAAAACTGGCTCGACCCCCCCCCCCCCCGACTGTTCAGAGAGAGCCGAGAGGAGAGAGCAGGGACCCACAACCCTTTCAGTGGTGATACTCCGGCGGTGCACATAAAATCGCATAAGTATGCACAAAATATTGACGCATATTATAAAACTCTGGACGATAAATTACGGCCGGTCGGATGTTAAAAATCAGCGAGCCCTGAGTGGATCGCTCGCCGACTAGTCGGAGATTCGGAAGCGGTCGGACGGGATCGGGCGTTGTCGGGTGGATCGGGAGGAATTGTGAACAGCACGAGTGCAACTTTATATATAAAGTGGGTTGTAGCAGGAACCCCAAAAGGGGGTTGTAGCAGCAACCCCAACATCTCTGAAAATGATCATTAAGCCTATTGCGTGTCGCATGGAAAAGAATTCACTCAAAAGCCCTAGCGCACTGCGCAGTGCGCAACCCTAATATTTTCTTTAAAAAAGTTATGTACATTTGTGGCGAACAGTGTCCCAAACTTCAGATTTCTCTTGGATGTCTGTGTGGAAAATTCTAGCCACCCAAAATGTGAGAGTGGAAAATTATCCATTCTTATTCTTGAGTGTCATCTTCAGCCCAAATGAGAAATTTTTGGAACGCTGACTGTGAACGGTTTAAATATCGCTTGCAGACTTCAATCTGCTGGAAGTCACCGACACTACCTCTAGTTTGACTCTGGCTTATATCGTGTCTATCGGCGAGCCGTCTGAGATCGCTCGCAGGCTTATCCCCGACCGTCTGAACTGGTCTGTTCTTTATTCGTAGTTTTTCTTGTAACCGACTGGTCTGCGGCAGATGCTTATGTGACTGCAACCACTCGATCGAGCGGAAAGCTTGCAAGAACTCACTCGCAGACCTCGATCGCCTGGAAGCCGCTATCTGTCATTGACAGAGGCAGACGTCTTTCACGATTATTGCATAAAATTTAAAGCCTCGGTCACACTTCACCGGATTGGACCAACGGACGAGAAACGGACGAGAACTGTGTCCATGGGTGGAGCTTTTCCAGGGAAGTTGGTGGGGCAAAAAGTCGTCAAACCCACAATGTCCGATTATAAAGTTGAATAAAATGCCACATTGAATCAATTCCTATCATTACAGACATATCATTTTGCATCAACCAGACGTTCCAAAGCTATTCAATGCGAAAAAAGATTAATTTGCAAAGCAACAAAGTCTTAGAAATCAGCTAAAGTTGGTGGGGCAAAACGCTTATTGGTGGGGCAAAATACCAAGTTGGTGGGGCAGCCGCCCCATCAACTGTATAGGAAGCTCCGACCCTGGAACTGTCAGCGTCCGGTGATGTCCGTTTGTTTCCGTTGGACGTCCGTTTGTTATCCGTTAATATCCGTTCCATGTCCGGTGGTGTCCGGTTGAGCACACCGGACATACAGCAAAGACGTAGGTGGTGGATTTTTTTTTTAAAGTTGCGGGTCCACTCCACTATAGTCCACTTTTTACCCCAAGAGGATATTGCAAACAATAGGTTGAATTTTTTCACAACAATATGTTTCACCGATGGGTACTTTACAGCCTGAAAATGTACGATAGGATAAGATCTGCTAATTCAATTTGAAATGTGAAAAATGTGAAAACTTAGATTTTTCGGAAATTTACTGGTGGGCCAAATCTTTGAAGCTGGTGGGCCATTTCGGGTCACTGGTGGGCCATTTGGCC
Source organism: Amphibalanus amphitrite (assembly GCF_019059575.1). Classification (NCBI taxonomy): domain Eukaryota; kingdom Metazoa; phylum Arthropoda; class Thecostraca; order Balanomorpha; family Balanidae; genus Amphibalanus; species Amphibalanus amphitrite. The sequence continues at coordinate 548,532 of NW_024881528.1, read as the reverse complement.
CACCAGTTAACATGTTAGCCGAGGCCCTGGTTACGGGAAGTGGTGCAGGTATTTTTGTGATTTTTTCATGAATTGAATATGTCTGATTTTCCCTCATGTCTTCCCGCAGACGTCCTACAACTCGTCAGCGCGCCTTGTGGCAGGCCTACTGTCGGCAATGCGGTAGCGAAGTGACTGTCCGGAAGCTGCGACCGGAACGGGGGGTGCGCAGACCGGCTGGTCAGGCACTGCCAGCTGAATAGGGACATCGAGGCCGCAAATGAGCCGGTGCCTAACGGTCCGCCGAGTGATCCTCCCAGCGAGGGTTAGTGAAGAAGTGAACTTCCACCAGTTCTGGCGTGCTAGCGGCTAGCGCTAGAGCCGGTAGAACCCAATTCCGTCCCACGCCCCCATGGGGGGCGCCCCTGGGCCCCATGCCCCATCACCGATGCCGCCGTCGTTTTTTTTTTTTGTAAATTGACCTGTGTGATGTATTGAAATATACACTTCTTACATGCCTTTTTTACAAGTCTAGAGAACTGGAAGAGAGCGTCGGAAACACACTCTGAGTATGTTGCGAACACGTTGAGAGGACGATGCGAAAATGTTTAGGACGTTTACTCAGGGTCGCAGGGACGGCAATACGAAGTAGCGACAACGTGGTGCGCACGTGATAAAAACGTCGCAGAGACGTTGCCAAAGCGTTCTATACTCCTTGTAGTCACGTTGCGGAAACGTGGTGACAACGTTCCAGAAACACTGTTGGCACGCCTACAGAAAACATTTCATAACGTTGGCGAGACGCTGTAAGAACGGTTTTGGGACGTCACGGCCACGTTACAGAAACGTTGTGATGACATTCAAATGCATGGTCGGATGACGTTGTCACGCCGTTGTCTGGAGTCTACAAAATTACGTTGTCACAACGATAAATCGGAACGTTGTGGTAACCATTTGACAACGTTTAAACGACGTTGTAACAACGGCAAATTGTTAGCTGGGGTGTTCCTCTCGTCGAGACGCGTCGAATGAACTATAATTTGACCTTGAAAGGTCAACTTAAAAATTTGACCTCAGGTCAAGGTCATGACCTGACCGGAAAAGGTCATGTTGCATGTTGTGGTGCACAATGCTGCTGTGCGCGGGCCGCTGCTCTGGTCCCAGTGCACCATGCCGGCGCAGGCAGAGCCGGTCAGCGGACGCCTGATTGGTCGCCTCAGGCGCTGTGTCTGTGAGCCCCGTGACCGGCCGCAAATACACAGTCTGGAACGGAGCCTCTGCGTTACAACATTGGCGACGAGGCGATTCGAACCGCGTGGGGAGATGGCGTGTGTTGGGAAGGCGCCTGAGTTTGACCCGGGAGTTGAATCGTTTGGATCCTACGCCAGAAGACTAGAGCAATATTTCATTGCTAACGGCATTACTGGTGAGGATCAGCGAGGCAAGAGGCGTGCCGTTTTCCTCAGTGTCGTCGGAGCAAGAACGTTCGGTCTGTTGGAAGACCTGGTGGCCCCGACAGCCGTGAGTGACTGCACCTACACTCACCTCGTGGATGTGCTGGAAGCTCATTTTGAGCCCCAGGCTTCGGTGATCGTGGCACGATTCCGTTTTCACTCGTGCTGCAGAGTCAGCGCGTTTCTGGCGCGGTTGCGGAAGCTGGCTAAGCCTTGCCAGTTTTCTGCCGGTATCTTGGAGGAGATGCTACGAGACCGCCTAGTTTGCGGCATCAGGAACGAGCGGCTGCAGTCGCGCTTACTGAGTGAGCCGCATCTGACGCACTGGCGGATCCAGGGGGGGGGGGCACGGGGGCCATGCCCCCCCCCCCCCAAGGCCTAAAGTGGCCTGTTTGCCCCCCCCCCAAAAACGTCAGAAAAATTGCTAAGAAAATATACCTTGATAGAGGTTTTTAGCCACTTGGTGAAGTATAGCTTTCCACAGCATAATATGGAAGCAATATGGTAGCAGTGAGGGTCAGTCAAAAGTTGCGCGAGCGGAGTCGACCTTCAAAAAAAGACTGTTGTTGGCACGTGTTTATGGCGCGGCAGCTGGTAGTTGGCGGTGTTTCACGTGGTGTGGCATCACTGGCGGATCCGGGGGGGGGGGGGGGCACGGGAGCCTGGGGTGCCCCTGACAGGCCCGTGGTGCCCTTGCTAGGCCTGTGGTGCCCCTGGACCCTGGCAGGCCTGTGGTGCCTCTGGCGGGCCTAGGGTGCCCCTGCTAGGCTGCTGATGCCCCTGGGACCTGACAGGACTGTGGTGCCCCTGACAAGCCTAAAGTGCCCCCAACAGGCCCGTGATGCCCCCGACAGGCCCAAGGTGCTCCTGCGTGATGCCGTGATGCATGCGAGGCCGGTGGTGCCCCTGCGAGGCCGGTGGGGCTTCTGACAGGCCCATGGTGCCCCTGCGAGGCCGGTGGTGCCCCTGCTAGACCGGTGGTGCCCCTGGCAGGCCTGTGGTGCCCCTGCTAGGCCGCTGGTGCCCCTGGGCCCTGACAGGACTGTGGTGCCCCTGACAGGCTTAAGTGCCCCTGCAAGGCCGGTGGTGCCCCTGTAAGGCCTGTGGTACCCCTGCTAGGCCTCTGGTGCCCCTGACTGGCCCATGTGGTGCCCCTGCGAGGCCGGCGGCGCCCCTGGCAGGTCTCTGGTGTCTCTGACAGACCTGGGGTGCCCCTGACAAGCCTGTGGGGCCCCTCACAGGCCCGTGGTGCCCTTGCTAGGCCTGTGGTGCCCCTGGCGGGCTGGTGGTGCCCCTGCTAGGCCGGTGGTGCCCCTGACAGGCAGATCCCCTTGGATCTGCCACTGATACATAATATATATTGATTTGTAAAGGCGTTATGGCTTATGCAATATGCAATTGCAGGCACTTGGTATCCCTCACTTATCCCTCACTGGGGGCTCTGGTGGGCTCCTGAGGGCCCACGTCTATCTCCGGGAGCCCTAGACAGGCTCCTTTGGGTTATTTCAGTCCACTATAGCATAAGAGGTCTCCATGCGAGTCCTATACATCTGAGGGCGTACCCTGACGTCTGAGGTACCCAACTGCAGCTCCAATGGCCTCTTACACTGGCGGATCCAGGGAGGGGGCATTAAGGGCCATGCCCCCTTCCCAGAGGCCTAAAGTGGCCCGTTTGCCCCCTCCCCCAAACGATAATGAAACATAGTTCAATCGGTGCGTGGCCCAGGAGCCGAGTTAGACAGGGGGTGTTTTACCACCTCCCGGCCCGCAAAAGGACCCAAGCACTGACTCGAAGCGGGTTAACCCGCGCCCGGCTGGGGGTCCTGGATTTCCACGCCCTGCTGGGGGGGGGGGGGTGTTTGAACACCCCCCCTTCTAACTCGGCTCCTGGGCCACGTAGCGATACGCGGAAGGCGGCGTTCGAAAGAGCGTCAAAAATAATGAGGAAATCACTTCGGTCAATTTTTTGGTCAGGTCAAAGGTCAGGTCACCAGAGGTCATTGAAGGCAAAATTTCGCCGATTTCCAGGTAGAATGTCGACAATTTCCAAGAAGCCAACGCATAACTCGGGAACCAATAGAGCTACAGCGCCGCGGAAAAGCGCATTCGATAGCCCTATTAACGCCCTTTCTGAATAATTCTCTCAGATTTGACCTAACGTCAACGGTTTTGCCTGCAGGGGGCAAAAACTGCAAAAATAGCCGATTTTTTCGGAAACAGTTTTTCTGCAATAACTTTTGACTCAAGCCTTGTACGAGCTTACTTTTACCGGCATCGTGTTCCTCTCGTCAAGACGCATCGAATGAACTATAACTTGACCTTGAAAAGTCAACTTGAAAATTTGACCTCAGGTCAAGGTCATGACCTGACCGGAAAGGGTCATGTTGCATATCAGTCGATCCGTATCGTCGAGCTGAACACACCTAAGGCATTTTCATCGCTCTAGCATGCCTCTGTCAAAAGTTATTTGCGAAAAACTGTTAGATACCATTCGTGACCTAAGATGACCTCAGGGCATAAACAGGGGTCACGGACACCATTTTCATGTTCAGTGTGTCTAAACCACTTGTAATTCAGTGTTTGGGAGTGTTTATAATGTCTTTCGTCCAAAAGAGGCGCATTTCAATTTTCTCCCATTGACTTATAATGGGGAGGTCGCAAAATTGACCTGACCTTAGGTCATCGATATCAAAATTCTGAGATATACATTTTGTACATGCTATTGCTCTTAGCAATTGCAGAAAGTTTCAAAGCGATCGGTCACTCGGTGTAGCTATGACAGACATTGAAACTTTTTATGAGGTGAGGTCACTTTAAGTGACCTGGTGACCTGACCTTGAATGACCTTGGTCTGAAATTTTCACAACATGTGTAGAATTGATGTATGATAAGGTGTACCAAAAACGGCGGTGCTCCGCGCCGCCGTTTTTGAGATATTCGCGAAAAACCACAAGGGGGGGGGTGTTCAAACACCCCCCCCCCCCCCCAGCAGGGCGCGGGTTAAAACCCGCGCCCCGTAGGGGGGGCCGAAACGGCCCCCCTGTCCTTTTCGGTCGATATCTCCTAAACGCCTAAAGATATCGCCACCAAACTTTCAGGACCCCTCCGGGCATCAATTTTACACATTGTGACCAAAAATTTTTCCAGAGGCTATGATAGGTTGGCCAGAAATGACGTCAGAATGACGTCATGTTCTGTCATTTTCGACCGAAAAAAGACCTTCGCGAGAAGACCTGTCAGGCCTACAGCTTTGATGATACAGAAAAATGATCAAAACATAAAAGGTGTAGAATTGACAGGACTACAAAACTGTTATCTCGGATTTTTGACATTTTTGATTTTTGACCCCCAAAAATCAAAAAAAACTTTTTTTTTGATATATTAGCCAAAAAATTCAAAAAGTTTTTTTTAGTTTCAAAAAAACGGAATATATGTGATAGTACCTCCCGTCTTCTATCTACATACCAAATTGCAGATCGATACCTCGTTTTTTGGCCAAGTTATAGCGAAAAAACTGTTCAAAAATGACGACGTCAAATTTTCGAACTCAATTTTTGGCAATTCTAGACCTCGTAGAGCAAAACAAAGACCACCATTAGACTCCCCGTGACGAGCTGCATCGAATCGATACCCATTTTATGCAAAAATATTAACTTTGAAATTTGACCTAATTTGACCTGACCTTGACCTGACCTCCACCAAAACGTGACCTAGGCTGGCCCCAAAGGCTGCCTAACCCACATAATCGCATTTGTCATGTAAAATGGACCATAAAACATGTATCACACGACACTTTCATATTGTGACCCCCGGTGACCTGACCTCGCTGTGACCTGACCTGGTATCAGTGACCTCAGATAGCAAAGTATGTGTTTGACGAACAATGTGCCATCGATGGTTTTCAATAAATTACCAATTTACTCGATTTCACAACACATTTCTTGAAATGCCTGTAAACGGTGAAAATCTGACCTTTGACCTGACCTGTGACGTCATCAGTTTGACCTAGGTCAATGAAATTTGGTCACAAGGTAGTTCCCGGGTGGGGCTATCGAACGCCGTTTGAATTTTGAAAATCGGCCGGTAACTTTTCGAGATCTTAGGGGGGGGGGCGAAACGGCCCCCCCCCCCTACGGGTGGTAGGGTCCGCCGGTAGCCCTACGGGGCGCGGGTTAACTGGTCGACAAAAGCAATGGTAAGTGTTTACAAAGTAACATAAAGGCATGGGTCGGGTGGGCTACCATTTATATATTTTTCTTTTTAGTTAAAAAAATATTCATAGTGTCAGGGCTGTGACGAAAAATAAGTGGCCTAAATCCGATGATAAAACAAGATTTGGGGGTACCCTAGGTTTGGCTCCTGCATGAGTTGCCCCCCCCCCCCCCCCCAAAAAAAAAACGCAAGCCTGGATCAGCCAGTGATCTGACGCTACCACTGGCAGTGGAGCTGGCGCAGGCTCACGAGTCTACTGCCGCTAGTGCCGCAGAGCTCAGCGGGCACGAAGTCGGCGCGCCCGGCGACTCGACCGTGCAGCGGGTGGAGCGCGCCGCCGAGCGACGTGCTGGAGGTGCCGGCGGCGAGCTCGGGGCGCGGCGAGGCCCGCCGCGCCCTGCGACGGTTGCTGGCCCTCCTCAGCAGAGGCGAGATGTTCGATGTGGAGGCTCGACGGAGTGCCCCCGATGTCTTCGAGATCATCTTCAGTCAGCGTGCCCGTTCCGGGGCCGGCGGTGCTTCGCCTGTGGCCAGCGCGGCCACATCCGAGTGGCCTGCGGACGGGGGAGTCAGCATCAGCTGCACCAGCTGTCGGCCGAGGATCCACAGTCTGCGTCAGTGATGCAGTGCGGTGATGAGAGTGCCGAGCTGTCGCGCCGAGAGGTGGCGGCTCCCGCGAGTGATGAGGCGATCGATGAGTCCTACTCGATGTTTAGTGTGCGGCCCGAGAGTGAGCGGCGACCGCCGCTGATGGTGAGCGTGGTGCTTGATGGAAAGGCAGTGGACATGGAGCTGGATACGGGGGCGGCGGTGTCCGTCTGTTCCGACTCCGTGCTCCGTCAGCTCTGGCCGAGCGGCGGCCCGAGCCTCATGGAGCCGTGCAACATCACGCTGAAGACCTACAGCGGCGAACAGCTATCGGTGTGCGGACAGGTAACGGTGAATGTCGAGCACGGTGGCCAGGCTGCCAGGCTGCCACTTATCATCGTGAAGGGAAGTGGGCCGTGTTTGTTTGGCCGAAACTGGCGGTATTTATATACATAAGGTCCGATCGCGGAAGTGATTATAACAAACATACCACACGATGTATTTTTACCTCCTGATTTCATATCTGATAGTCATTCATGGCGCAACCAAGTTCTAAAGCACCTGTAAAATATTTACCGTCACACCGTCCACTACCGCATTCCACCGACCACCAGCCGTTTGAGCCACGTGGAAAGGATCGAATGGATAAACTCCAAGGTTGAGTGAAAACATTACGCTATTCGATTTTGTTATGAAAGTGACGTCATAATAATACTGGTGGTGGAGCAGTGCAGTGCCGAAGGCGATGCCTTAGGAGAGATTACAGGCAATGCTAAATCAAATATTTTAGGTTAACTGATTGTGTATCTGGCTTCAGGCCGAAGGCCTGAAGCCTGGTGCACAACCACTTAACCTAAAATATTTGATTTAGCATTGCCTGCAATCTATTCCTGCTGGCATCTTTTTTCCTTTTCCCCTATAGGCAAACATCAGTAGGTTAGGTTAGGTTAGGTTAGGTTAGGTTAGGTTAGGTTATGATTTTTACCATTTTTCGTGTTTTGTTATTTTGACGTCACTTTCATTGATTATCGTATTTGATTCCCTCCCCACCCATAAACCCCGGTTCCCAACATTTCCCCGAAAATGGCAGCAAAAAAACTTCATATGGCAGCGCTGAAACGGCGGCGTTTTTCTCTCGTGCATTCATTGGCGTCGTCGGTGCGTGCACGTGGGTATGTATCGTGTTATGAGGGGGTGCAGCAGGTTGTTATTTTTGTGTTTTTTTTTCTTTTTCCGCCACACGTAAGTATCATTAAATGTTTGCGCCGTTTTGAATTGACCGCCAGTAATAAAACTTTTACCCTGGTCATTTCATCAAATTTTATCAAGCCAAAACGTTTTTCGCACTTATTCATCACCGTTAAATTCATTAAATAGTCGTAGGCAATTTCCGCTGTTTCCTTCGGATTCTAGCGGCTCAACAAAGGAATTCCTCCAGCTTGAATCACAATTTCTCCCTCCAATGTATGACGTATATGTATGACGTCATCTGATCAGTCTCGATCTCAACGACAACTCAATCAGAAGAGCGGCCGCGTAAGCGTAGCGTCAATAATGTATTATCTGCGCCAGTTCTGTAGTAATTTCGCAGGCTTCCAAAGTGGCGGCCATTCAATTCAATTCAATTCAAATTTCAATTCAAATTTATTTCCGCGACCCCATCTGGGATATGGGAAGATCATACACATGAACATACATACACACATAAACGAACACAATAACCGAGCATTGCACGCCTTGTGATGAGCAACGTATAGTGAGATGGCGAACCTCGTGACGAGCATCGTGCCACATTTACATCTTGCTCAAAGTGACCGTGGTTCAATATTTACACATACACATTTAGCATATACACAGTTACAGGACATTTTTAAGTAATTAAAGGTGCGCTTCCTGAGACTCTGAGATGGGCCATGGATTAACTGCAAGATGGACTACATGTAAAGTTGAAATGGACAACGTGTATTGCATTTTATGGGAGGGAGGGAAGGCAAGAAGAGGGTCAGAAACAAAATAGTCAAGAAAATAAAAATAGTCAGAAAAGAAATAGTCAAGGAGTAGTCAATAAAGTAGTCACTCACTCACTGGAATAGTCACTGAAAGGATGCATTTATGTGCCGGATGAATCTGGACAGCTGATACAACAGCTTCTTGTTATCAGACGAGAAAAGGTGTTTGAATTTGTTTGTATCTGGGTGTTTCCAGTAATATGATGGCAGTAAGGATGTACGTTGTATTTTAAATGCTGGACACTCTAAAATGTAATGGAATTCGTCACCCGGTGCGTTATGCTTACAGAGTGAGCATTTGTTCAGGATAGCATTGTGCTGCCTTCTGCTCCCTGTTATTGGTAGGTTGTGGTTTCCACAACGGAATCTGGTTATGGTGACTCGATCCTTTGTATCAAGGAGTGTCAAATAAGGCTCAGCATGAAGTACGTCTTTAAACATTCTGTAATTAAGGCATAGTGAGTTTGATTGTACAGAATCTGACCATGACTGCCTAAACATATCCGTAAGGCGTGTTTCAATGACCATTAATGCTCCTTCATTCTTGCCAGGAGCATTAAGCCAATAATTCCCAAGTCCGGAAGTTTCAAGAATGTCTTTTATGCTGGACACCCACTGAGGCTTGAAGTTTGAGTTTTGGAGCTTATCAATCTGAAGCTGCATCATAATGTAGGAAAGCTTGTGCTTATCGCCATTTATTAGTCTGATCCAGAAGCCAATGACTCGTTTTTTTATAACTACTTCTAGTGTAGTTCTGCCCAATTCACCAGTCCATAAGCCATGCAATTGGCTGAGTACTTGCTTATTTTTAACAGGTGCTTCATAAACTTTTTGTGAAAGTTTTCTATGTACCATGCTTGTAGTGGTGGTTCGCTCATGAAAATGACTCGCTCATGAAAAAATATTTTTCACCGAGTTCGGTCCTCAAACTATATTTTTCTGATTCAGAAAAATAAGAAATGCTAGTAAAAAAAATCAGCTCCATACATTGATTTTTTTTTCGATGATACTGTCCCTTTAAGAACTTGGCCAGCACCCTAGCTCCTTTGTACCGATTGCTGCGCAAGGATCAAAAATGGCAGTGGACCGAGACCGAAAGCGCTTCTTTCTGCGCTGCTAAGGACATGCTGATCAGACCGCCCGTTTTGGCTCATTTTGACCCAGCTTTACCGGTAGTAGTGGCCTGCGACGCGGGCCCCGTCGGTGTGGGCTGCGTGCTGAGTCAGCTCACCCGAGATGGGGAACGTCCGATCGCATATTACTCGCGGTCGTTGAGTGATACAGAGTCGCGGTATTCGCAGACTGATCGGGAGGCGCTAGCGATAGTGACGGGTGTTAAAAAGTTCCATTACTTCTTAGCAGGCCGTACATTCACGATTCAGACCGACCATAAGCCTCTACTTGGGATTTTGTGTATTTAGGGCCTTGGGATTTTGGGAGAACAGAAGCCCCTGCCGTTAATGACGTCACCAAGTATGGTTCGATGGGCTCTGTTACTCGGAGCCTACGAATACAGGCTGGAGTACCGGCCCGGCTCCAAACAGGGGCACTGTGACGCGCTCAGCCGGCTTCCCACAGCGGTCTCCCCGCCCGCCAGCGTGCCAGTTCCGGCTGAGATGGTTCACTTGTTAGAATTTTTGGATGCGTCACCGGTAACTGCGGCTCAGCTCAGGCTGTGGACCTCTCGGGATCCGATCCTCTCGGCGGTTCATAAATGTGTACGGGACGGCGGCTGGGAATCAGTGGTTGATTTGGGCCCCGAGTTTCAGCCGTACAAGAGCCGTATGGGCGAACTTAGCATCCAAGAGGGCTGTGTTTTGTGGGGCTCACGAGTCGTAATACCGCCTCAAGGCAGACAGAGTCTGCTCAAGCTCTTACATGGGGGTCACCCTGGGGAAAGTCGCTCAAAAATGTTAGCCCGGATGTACGTTTGGTAACCTAAGATGGATGATGATATTCGCGATGTTGTTCGTGGATGTGGGAAATGTCAGCAGCTGAAGGGCAGAGCCCCCGAGGCGCCTCTGCACCCCTGGCGATGGCCATCACGGCCATGGGAGAGAGTGCACATCGATTACTGTGAGGCAAATGGTCGAATGTTCTCGATCCTGATCGACGCGCATTCTAAGTGGTTAGATGTGTATCCGACTCGTGCTTCTGACTCCGAAACAACGATTGATAAATTGCGGATGTCATTTGCCAGCTGGGGTCTGCCGAATGTGATCGTGACCGACAATGCCCAGGCGTTTGTGTCCCGACAATTTGAGCTGTTTTGTCACACGAATGGCGTCAGACATCTCACCAGCCCATGCATGTCACCCAAATCGAACGGTCTCGCAGAACGGGCGGTGCAAACTTTTAAAAATGGTTTTTACAAGCAGGCTACTGGATCTGTTGAGACTTAAGTGGCCCGGTTTTTGTTACATTACCGGACTACACCTCATACGCTGACCTTACGCTCTCCGGCGGAGCTGTTTCTGGGTAGACAGCCCCGTACTCATCTGAGTGCAGTTAGCCCCGACTTGAGTCAGCACATCCGTGACAGACAGTCCGAGCAAAAAGAGTATCGTGATAGGGGGGCATGTGAGCGTGACCTATCGATCGGGGACAAAGTGTATGTCTCGGCTGTGGATCGTTTGCGGGGGGTCGAACGGTGCCGCTGGGTGCCTGGTGTCGTGCTTGGTGTGAACGGTATGAAATTCACTATCGAACTCGCAGACGGTAGGATTGTTGTCCGACATGCTGATGTTGTCAGGAGACGGTATAGCGAGCATACTGTGCCGACTTCTTCAAACGTTGTGTTTCCTTCCAGCCCCGTGGAGCCCGTGATGCCACCCTTGCCACGTCCACTCCTGGTTCCCGTGTCGGCCGCACCGGTTCCAGCCGTGCCGGCCACCGGAGCCCCGCCGGATCTCGCACTGGTGTCGGCCGCTGCTCCCGTGCCCGGCTCCGGTCCGTCACACCGGCCGCAGCCCGTCACTGACAGCCGCTCCAATGGACCCGGGGAGTCGAGACCAGCTCTCTCTCCGTCGTACCATCCGCTGGCACGCCGGGTGGCTCCACCGGCCACCACGGGTACAATCTGAGGAATCGCGCGACCTTGCGAGCTCCGGATCGATATTGATGGGCACGTGTGTATAACTCGGTTTTCGCAGAAGTGTTTTCTTCGGTTAAGTTCTTGTTACGGTGATGGTTTTGTAACCAGGGGGAGGAGTGTTGTGGTGCACAATGCTGCTGTGCCCGGGCCGCTGCTCTGGTCCCATGGTGCACCATGCCGGCGCAGGCAGCGCCGGTCAGCGGACGCCTGATTAGTCGCCTCAGGCGCTGTGTCTGTGAGCCCCGTGACCGGCCGCAAATACACAGTCTGGAACGGAGCCTCTGCGTTACAACATCGCATATCAGTCGATCCGCAACATCGAGTCAAACACATCTAAGGCGTTTTCAGCGCTCTAGCACGCCTCTATCAGAAGTTATTAGCGAATAACTATTAGATTCTGTTCGTGACCTGAGATGACCTCGGGGACATAACCAGGGGTCACAGTTACCATTTTCCGGTTCAGTGTGTCAATTTTACCTACATCTCGATGTTTGAGAAGGTCTAGAATAGCGTTCGTGCAAAACAGACGCTTTTCAATTTTCTCCCATTGACTTATACCTAATGGAGAGGCCGCGAAATTGACCTGACCTTAGGTCACCGATATCATAATTCAGAGATATACATTTTATAGATAATGTTGCTCTTATCAATCGCTGAAAGTTTCAAGGCAATCGATCGATCGGTGTAGCTATGACGAGCATTCTTATTTTTCTGAGGTGAGATCACTTGGCGTGACCTGGTGACCTGACCTAAGGCGACCTGGGTCTGAAATTTGCACAACATGTGCGGAAAAGATGCCCGAGCAGGTGTGCCAAAAACGGCGGCGCTCCGCGCCGCCGTTTTTGAGACCTGTGAAAAACCCCAGGAGGGGATGTTCAAACACCCCCCCCCCCCGGCCCTGCGCGGGCATTACGATGTAATGACCTCTAACTGACCTCAGGTCAGTGACATCAAAAAACCCGAACTATATGTTATACAACTCGGTGAACTTAGCATATCCTGAAAGTTTGAAGGAAATCAGTCCAAAACTGTGAGTTGGACAGGTGCATAAAGAAAATTGTGCAAAACATAAAATTATGAAAAAACCACGACCTTGTATCGTTTTTTTCTGACCTGGTGACCTGACCCAGGGTCTCCCGGACATGAACTTTTCAGGTCGTATGTAAAAAAGTTGCCCCATAGGCTGTGCCAAATTTGGCGGCGCTGCGCGTCGCCGTTTTTACGCTATCTTCGAAAAACCTTAGGGGGGGTTGCATTGACCCCCCTGCCAGGGCGAGGGTTAAGTGTTTGAAGTGTTTGAACTTTCGTGGCGCTACGTGCTACGGCTTACGCCTTGACCTGAACTGTGACCTTCATAGGCGTTCGTCTTGTTGAAAGCTTTCGACTGCCTTTTTTCCCGTCTGTCTACGACCATCTGTACGACAGGCAGACATGCTGTGGGCAAAATCTCTCCCCCCCCCCCTCCCGGCGGGGCGCGTATGGCTGAATAGCCTAGCGCGCGGGGCGCTGGTAAAGTGTTCTGCACTGAACCCTTTGCACTACCGAGTGAAAACGGGAGTTCTGGTTAGCGAACTGGCCAGTGCAGCCTCTATGCCCTCGAAATCGATTGTTGGCCACTTGCAACTATCACGAGCGTTACCGACCACTATATTTAAGCCAGGCGAGCTGCGAGCACCACAATCTTCTCTGCTGGCCGCCGTTGAAGCACAGCCAGTGGCCAGCCTGTCGGGACTGACTCAAGGGAAGATCCAAAGAAGTATTGGCATGCGGTGCTTGAAATTGCAATAAGCTGTCCGAAATACTTAAGTGGTATACCCCAGGGTATACCCTATTTAGTCTGACCTCCTCACTTCTGTCAGCTGGAAGAATTACTGACGGACAGTCAACTGCCATGGTGATAAATATGAAACGTGCCAACATCTATCTCGCAACGCTTCTTCACTGTGAAACTGCACTGGCTTTAGCGAGCGACCGACTCTTGGACACGTCTGACCTCAGCAGTCTCCGCCGCCCTGATGACGAGGTGAGCCCGCGGACCTTCGGACCGCTGGCGATGCCCGGCGGTCTGATAGCGATCGGTGCCGCGGCCCTCATCAGCTCACTGGTCCTAGCAGTGAACAGCCCGGAACCGCCCAAGCCGGAGATCACAATTGTGGCCGCTGCTACCGGAGGCCCACCACCAGCTCCAGTGCAAGTCATCACGGCAACCACAGCCGCCACGACAACCACAGCCGCCATGACCGCGGCGACAACCACACCCGCCGCCACAACCACAACCACCACAACCGCGGCGCCTCCAGATGCAGGTGGTGAAGACTCAGAGGGGGCAGTTGCACCTCAAAGTGAACAAGGTGGAGATGAGACCAAAGTTCCAGAAGGCGGAGACTGTGATCCTGCTAACGACATCGGCAATTGCGATACTGGTCTCTTTTGTAATCCAAATAAGAAATGCGACAAACAAATTGTAAATGGTGAGCTTTGTGACATGGACATCCAATGCGAATCTGGGGAATGTTTTTCGTTTAGATGTCAATGAAGTTCTGGAGGTATGTAAAGTTGATTGACCACTAGGGTGTATCGTCGAATTTTGATTTTTTTAATCGTCTTCACTGTCAAATTTTATTGGGCCCTGGCATGTTTGAAGCCGTAGGATACCAATAAAAAAGCTGGGACGAAAAGGTAGTGTGCTGCGAGCGGTTGAACGGAAGCCTGTCGGAGCGGCGCCAGGCGTTGAAGTCTCCCAATTAGTTACGCGCTCACTAGTACACACACAGCGGCAGGAGCCGTGCCGCCGCGTTCCCGGTCAGCCGTGTTTTAGCGTTCACTGACTGTTGAGGTGATTATTTTAAGCTTTCCTGAGAAGCTTTCTACCCCGCAGCTCATTATTGAGCAAGAATATCGCACAAACTGCAGGCTGAGTATGGCAAGAAAGATAGGATTAAGCAGGGTTTGGTGTTTGTATATTTGTTCATGAACAGTTCGTGAACAATGTTTGTTTGTTTGTTTATTTGATAGTTTACGAATTTTGGCATTCAAGGTCACATGTTCACCAACGATTCTCTGTTCACGAACAGTTCGTGAACGTTCATGAACGTTCATGAACAAGTCATCCCTTCTGATATCTTTGGAGCAACTGTTATCATGCGGTGCAGACATGACTGCAGGCATGTTTTACATGTGAAAAAATGCACCAGTCATATCGCAAGCACATGGAATCGTGATTCATAATTATTCTTGCAACGCTGAGGCTTAAATTGTGCATTTAAGACCTTGCATGACGTCATATAAGACGCCACTAAGGTTGTTTGGTGCAGTAGGAGCTTTTCGCTAATAACTTCCGATCAAATTGAGCTAGCGAGTCGGTTGAGCCATCAATCGACTCAGAAAGAACTGCCACATCGAATTATTTGCAGCATAACATCCTCCATGCAGCTTTGTGACCCGAGTGGCTTTGACCTGACCTTGACCTGAGGTCAACATACTAAAAAGACCTAATCCAAACAAAAAGCATATCATTCGACGCGCCTGGCCACGACGAGCACGATGGTGCCACAATCGCGGCTCTGCCACCATTTGTGGCGAAGTTATGTACCAAAAACCAAACCCCTACTTTATGACACTTGACCTGACCTCAGGGGTCACCGGTTGGTGTAAGACCTTGAAATCGGATACCAATCGCTGTGGTTCGTAAAGACGCACACGCTGGCTTTTTCCGCAAGGTTTTATCTCAATTGGGAGCGAAATGGCTAAGGAGGGGGTCTTATCTACCCCCTTTTTACCGTGTTCGCGAACAGTTCATGAACGTTCGCGAACTGTTCGTTGTTTGTTTACCAAAATTTGACCGATGACGTCACTTGTTCGCGAACACATTTGTTCGTGAACAGTTTGTTTATGTTTGTTTATTTGAAAAATTAAACAAACACCAAACCCTGGGATTAAGGATGAAAACCAGGTCGGGTCGATGCCATAGAGCTGAAGTTTGGATAAGAACAGGTCGTGAGGGATCACATCGAAACACTTGCTGAGGTCAAGAGGGCATAATAAAGAGAGATGACCACGGTCCATATTGGAAAAGATACGGTTAGTGACGGAGAGTTTCAGTGGAATGGTGGCGGCGGAAGCCATGTTGGGATTGGGAGAGGAGGCAGTTGTCGGTCATGTAAGCAAACAGCTGTCGCTGTACCAGACGTTCAACCGCTTTGGCCATGCAGGAATAATGGAAATAGGACGTTAGTTCGAAGGCAGGGTCGGGTCACCTAACTTGAAAATAGGATGAACCAGGGAGTGCTACCAGGGATCGGGAAAGTCACTGGTGGTGAGACAGGTATTGACAATGTAGAGGAGGATCGGGCCGATGGCGTCAAAACTGAGGAGAAGGATACGGATACAAATGCCATCAGACCCGCACACACCGGAACGCTTCATGGAGAACACTACCTCCCGCAGCTCGGCCAACGTGACGGCAGAGACTCGAAAGCCACAGCCACAGGCACCAACACGCGGCAAGCGACATGGCACGTCGGGAGGCATCCCGCGGCTAGACAGGTCGGCCGGGACACGTGGTCCGACGCTCACGAAATAAGCGTTCAGTTCGTCCGGTGTGACAGCTGGGAGAGGGGCAGTGCTGCTCCGTTTACTGGCGATCAGCGGGCGGACGGTACGGTATAGTATGTCTAAAAAGAATGTCCCCTCGCCACCACGCGGCGCTAGTGTCGCGAGCCGGTAGTTGGCTGAATCCGGACCAAACCACGCATTCCCATGCGCTGGGCGACAGCTACACAGTGGCTGATAGTAGCGTAAGCCCGAACCCTCGTGACACGACCTCGGGAAGGAGGGAGGGGTGTGGGCGGGGAGCGCGTGGTGCGCTCCCCCGCCCGCTAAGGAGGGGTGCGCCGCGCGGTATAGGCTGGCGGCTGTCTCGGCCAATTAAAGGGCAGGGGCCACATACCAATCCAACGAGTGCTGATGAGAGTTCGAAGGGACAGTGAAGCTTTGCCACGTTTGACACGTTTGCCACGGGTGCCACGTTTAGCGACGTGTTTGAGCCAAAAGGGAGCGTTGAAGAAAAACATCTGGTTAACCACAACGTGGTCATGAAAATAGAGTGTGCCAATGCTAGGCCTTCATGACCATAAACAGCTTTTCTATAAGTTCGCAGAGGCCACCATTGAATAACAATATCCGGATCAAAGTTAATGACGCCGAGCTACTACCGCTGCAAAAACACGCCTAGAAATTTGTGAACGAAAAATACACTCATCATTTTTGCTTTTGTTATTCTAACCCTCGCATTTGTAGGGGGTCTGATGGACCCCCCATGGTTTTTCGCGAATAACTCGCGCAAAAAGCGGCCGATCGCTAAAAAAACTTTTAGTACCCTCGAGTTGATCAACTTTACACCTACCCTGAAAATTTCATGACCCTGACCCAAATGACCTTTGACCTGTGACCTATTTCTCGAGGCCATGTTTGGCCGGAATCGCGATTCGGCGTATGACGGCTCGCATTAGCCGCGCGTTTGCAAGCTTTTCGTGGTTTCAAACGTTCAAACATGTGGGCAAATGAAATGGATGGCTGTGATGAGCATCGTTATATATACTATGTAATACGATAAGTAGTAGCCTTTGCTCATATTAATGTTCAAATAATGCACAAAATTGAATATATTAAAATAATACTGATATTTCGCCTTGCGGCATCATCAGAGTACACACATACAACTTTAGGTTTCACAAAATGCAAGAAAGAAAGATACACGTGCGACTTTACCACGGGAACAAACGCCAGCCGATAGTCAAATCTTGTCCTATATAAGAACATTGGAAGAACCTATAACATACGTTGACTACATTTTATACATATGATAACAAATACATGTAACAGTACGGTAGAGCGAAGAACAAACACACAACAGCAATAGGAGACGATGTGCAGACTGTAGAGGCCAGAGACCTATACCACACACCATGTCGGTCAGACACCAGAGGGCTACCCTAGTAGAGGCCATGTATCTAACTGATTGTTCAGACTGGGACGCCTGTCCCGAATGGCCAAAGCCTCTGCTATCTTTCTGTCTGCTGCATCTTTGCACCGGCGTATGATGGAGACAGACAGCCGTGGCTCTGACACATTGGGGTGACACTGTTCCATATGATCACCAAATGGGGTCTGCCGAGTGCGATTCGCGCCGTCACGGAAATGCTCATCGAATCTATATCTGATACACCGTTTGGTTTCACCGATATAGATTTGCGGTGGTCCTCCCAAGTCAGCACATATGGTGCACGTGATTGTGTACGATTCGATGTTGCTCCCATGCATTAGGGTGGATGTCAAGGTCACCTGAAGGTCAGGTCAGGTCATTGACTTTTGGTGACTTCGGTTCACTTTTTCGAGTTTTGCATGTTGCTCGGCTATTTTTTTGGAGCTGAATTCGAATTTAGCAATTATTTGAACATTTACGAAGTAGTTTTGGTGCCTTTGTAACATGTTACGAAGCTGTCGGAGGTGGTTGACACGTACTACGAATACCCGTCACAACTCCTACTGGCTGACCTGACCTGACCTGACCTGACCCCACCTGGTTTAAATGCTGAACGACATCATCTGTGATCAAAACTAACACGATATTCGTGATCAGCACCCCGAAAAACCCCTTAGCAGCCACACTTCACGACTTTCTAACAGGTTCCGATTTTCCCGACTTTGGGTCATTGACCTGACCTGGAAGGTCAACCAATGACCTAGGACCTTAAAATTGGGTATCATCGGCTTCCTCTTGTCACGGGCAACACGCTCGTTTTTTTCGCGAAGCTATATTCTCTCTGACAAACACTGCAGGCTGGACATGATTGCAAACTTTTTTAGGCTTGGTCAGCTAACTTGACCTGTTGACCTGACCTGACATGACCTGGGGTCAGGGCTGCGGAGTCGGAGTCGGAGTCGGAGTCGGAGTCGGTCGGAGTCGACAGTTGTGACCGGAGTCGGAGTCGGAGTCGGAGTCGATTTTAGAAACCCGAGCCGGAGTCGGAGTCGGAGTCACCGAAAATCTGTCGACTCCGCATCCCTGCTAGGTCTGCGGAGTCGGAGTCGGGAGTTGGAGTCGGTCGGAGTCGACAATTCTGCCCGGAGTCGGAGTCGGAGTCGGAGCTGGTTTTTGAAAGCCGGAGCCGGAGTCGGAGTCGGAGTCACCGAAAATCCATCGACTCCGCAGCCCTGCCTGGGGTCAAAATTTCCACATATTGTCCAAAACTAATGTACAGCAAGCTACCGCCGCCGCGGTTTATTTGCACGCAAAAAAACGCGACAGGATGGTAACATATGCCCCCCCCCCCCCCACTGGGGCGAAGGATAAAGCCTTGGCCAACGCACAAAGGATAGTTTCAGGCAAGATAAAAACATATCTGTTATGAACTTCAATATCATGATATAATTTTTTTTTAATATTTTTGGTGCCCGACCCGGGCTTTTTGTCGTTAGTAGCACACATTCATACTGGGTTAGTACACTATACACACAACAGTGGTACGAATCGTTTTCGGCACCCGCTACGCGGGACAGCCTTGACCGCACGCTTCCTGTCACGCACCCCAGGTGGCACCGCACTGGTGCGCACGCTGGGGCTATCCCGATTTCTCGGGCCCGGCAGGTCAGAGGGCTGCTCCGGGACATGAAGCGAGGCCGTGCCCTCGGGACATGTCACCGGACCGAAGGATCTGTTTAAAGGCGGATCAGGCCCGTGTATGTACGTACCTGCGGCCGGGGGCGCTGGCTGGCACAGCGTTAATCCCCACGACCGAGCGAACACTCCCCAGTTACTGCCATCTCCTGGGTAGGAGTCGGCCGAGGAAAACGCTGCCATAGGTCAGCTTTGATCCAAGGGCCTCCCACACCAAAAGTGAACGCACTTGCCAACTGCGCCACAAGGGTGGTATGATATGGATTTTAACCCGCGCCCTGATGGGGGGTCATTTTGGCCCCCCCTGTGGTTTTTCTTAAATAGCGCAAAAACGGCGGCGCGCAGCGCCGCCAAATTCTAGGTACCTTACCGGGCATCAATTTGACACCTTCACACAAAATTTCAAGTCACAGGTCACCTCAGGTCAGGAGTTATTGAGGTCAAACTGAGGTCATGTTCGAGTAAAAATGAGCAAAAAACATGACATATTGAAACGCTCACCAATTCTACAGTTAACAAGCAATTTTAAAGTTCTTTATGTGGTTGTGTAGAAAAAAGACGGCGCTACAAAACTGCTATCTGGGATTTTCGAAATTTTGGGATTTTGACCCCAAAAAATCAAAAAAATTGATTTTTTTTAAGAAAAACTCAAAAAATTTCCAAAAAATTTTCGAATTTCGAAAAAACCGGAATATATGTGATAGTCCCTGCGCTCTTCGATATACATACCAAATTGCAGATCGATACCTCGTTTTTTGGCCAAGTTATAGCGAAAAAACTGTTCAAAAATGACGACGTCAAATTTTCGAACTCAATTTTTAGCAATTCTAGACCTCGTAGCGCAAAACGGAGACCACCATTGAACTCCCCGTGACGAGCGGCATCGAATCGATACCCATTTTATGCAAAAATATCAACTTTGAAATTTGACCTAATTTGACCTGACCTTGACCTGACCTTGACCTGACCTTAACCAAAACGTGATCTAAGCTGGCCCTTAAGTCTGTCTGACCCACATAATCGCATTTGTCATGTAAAATGGACCATAAAACATGTATCACACGACACTTTCATATTGTGACCCCCCCCCCCCCCCCCAGTGACCTGACCTCTGTGACCTGACCTGGTATCAGTGACCTCAAATAGCAAAATATGTGTTTGAAGATCATTTCCCCATCGATGATTTTCAATGAAATGCATTTTACTCGATTTTACAACGCATTTCTTGAAATGCCTGTAAACGGTGAAAATTCGACCTTTGACCTGACCTGTGACGTCATCGGTTTGACCGAGGTCAATGAAATTGGGTCACAAGGTAGTTCCCCGTTGGGGCTATCCAACACCGTTTACCGCTTGTCGCTATGTTGCGTGGTTCTCGAGATCTGAGGGGGGGGCCAAAATGCCCCCCCATCAGACCGCGTTGCTCGGCAGACCCCATCTGGGCGCGGGTTAATAGAACCTTCCGAGGTCGGAGTTGGAGTTGGAGTCGGAGTCAGAGTCGATTTTTGAAGCCGGAGTCGGAGTCGGAGTCGGAGTCACCCTAAAATCCATCGACTCCGCAGCCCTGGTTATAATTATGTGAACATTAGGAGAGCCAAGTGAAGGTTTGAGTTTGTCACTTTTTAGATAATTCTGGCCGTGCTGCCTATGCATTCAGGTTTATCATCGATATTTAAAGCTAATAATTAGACGAAGTATCCAGTGGTTAGTTGCATGGTCAAGTCGACTACGGCCCTGCTCCAGGCTAAGTTGCCATTCGCGGATGCACCTGTTTTCTTGTGAGCGTGACCAGACAAATTTTCGTCTGATATTTTTTCGTTGAACAGTTTTTTTTTTTGTCTGCAGATTATCACCCGATTTTTTTTCGTTTCGCAATTTATGGTCTGTACATGTTTTCGTTCGTGCAATTTTTCGTCTATGCATTTTCTCGTCTGTGCATTTTTTGTCCGTGCATTTTTTTATGTGCAGATTTTCATCTGCACATATTTTCGTCTGAGCATTTTATCGTCCGTGCATTTTTTCTTCCGTGCATATTTTCGCCCAACATTTTTTCGACTGTACATATTTTCGTCTGTGGCCAATTCGCGGCGAAGCAGTGCAGTGCCGAAGTCAATGCCTTAGGAGAAATTACAGGCAATAATAAATAAAATATTATCAGGTAAAGTGGTTATCCCGCGACCGCCTAGGGGGGGGTCGGATCCGACCCCTTCCTTTTTTCATGAATAACTCACGACCCACTTACGCTATTAACTTAAAACCTCGTATACCTTCTCCCTAATCAATTTGACGTTTTTTGTGAATTTTTGATGCAAATTTTTCAAAAACTTATTGAGATATATCGATTTTATTGATGCAACTACATGGCTTTTTCCCTCAAGAAATGGTAAATGTTTTAAAAATCGCCAAAAATCAAGGGTGTAAGCAAATTGCAAATTAAAGACATAAATAGACGCAGCTTAATGATTTCTGTGAAATGGCTATCGCGCTGTTCCCATAAAATGCGTTTTTGACCCCTAAAAAATCAAAAAACTATATCTTTTGGAAAACAACTTATGAAAATTAATTTTTTTCAAAATTTTCAAAAAAGCGGAATATATGTTATAGAACTCTATTAGAACATTAGATGTCCCAAATTTCAACTTTCTATCTTGATTTTTGACCCCCAAATTGTAAAAAAAAAGCTCCAACATGTATAGGGCATGGTGGCGTCATAAGCATTTTCGTGAGCTTTAGGCGCTTCTGAACATCGCATGTGAAAACAAATGGCAGCATTAGATTCCTGGGACAAAGGTCGTCTAGAATAGTGCATTTTTATGTCAAAAATAAAAAAAAAATGAAAAATTGACTTCTTATTGGTCCTCACATGGTGATGTATGGTATAAACGACTTTTTATGCTTGCTGAATGCTGATGACCAGGACAGTGACTTTGGGTCACATATAACCATGACCATCGGATTCGGCGTGAAAAATAAGCCATAAAACATGTGTCGCATGCCCATGCAGCAGAAAATGAAAACCGTGACCTTTCGTGACCTGACCTGACCTTGACCTGTGCCTAGTATGAACCCTATACGCACATGATACCTTCACTGGGCCTTTGCGGTCATTTTTGGTGAGTTTCGAGCAGGAGCTATGCTATCGATTCCGCTGTCCGTAAGCCTCATCATGCAAAACCCCAGAATTTGACCTTTGACCTGGCCTTGACCCTGAAGTTGACCTCAATTTTAAAATATTAAGGGTGCTTTGGGAAGGTCTTGTAGAGACCTTTCGAACGCCACCTCGCGGGGCTCGATACGACCATTGGTTCTCGAGATTACAGGGGAGGGGGTCGGATCCGACCCTCCCCCAGGTTGTCGTGGGTATACGGAAATAGCCCAGGCGGTGCCGGGTTATGCATGAGGCTTCAGGCTTTCAATCTAGAGTAACTATTCCCTTATCTCTGATAGGCAAAAATCAGTAGGTGTACAGACGAAAAAAACATCGGACCAAAAATGTCCAGACGAAAAAAATGCACAGACGAAAAATATATACCGACGAAAAAACGTACGGACGAAAAATGCACAGACGAAAAAAATGTACTGACGAAAATCTGCGGACGACAATCTGCAGACAAAAATTGTCCGCCGAAAATCTGCTAGACGAAAAAGTGCCATGTAACCTTCTTGAGAGCCATGCATGAGCTATGAGCGTATCAATGTTCGGGAGTATATGTATGTTGTAGATTCAGTTAAAATGTTAAACCTTGGAAAAATTGTGTTGTCAATGCGAGAATTTTATTTGTAGCCCAGCCAGCACCGGATCGGGGGCAGTTCGCACACTCCCTGCAGTTTTTCGCATACATCTCACAAATGTCGGCCACTATTTTTGGCACAGTGACCTCACGTCAGACAGAGTTTGAACGCTCGTGATAGCACTGACTGAACGATAGTATGAAGAAAACATTGTTGCGTGTTTCAGACCATTACCCAGATCTGGAGAAATCTGACGGGAGGAGACAAGACAGATACGGAGCCCGTCGTCATGAGACAGAGGGACGCCATCTACACTGTGGAATCCATCCCTGGTACAGCGCCGATGGAAACGGCCAGGGAGAGGAAGCGCTGCTCGGGCCTCACCCCGTCGCCGGTTGATGGCAAGTAGGCGTCACACAGAACTTTGTTCGGGGCGCAAGGTGTTTGCCGACTGCCCGTCTGGTAACGATAGCGTACCGGGCGCGCGAAAACGCCAAATGTCCGTGCCCGAAATGGTTCGGCAGGTCGAGCGGAAGCGCGCCAAGCGACAGCTGGTCGGCCATAAGTCGCGCTCACCACGAGAGCGCCCCCGGCCCCGGGCTGCCGCCCCGCCCGGTCCGGCGCGCGCGCAGTCGGAGGTGACCTTGGAGGCCATCCAGAAACTCATCGAGGCGGGCAACGCCAACATCATAGAAGCCCTGGAGACGAGGTTTGCACAGCAGGAGCGTCGGATCGAGATCCTAGAAGCAGAATGCCATGAAAAGGAAGTTACGATATCTCAGATGCGCCAGGAGCTGGTGTCTCAGGGAACGGAACTGCAGGCACTGAAAGAAAAGGTCAACGGCATTGACATGAACAGAAGGATGTCTTCCGTCATCCTGACCTGTGATGATTTTGGTCAAAGGAAACAGGATGAGGACATAGAGACTATTGTCGTCCACGTGCTGAACAAACGCTTTCCGGACATCAAACTGTCCAAAGCTGACATTCAGGCCGCCCATCGTCTGCAGGGTAAGAGCAAAGTGATTGTCAAGTTTGTTAAGCGAGACACGCGAGATAAGCTTTTTGATCGTCGGTTCGAGCTGGCCGGTCAGCGAGGCGCTGCCGGGGCAGCACTGTTCATCAACGAGTCCCTGACACCTGAGCATCAACGCATCTACAATGAACTGCTCGTCGCCCGTAAGACAGACGGAGGTGCCAAGATAGCATCAGTATTCACCAGGCGGGGGCACGTCTACTACAGGAAGGAGAAAGGCGGCGAAAACATTCGCATCCGAGACTGGCAACACCTCCAGAGTGTCGTCCGCGGCGGGCTGCGCCCGGCGCCGGTGAGGTCGGCGGCGGCCGGCGGTCGGCCTGGCCCGGCGCCGCCCGGCGGGCCGCGGTCGGCCGGCGCGCGGGACGGGCGGCCGCGCTCACCCGATGCTTCTGAGCGCGGACCGGAGCGGCCCGAGCGGGCCGCCGGCGCTGCGGCGTCCCATAGGAGTGTGACCGGAGGCGAACTGGTGAGTGTGTCACGGGAGCCGTCCGCGGGAACCACGGGAGCTCGTCTGCGGGGGCCGCGCTCCGGAAGCGAGACAGCAGCGGATTCTGCTGCGAGCTCCGCGCCGGAGTCGGGCTCTGTGCGGGGTGCGGGGGCGGAGCGCGGCTCAAGGAACGCTGTGGAACATGGAGCGGACCCTTTGACCTGTGGATAAAGGGGATTTATTGCTCAGTCAGGGGACAGGGCTTGAGGCGTCGGTAGCCGTAGTTTACGGTGCCTGGGACCCGGTTGCGTTTAGGCAGGGGAGGGTGATAGCTTGTTCCCACGATTGTAGCATAGATCGGGTTGTGTGACAACGTGCAGTAGTTGCAGTAACTGGTGAGAATGGCAAATGTGTCGCGTAATCCATAATCGCCGTTATTAGGAGAATCCCGTAAATGCTGGAATGAAGTAGTGATTTATTAATTTCGTGTACAGATGTCTTGTGTTATTGTGTCATGTCGTTGCCGTTGGAAGTGTGGTACTAATCGTGATGTTCAGTGACGATGCATAGCAGCTCTGTGAGGCAACGGGCTCGATCGGACTGCGTAATCACTCAAGATCTAGGTAATATTGTTCTCTCTTTCGCTAGATGCGTTTCAGTTGGTTTTGATAAGATATGCACTCACTGGCAACGCCGCTGCCAAGAGCTGTATAGTGTATACCTACCGGTGGCACTACTGATATAGGGCATGTAGCCGAAGTTTATATATCTACCACAGTACTCGGCTCGCCGCGGGTCCGGCCAGCCCTCCGTGAGCGACGCGCCAGTGCCGGGCTGGGGCCTATGTTGTGTAGGTCCAGGCTGGGCGATGTGGGGAGGGAAGAGGGTGGGGGAAAAACTGCACAGGGTAAGCGTGGGATACTCATAGGATGTTCCAAACCATTAAGTGAGGCTACAAACGACGGGGGCCTTCGTTGGACGCAGCTCGTGACGTTTAATAGCGCTGCCTTCAGGCTGGGCCAGACAGCAGGCCAGCCCGGCTCGGCTCGGTTGAGTATTTGTGATGATATCTGCAAAGTACCCGATGAGCAGATATTCATTCAGTTCAGCATACATAAAAGGAGAATGCTTACTTGGATGACCTTGTTGAATATTGAACAAATACCATGGATAGGATAGCAATCGCGACATTTAACGTAAGAGGACTGCGAGATAGAAAAAAGCGTCGCACCATATTTAGGCATTTGCATATGCAATATCCCCACCATGCTGTCATTTTGCAGGAAACTCATTCATCAGCTAACATTGAATCAGCTTGGAAGAATGAATGGGGGGCCGACATTACTTTCAGTCATGGCACATTACAGCAGGCTGGTGTCGCAATTTTGTTTCCCCAGTCGTTTCGTGGTGACATCAGCGAACAATATATTTGTCCAGAAGGGCGAATCGCTGCAGTTCGAATCAGTATGGACGATGGTCGTCAATTGGCAATAATAGGTGTTTATGCCCCCGCGACGGATAATCAAGGAATCAAGGTTGCATTCCTGGAAAAATTACGCGGAGTACTTCTTGACTTCAGCGAGTTATTCTTGATAATTGGGGGTGACTTAAATATACATCTAGGTCCGTGTGATACCGGCGAAAGCAGATTTAAAGAAACCTCTGCTAGTGAAAAATTAGGAGCGCTTATGGAGGAGTTATGCCTTGTTGACATATGGAGACAACAGCATCCACAGACGCATGGGTTCACGTGGAGGCGCAGTAACCCTCTAATTCAATCCAGGATAGATTATATACTGATCAGCGCCGCCTGTCTAGTTGAATTCGAGTTTCAAATAAATATATCTGCGGGCATAAGAAGCGACCATAGTGTGGTTGATGCTGTAGGTAAAGCTGCTAACAAGCGACGTGGCCCTGGTCTATGGAGGTACAACAATCAGTTGCATGAGTCTGACCCCGTCTTCGTTGAGCTAGTACAAGAGAAGTTATGTATGGCGCGAAATGCATCGCAGCCGTACACTGCAGATATCCCGATCGGTGTTAGAGTTGAAATGCTGTTAAGTGATAGTCGAGTTATATGTTTACAAAGAGGAAAAACAAATGCATACGAACTGCGAAAGGAAGAGAAAGAATTGGTAGAGAAAGTCACAGAATTAGAAAAAGATGTTAGTAGATTGGACGATGTCCAGAGAGACGTGTACAGTATTACTAGGAATAGGTTAGACGCAATTAAAACGAAGCGTGGTGTTCAGGCCATTATTGCTTCGGGTGTTAAATGGACGGAGGAGGGAGAGAAGGTAACACGTTACTTTCTCAACAAGGGGAAGCAATTATCGGCCCTCAAAACAATCACGAGGATTTATGACCATGACCGTGAAATTGTCGGCGATCGGGCAATTCTACGGTATTGTGCTGACTACTTTAGTAAGGCGTTTTCCTCTGGAGGGGTGGATAGAGGCAAAATTCGTCGCTTTATAGAACACGATAGCATTCCTAAGTTGTCCGACGAAGAACGCGATCAGTGTGAAGGTGCTATCACTAAAGAGGAATGCAAAGAGGCACTGGACACGATGAACAAAAACAAAGCACCAGGAGTGACGGGATATACGGCAGAATTTTTTCTGTTCTTCTGGTCCGAGATAGAAGACATGATAACCCAGTATATTAATGATGCATATACAAACGACTTTTTTATTACTCAAAAGCGGGGAATAATCACATTGATACCAAAAAAGGGCGATCAGACGATCTTACAAAACAAAAGACCAATCTGCCTTCTTGATGTTATTTACAAAATTGTTGCGAAGGTCATTGCCAATAGGCTAGGTAAAGTCATTCATAAATTGGTATCGCCAGAGCAAACTGGATTCATTAAGGGGCGATTTATTGGCGAGAATCTGAGATTGATAAGTGATGTAATTGAATATTGTGAAATGGACAAAATTGAAGGGCTACTGATGGCATGTGATTACCGAGCCGCCTTTGACTCGCTTGAGCACGAATTCATATTTGCCGCGTTGGAGGCGTATCGCTTTGGAGAAAGTTTCACTCATTGGGTTAGAATTTTATATGGCGGTGCCTATTTAGCAGTTACGAACAATGGATACACATCCGAATGGTTTAGATGTGGTAGGGGCACTTTTCAGGGATCGCCACTCAGCGGAATGCTATTTGTCTTGGTTCTAGAAATACTCGCAGCAAATGTAAGAAATAACCCGAGTATACGTGGCATCGAGGTGTCAGGGGTAGAAGTGAAGCTAAGCATGTATGCAGATGATCTTACAGCTTTTATTCGGGACCGTGAATCCGCAGAAGAATTCCTGCAGGTGCTAGACGAGTTTCGCTTAGCGTCTGGACTGGCACTAAACATGAATAAAAGCAATATTATGTGGATAGGAGCATCTAAAGACGTAGAGGAGTCTATCGGAGGCATATCTGCCTCCACCAGCTTAAAAATTCTGGGGGTATACTTCAGCGCGAGTCACTCGTGCACTACACAGAATGTTGAGCCTATTTGTAGGAAAATTGATAATGTAATAAATATGTGGGGACAGAGGACACTCACGATTAAAGGACGAATCACTGTTTCTAAATCACTTTTAGTCTCGCAGTTAGTGTATTTGTGCAGCTGTGAACGGATACCAGCTAAAAACCAAGCGATGCTCCAGAGCAAAATCATGCGATTCTTATGGCGGGGCAGACCGCCGAAAGTCGCAAAGAACATATTGTGCCAAAAGATCGAGAATGGCGGTTTGAATGCTCCGAATGTTTCAGTTCTTTGCAAATCACTAAAATGTGCGTGGCTGAGACGCATATTCATATGCAAGGAGTCACCATGGCGTCGGATATTGCAGAATAGGATTGGCAAATACAAGCTAAGTGACTTGATACAATCGTGTCTGGGCAATGATGATATAAGACGGTTTAAGATTCCTGTGTTTTATAAACAACTGTTCGCAGACTTTCAGGTATATACCAACCGTCCCACCGATAATAGTGAGAATATACTAACCGAAAGATTGTGGTACAATCGAAGTATTCGTATCGGTGGAAAAACTGTATTTATAAACGGATTGTACCAGTCTGGCATTACAATGATAAACGACTTGGTTAGGAACGACGGCAGCATTATGTCGCTACGAGACCTAAAAACTGTGTTCCCAACAGCCAAAGTCGACTTCATGACGTACCAATTGCTAACAAGGGGGATACCACAAATGTGGAAGGACAGATTGGTGAATGAACGATGTAACAAGCTAAGCAGCGAAAATACTCACGTGACATTCACGATTGGCAAAAATCGATATAAAATATCAGAAATGAAGAGCGCACATTTCTATTCAGCACAATTAGGAGAGGCACAGTCATGCGCAATCAATAGGTGGGAACAGAATGGGTACCAGGTGGACGACTGGAAAAAGGTGTTCCAGATCCCCTATGTTTGTACGACATCTACAAAATTGCAAACTCTACAGTATCGCGTTCTGAATAGATTTCTGCCGACCAGGAGATATCTGTTTATTAGAAATATTATTGAAACCCCAACATGCAAACATTGCGATCGTACAGATACTATAGAACACTTTTTGTTTCGTTGTGACAAAGTTAAGCCACTATGGTCCTTCCTGTTTGATAAAATCAATGAACGATCCCTAAATACCGTCGATAATGTAATATTTGGAGCTACGAGTAAAAGCTCAGCCATAAATTTACTTATTATTCTCACTAAGCAGCACATTGTACAGTGTAAATTAGGAGAGAACTCAATTGTGCCATCTGTGCAAGGTCTGATACATTTCATTTGCCATCAAATTGAGATTGAGAGAAATATAGCGGCACGTAATGATAAACAGCAGGCATTCTCCAAGAAATGGTCCCATATGCTGAACGAGAATGGGTGCTTTACTTTGTTCACAGAAAGGCGTCGATAGTAAAAGAATGTACGATAAAGGTCGAACAGAGCCGAGCCGGCGCTGAAGAGCTGCCGAGAGTTTGTATGTCATGTCGCCAGGTGCGACCAGGGCCCCCGCCCCTAACCCATCCGGGCCAACCCGTGCCTGGCCTCCCATCATATGCTGGGGGGCTGGGCCGCCGGCCCGCCGCGCGGACCGCCAAACCGGCTCGGCTGGTGGGCGGGTCGCGGGGCGGGTCGGCGGGCAGGGGCGCCGCCTCGCGAGATGGCAGCATGGGCGCGAGGCGGCGCGGGCGGGGGCCGGCGGGGTTGCGCCTCCCCGGCTTGGCCGGGCGGGCCGCACGGCACGGTGCCCGTAGTGGGGCACGCTTTGAGGTGCCGAGGTCGTAGAGTGTGGGGAGGGGGACTGGAGAATGGTAATAGCGGGGCGTGTGTTGAGTATGGAAAAATGAATGTAACGATGTGGTGTCTTGTTTCATTCTGTTGTGTTTCAATGTGCTCAATAAATTGTGTTCCCGGAAAAAAAAAAATCATCTGTGATCAAAACTAACACGATATTCGTGATCAGCACCCCGAAAAACCCCTTAGCAGCCACACTTCACGACTTTCTAACAGGTTCCGATTTTCCCGACTTTGGGTCATTGACCTGACCTGGAAGGTCAACCAATGACCTAGGACCTTAAAATTGGGTATCATCGGCTTCCTCTTGTCACGGGCAACACGCTCGTTTTTTTTCGCGAAGCTATATTCTCTCTGACAAACACTGCAGGCTGGACATGATTGCAAACTTTTTTAGGCTTGGTCAGCTAACTTGACCTGTTGACCTGACCTGACATGACCTGGGGTCAGGGCTGCGGAGTCGGAGTCGGAGTCGGAGTCGGAGTCGGTCGGAGTCGACAGTTGTGACCGGAGTCGGAGTCGGAGTCGGAGTCGATTTTAGAAACCCGAGCCGGAGTCGGAGTCGGAGTCACCGAAAATCTGTCGACTCCGCATCCCTGCTAGGTCTGCGGAGTCGGAGTCGGGAGTTGGAGTCGGTCGGAGTCGACAATTCTGCCCGGAGTCGGAGTCGGAGTCGGAGCTGGTTTTTGAAAGCCGGAGCCGGAGTCGGAGTCGGAGTCACCGAAAATCCATCGACTCCGCAGCCCTGCCTGGGGTCAAAATTTCCACATATTGTCCAAAACTAATGTACAGCAAGCTACCGCCGCCGCGGTTTATTTGCACGCAAAAAAACGCGACAGGATGGTAACATATGCCCCCCCCCCCCCCACTGGGGCGAAGGATAAAGCCTTGGCCAACGCACAAAGGATAGTTTCAGGCAAGATAAAAACATATCTGTTATGAACTTCAATATCATGATATAATTTTTTTTTAATATTTTTGGTGCCCGACCCGGGCTTTTTGTCGTTAGTAGCACACATTCATACTGGGTTAGTACACTATACACACGGCAGTGGTACGAATCGTTTTCGGCACCCGCTACGCGGGACAGCCTTGACCGCACGCTTCCTGTCACGCACCCCAGGTGGCACCGCACTGGTGCGCACGCTGGGGCTATCCCGATTTCTCGGGCCCGGCAGGTCAGAGGGCTGCTCCGGGACATGAAGCGAGGCCGTGCCCTCGGGACATGTCACCGGACCGAAGGATCTGTTTAAAGGCGGATCAGGCCCGTGTATGTACGTACCTGCGGCCGGGGGCGCTGGCTGGCACAGCGTTAATCCCCACGACCGAGCGAACACTCCCCAGTTACTGCCATCTCCTGGGTAGGAGTCGGCCGAGGAAAACGCTGCCATAGGTCAGCTTTGATCCAAGGGCCTCCCACACCAAAAGTGAACGCACTTGCCAACTGCGCCACAAGGGTGGTATGATATGGATTTTAACCCGCGCCCTGATGGGGGGTCATTTTGGCCCCCCCCTGTGGTTTTTCTTAAATAGCGCAAAAACGGCGGCGCGCAGCGCCGCCAAATTCTAGGTACCTTACCGGGCATCAATTTGACACCTTCACACAAAATTTCAAGTCACAGGTCACCTCAGGTCAGGAGTTATTGAGGTCAAACTGAGGTCATGTTCGAGTAAAAATGAGCAAAAAACATGACATATTGAAACGCTCACCAATTCTACAGTTAACAAGCAATTTTAAAGTTCTTTATGTGGTTGTGTAGACAAAAGACGGCGCTACAAAACTGCTATCTGGGATTTTCGAAATTTTGGGATTTTGACCCCAAAAAATCAAAAAAATTGATTTTTTTTAAGAAAAACTCAAAAAATTTCCAAAAAATTTTCGAATTTCGAAAAAACCGGAATATATGTGATAGTCCCTGCGCTCTTCGATATACATACCAAATTGCAGATCGATACCTCGTTTTTTGGCCAAGTTATAGCGAAAAAACTGTTCAAAAATGACGACGTCAAATTTTCGAACTCAATTTTTAGCAATTCTAGACCTCGTAGCGCAAAACGGAGACCACCATTGAACTCCCCGTGACGAGCGGCATCGAATCGATACCCATTTTATGCAAAAATATCAACTTTGAAATTTGACCTAATTTGACCTGACCTTGACCTGACCTTGACCTGACCTTAACCAAAACGTGATCTAAGCTGGCCCTTAAGTCTGTCTGACCCACATAATCGCATTTGTCATGTAAAATGGACCATAAAACATGTATCACACGACACTTTCATATTGTGACCCCCCCCCCCCCCCCCAGTGACCTGACCTCTGTGACCTGACCTGGTATCAGTGACCTCAAATAGCAAAATATGTGTTTGAAGATCATTTCCCCATCGATGATTTTCAATGAAATGCATTTTACTCGATTTTACAACGCATTTCTTGAAATGCCTGTAAACGGTGAAAATTCGACCTTTGACCTGACCTGTGACGTCATCGGTTTGACCGAGGTCAATGAAATTGGGTCACAAGGTAGTTCCCCGTTGGGGCTATCCAACACCGTTTACCGCTTGTCGCTATGTTGCGTGGTTCTCGAGATCTGAGGGGGGGCCAAAATGCCCCCCCATCAGACCGCGTTGCTCGGCAGACCCCATCTGGGCGCGGGTTAATAGAACCTTCCGAGGTCGGAGTTGGAGTTGGAGTCGGAGTCAGAGTCGATTTTTGAAGCCGGAGTCGGAGTCGGAGTCGGAGTCACCCTAAAATCCATCGACTCCGCAGCCCTGGTTATAATTATGTGAACATTAGGAGAGCCAAGTGAAGGTTTGAGTTTGTCACTTTTTAGATAATTCTGGCCGTGCTGCCTATGCATTCAGGTTTATCATCGATATTTAAAGCTAATAATTAGACGAAGTATCCAGTGGTTAGTTGCATGGTCAAGTCGACTACGGCCCTGCTCCAGGCTAAGTTGCCATTCGCGGATGCACCTGTTTTCTTGTGAGCGTGACCAGACAAATTTTCGTCTGATATTTTTTCGTTGAACAGTTTTTTTTTTGTCTGCAGATTATCACCCGATTTTTTTTCGTTTCGCAATTTATGGTCTGTACATGTTTTCGTTCGTGCAATTTTTCGTCTATGCATTTTCTCGTCTGTGCATTTTTTGTCCGTGCATTTTTTTATGTGCAGATTTTCATCTGCACATATTTTCGTCTGAGCATTTTATCGTCCGTGCATTTTTTCTTCCGTGCATATTTTCGCCCAACATTTTTTCGACTGTACATATTTTCGTCTGTGGCCAATTCGCGGCGAAGCAGTGCAGTGCCGAAGTCAATGCCTTAGGAGAAATTACAGGCAATAATAAATAAAATATTATCAGGTAAAGTGGTTATCCCGCGACCGCCTAGGGGGGGGTCGGATCCGACCCCTTCCTTTTTTCATGAATAACTCACGACCCACTTACGCTATTAACTTAAAACCTCGTATACCTTCTCCCTAATCAATTTGACGTTTTTTGTGAATTTTTGATGCAAATTTTTCAAAAACTTATTGAGATATATCGATTTTATTGATGCAACTACATGGCTTTTTCCCTCAAGAAATGGTAAATGTTTTAAAAATCGCCAAAAATCAAGGGTGTAAGCAAATTGCAAATTAAAGACATAAATAGACGCAGCTTAATGATTTCTGTGAAATGGCTATCGCGCTGTTCCCATAAAATGCGTTTTTGACCCCTAAAAAATCAAAAAACTATATCTTTTGGAAAACAACTTATGAAAATTAATTTTTTCAAAATTTTCAAAAAAGCGGAATATATGTTATAGAACTCTATTAGAACATTAGATGTCCCAAATTTCAACTTTCTATCTTGATTTTTGACCCCCAAATTGTAAAAAAAAGCTCCAACATGTATAGGGCATGGTGGCGTCATAAGCATTTTCGTGAGCTTTAGGCGCTTCTGAACATCGCATGTGAAAACAAATGGCAGCATTAGATTCCTGGGACAAAGGTCGTCTAGAATAGTGCATTTTTATGTCAAAAATAAAAAAAAATGAAAAATTGACTTCTTATTGGTCCTCACATGGTGATGTATGGTATAAACGACTTTTTATGCTTGCTGAATGCTGATGACCAGGACAGTGACTTTGGGTCACATATAACCATGACCATCGGATTCGGCGTGAAAAATAAGCCATAAAACATGTGTCGCATGCCCATGCAGCAGAAAATGAAAACCGTGACCTTTCGTGACCTGACCTGACCTTGACCTGTGCCTAGTATGAACCCTATACGCACATGATACCTTCACTGGGCCTTTGCGGTCATTTTTGGTGAGTTTCGAGCAGGAGCTATGCTATCGATTCCGCTGTCCGTAAGCCTCATCATGCAAAACCCCAGAATTTGACCTTTGACCTGGCCTTGACCCTGAAGTTGACCTCAATTTTAAAATATTAAGGGTGCTTTGGGAAGGTCTTGTAGAGACCTTTCGAACGCCACCTCGCGGGGCTCGATACGACCATTGGTTCTCGAGATTACAGGGGAGGGGGTCGGATCCGACCCTCCCCCAGGTTGTCGTGGGTATACGGAAATAGCCCAGGCGGTGCCGGGTTATGCATGAGGCTTCAGGCTTTCAATCTAGAGTAACTATTCCCTTATCTCTGATAGGCAAAAATCAGTAGGTGTACAGACGAAAAAAACATCGGACCAAAAATGTCCAGACGAAAAAAATGCACAGACGAAAAATATATACCGACGAAAAAACGTACGGACGAAAAATGCACAGACGAAAAAAATGTACTGACGAAAATCTGCGGACGACAATCTGCAGACAAAAATTGTCCGCCGAAAATCTGCTAGACGAAAAAGTGCCATGTAACCTTCTTGAGAGCCATGCATGAGCTATGAGCGTATCAATGTTCGGGAGTATATGTATGTTGTAGATTCAGTTAAAATGTTAAACCTTGGAAAAATTGTGTTGTCAATGCGAGAATTTTATTTGTAGCCCAGCCAGCACCGGATCGGGGGCAGTTCGCACACTCCCTGCAGTTTTTCGCATACATCTCACAAATGTCGGCCACTATTTTTGGCACAGTGACCTCACGTCAGACAGAGTTTGAACGCTCGTGATAGCACTGACTGAACGATAGTATGAAGAAAATATTGTTGCGTGTTTCAGACCATTACCCAGATCTGGAGAAATCTGACGGGAGGAGACAAGACAGATACGGAGCCCGTCGTCATGAGACAGAGGGACGCCATCTACACTGTGGAATCCATCCCTGGTACAGCGCCGATGGAAACGGCCAGTGAGAGGAAGCGCTGCTCGGGCCTCACCCCGTCGCCGGTTGATGGCAAGTAGGCGTCACACAGAACTTTGTTCGGGGCGCAAGGCGCGTGCTCATTGCCAGGTGCCATGTGGTGTGATACTCATCGGACATTAGGGTGAGAGCAGTGCAGCGCACAGTCTCGTCCACATGCATTTCATCCTATCATCCGCTGAAAGCAACGCATGCTTATTACTTAGCTATGCTTAGGGTTTGGGGAACCCAGTTGGAAGGGGCAGACGATGCCGGTTGAGTGGTTTTATCAACCTGCACCCGGGTGGGCCTCTCAGCCAACTTTGCTTCCGCAGCGCTGTAGTTCTATTGGTTCCCGACTTATGCGCCGATTTATAAAAAGTTGTCAAAATCCTGAGCAAGAAATCGTGAAAATTTTACCTTTGCTGACCTCCAGTGATCTCAGCGATGACATGATCACAGAATGACCTTAATGATGCTGAAAGATTTTATAGCGAATATATATATATATATATATATATATATATATATATATATATATATATATATATATATATATATATATTGCTTTTTACCACGGTTACAACGTTTTAGCTTCCAGAGGGCAAAAACTCTCAAAATTTGACGTCTTTGCAAAAAAGGTTTTTGTATAATAGCTTTGGAGTTCAACCTTGTAGCAGGCTGATTCTACAGGCATCGCGCTTGTCTCGTCAAGACGCGTCGAATGAACTATAGGTTGACCTGAAAAGGTCAACTTAAAGATTTGACCTGAGGTCAAAGTCAGGAAAAGGTCATGTTGCATGTGATTCGATTTGTATTGCTGAAATGAACACATCCGTCGTGTTTTTAGCGCTCGAGCATGTTCATCTATCAAAAGTTATTGTAAAAAAAAAAAACTGTTGGAGACGTGTCATGGCCTGAGACGACCTCAGGGGCATAAAAGGGGTCACAGGAGCAATTTGCCAGTTCACTGCGTCATGTTCACCTGTGTGCCAATGTTTGATGGTCTTTTCGGCCAAAAGAAGAACATTTCAATTTTTCCCCATTGACTAATAATGGAGAGGTCACAAAATTGACCTGACCTTAGGTCACCAATATCAAAATTCCGAGACATGAAAATTGTTGGTACTGGTGCTTTCATGTAATTTCTCAACTTTTGGGATGTATACTGTAGAAATAGCTGAATCACAAATTTGTTTAGAGGCATGGTCACTTAGCTTGACCTGGTGACCTGACCTTACGTGACCTGGGGTCAACCATTTTACACACGATGTGAAATCGATGTATGATAAGGTGTACGAAGTTTTGCGGCTCTGCGCACCACGTTTCTTATACTCGCAAAAAAAAAACTGACAGGTGTGGCCAAAAACGCCCCCCTCCCCTCCCCCACCCGGGTGAAGGTTAAATATGCTATGCAGTATGCAGCGTAACATAATTAATTGTCATTTTATCGAATTGTGTTTCTCCATGTTGCGTACTTTACTTTTGTGCACATAATCCATTCACCTTGCATTATGTTTACGTTGCATTCATAGGAATAGGCGTGCAGAAAACTAACTGGGGATCGCTTGTGCTGCTTTTGACATTTATGCGATAGTTTTGGGTGTGTCTTACTGCAGCGTTTATATGCCACGTTAACGGGCATTTACCGTGTTCTGTGTCTGATCGTGTTCGAAAAGACGAATTCACAAAGCGGCTAATAAAACCGGAAACGGAAAACTTTGTATGTTGTAAATTTACACAAAAAATCAGCTTGGTAAAATAACACTAAAAAAGTGTTCGAATCGGTACTTTTTGGAAAACACGAAAAATGCGTAATCACTTTACATCTAATTTTGCGTTTTGATACGCGAGCTCCAGTGTATTCATGCGAAGAAATAGTAACTTATAGGTGTATTTTCACCACCCAACAGGGTAATTACTAATTGTACCAAGTCACCACCATATTTGGGTTCAATAACGGCCCAAGACGTGTATTAAAAATCAAATCAGCGTGTATCAATGCATCAATTATCTCGTTAAACTACACTGTAATCATGCTGGATTAGGTACTCCCGATTTACACGTTTTTACTGCTAAATTTTTATCTGTGTTTATAATTTGACCTTAAAAGGTCAACTTGAAAATTTGACCTCAGGTCAAGGTCATGACCTGACCGGAGAGGGTCATGTTGCATATCAGTCAATCTGCAACGTCGAGGCGAACACATCTAAGGTATTTTCATCGCTCTAGCACAATTATCGAGAAAGAGAAATCTAATGAAATCTCTCTCGAAAACTATAAATTTCGTGACCTGAGATGACTTCGGGGCAGTGGCGTTGGAACCGGGGGGAGGCTAGCGGGGGCTGAGCCCCTCTAACTTTTCGGCTGGGGGGCTCGTAATGTATTTGAGCCCCCCCCCCCCCCCATCTGGAGGAATCGAAATCGGAAATCTACCAACATAATTTCATAGATTCATACATAGGCGCGGGAACCGGGGGAGAGGGCAGTGGGGAAGCTTGCCCCCACAACTCTGCGGCCGTGGGGGCGGTGCCCCAGTACTTTTCATGAGGCCAGGAACC
Source organism: Amphibalanus amphitrite (assembly GCF_019059575.1). NCBI lineage: Eukaryota > Metazoa > Arthropoda > Thecostraca > Balanomorpha > Balanidae > Amphibalanus > Amphibalanus amphitrite. The sequence goes on along the minus strand of NW_024881528.1, from coordinate 511,165 downwards.
GTTGGGCAGCTTGCCCTCCCCAAATTAGGGGTTGTGGGTCACAAAGGAAGAAATCATCTAAGTGAAAAATCCACCTCTTTCACTGGCTCGGCAACTCATTTGGCAGATTAAAACCTTTATTCCAGGTCGCCAAAACGGTAGTTTCTTCACTCAGCTGAGACGGAATACCTCAATTTTTGCAAATGTTTTCCTTTTTTCGTTGAAAAGGCCAAGGTCTAAAAAATAAGTGAACCGATGAGAAAACTAGATTTTTGGGGTACCCTAGGTTGATCTCTATTATGGTTCAGCCCCCCCCCCCCCCAGTCTGGAAGAAGTTCCCGCGCCACTGCCTCGGGGACATAACGAGGGGTCACAGTTGCCATTTTCCGGTTCAGTGTGTCAATTTCACCTACATATCTATGTTTGAGAGTGTCTAGAATAGCGTTCGTGCAAAACAGACGCTTTTCAATTTTCTCCCATTGACTTATAATAGAGAGGCCGCAAAATTGACCTGACCTTGGGTCACAGATATCGAAATTCCGTGATATACATTTTATAGATAATGTTACTCTAATCAATCGCTGAATGTTTCAAGGCAATCGTTCAGTCGGTGTAGCTATGACAAGCATTCTTATTTTTTCAAAGGTAAGGTCACTTGGCGTAACCTGGTGACCTGACCTTAGGCCGTGTTACACTGCCGAATTTTGGCCACTCGCCGAATCACGTCGTGTAGGAAATCGGCGAACAGTTAACCGACAGAGGCGAACAGTTCGCCGACGGAGCCCGATTTGCAGAAAACGGTTGGGGGGCCCCCTAAACGTGCGCGGGTCGAAGCTGATCCATGATTCGGCGAACATCGCGAATGAATGGCGAATCTGTTGCGAATAGTCGGCGATACCTTGGCAACAAGTCGACGCACGCAGCAACATGTCGGCGGCGACTGGGCGACTGTTTGGCGATCATGTTCGTTTATTATAATTTCGCAATGTCCATTAAATTTTCATTTTTCATGAAATATTCGTGGCGGTCGTGACGAACCGTAAAAGTCGCGCGGTGGACACCGACTGGTCTGCGAAATGCCAAGACCATGGAAGAAAGATCCCGAATCGATCCGCGACATAGGATGACTTACATATTCGTGCACATTCGTGTACCGAAATTCGGCAGTGTAACAAGGGCTTTAGGCGACCTGGGTCTGAAATTTTCACAACATGTGCGGAAAAAATGCACGAACAGGTGTGCCAAAAACGGTGGCGCTCCGCGCCGCCGTTTTTTGAGATATCTGCGAAAAACTACAGGGGGTGTTCAAACACCCCTTCCCTCCGGCCCGGCGCGGGTTAAAGACATCATCTGTGATCAAAACTACCACGATATTCGTGATCAGCACTAAAAAAAAACTAGCAGCCACACTTTACAACTTTCTAACAGGTCCCGATTTTCGTCACTATTGGGTCGTTGACCTGACCTGGAAGGCCAACCGATGACCAAGGACCTTGAAAATGAGTGTCATTGGCTTCCTCTCGTGACGGGTAGCACGCTCGTTTTTTTCTGCGAAGCTCTAGCTCGATCAGGGGCCAAACGCGAGGGGGGTCGTACCATCCCCCCCCCCCCATATGCCGTCGAGGGGCGCAAAATGGCCTGTGTCGGCGAGGATTAATCATGGGTTAATAAGCTTTCCACCTACAATACCACCTCCCTTTCAAATGTATTCACACGTGCAGCTCAGCAGAATGCACGCCTCTTCAGAAGGAGCGCTACCTCTCAATACTTCTCTGACCACTCCCCCAGAAACACCTTGCCAGCTTCTAGAAATAAGCCTTTAGACAGTCGTCTTCCAAGATTACGGAAATCATAGTCAACAAGCAAAATAAATTTTTCTATTCAACAATATAGTTATATTTTTTACTCAGGCAGACACATTAGGCATTATGTTATAGGCACACACAAAACTCGCTGCTTTATCTACCTAAAGTGCGGCCCTTCAGAAAGAGGGTGGTTGTACAGATGATTTGTTTTCCTGATGATAACTTGGGAAGACACAGACACTGTAGCGAAATGGCAAACGAAGTGGTGCGATTGCGTGCGGATACGTGGGCAATGTTCGTTAGTAACCTATACGAGCAGACGTATTCATCAATGGTCAATACTAATAGATTATCGTGATGCTGGCAACCACCTGCTTAGTTTTTGGAGGACCGTACAAACACACATACACACGCACGCACGCACGCACGCACGCACGCACGCACGCGCGCGCCTAAGAGTCTCTTTCAAACATTCGGATTGATGTAAACTGTAGCGCGTATCAACTGGATCAAAATAGTTATCTGCAATTGTGAATTTGTGCACACTTAAGTGGCTGTCGCACCTTAACATTCAAATTAAGCTGAGATAGCCAAGTTTGAGTTAAGCTCGGGAAAATACGGGCTATGAAATTCATTTGACATACAACTACTTTGTTAACAAGAAAATCGTTTCCCTTTTGTGCAATAAGGGCTTTACTACATAAGGTCGTATCTGCATAGCTGTTGGTCTGATATAATACAAATCTATGTTGCTTTCGAATTCAAAACACTTGCCGATAAGAATATCCCTCAGTTATCAGTGAATAATACACTTACAAAATATATACCCAATACCCAGGGTACAAAGCCAATAATACAGTTTGTGGTAGAACACACTCTTCAGTGTTGAAGTATGAATGTTTGTGTCATTTTCGGTAAGAGGGGTAAAAGGAACTCTGCAAACTAGTGGACAGATTTCGGTAAAAATTAGTAACTTTCCATAACTCATGTCTTCAAATGAAGACACAACACGTTCGAGCTGATTCGATACCTGACTTTTTCAGGTGGGATGGTCCTTCAACTTCACATCCCTTCTGAACTTCATGTGCACTTCCCAGATGTGCATTCCGCAGATGCGCACTCGATGTTCACGTCGCAAGTTTCGTCTTTGACTTTCTGCTTGGCGCACATTTTGTCTGCATCACAATAGAGATTATCGGCACAACCGCCTTTCGTGTTAGCCTCAGTGCATCCTCCACCTTCTGCGGTTGCCGTTATGCCTTGAGATGCGTCTCCACTTTGATCTGGAGCTGGAGGTGGTTCTGAGTCTTCACTACCTGGAGGCGTGGTTGTCGTGGCGGCTGTGGTTGTCGTGGCGGCTGTGGTTGTCGTGGCGGCTGTGGTTGTCGTGATGACTTGCACTGGAGCTGGTGGTGGGCCTCCGGTAGCAGCGGCCACAATGGTGATCTCCGGCTTGGGCGGTTCCGGGCTGTTCACTGCTAGGACCAGTGAGCTGATGAGGGCCGCGGCACCGATCGCTATCAGACCGCCGGGCACCGCCAGCGGTCCGAAGGTCCGCGGGCTCACCTCGTCATCAGCGCGGCGGAGACTGCTGAGGTCAGACGTGTCCAAGAGTCGCTCGCTCGCTAAAGCCAATGCAATTTCACAGAGTAGGAGCGTTGCGAGATAGATATTGACACGTTTCATATTTATCAGGATGGCAGTTGACTGTCCGTCAGCAGTTCCTCCAGCTGACAGGCGTGAGGCGGTTAAGTATTAAGCAAAGACGGCCAACAAACTAGCTGAGTAGGGTCTGCCACTCGAGTAGTTCAGACAGCTAATTGCAATTCCAAGCGCGGGACGCCAGTGCTTCTTTCAATCTTCTCTTGAATCAGCGCTCGTGAAGGGTGTTCGTACAGCACACAGCTCTTGTCCCGACAGGAAGGTCACAAGCCGTGCTTCACCGGCGCCCAGTGGAGGAGACTGTGGTGCTCCCACCTCGCTCGGCTTAAATAGTGATCGGTGGCGCTAGTGACAGTGGCAAAAGGCCAAAAATAGATTTCGAGGGCATAGGGACTACACTGACCGCTTCGCTAACCAGGACTCACGTTTTCACTCGGTAGTGCGAAGGGTTCAGTGCAGAACACTTAACCCGCGCCCCGTAGGGCTATCGGCGGACCCTACCACCCGTAGCGGGTAGGGTCGAGTAATAGGGTCGAAATCGAGTAAATTGGTAAGTAATTGAAAACCATCGATGGTGCATTGTTCGTGAAACACATACTCTGCTATCTGAGGTCAATGATACCAGGTCAGGTCACAGAGGTCAGGTTACTGGGGGTCACAATATGAAAGTGTCGTGTGATACATGTTTTATGGTCCATTTTACATGACAAATGCGATTATGTGGGTCAGGCATCCTTTGGGGCCAGCTTAGGTCACGTTTTGGTGAAGGTCAGGTCAAGATCAGGTTAAATTAGGTCAAATTTCAAAGTTGATATTTTTGCATAAAATGGGTATCAATTCGATGCATCATGCAGCTCGTCACGGGGAGTCTAATGATGGTATTTGTTTTGCCCTACGTGGTCTAGAATTGCCAAAAATTGAATTTGAAAATTTGACGTCATCATTTTTGAACAGTTTTTTTTTTCGCTATAACTTGGCCAAAAAACGAGATATCAATCTGAAATTTGGTATGTAGATAGGAGATGGAAGGTACTATCACATATATTCCGTTTTTTCGAAACTCAAAACACTTTTTGGATTTTTTGGCTAATATATAAAAAAACGTTATTTTTATTTTTCGGGGTCAAAACTCAACAATTTCAAAAATCCGAGATCGCAGTTTTGTAGTTCTGTTACTTTTACACCTTTTATGTCTTGATAATTTTTCTGTATCTTCAAAGCTGCAGGCCTGACAGCTCTTCTCGCGATTGTCTTTTTTTTTGTTAAAAAAATGGCAGAACATGACGTCATTCTGACGTCATTTGTGGCCAACCTATCATAGCCTCTGGAAATTTTTTAGTCACAACGAAAAATTGATGCCCGGAGAGGTCCTGAGAGTTTGGTGGCGATATCTCCAGCCGTTTAGGAGATATCGACGGAAAAGGACAGGGGTGCCGTTTCGCCCCCCTCCCCCACCCCCTACGGGGCGCGGGTTAACCAGCGCACGCCGCACAGTGTGGCCGAACAACTGTGCGCTGGTTACAACTGGCGAAGTTAATCCCAGCACTGCTCGGATTCACTAAAAATGGTTCTCTGGCTCCAAAATTGACATTTACCCCACGCGTATTTAGGCCTATTGGTTCCCTAAATACGCGCCGGCCGAAGGGGGGGGGCCGAAGGCGTTACGACCCCGTCGCTGTTTCGCCCCTGATGGAGCTAGAGCCTCGCGGAAAAAACGAGCGTGTGTGCCGCTACAAGACGCAGCGACTAGTATCCGAATTTAAGGTTTCATGTCAACCTGTGACCTCTGAGGTCAGGTCAAGTGGCCGAAGACACCGTTTCGTTTATTAATAACTTCGCAAAAAAATATCACTGAGCAGTGGCGTAGACAGGGGGGGGGGCCATGGGGGCCATGGCCCCCCCTTTCCGCCCAGCCGCCCAGATGGCGCCCCAGATTAGCGCCGACTAGGCTGATGCCGTTTTACAGAGGGAACATGAATTAAAAAGCGATGTGCAGGCAGGGATCGAACTCAATATCTCTTTAGGGGTGCCTGGACACCCCAATGTTCTCCAGGGCACCCCCGGACCTGAGCCCCCCAATGTTTAAGGGCGTCCCTCCGGAAACAAGAATAGGTATTCCGAACCCCCAGGGTCGATGGCGCCCCTGAAAGCCACTGGCACCCACCTGAACGGAACAGTCGCCCCATTTAAGGTTGATTGCACCCCTCTGAAGTTCACAGCTGCCCCATTCGGCCCCATCCAAGGTCGATGGCGCCCCCTGAAACCACTGGCGCCCCTCTACATAAAGCACCCGCATTCTTCTCAAGATCACAGTCGCCCTATCCGAGATCAATAGCGCCCTCAAGAGAGCCACTAGCGCCCCCCTTGAGACTAAAGTCGTCCCGCTTGAGACTAAAGTCGCCCCATTCAAGCCCAATGACGCCCCTTGAGAGCGTCCGGTGCGCTTCTGAAGATCACAGTCGTCCTCATCCGAGGTCGCTGGCGCCCCTCAAAAGTCACTGGCGCCCATCTTAACGGAGATCACAGCTGCCTCATCTTAAGATCGATGGCAACCCTCTGAAACCAATGGCGCTCTTCTAGAGTACCCGGCGCCCCTCTGAAAATCATATTCGCCCCATCCGAGACAACGCCCCTTGAGACTACAGTGACAGTCCCCCCACTCAAGTTCAAGGCGCCCCTCTAGAGCGTCCGGCGTCCTGCTGAAGGCAACAGCGGCCCCATCCATGCCCAATGGCGCCCCTCAACGCCCTTCTAAAGATCACAGTCGCCCCATCAATCCAAGGTCGCTGGCGCCCCTCCAGACTCCGGAGCCACTGGCGCCCACCTAAACCGGGACTTCAGTCGCCCCATCCTAAATCAATGGCGCCCCTTTGAAACCACTGGTGCCCCTCTGAAAATAACAGTCGAATCATCCGAGATCAATGGCGCCCCTTCAGAGCGTCCGACGCCCTACTGAAGGCAGCAGTGACGCCATCTAAGCATTACACCCCTCTAGATCACCCGGCCCCCTTCTGAAGATCACATTCGCCCTATCCGAGTTCGTTGGCGCCCTCCAGTAGTCACTGACGCCCATCTGAATGGAGACTTCAGTCGCCCCGCCCCATTCAAGATCGATAGCGCCCCCCCCCCCCCCCCCGAGACCACTGACGCTAGGTAGGTAATTATTTGACAATGGGGCTGCCTCATCGACTCCAAGGACCCTTTTCAAGATGCAGCAGCCAGGCGGCGCCGAGCTGGGCTAGGGCCAAGCGTTTCTTATAAGGCAGCCTCGTTAGTGCCACCCCTCGTTGCGATACCGCCCCTCAATGCGACGCCGCCCATTCACCGTACAATGCCACCCCTCAAGGCAAGTGCTGCCCCCCAGCGCATTGCCGCCCATTATTGTGATGCCGCCCCCGCCTAGCAGTGCGGTACCGCCCCAGCGCGTACGCCACACCGACGGAACGATCACTTTTGAAACTTTCAGAGGTTGATAAGACTAACAATATGTATAAAATGTTTATCTCGGACTTTTGATATCCATGACCTAAGGTCAGGTCAATTTTGCGACTTCTCCATTAGGTAGGTATAAGTCAATTGGAGAAAATTGAAATGCGCCTCTTTTGGACGAATGTGGTTCAAAACCCTCTCAAACATCGGTTCATAGGTAAACATAACACACTGAATCGACAAAATGCACCTGTGACCCTTCTGTGTGCCCCTGAGGTCATCTCAGGTCATGAACGGTCACCAGCATTTCTTTGGCTATACCTTTTGATAGAGACGTGCTAAAGCGGTGAAAACACGTCAGATGTGTCCAGCTCGACGATACGGATCGGGTGATATGCAGCATGACCCTGTCCGTCAAGGTCATGACCTTGACCTGAGGTCAAATTTTCAAAATGACCTTTCAAGGTCAACGTATAGTTCATTCGATGCGTTTCGACGAGAGGAATACGATGCTGGCAAAATAAATGTCGTCACTGTCTTGAGTCAAAAGTTATTGCAGAAAACGATTTTAATAAAAACTGTTATTTTTGGAGTTGTTTCCCTCTGGAGGCTAGTGGCAGTCAGTCACTGGAGGCAGTCATGCATGTCCACAAGTAGGGGCTGCACGCACTGGACATCGAAGTGTAAAGGTGATGTGTGGAGAAAAAATCCAGAACGTATGTCAGCGTTCGGTCGCCTCTGACTGCAGTCGCTGCTGGTATGACAATGAGTTGGGATCTCATGGTGGATCTCATGGTCTTAAATGTTCAAGTCTTTCCTTTATTCCAAAAAATCGCAGCGTGTATCTTACATACGTGCGCTCTGAGATTCTAAACACGGCAACCCCGGTCGACCACAGGCTGCAGCCCACATGTCACTTCGGATCAGTGAGTGAGCCCGTATATTTTTTCTTTTTTGCAAAGAATAAAGATTCTGCCTACCGATCAACGTATAGCTATTTTACCGTTTCGAATTCGCATGGATGCGTATTTGGAGAATAAAATGTACATAGCCCGAGCTCGTTTCCTATAGCATGCTAAAAATTCATCTCTATATCATGCTAAAAATTCATCTAGATCAAGGTTTTTTGATAAAAAAAACACCAGGCTGCAAATTGCATTAATTGGATTTTATGAAAATCAGCGAAAGCTGGTTCTTATGTATTTTGCAACACCTAGTAAATCATGCATGAACATGACGTTACATTTTAGACTGACACCCCTGTCACTAGCTGACAATGGCGCCCCTCTCAAGGGAAAAAGTCGCCCCCTCGAGCACCATGGCCCCCCCTTTCGCTGATCTCTGGCTACGCCACTGTCACTGAGCCGCAATTTTGGCATCATCGTGTTCGCCTCGCTCAGTTGCGTCGAACAGTATACTTTTTGTTCGGCTAAAGTCAACTTAAGGTATTGATCTCGTGTCAAGGTAAGGTCAGAGCCCCCAGGTCACCCAGTTGGTGGAATTAGGTCATATTGCATACAGGGGCGGCGCCACGGATTTTGGCCAGGGTGGCAAGCCGAAGTAGGGGGCCTCTTCATAAGAGGGATTCCTCTTCGCCTCTAGGACCTCCTCAAAAGTGAAATGTGTGGTCGTTTGTCAGAACACAGTATATCTGCATCGCCCGAGACCGCCTGGGGGGGGGGGGGTGGATCCGACCCCCCGCCCTCCGTTTTTCTTGAATAATTCATGAAACATTTCAACTATCAACTTCAACCTTCGTATACCTTCTCACCCATCAATTTTACGCCTTGTGGGAAAATTTTGCTCATTTTTGTCAAAAGCGTTTTTAGATGTATCCATTTTACTAACGTGACTACATGGTATTTTTCGCAAAAAATGGTAAATGTTTGAAAAATCGGCAAAAATCAAGGTTAAAAGCAAAATACAAATGAAGGCGGCCAAAAGATGCCGATTGGCGAGATCTTTGAAATGGCTATCTTGTATTTCCCATAAAATGTGTTTTTACCCCTAAAAATTCAAAAAACGATACTTTTTGAAAACAGCTACTTACATCCAAAAATTTTCCAAATAAAAAATAGAAATGAAATATATGTTATACATCTCGATTAGAACATTTGATATCCCAAATTTCAACTTTCTAGCTTGATTTCAAGTCACCAAATTTTAACAAATAGCTCAAACATGTACAGGGCATGGTGACGTCATAGGTATTTTCGTGAGTTTTAGGCACTCTGAACATCGTGAGTAATGATAAATCGCTGCTTTAGTTTCCTGGGACAAAGCTCGTCTACAAATGTGCATTTTTATGTCAAAAATAAATCGAAAAATTGACTTTTTCTTGGTATTGACTTGGTGATGCATGCTTACAAACGATTTTCTATGCTTTCCATACACACTGATGACCAAGGCAGTGACTTTGGGTGACACTCGTATAACCATGACCATCGGATTCGCCGTGAAAAATAACCCTAAAACATGTGTCGCATGCCCACGTAGCAGAAAGTGATCTTTCGTGACCTTTCGTGACCTGACCTGACCTTCACTCGTACTTAGTATGACCCCTATACGCACATGATACCTTCATTAAGTTTTCGGAGTCATTTTTTTGTGAGTTTCGAGCAGGAGCTATCGATTCCGCTGTCCGTAAGCCTCATCATGCAGAAACCCCAGAATTTTACATTTCACCTGACCTTGACCCGAAAGTTGATCTCAATCTTAAAATCTTAAACCGCGCCCCAGTGGTGGTATCAGCCAGCTTCGCCATAGTGGGGGGGGGGGTATATGTTACCACCGACCTTCATCTAAAAAACTAAGAGGGTTAGTGCAGTGATCTGTGCACAGCATGCGACCCACCAAGTTTAAAACCTCTCTGACAAGTGACAAACAGTGGCGCGGGAACTTCTTCCAGACTGGTGGGGGGAGGGGCTGAACCATAATAGAGATCAACCTAGGGTACCCCCAAATCTAGTTTTCTCACCGGTTTTAGGCCACTTATGTTTCAGACTTTGGCCTTTTCAATAAAAAAAAACGACAAAATTGGCAAAAAAGTGAGGTATTCCGTCTCAGCTGAGTGAAGAAACTACCTGGCGTTTTGGTAGCCTGGAGTAAAGGTTTTAATCTGCCAAATGAGTTGCCGAGCCAGTGAAAGAGGTGGATTTTTCACTTACATGCTTTCTTCCTTTGTGACCCACAACCCCTAATTTGGGGAGGACAAGCTGCCCAACGGTTCCTGGCCTCATGAAAAGTTGTGGGGCACCGCCCCCACGGCCGCAGAGTTGTGGGGGCAAGCTTCCCCCACTGCCCCCTCCCCCGGTTCCCGCGCCTATGTATGAATCTATGAAATTATGTTGGTAGATTTCCGATTTCGATTCCTCCAGCTGGGGGGGGGGGCTCAAATACATTACGAGCCCCCCCCCCCAGCCGAAAAGCTGGGGGGGCTCAGCCCCCACTAGCCCCCCCCCCCGATTTCCGCGCCACTGGTGACAAACACTGCAGGCTGGACATGATTGCAAACGTTTTTAGGCTTTGTTAAAGCCGAGTATCTTTTTATGTTGGCTGCAAAATGGATCTTAATCTGTCGAGTTTTTCTTCTGTTGGCAGGTATCTTATGTTAACGGCACATGTCTTATATATGTTTCTAGCGTTTGTCTCGTGAGGTCAGATTTAATTTGCTGATTCAATTGTTGTTTCGTTGGCCAGAGATTATGTTATTTTTCTAGGTTTTGGTATCGCTTTTTTGTCATTTTTATGTTTTATGCTTTTGCGTCCGTTTACAAAATCACCAAAGGACAGTGAGCGGGTGAGCGGCGCGAAGCGGGACGAATTGAACGAACTTGAACGAACGAACCTGAACGAACGAACCTGAACGAACGAACTTGAACGAACGAACCTGAACGAACGAACCTGAACGAACGAACTTGAACGAACGAACCTGTACGAACGAACTTTACGAACGCGCTTATACGAACGCCAACGAATGTTAAATCGGCGGTGTCAAGTTCTTGCCGGTGGCTGCAGAACCTGAAACAATCCGTGAGTTTTCTTTGCGTTTATGTGTTTGTGTGCTATGTGTTTCGTTTTATTTGGTTACTACTTCTATCGTACTTATATTTGGTTACGTCTTATATCGCTGACTGTCTTTTTTAATTGTCATACTTATGGACCTGTTGGTGTGTTTTGTTTCTTGCAGAAAACCGTTTTTAAATACAATGAGTATTGGATCCTGAGGCTCCACCGGTAAAAGTTTTGGATTGTGGCTTGGTATCGTCTTACTCCGGAAATTAAGAAATCAAGTTGAATCCGATGTTCGTCAGTACGAAAACTGCAAGAAGAATCAACAAGGTGGATTAATTCGATTCTGATATGTGTGAGAGGCACAGTAAGTTCTGCAAGACCTTCAAATCTATCATCCCAAAATCTAAGGTACAGTGGCTTCATATTATATTCTTCGGCGTTCTTCAGCAACCTCACGGCCGTCTTCTGGAACCTGCTGGGTAGGGGTTCGGGCTTCTGTTGTTGGGTTAGCTTAGGCCTCTGTCTGTTGTTGGGCTGGTTTGATTTTCTGTTGTTAACGAATACGATTACGAATTGCGCATTGCGACATAGGGCGAGTAGTGCTACTAAGTACTAACTGTTCGGTAGTAAACGAACTTATATGTATGTACACGTACTATCGAACAAGATCACGAATTGCTTGATGTTGAGGTCTTGTAATTTCGTTTAACTGAACTTTTAGTAGATAATTTGCGTGACATGTAATCACGTTCTCACTGTCCTTTTATCCCTTTAGCCCAACGTTTTGTTATTGTTTTTTTTTTTTGTTTTTACGTTTTGTTTTTTCATAATTCCATTATTCTTAATTCCTTTATTCTCTTTGTCTTGTTATTTTTAACATATTATTAGCACTTATCGGCTAGCCATCTATTGTTTACTATTTCACCATATTTGGCTTAGCATCCATTTTGCAAGTCAGCATACACTGCTACCCGGTGCTATACACCCAACTTTTAAACATGTCGGGAAATTTCAACAATATAACTCGGGGGCAGTTGCGAATACTGCTTGATAAGATGGGACAGGATACACAAGGGACAAAATCTGTTTTGATTGAGAGACTTCAAACTTGCCTAAAGGAAGATAATTCTGCATGCCGCTCAAATAGCCCAGTCGTGCCTTTACAACCGGACGCTGATGACGTGCCAAGGCTTAGCACAAGATCACCATTAAAACCTCCCGATATTTCTGGCCTCGAGGCAGCACGTATTCATTGGGAAGTAAGTTCACAAGCTTCGGCCTCGTCTTCGATAGTCTCCGAAAGAGTACGCCGTGCAGGACTACAGGCTAGGGCATCATATTTAGAGCAGAAACATTTGCTAGATCGCCAAGCGCAGGAACTTAAGGCTAGGCAGGAGATGTTGGAGTTGAAAATGCAAATTGGGGAAGTCAGTGCGAGGGAAGCAGCGTTAGAAAGGGAGGAGGAAGGAATTGCAATGGGTTTTCAGGAAACTGAACGTGATGACGCCGCGTTTCGGGATAACGCGCCAAACATGCAATATGTTTCTCATTCTCCCTCAGCTCATTCGCCCTCAGCAACTAGGGACCACTTAGATGACGTTCATGCCTCACAGTCAACCCAATCGAACGTGCGTAGCGACATAAATCCTTCTTATGACCTGGCTAGACGACTCCATCTTCCTCCTTTGGAGATTTCAACGTTTGATGGAGATTTAAGTAAATATAAATGTTTCATGCGGGCTTTTAAGTCAAATATTGCTACAAAGGTAGATGATGAAGATGAAAAATTGCATTATTTATACCAATACACTTCCGGACGACCAAGGGAGATTGTCTCCACATGCTTACACCTGCCACCAACGAGAGGGTTCGTGGAAGCGGTAAGTTTGCTGGATAAACGTTACGGGTGTCCGTTTCAGGTGGCGTCGGGTCTGGTCGATACCCTGATACAATGCCCCGCGGTGAGGCTCGATGACGTCCAGGGATTAGAAACGTTTGCTATTCAGTTGAGGGGAACCATGAATGCCTTGTTAAGCCTCCCATGCGGAACGGATTCAGTCGACATCAAAACCGTCCGTTTGCTCTTAGACAAACTGCCTTCGTTTTTTAAGGATAAATGGCGGATCAAAGTCGATGATATTGAACAAACAGAGCAGCGAAAATCAGACTTTAGAGACTTTGTTTACTTCATTGAAAGGGAGGCGCGCATTGCATCCAACCCGTCATATGGGAGACATTTAACAAATGTAACGAAAAATTACCAAGATAGAAAACATGAAAGCAAATATCACGCGAGAGGGACACTTTTAGCCGGTAACGTCAGCTCTCATCACTCCTCGTGTCTTTATTGTCAGCAGGATCATGAAGTCGCCGAGTGTCCAGAGTTGAGAATGCAGAGCAGAGATGTCAAAATGACGTTTATACGGTCAAATAAGCTTTGCTTTGGTTGTTTGTTACCGAATCATTTAAGCAAATATTGTGAAAATAAAAAGATTTGTACAGAATGTGGGAGTCGGCACCCAACTATCCTTCATTTTGACCGAAAACAAACTCCACTCTCAACAGTCACTTTGGGCCATCTTGCATCAAGTGGAGGAGCAAAATTGCAAGTCGTACCAGTGTGTGTTACGTTATTCGGGGTGACGAAGTTCACGTCTGCCTTTTTGGACTCCGGCAGCACACATTCGTTCATTTCAAGAAATTTACTCGCTAGTTTAGGGGTTGAACCAGCCGAAAGTACTTCAATTACTCTTTCTACTATCAACACAGATCACAAATTTGAAACATGCGTTGTTTCGAAGGTTACCATGGAGGATTTACAACACAACAATAAATTAGAACTTCCTCCGTTATTTGTTCTAAATAAGATCCCAGTGTCCATCGAGGATGCCCCGAACGTTAGAGATTTAAACAAATGGCCGTACTTGAGACAAAACGGGGTATACTTAGAAGAAAACTTTAAGCACGACGTAGGCCTTCTACTTGGGAATAATGTGGCGGCGGTGATGGAGCCGTTTGAGGTGGTTCCCAGTCAGAACGGCGGGCCATTCGCCGTGAGAACCAGGTTCGGATGGGTCCTAGGTGGAGTTGATAAGGATTCTCCGGTTCGTCTGAAAGTTAACCAATTGCAAGTGGCTCTTGACGACGTTTATGGTAATAGGGCTGAATATCGGTTGGGTCTGTCCGCAGAAGACATTAGGTGGCACGAAATGGTAAAGGGATCGTGCCAGCTGATAGATGGTCGGTACGAAATAGCCCTGCCGTTTCGTGATCCAAGTCTTAAACTTCCAAACAATAAGTATGTGGCTTATAGGCGCCTTGTGCAACTGAAGCGCAGATTCGAGAATCAGCCCCATTTCTTGAGAGAATATGCCAAGCAAATTGATAAACTGTTAGACAACGGCTACGCTGAAAGAGCTCCCGATCTCTCGAGCAATGCAGAAGGTAGGATATGGTTTGTGCCCCATCACGGAGTCGAACACCCTGTTAAGAAAGGCAAATTACGCGTTGTTTTTGACTGCGCTAGCTCCTTTCAAGGAAGAAGTCTAAATGAGGAGCTTTTACAAGGACCTGACCTTACCAACACCCTGACAGATGTTCTTCTTCGTTTCCGACAAGAACCCGTTGCCTTCATGGCGGACGTCGAGGGTATGTTCTTACAGGTGAGGATTCCCGAGAAACAGCGTGATTTTTTGCGTTTCCTATGGTGGCCCAATGGAAACATCGCCTCGAATCCTAAGGAATATAGGATGACAGTACATCTTTTTGGCGCTGTTTCCTCTCCTAGCTGTGCAAATTTTGCGCTTCGTCGCACCGCTCTAGACAATGAACGGTTGTACGACCCATTGGTGTCTAGGACAGTTCTTAATAACTTTTATGTGGATGATTGTCTTGCATCGACTGGAAAAGAAGATGTTGCTGTGAAGCTGGCATCTGATCTTAAGCAATTGTGTCTGAGAGGTGGATTTAATCTCACCAAGTTTGTTAGCAATAGCGTTACAGTTTTGAAATCCATTCCAGAAGTTGACTACTCGCCCGGTATCCAAACACTAGATTTGAAATCAGATTCTTTGCCTTCTGAGCGAGCCTTAGGCGTTGGCTGGAACGTTCGTTCTGATCGCTTAGAATATCAAGTTGACTTGCAAAAATTTCGGGGCAAGCCTGTCACAAGACGAGGGCTTCTGTCCGCCACAGCAGGTCTTTATGATCCACTGGGGCATGTTGGTCCGTATGTAATGCGGGCCCGAATGCTCTTACAAGAGCTGACTCGCCTTCGTTTAGGTTGGGACGATGAGGTGCCATCCCACTACCACAGACAGTGGAAGCAATGGTTAGCAGATCTAGAATGTCTATCCCAGTATAGTCTTCCCAGGTGCATATGTTTCGGTGGCCTTTCCTCTGCCGTCCTCCTCGAGCTGCATCACTTTTCGGATGCCAGCGAAAGGGGGTACGGGGTGGCCTCGTACGTGCGAGCCGTCAATGGAGACGGTCAACTGTCTTGCAATCTTTTGGTTAGCAAATCCCATTTAGCACCAATTAAGCCTCTCAGTATCCCAAGGCTGGAGCTTTCTGCTGCAACACTAGCTGTCAAAGTCAATTTAGAAATACAAAGAGCGTTTCCATTCGATTTTAAGCCAGACATCTTCTTCTGGACTGATAGCACTACAGTGTTGAAATATATACAGAATGAGGCAGCGCGATTTCATGTGTTCGTGGCAAATCGTTTGGCAGTTATACGAGACGGCTCTTCAATAGACCAATGGCGATGGGTTCCTTCGGAGTTAAACCCAGCCGACATTTTGTCACGCGGGTGCGATGGAACTACCCTTCTCAAAGAGTGTATGTGGCGTCAAGGTCCATCGTTTCTACTTGAATCACGGGAGAAATGGCCCCGATTCCCTGTCTTAGAAGATAATGCAGAGGACCCTGAACTAAGAGTGACCACTGTTGCATTAAACAGCCGAACAGAAAACGAAACAAAGATTCAAAAGAATTCGAGCATTCAAAAGTTGATTGATCATTATTCCTCGTGGCAGCGTCTGAAGAGAGCAGTTGCGTGGGTACGACGCGTTATAGACACATTGGCTGGTAAACAGAAATTAGCACGGGCATCAGAGCTGACTGTAACAGAGCTTAAGTCAGCCGAGAATATTATCATCAGGGAACTTCAGGGTCAGTACTATGCGGAGGAGGTAGAGAATCTGACAGCAGGACGGGAAGTGCGGCGGTCCAGCAGCCTTGTGTCTTTGGACCCCACGTTGGAGGATGGTCTTCTGAGAGTAGGAGGTCGTTTAGGGCACGCGATGGGCGTGGCCTATGAAAGTAAACATCCTTTGATCATTCCAAATAAAGGGCGAATTCCGGAATTAATCATACGGGATATTCACGAGAGGGTTGGCCATGCAGGTCGTCAATGTGTCCTGGCGGAATTGCGTAAGAGCTTTTGGCTAATCAAAGCCAATACGGCGGTTAGGAGATGTCTCCACCAATGCCTCCGCTGCCGCAGGCTTTTTCGTACTACGGAGACGCAAAAAATGGCTGATTTGCCTGCAGATCGAATACAGCAAAGTGAGCAGCCATGGGTGAGTACCGGGGTAGATTATTTTGGACCATTCTATACCAAGAGAGGGCGTGGACAGGTCAAACGTTACGGTGTCATTTTTACATGCTTGGCCATTCGCGCCGTCCACCTGGAAGTAGTCGAAAGTTTGTCGTCCGACTCTTTTATATGCGCCCTAAAGCGCTTCGCGGCCAGGCGGGGCTCACAAATAAGAATCATGCGTTCTGACAACGGGACAAATTTTGTGGGAGCGGATCGGGAGCTGAAAAAAGAGCTCGAGTTTCTTGTTCAGCATGAAGCCCAAATTCGGAGAGACTTGATAAATCGAGGTATTGAATGGCGTTGGAACCCCCCTGGTGCCTCTCACTTCGGAGGCGCATGGGAGCGATTGATTAGGAGTGTTCGTAAGATACTGAGCGGTTTACTCAGGGAGCAAACATTTACTGACGAAACACTAACCACATTCCTTTGTGAAGTGGAAAGCATTATGAATAATCGACCCTTGGTACCAGTGACAAGTGACCCTCGAGACGACCTGCCGCTAACGCCCAATCACTTGCTGCATTTACGTTCTGTTTTGCTACCAGCCTCAATGGTGACAGATATAGATGCGTTTAGCAAAAAGAACTGGAAACGAGCATCGTTCCTTGCAGAGCAGTTTTGGCGACGTTGGCGTGCGGAATATCTCCCATTACTTCAGCCACGGGCCAAGTGGTCAAGGCTCCAGACAAATTTGCAGGTAGGCGATGTGGTGCTTATTGTTGACAGTTCAGTTCCGCGGGGTGTGTGGCCTCTTGGCTTGATAGAAGAGGTCAGAACAAGCACTGACTCGAGGGTACGATCCGTCAAAATCCGGTGTAAAGGTACCACGATTTGGC
The DNA here is from genome assembly GCF_019059575.1 of Amphibalanus amphitrite. Classification (NCBI taxonomy): domain Eukaryota; kingdom Metazoa; phylum Arthropoda; class Thecostraca; order Balanomorpha; family Balanidae; genus Amphibalanus; species Amphibalanus amphitrite. The sequence goes on along the minus strand of NW_024881528.1, from coordinate 493,838 downwards.
GGCCTGTTCAAAAGCTAGTTAAAATCACGGAAAGTTAAAAATCTCTCAATCTGAATAAATTTGATCCCATAGTATCAAATGGGCCGGGTGTTAAAGCCGAGTATCTTTTTATGTTGGCTGCAAAATGGATCTTAATCTGTCGAGTTTTTCTTCTGTTGGCAGGTATCTTATGTTAACGGCACATGTCTTATATATGTTTCTAGCGTTTGTCTCGTGAGGTCAGATTTAATTTGCTGATTCAATTGTTGTTTCGTTGGCCAGAGATTATGTTATTTTTCTAGGTTTTGGTATCGCTTTTTTGTCATTTTTATGTTTTATGCTTTTGCGTCCGTTTACAAAATCACCAAAGGACAGTGAGCGGGTGAGCGGCGCGAAGCGGGACGAATTGAACGAACTTGAACGAACGAACCTGAACGAACGAACCTGAACGAACGAACTTGAACGAACGAACCTGAACGAACGAACCTGAACGAACGAACTTGAACGAACGAACCTGTACGAACGAACTTTACGAACGCGCTTATACGAACGCCAACGAATGTTAAATCGGCGGTGTCAAGTTCTTGCCGGTGGCTGCAGAACCTGAAACAATCCGTGAGTTTTCTTTGCGTTTATGTGTTTGTGTGCTATGTGTTTCGTTTTATTTGGTTACTACTTCTATCGTACTTATATTTGGTTACGTCTTATATCGCTGACTGTCTTTTTTAATTGTCATACTTATGGACCTGTTGGTGTGTTTTGTTTCTTGCAGAAAACCGTTTTTAAATACAATGAGTATTGGATCCTGAGGCTCCACCGGTAAAAGGCTTGGTCAGTTAACTTGACCTGGTGACCTGACCTGACATGAATTGGGGTCAAAAATATCACACATTGTCCAAAATTAATGTACATACAACAAGCTACTCCAAGCGGCGCGGCGCTACGCGCAGCGGTTTATTATTCGCACGCAAAAAAAAAAAAAACGCGACAGGGTGGTAACACATGCCCTCCTCACTGCACTGGGACGAAGGTTAGGAATGCTTTGGGAAGGCCTCATAAGCCGTTTTCACGACGGAATAGCGGGTACCTAATAGATGCCTGTTTGGTCCTTTGATACCTCAGGAATTTTAGTAGTTTCCTTTGATGCCTCAGGAATTTTAGGAGCTCTTTGTAGTAGGTTTTCTACCTTTGGAATAAGTGGCCCGTTACTTTGCGGTTTTTCTACTAAATATTACATTAATTTATTTTATCTAAGGGTTAACCACTCACGCAAACCTAAAGCGTAAGCACGTTTATGAAATTAGCATATCTATGTATATAATGCTAGTACAATGATAAGGAAATATACTGAGCTGCCAGCTGCGGGTGACCGAGCTCTCCCAATTCCACGCTGGCTTGGCTTTGGAGCCGCAGCAGACGGCGGAAGTCAATGTCACTGCTAAGGCGGCGGCGGATTTGATGCGCCCGGCCATCACCATGGCTGACCGACTACCGAGCTCTCCCAATTCCACGCTGGCTTGACTTTGGAACCGCAGCAGACGGCGGAAGTCAATGTCACTGCTAAGGCGGCGGCGGATTTCTTGCGCCCGGTCACCACCAGGGCGCGCGCAGCGTCGGGCCGGTGAAACAGTAGACGCGTTTACATAGGGTTTGTTGCAAGCTTATATCTCCGTCCGTGATGTTGCAAAAGATGCCAATGGTGCTTAACAATTTACAAAATGATCCCTTCTAAATATTTGAAGAACACTGCATCGAAATTATCGCCAAATTAACGAGCTAGAGCCTCGTCAAATATGCTATGTAAACCGGGTTAGTATCTAGTTGCCAGGCTGATTTGATCCCTCATAGTTGAAAGGTGAGCTACTAGAACCGAAAATTGACTTGTTTGTAAATAAATAAGCAATTTGATGGCCAAAATCTCCTGGATTACAGCTTTTAAAAATATTTTGAAGGCAAAAGACTTTAGTTGTAAGGATTTTAAGGCCCTAAAAGGTTGGTATTTTCCCGTTATCAAATAGGTTCCACCGCGAAAGTTCCGTCGTGAAAACGGCCAATGAGACCTTTCGGACGCTCTCTCACGGGGCTCGATACGACCACTGGTTCTCGAGATAGCAGGGGGTCAAATCCGACCCCTCTCCCCCCCAGCCTGTCGTGGCCACACACACCCACACCCACCCCCACACCCACACCCACCCCCACCCCCACACCCACACCCACACCTACACCCACCAGTATGCCTGGGAAATGTTTTCAAGAGCCAAGCTGCGTCGGCAACCGATGGGAGGCTCCAGAGCCCTCGGTGGTACTCTGTTTGGCTTAAATAGTGTAGTAAACATCCATGCCGGGGAAGCAATCCGTTAAAATTCCCACGTTACCAGGTATTTTGCCACAACTCGATCGGCCAACAAACTAGAAGGGGTGTTTAACCCGGCAGTTCGAAGGGTTCATAGGCAAATTATCCCTGTGCCTTTTATGTGAAGAGGTGTGGTCAGGCAAGGGTGACAGAGAGCAGCGTTCTTGTGGTTAGAAGCATCAGCAGTCGTGATTGCATCAGCTGATGGGACATTTCAACCCTCATCTGGCTTATTGGTACTCGACGTAAGTGTGTACACATGGTACAATAACGTCGTATTAGGTGTAAGTATTCCTGATTTAACAGCAATATCTCATAGCTCTTGCTATCATACACAGGAAATCATACCAGAAAGACGTACGATGCTCCACACTGTCGATCAAACTCCCTTTCAGCTTCACTCTCGTCGGGTTGATCGTTTTTTGTCATACAGGTCAAGGGAAGAGAAAACAAACCCCTCTTCGTTTTGCTCCTTATTGAGCTAAGGCTAAAGCGGAGGAAACGAGCGTGTGCACAGTTACGAGACACGGTGAATGGTAGGTACCTAATTTTAAATATCGCGGGCACGGAGGCGTTTTTCGACCCCCAACCATGCCATTTCCACCCATTCCACACACACTGACGAATTTTTGCGATAGCTTCCGAAGGCGTATGGGTTATTAGCAGGAAGCTTTTATTACCTTTTTCCATCAATTTGACATCTTCTAGAGTAAAAAAATGGACCTAGCCCCATATAATACGTCACAGGGTCAATTTCCCTTTTTTCTAGACTCTTGCACGAAAATTCGCCCACGCAGACGTGGTCTTTGCTTCATATAGGCGCCATAAATAGAGGTTTAGATATAAATGCAAACTACGAGCACAGTTGTGTAGCATATGACTTAGGAAAATAGCAAAATAATTTTTGGTGACTTGAGGTCAGAGGTCAGGTTAGCGACCCGGAGCTGGGGCTTTAGTTTTTGCAAATAACTAACTAACATAAAATGGTCATTAAGCTAAGGCAGTGTAATCAATGCATTTTTTTTGGGTAAAATCTTGGAGTGGCATACCTATACATACGTTGCATTTAAAGGTCAAGCTTTTTGAACTCATGTGACCTCAAATGACCCTTGGTTGATCTTGACAAGTGATAGATCTCATGTGATGTATTCGTAACGTTGATGGGGGGGGCATTTTGCCCCCCCCCCCCCTAAGATCTCGAGAACCACGCAACATAGCGACAAGCGGCAAACGGTGTTGGATAGCCCCAACGGGGAACTACCTTGTGACCCAATTTCATTGACCTCGGTCTAACCGATGACGTCATAGGTCAGGTCAAAGGTCGAATTTTCACCGTTTACAGGCATTTCAAGAAATGCGTTGTAAAATCGAGTAAAATGCATTTCATTGAAAATCATCGATGGGGAAATTTCGTCAAACACATAGTTTGCTATTTGAGGTCACTGATACCAGGTCAGGTCACAGAGGTCAGGTCGCTGAGGGTCACAATATAAAATATCATATGATGCATGTTTTATGGTCCATTTTATATGCCAAATGCGATTATGTGGGACAGGCAGCCCTTGGGGTCAGTTTAGATTATGTTTTGGTGACGGTCAGGTCAAGGTCAGGTCAAGGTCAGGTCAAATTTGGTCAAATTTCAAAGTTGATATTTTTGCATACAATGAGTATCGATTCGATGCAGCTCGTGGCGGGGAGTTCAGTGGTGGTCTTTGTTTTGCGCTACGTGGTCTAGAATTGCTAAAAATTTAGTTCAAAAATTTTTACGTCATCAATTTTGAATAGTTTTTTCGCTATAACTTGGCCAAAAAAGGAGGTATCGATCTAAAATTTGGTATTTGCATCGAAGAGCGCAGGGACTATCACATATATTCCGTTTTTTTGAAATTCAAAAAATGTTGGGAATTTTTCGAGTTTTTCTTTAAAAAAAAATCTTCTTTTTTTGGGGGGGGTCAAAACCCTAAAATCTTGAAAATCAGATATTGCAGTTTTGTAGCGCCGTCATTTTTATACACAACCACATAAAGAACAATAAAATTACTTGCAAATTGTAGATTTGGTGAGCGTTTCAAGATGTCATGTTTTTTGCTCATTTTTACTCGAACATGACCTCAGTTTGACCTCAATAACTCCTGACCCAAGGTGACCTGTAACTTGAAATGTTGTGTGAAGGTGTCAAATTGATATCCGGAAAGGTATCCAAAATTTGGCCGCGCTGCGCCCCGCCGTTTTATCGCTATTTAACCCTCGCCAGCACAGGCCATTTTGCGTCCTTCGACGGCACAAGGGGGGTTGGTACGACCCCCCTCGCGTTTGGCCCCTGATCGAGCTAGAGCTTCGCGGAAAAAACGAGCGTGTTGCCCGTCACGAGACAAAGCCGATGATACCCAATTTTAAGGTCCTAGGTCATCGGGTGACCTTCCAGGTCAGGTCAATGACCCGAAAACCGGGAGAATCGGGACCTGTTAGAAAGTCGTAAAGTGTGGCTGCTATGTGGTTTTCCTGGGTTCTGATCACGAATATCATGTTAGTTTTGATCAGAGATGATGTCTTTAAGCATTTAGACCAGGTCGGGTCAGGTCAGGTCAGGTCAACCGGTAGGGGTTGTGACGGGTATTCGTAATAAGTGTCAACCGCCTCTGACATGTTACGAAGGCACCAAAACTACTTCTTAACCCGCGCCCTGCTGGGGGGGTTTTTGAACACCCCCCTTATGGTTTTTCACGAATAGCTCAAAAACGGCGGCGCGGAGCGCCGCCGTTTTTGGTGCACCTTATCATACATCAATTCTACACATGTTGTGAAAATTTCAGACCAAGGTCATTCAAGGTCAGGTCGCCAGGTCACTTGAAGTGACCTCACCTCATAAAAAGTTTCAATGTCTGTCATAGCTACACCGAGTGACCGATCACTTTGAGACTTTCAGCGATTGCTAAGAGCAATAGCATGCACAAAATGTATATCTCAGAATTTTGATATCGATGACCTAAGGTCAGGTCAATTTTGCGACCTCCCCATTATAAGTCAATGGGAGAAAATTGAAATGCGCCTCTTTTGGACGAAAGACATTATAAACACTCCCAAACACCGAATTACAAGTGGTTTAGACACACTGAACATGAAAATGGTGTCCGTGACCCTTGTTTATGCCCTGAGGTCATCTTAGGTCACGAATGGTTTCTAGCAGTTTTTCGCAAATAACTTTTGATAGAGGCATGCTAGAGCGATGAAAATGCCTTAGATGTGTTCAGCTCGACGATACGGATCGACTGATAGGCAACATGACCCTTTCCGGTCAGGTCATGACCTTGACCTGAGGTCAAATTTTCAAGTTGACCTTTCAAGGTCAAGTTATAAATCATTCGATGCGTCTTGACGAGAGGAACACGATGCCGGTAAAAGTAAGCTCGTACAAGGCTTGGGTCAAAAGTTATTGCAGAAAAACTGTTTCCGAAAAAAAATCGGTTATTTTTGCAGTTTTTGCCCCCTGCAGGCAAAACCGTTGACGTTAGGTCAAATCTGAGAGAATTACTCAGAAAGGGCGGTAATAGGGCTATCGAATGCGCTTTTCCGCGGCGCTGTAGCTCTATTGGTTCCCGAGTTATGCGTTGGCTTCTTGGAAATTTTCGACATTTGACCTGGAAATCGGCGAAATTTTGCCTTCAATGACCTCTGGTGACCTGACCTTTGACCTGCCCAAAAAATTGACCGAAGTGATTTCGTCATTATTTTTGATGCTCTTTCAAACGCCGCCTTCCGCGTATCGCCACGTGGCCCAGGAGCCGAGTTACAAGGGGGGGGGGGGTTCAAACACCCCCCAGCAGGGCGTGGAAATCAAGGACCCCCAGCCGGGCGCGGGTTAACCCGTGCCCCACTGGGGGGGGGGCTATTCATTAGGGTGTGTCGACAGAGGGGTTTTTCTCACAGATTCGCGTTAGACAAAGATATAAAGTGGCGCGAGCATGCCAAAACACTAGCCCTGCAGTTGGTTTTGCGTAAAAATGCGATTTGACGAGGCTCGGGCAGGTCGAAGTTACAGCGAAAAAGTCGCAGTCGACGGTGCTGCCACCTACATTGCCAATAACTATCATATCGTGATAATTGGGGTAGTTTCAAATGAGAACTGACTTCTATTTTTGTTTAAACTGCTTAAGAAGAAATAAAACAATTCGGAAACATACATTTTTCCCAAATATCGCGTTCCATTTTTTCCTGTTGAGTTGTTAGGAAAGTGGTAAATTTCAAGGTTGACGGCTAAAAAACGAAACAGGAGGAACAGAGCAGGAATCACCAAGACGTGTGCCGCGCCGATGCTGTAGATAAGGGGTGAGCAACAGAACCAGCATCGCCGTTCCGTGCTTCTATCCTCAGGATACTGAAATCCTTCTCCTCCACGCCGCAACACCCCTCCGGGCTGGACAGGCAACTTTATCTCATGCGGGCTGCTCCCTTGGAGCGGCACCGCTGCTCCCGAGGGAGCGCACCCCGTAGCCGGGTGCAGTGAGTGCCTTGGGGCTGGGTGGCCTGTCCTCTGGACGGGCTCAGCCACGGCAACTCACTAGGGTGCCTGCCCAGACCAATGTCTCCCCCTTTATCCTATCATCCTCCTGGCTCTGAAATGGTCTTGCCAGACCGAAAGGGCCTAACCCAACAAAACAAACAAACAAACAAAAGAACCAGCATACCTAACGATTTTGATTAGTGATAGATGTTTTTCTCTAAATGAAAGACTATTAGTAACTCAGGCAAGCCTTCTAATATAGGTATCCACATGGTTGCGGTAAAAGGTACAATCGATGGCACATTACAATTATTCTGAGTTGGGAAACAACACTCTTCAGATACCTACCATCAACAACCTCACCATCTCCTATATGGGAGCTATATCATCTGATTCCAGCGCCCTGAAAACAAACAGGTTATCACCAAAAATCTCTGTATTAGCGCCTACCGACATATGCTGAATGACGCTATCAATACCCGACATTTGTAAAAGGTGATTCGCCACACAGCCCGCCGGCGTCTGAGGGGTTGAACCAGTGAGCCAGATTGCCAGCGACTCACCGCTGAACTACCGGGCGTAACAAAACGGACGATGCGACATGACTCAGAGATCATCACAGACGCGACGGTAAGCCGCCAACAGCTCCTCTGATGTATGCTTTAAAAGTGTTGGCCAAAATTTAAGATCGATGTTATCTAGTGCTAATATTTGGGTTTTCGGTTTTTCTAATCCCCTCTATGTATTTCGCGTATTGCTTGAAAAAAACCTAGAGGGTTTCTTTTCACCGATGTCAAGTGATTTTAGTTCAAAAGATTGGTGGTGCTGCTACTGGCAACATTATTGGCGCAATATAACCGTTCTTTAGTCACCGTGTCAATAATATTGACACAGTCAATGACCACCGACTCTCACTGAATGTGTCTTCCTGTTCCGCATGAAGCTGAGCTGTGACTGACTGGCCATTGCGTGTCATCAGTTCGGCCAGTAGCGGCGGAATACCTTCAATTAAGGGGGGCGCTGCCGACTTTTGGTCCCATTCTTTCCATGCAACGCCCATAGGGCTAATGTTAAAATGCCAAAATCAAAGGGGGCACGGTGCCGCGGTGCCCTCCCCGTTCCGCCGCCTATGAGTTCGGCTTGACAAGGGAACCGCGAGGTGGCAGATAGCGATGTTATGTATCTGAACGAGGGTTCCGCACGAGCTCAGATGGCCTTCGGTTACATTTGTCGTTGCGTCTGTGATGATCTCTGAGTCATGTCGCATCGTCCGTTTTGTTATGCCCGGTAGTTCAGCGGTGAGTCGCTGGCAATCTGGCTCACTGATTCAACCCCTCAGACGCCGGCGGGCTGTGTGGCGAATCACCTTTTACAAATGTCGGGTATTGATAGCGTCATTCAGCATATGTCGGTAGGCGCTAATACAGAGATTTTTGGTGATAACCTGTTTGTTTTCAGGGCGCTGGAATCAGATGATATAGCTCCCATATAGGAGATAGTGAGGTGTTTGATGGTAGGTATCTGAAGAGTGTTGTTACCCAACTCAGAATAATTGTAATGTGCCATCGATTGTACCTTTTACCGCAACCCTGTCGATACCTATATTAGAAGGCTTGCCTGAGTTACTAATAGTCTTTCATTTAGAGAAAAACATCTATCACTAATCAAAATCGTTAGGTATGCTGGTTCTGTTGCTCACCCCTTATCTACAGCATCGGCGCGGCACACGTCTTGGTGATTCCTGCTCTGTTCCTCCTGTTTCGTTTTTTAGCCGTCAACCTTGAAATTTACCACTTTCCTAACAACTCAACAGGAAAAAATGGAACGCGATATTTGGGAAAAATGTATGTTTCCGAATTGTTTTATTTCTTCTTAAGCAGTTTGAACAAAAATAGAAGTCATTTCTCATTTGAAACTACCCCAATTATCACGATATGATAGTGCCCATTATTGGCAATGTAGGTGGCAGCACCGTCGACTGCGACTTTTTCGCTGTAACTTCGACCTGCCCGAGCCTCGTCAAATCGCATTTTTACGCAAAACCAGCTGCAGGGCTAGTGTTTTGGCATGCTCGCGCCACTTTATATCTTTGTCTAACGCGAATCTGCGATTATCGACACACCCTACTATTCATAGCCCCCCCCCCCCTCCCGTTTTTCTGCAATAACTTCCAAACCACTTGACGTATCGACGTCAAACTTTCAGTACCTTCAGCGGCATCAATTTGACACCTTGTGTCAAAATTTGGATTTCATAGCTACCATAGGTCGGCCGGAAATGACGTCAGAGTGACGTCATGTTCGGCCGATTTCGACGCAAAACATTGAACCACGGCAATCGCTCCCAAGAGCTCAGTTTTTAAGCTAGATCCAATTTCTTTGCATGAGAGGACTCAGAATTGACTGCGCTATCAAACTGACATCTTGGATTTTCAAAATTTTGAAAATTTTGAAAATTTTATATAACAATATTCAAAATTTATATTTTTATATTTAAAAAAAAAAGTTTTGACTTTTCGAAAAAAGAGGAATACATGTGACAGAACGCATGCTAATGACTAACGCTAGCAAGTTTTAGCTAAATATCTTCAAAAATGGCCAAGTTATACACATTATTGCAAAAATTTCACAATTATTAATTTTTCAAATCAATTTTTCAGTACCTTTTTGACATCGTACACCAATATAAATAGCACCATCGTGTTCCTGAGCTCAAACTGCATCCAATAGACACCTTTTTTGTTGAAAAATTTCAACTTCAAAATTTGACCTTTTTGACCTGAAAGTGACCTGACCTAAGCTAAATTCGACTCAAAATGACCTCGAATGACACAGACGACATCGAATTCGAAATCTATGGCCTAAATGGACCATAAAACATGTGTCACGTGACCGACGCATGATATAATATTTTCGTGACCTGTGATGACCTGACCTTGACCTGAAAATCAAAGTACAAGTTTGGTACCCTCAAGGTATCTAGAGCATCTGTTCACGAGTGTGGAAACCAAAAATGAGCCTGATCTGACTTGTAAGACGGCGGCCAGAGCCCAAAATGTGAACAAGCCAAAATGCTAATAATTTTTACTTTGACCTGACCTGTGACGTCATCGGTGACCTCGAGTTCAATGAAATTAGGTTTCGCTCGACAGTTTTTCCGGGGCTATCAGACGCCGTTTGAATTTTGACGATCGGCCCAGTAGTTTCGGAGTTAGGAGGGGGGCTATGGAGAGCCCCCCCCCCCCAGTAGGGCGTGTTATACACAGACCCCAGTGGTGCACGGGTTAAATGTTCAAATGGTTGCTAAATTCGAATTCAGCTCCAAAAACTAGCCAAGAAACATGAAAAACTCGAAAAAGTGAACCGAGGTCACCCGAGGCCACCAAAGGTCAATGACCTGACCTGACCTACAGGTGACCTTGACACCCACCCTAATGTATGGGAGCAACATCAAATCACATGTTTGAACGTTTGAAACCACGAAAAGCTTGCAAACGCGCGGCTAATGCGAGCCGACATACGCCGAATCGCGATTCCGGCCAAACATGGTCTCCGAAAAGAGGTCACAGGTCAAAGATCATTTGGGTCAGGGTCATGAATTGTCAGGGTAGGTGTAAAATTGATCAATGCGAGGGTACTGAAAGTTTCGTCGCGATCGGCCGCTTTTTACGCAAGTTATTCGCGAAAAACCTTAGGGGGTTGCATCAACCCCTCCCTGTGCCGGCGAGGGTTAAGAAAAACCACAGGGAGGGGCCAAAATGCCCCCCCCCCCCCCATCACGGGGCGGGTTAATATGGTTGAATTGTACCAGTGAAATAGCCTCAAGGAAAGTTAACCCTGCCTGACCTTGACCTTGGGGCAGCCTTGCATCGTTACATAAACCACAAATAGGAGCCTGATTAATGTCAAACTGTTAAAAAAAAAAATTGGAATTAATGACAAGATACATACCTAGGCCAGGGTGTGTCACTAATCGCAATGCAAGGTGCTCCATCGATTTTATTGTGCTCCACTCATGTGGAAAGGGCGTGGTATTGTTTTATCCCCCCAACTTTTAACCCCCAGCCGGCGCCGACCGAGAGACGTTCACTCTATCTCACACCATAAGCGACCCTAGCGCCTCTGGCGGCTGTTTGCGAAACTAACAGGCAGCTCTCTGTATGTGCCTATCTCTGCTCTCTGTAAGCGCGTCTGCAGGGACAAACAATAGTATGGGCAGATTGCAGAGAGTGCAAGCTTATGATAGCTACCTATAATACAATGTATTTTCACACTGGCCCAAAAACATTTTCAGGTTGGGGCAGGCGCGCACACAGGATTTTTGAATGGGGGGGGGGGCACGACCTTCGAACTGGGCCCCCCATGCCGAAGGGCCCCCCCCCAAAAAAAAATACGGCCCACGGGGCTATATTTCGGTTGGTTTGAAGCTTGAGCAATTGGTTTGTCAATGCATGGTAGGTAAAACAATTATTTCGGTACCAGCTTAATTTTCAAAACATATATATTTTACGCTAGCATGTTTTTTTCTCAAATGCGACTCAGAGCCGGTACATATACCTAATCATCTAATTTATTACGTAAAACATTTCATTAATAAACATTTTTGCAAGTCCCTCAGAAATCAGCCCGGGCAGCGACTGACTGCCGGTCGGCCGACCGGCCCCGGGTGGCTAGAAGCAGGGGCCGGTCACTGTTTGGCCCGGATGTGTAGGAGCGGGAGCAGCACTCCTTTTTCACGTATATTCGCATATTTTTTTAGGCACATCGACATGAAATGTCATTATATCTGATACGATGCGGGATCACAGACTAGAGATCCAGCTTATAACTTATATTTAATGTTTAACCAATGAATCAAATAAACAGGACTATGTACGATGCATGTCGGACACGTACCCAGAATTTCGCCCAAGAGGGGGTCACCTGCTGGTCACCTGACCCCGGGCCCGCGAGTCACCCGGGGGCCCGGGGTCAGCTCAGCTCAGGCAAGGATGTATCCAGGACCTTTCGATGGGAGGAGGGAGGCACGGTGGGTCCAGTCTCACTGGCAGACGGGTCTCTTTAAAACGGTCTTTGCATGAGAAAATGTGGAAAATTGGCAAGCAAAAGTATCATTTATGCCCGAGGAGTGTGCCTAATGTACACTAATGCCTAATTTACATGGTATTTTACGAGCGAGCGAAGCGAGCGAGCTCCTCAGAGTCACCGGTGTGTGGCGCGCTCAGAGGTGCCAGTGAAAGGCCGTCAGATGCGCTGGTGTTGGGTCCTCACAGGCGCCGTTGCGGGGTCTTAGGGCTTAGAGACACTGGTGGGGCCATCATTGGCATGTGTGTGGCCCTGCAAAATGGCCTGCAAGTGGAAAGTGGCCCGTCATAGGCTGGCAAGGACACTCGGAGGCTGGTAAGAGGCCCTCAGAGTCACTGGTACGTGGCCCTCAGAGGCGTCGGTGTGGGGACTCTCAGAGCCGCCGATGTAGGCCCTTAGGATGCGCTGGTGGGGCTCCCTTGGAGGTGGGGCGAGGGGCCTCGCAGTTGCCGTTGTGGGTGCCTTTAGAAACACTGGTGTGGACCGTGTGTCTATCACAGACGGATGTGGAGCCATAGCAGCCAATCCCTCGTTGGCCGTTACTAGGGCCCTGGGCGGCCGGCGAGGTCTCTCAGAAACCGGCATTGGGCCTTTATGAAGATAATTGTGGCTACATAGGAGCCAATAACGTCCCCCCACAAGCCCTGTGGTGCCCTTCCGAGTTGAAGTGCGGCCAGCACGAACCCTCTGCTACCAACTGGCGCCGCAGGGCCCCTCGGTTTCGAAGGTACCCTAAACCCGAGAACGGGCACGTACCCCCTCGCTCCCTTGCTATGTCACTGAATCCAAGTGATTAGGGACCCTTTAGGTAGTCAGGGGCGTTTCAGATGACCAGGGGTTTTCAATTGATCAGGGGCCCACCAGGTGACCATGGGCCCCTCTGGTAACCAGGCGCTCCTTAAGTAACCAGGGACCCCATCAATAACCAGGGCCCCTCAGTAAACGGGGGCCACTCAGGTAAGTGTAGGAGTCCCGCAGATAACCAGGGCCGGCAAGGTTTCTCGGCCGTTTTTTGACAAGGCTCTTATTGACTCAGGTGCGAGCCCTTTGCCATCAGCAGAGGGCCCTTTCAAGCCTTTTGAGGGCCGTCTAACGTCTCTTGAGTTCCCATTGAGGCCTTCTAAGGGCCCTTTGAGCAGTCGAGGGGCCTTTTGAGGGCCTCTTGACGTCAGCTGAGGACCGTTGGACGCCAGCTGAGGATCGTTTTTGGGCCTTCTGATGTCCATTAGACGCCAATGGATGACCCTCTGACACCAACTGGGGCCCTCTGACACCAGCTAAGGGCACTTTAAGTTTGACGCTAGCTCAGGGCCCTCTGACATTAGCTGGGGGGCCCTCTGACGCTAGCTCAAGGCCCTTTGACGCTCTTTAAGGCCTTCTGAGGGCTCTTGAGGTCTTCTAAGGGCCCTTGAGGCTTTCTAAGGGCCCCTTGAGGCCTTTTGAGGGCCGCTTGACGCCAGCTGAGGACGGTTTGAGGCCTTCTGATGGCCATTTGGCGCCAGCTGGGGGCCATCTGGCACAAGCTGGGGGCCCTCTGTCACCAGCTAAGGACCCTTTAGAGCCTTCGGAGAGCCATTTGACGCAAGGGCATGGCCCTCTGACGCCAGCTCAGGGACCTTTGACACCCTTTAAGGCCTTCTGACGTCCGTTTAACGTTAGCTGAGGGCCCTTTGAGGCTATCTGAGGGCCCTTTAAGGCCATCTGAGAGTCCTTTGAGCCACCTGAGGGCCCTTTGACACCATCTGAGGGCCCTTTGACACCAGATGAGGGCCCTATGACGCTAACTGAGGGCCCTTCGAGGCCATCTGAGGGCCTTTTGAGACCATCTGAGGGCCCTTTAAGGCCATTTGAGGGCCCTTTGTACACGGTCTTCGGTGGTCTAAGGATTAGTTAGAGGCCCATTTGAGGCGGCCTTCGGCCGCCTCAAATGGGCCCCTCCCTTCAAGTTGGGCCCCCCAACTCGAATGGGGGGCACGGGCCCGTGTGCCCCCCCCCTTGTGTGCGCCCTTGGGTTGGGGTGCAAACCCAAAATACCTGACATAACGCAAATCAAACAGTGGCGTAGTCAGGGGGTCCCAGGAGGCACGTGCCCCCCCCCCCCCCCTAATCGGATCCAGGGGACCCCTCGGGTCGGAGGGGCTCTGCGGCACCAGTTTACCACTCAGGGTCCATGCTGGTCAATAATCATATTTCGATTCAGAAGGGCACCATAGATCTCATAGTAAGAGCACCTCATGGGTCCCAAAGAAGCCACACTAATTTGCCCATGAGGGTTACACGCCGGCTTCTTAAGGCTACTGGCAGCCTCTGAGGGCCCTTTACCGGCCTCTGAGGGCATTTGCCTGCCTCTGAAAGTCCTTGCCGGCCCGAGAGGGGCCATATCTAGGGCCTCACACCCCCCTGTGATGGCCTCACACCAACGCCTCTGACGACCCCATTACGGCGACTGTGAGACTGAAGTCCCTCACCCGTGCTTCTGAGAGCCCACACCGGCCACAAAGGGCCCTGCGGCACCAATTGGCCGCTGAGGGTCCATGCTGACTATATTTCGACTCAGAAAGACCTCACAGGTCTCGTAAGAGCACCTCATGGACCCCTAAGTAGCCACACTAAGATCTCCGTCAGGGTCCACGCCGGCTTCTGAAGATCCCCATAACGGAGACCGTGAGGGCCCTCAGCAGTGCCTCTGAGGGTTCACAACTGGCACTTCTGAGAGCCCCATACCAGTGGTTCTGAGAAAGTGAGGTCAAGTTTTGAAATTAATTGTTAGATACGAAGGAATTGTTTTTTTCCGAAACAGTTTCTCACAACAAATCTAACAGCGCTATGTTTTTCAGTCTAGGATCTAAAAAAGAAACTTTTGGAAAATTTTGCGTGGCGTGACGTCATTAAAATTTAAGTAACTCCCAACTTTGGAGCTAGGTTCTCAGACTTCTCACATAACATATGCATAATGCAGACGAGTCGTATTCCGTTTTTTTTTGTAAGCTCAAAAACTCGGCGTAAGAAATGCCGCAACATAATGTCACTAAAACGCATCAGCGGTTAGTGACCTGACCTTCAGGTGACCACCCTCATGCATGGGAGCAGCATCATATCACATGTTTGAACGCTTGAAGCTTGAAGCCGCGATTCCGGCCAAACATGGCCTCGAAAAGTAGGTCACAGGTCAAAGGTGCTTTGGGTCAGGGTCATTAATTTTTCAGGGAAGGTGTGAATTTGAAAAACGCGAGGGTACTGAAAGCTTCGTTGCGATCGGCCGCTTTTTACGCGATTTATTCGCGAAAAACCGAGGGGCTATCCTGAATGTCAACAACCTAGTGATGATAAGAAAGAGTTCAGTTTATTGTGCATTTACAATTCAAATATTTCGTCTATTGCAGAGTCGTCATTGACAGTCCATAGTCATTTTCACGATGGCCATCTGTTACGCATTTGGTACAGATTAGGTGCAGATTTGGTGCATATTTGGTCAAATTAGGCTCAGTGTGTTTCTTAAAAGTTATCAGTTTGTGCTGCACAGATGCTTATATACCTCATTTTTCAAATTATAAGACAATTTTTGATTGAAACACAGAAATAAATTCTAGACAGGAAGTTATTTATTATAAAAGATTTGGTAAAGATTTCGTCAACTTAGGTGCATTCGCTAGATAGCCCGTCGTAAAAACGGCTAATATAATTTATGTCTCATCGTAGGGTTTATTTTATTCCGTGCACCAACCAAACAGCGTCTATATGCTAGCAGTATTGACATCATTGTGCTGTCGACAACTGCAACGGAAACAAATTGCTACCTGCCACTAATAGCCTCTAAAATCAGTGCTGACTCAGCGCTGTGCCCACGCCCGTGGGAGTTGACATCGATCATTTTGGCTGCATGAAGGCCCACGCCACTATATAAGCCAAACAGAACGCTGGTGTAGCCCAGGAGTCTGGCGTCGCAGCGGACGTGCGTCAGCTCATGAACAGACTTAGCCGGGGAAGGTGTGCTTGAAGCAACAAGCGTGAAGCACTTCGATTGGTTTCTACTATCTGCAGTACGTCATCATCAGAGTGGATCGATCTCTTGCTGTCCGTCGCAGCCCGGAATATCCCGCTGTTGATATCTCCTCATTGTCGAGAGTGCGTCAATCATCTGCCGTCAGTTCTCTGGAAAAGCTCCTGTTTTGATCGGAAAAACACGTTTGCACATCAAGATTCCAGAGTCTGTGTACCAGCGCTAGTGCTTTGTCTCTCGTGAAGTAAGCTGAGGGCCTCTGAAATCACAAGCTACTGCAATAATGAGATATGTTTTTGTCACCTCATTGGTTATATGTGAAATTGTGCTTACCGTGGCGAGCGACCGACTCTTGGAGGCGTCTGACCTCAGCAGTCTGCGCCGCGCTGATGACGAGGTGAGCCCGCGGACCTTCGGACCGCTGGCGGTGCCCAGCGGTCTGATAGCGATTGGTGCCGTGGTCCTTATCAGCTCACTGGTCCTAGCAGTGAACAGCCCGGAACCGCCCAAGCCGGAGATCACCATTCTTTCCGCTAATCCAACAGCAGGAAACGGTGCAACTGCTGCAACTGCTACAAATGCTGCTCTTTTAATGGATTCATGTTCTGAGACCGATACCACGGAGGGCTGCCCGACGGGAACGTTTTGTAATGAGGCCGGAGACTGCGTGAACCAGCTACCAGGGGGAGCGCCGTGCAACGTCTCTGCTCAGTGCCTTCCGCCATTCGTTTGTACCGCACTAACGGGCTTCGAGTGCGATGAGGACATGCATGATCCTGATCATTATTATGATTATCTTCATATGGATTGATTCAATCATTGATTCATTTGATTTTTTTTTCGATTCAATCACCGTTCGTTTCCTTGGAAAAAAGATGGTCAATCGATTCCTTTCGATTCAGAGAATAAAAAAGGAACGATTCACGTTTGATTCAGCCAAAAAGTTATTGAGCGATTCTTTTTTCGATTCGTTTAAAAACAAAATCAAACCAAAATTTGCAAAAAGCAAAAAATATCAGGGATAGTATTGAATTTGTTGTATTATTCTTCTTGTCATGCAATGCTCATCACATGGCAGTTGTGTAAACATTTGTTGAAAATGAAGTATGTTCACTTCATTGTTTTAAATTCATGAATGGCTAATTTTATAATTCAATCAATCCTGATTCCCAATGCGTTCGATTCTATCATGGCTTGTGAAGAGTACAATCCTGACGGTGAATCAAACCTCTCCGATTCAAAAAAAAAATTGTTTGATTCAATCCAATCGATTCAATTACGGGTGAATCCAACACCAGTCTGGATGAAGAGCCATGTATAATTTGGAATCGTTGCATCGCACTCTGGTACAATTGATGCAGATCTGTTGCCTTGTGTAAGGTTTTGTCACAATGATATGTATGAGTTCATGTTCCAAATGTGTCGTGTGGCGGTTAAGGCTGCTCTTTTTTCTAGTTAGATTTTTATATTTCTAGTTCGGTTTTATGTTATACTTTTTATATTTGTATGCTTTATATTGCAGAAATCGTTTGGCGTACCTACATAAAAGGGACACCCTTCGAAGAGAAGGAAAATTGCACTGCAATTTTAGGATGGCTGCCATGTTGGCGAATATATGGTCCAGTGCTGCTATCCGATTCTCTGAACTGCCTGTCAATAGACGCATTTGTAAAGCAAGTGTTCTGCCGAACATTATAAAACCGGCAGCGCTATGAGTGATCATTTTTGGCACGCAGGGGCGTCGACACGGATTTTTCTTGGTGGAAGCGTTCCCCCTTCCACATCCCCCCCCCCCCCCCCCAGCTTTCGACGCCCATGTATGACACGTCACTCGTTCAGCTTTTTAGCACATATTGTACTTATCTACGAAGCTTATAGCACCTATCGTAACCAGCCTCCTCGGCTGAAGCGGAGGTTCGTGCCATCACATAGTCGTAGTTGCTCCGACCGACGCGATAAAGCTAAACCGCGTCACACGGGAGGGACCAAATCTGCCTCCTAACGTTTTCCGTCAATAGCTTCTATACACGTCACACAAGCTGCGTCAAAAACCTTAGTAACTTATCATGGATCTATTTGGCATGTTTTCTTAACCCTCGCCCTGGCAGGGGGGAACGATGCGACCCCCCCCCCCCCCCTAAGGTTTTTCAAAGATAGCGTAAAAACGGCGGCGAGCGCCGCCAAAATTGGCACAGCCTATGAGGCAACCTTTTTACACATAACCTGGAAATTTCAGGTCCAGATGACCTTGGGTCAGGTCACCAGGTTAGAAAAAAACGGTACAAGGTCATGGTCAAATTTCAATTTTCTTTATGCACCTGTCCAACTCACAGTTTTGGACTGATATCCTTCAAACTTTCAGGATGTGCTAAGTTCACCGAGTTGTATAACATATAGTTCGGTTTTTTATGTCACTGACCTGAGGTCAGTTAGAGGTCATTACGTCGCAATGTTAAGCCTATGGGAAAATATTTAATTTGGAAAATAGGGGAAGCCGGGGGAAGCCCGGGCGCGGGGGAAGCCCGGCCACCCCGTTTCCGGCTAAATTTTTCATAATAAAATGCTCAACTGTTTGTCCTTTCAGCGTGGCAGCTAAGGTAACGTCAGCAAAAAAGTTAAGGCAAACAAAAATTGTATATTGTTAAAGTTATAGAGCAAAAGCATCTCATACGACGACTTCATTTATGACGTCACTAAGGTCACAGGAGTTTTCACCAAAAAGTCCCGATCAAATTGAGCTAGCTAGTCGTGAAGCCACCAGTGGACTTGTGAGGACCTACCGAATCGAAGAAGCGATATGACCTCCTTGAGCCAGCCTCGTGGCCTGAGTGGCTCTGCCCTGACATGACCTGAGGTGAACACCTTAAATTGACCTCAACAAAAACAAAGCGTATACCTACTATTCGACGCGCTCGAGCATGCAAAACTCGATGGTGCCATTGTCTTGGCTCTGTAACCACTTATGGTAAAGTTGTTTACCAAAAACCGATCCCGCGACTTGGCCAGCACTTATACTGACCTCAGAGTTTATCGGTTGACCTGAGACATTCAACTCGGGTACCAGTTGCTGCATCTCATACGACGCACGCGCTCAGTTTTATCTGCAAGGCGCTAGCTCAATTAGGGGCAAAAAGACGGAGAGGGGTCGTAATCGCCCCCCCCCCTCGGCCGGGGTATATGCAGAAAACCCAAAATCCCGTTGAGGGTTAAGCACTGAAGTGATATATTATGATGCAAGAAGGTATAGGTCAAGACAAGTATGCACACGAGGGGATGTGAATAAAACTGTGTTTGAGGTATGCCTTTTTTATTATACATTCGATTTGCTTTAGTTATTGGTAAGAACAGATACCTACAACCAAGAAGAGCGCCCCTGAAGAAAAGGTGGCGCACCGGACGGGTGCGATTTTAAGGTCTAAGGTCAGTCGGGGACCTCTAAGTTCGGATCAAGCGCTGCATGTTAGGGGTAAAAAAATGGATGCAAAAAAGCATCCCGATTTTGGCAGCATCGTCATGCTTTGTCACGGCACTCATCCACTCCTTCGGCCGAAATATTATTTCCTTTTTGTATGAGTTCTGGCATAATCCCGCACATTATGCTGCATGTTGTTTGCCATGAAAAAACAATGCATGTTCAGCTACGTTCTATGCAGTACGCATTAACCTAACCACCATCCCATCATCCACCACTAGCCACCATCCCGTTCTGTGCTCCCTTCCACCCCACACGAATCAGCCGAGATACTAGTCCGTCGGGCTAGCGCTATCCTATGCTCCCTTCCTGACTGCACAGGGCTAAAACCCAGAGCCGAGACTTCCCGAGCGCGACCTCTGACCCCACGCGGTCCGAAGGGTCGGCCGATGCCTAAGGGCGCGCCGCGCGCCGGCCACCCGGATAGCCTCTGCCGAGTCTCCCTTTCATACACCGTTTACTACGCACTCGATTCATTCATGATTCTGTGTTTCCGCGTTCCTCTCGTTAGATGGCTCTACTGATGTCATAGGCGATCCCAGGAAGATTGCGGCCAGAATACCCCAAACGGCAGAAAATGAGGTTTTTGGTGAATATCTCGGAAAGTATTTGGCATACAACGATGCAATTTCACAGTCTCGTGGTAAATGTGCATACACATAATTTGGGTTGATAGTTATGCATTTGAACATTATATAGGACCAGATATGTCCGAAAAAGCAAAACCAACAAGACTTTTACTGGAGAACCGTACATTCGTAGAACGGTCCGACGTCCGTGGTCGAAGCTGTCTATGTACTAAAGACGCTAAGACGGGTGTAATAACGGCGACCCGATCCCGTCTCTGGCGATTCTAGAGGGGTCGTTAGGACCCAGGCCGAATTTGACCGTCTATTTTAGGGAAACGGGGTGGGGGAATTGACAATCGATGGTTTAAGAGTTGATCACGTCGTCGAGCGATGGTTGTTCGTCAGACAACACATGTTGCAGTGGGCGGGTAACCATCAGAGATAATGCCTGAACGTAGGCAAGCATGATTGGTCTGCCATATTTGGGAATATAAAATCGTAATGGAGGTCCTTGAGGGCATGATCTCTACCTTACGGGGATTCACTACCAGTGAAATTACTACTGATAAACCCTCGGTCCCGGGCAACTCCGGGGAGCTGTAGTAGGCCGCCACCTCGTCGACTCGCAGGTCCTGTGGGCTTCCGTGATGCTTAAGTGCTTCACCGAAGCACGGGTAGAGCAGAAGGATGTGGGGTGAGGTGTCTGTGCGTCTATTCGTTGTAGGTACAACGTATACAGCGCCCGGTTCCGCCCAAATTCGGTAACCGATCGTGACATATTCCTAACTGGTGGATCCTGGAAGCGGTTTTGGACACTGCGGGGAGCATATCCTAAAAAGGTTTCTCTAAATAAAAAACGTCGGGTTTCGATGTCTTGTGCACTGCTGTGCGGTTTGATCAATAAACTTGTCCTTAGAAAAGTTGTGAAATTTTCGTTTTATTCTCGAAAAAACGATTTCGGACGCTGCCGGGGGTGTGCGGCCTGTGGGGGATAAAATTTGCCCCAAATGCCTTCCCCTGGGTCCGCCAGTGGGTTGCCCCACCCTGAGCTTAGCTAAAAACGTCTTAAAATCCCACCAGAGAGCCGATGGTAAGGTCAATTCAAATCCGATAACTCATCTCCGACTGTCTGCCCGCCTAAATATACTACACATGGTACGGCACCCGGCCCTGTCGGAGCTCTGAGCCGACCGTGACATTTTCGGCTTTCCCCATCCCAAGCTCGATTAGACACGTTCTCCCTCCCCACCCGATTGCTGATGTCAATTCAAATTCAATACCTCATCTCTGTCTTCCCGCCCATAACCCATTCATTGCGCACCGTTCAGCGTCCGGCCCCGCCAGAAGTATCCTAACGCGTTGAGTGGTTGCCTCCAGCCGCGTCATCGCGAGGCCCAAAACTGAATACATTGCGTGAATAGCCGTGTCGCCCCCCCCCCCCCCTGCTTCGAAAGGTTAGCAGAGGTTAGTTGCGCATCGGCAACCTACGACATCGACCACAAAGCCAAATAAGAAATTTCGTCTGTACACGTTCGAGGCGATTTAGATGGGTGGCCGCAGCTCCTCCAGAATAACGCTGCCGTATTCCAAGATAGGCCTTACATTGGCACAATACGTGCGGATGATAGCTCTGTAATCACAACGATACAGCGATCTGCCATGCTTTCCTGTTTGGAAGGACCTGAACAATGAACAATGCCTCGCCAGGGCAAGGGTTAACCCGCGCCCCGCTGGGGGGGGGCAGAATCTGCCCCCTCCCGTTTTTCGCCAATAACTTCTAAACGCGTTAAGCCAGCGACGTCAAACTTACAGTACCTTATCATACATCAATTTGACACGTTCCCTGAAAATTTGAGCGAAATCCGTCGGAAAATTTTTGAGAAATTGACGTTTTAGTGACGTCATGTTCGTCATTTTCGCCTCAAAAACGGCAAATTTTCAAACGCCGCTAACATCTTCATTTTTACAGGAATCAAGACGTAACAAAAAAGGTTATACGTGATTCTACTTTCTCTATCAAATGGCTATCTCGGTTTTTTTGAAAATATTGGATTTTGACCATTTTTTTTCAAAAAACTGACTTTTTTGGGAAAATAATTTTAAAATCCAAAATTTTGAGTGTATCGAAAAAACCGGAATTTATGTCAGAGAAGTGGTCTATATGCACCTACATACAACTTTTTAGAAGAATCGGTTCAACAATGTGGGAGTTATTCAAAATTTTATGACGTCACTACACACAAAAGTTTTGAAAAATGATTTTTTTGGAAGTTCTAGACCTCGTACGGAAACAAAAATAGCACCATTCGATTTGCCGTGAAAAACTGCATCAGATAGACACCTTTTTAGGCCTTAACAACCAACTTCAAAATTTGACCTCACTTGACCTGACCTTGACCTGACCTAGACCTGAAATGCATCCAGAGGTGGTCCATATCACTTATTGAGTGTGCCTATTAAATTCTATGAGGAAAATGACCCATAAAACATATGTCGCACATGCCCTTTTCTATATTTTGTTTTTGGTGACCTGACCTGACCTAACCTGACCTTGACCTTGACCTTTGAATGACATTGTATGCAACGAATATTGTCTTGGTAGTCTAAGGACACGTTTTGGGCAATCAGTCTCAGTCCATTCTTCGGCAACTACGGTGCAAGGCCGATACTGTAGAAACTTGCATTTTGTACCCTTGACCTGACCTTGACCTGACCTCTGACCTAAGTAAGCAAACAAATTTGGGCTCATAAGATCTGCCTTGTTGAGAGCTTTCGATTGCCGTTTTCCCCGTCTTTCTACGACCATCGGTTCGGAAGTTAGACAGGGGGGCAGAATCTGCCCCCCCCCCCCCCCCAGCAGGGCGCGTATGGCTAAATAGCCCAGCGGGGCGCGGGTTAAAAAACGAAATCCGTCAAGTTTTTTAATTTAGAAAATGACGTTTTAGTGACATAATGTTGCGGCATTTCTTGCGCCGAATTTTTGAGCTTACAAAAAAAAACGGAATACGACTCGTATATGTTATGTGAGTAGTCTTAAAGGTTAAGGTTAAGGTTCTTAACCTTCCTCCATAGTTTGAAGATATTCAAATTTTAGTGACGTCACGCCACGCAAAATCTTCAAAAAGTTGCTTTTTTAGCTCCCAGACTGGGAAAAAATAGCGCTGTTAGATTTGTTGTGAGAAACTGTTTCGGAATTCCTTCGCATCTAACAATTAATTTCAAAACTTGACTCCAAGGGACCCTCCCACCTTCAAAAAAGTTAATGAATTGGCATGAAAGTGATTTCGCTCGGTTCAGAAGGAGCAAAATCAAATATATACCAAATTTCACCGAAAAATATTCACCGGTTTTCAAGATATTAGACTTTTACTTTCGTTTACTTTTTTGGGATCTCCGCTGTTTCTAGCGACTTCAATTTGGAAGTGCGGCGTTTGCGACAGATGTTGCCCGCAAATACCATATAACACCACTGCTTCACAAAGATGTTAGTATAACGTTTTAAAATCATTAGATCACCGCTGACGTCACAAATTCTAAGGGGGCATCTCAATGCATTAGCCCCTTGGAATCCGAAAACTGCAAGTTTGAAATTCCATATCTCCGAATTAACCCTATTAGTGGCAGGCTCCTGGCTACCCCATATTAGTGGCAGGGGGGGCTGTTTACGACCCCCCTTGATATCTCGAGATCTAACGGGCCGATTTTCAAAATTCAAACGGCATTCGATTTCGCTCAACGAGATCTACATTTCTAAAAAAAATAAAATTAAAAAATGTCAATAGGGGGGTAGAGGGGGGTAAAAACGGGCAAATTGCAGATACATTTTAGACTGTTTATCACGGCCAGGTTTCTGAACCAATCTTAACGCAACTTTTGCCGATCGATAGAGAATGAACCAGGAATTCACATGGATCCTAAAAATATGCATTTTCAAAAATCATAGGCGGATACAGATCATTGAGATTGGGGGTACACAAAAAGTATAGTAAATAAGGTTTTTGTTGGTACTGTTTCTAAAAAGGGTGGCAATGGTCTTGTTATGTTACAATTTTCTTATGAGAGAACGACTAAAATTGTATTGGTCATGCATAGGCGGTGTCAGGGCACCTATGTTGGGAGGTAAAAAATAACCCCCCTTTTTGGACGCCTGGATCCGCCTATTATAGCAAAAACGTGTCAAAAGAGGATGCACAATAACTTTGTATATGTTATCACATGATACCTTTCATTCACTGTTCGTAAAACTGGTGCAGCATCGTGATCTTCGCCCAAATGACTCGCTTCACGAATAGGACCCCCCAATTCCCAGTGCTCTGGAGCCGCCCCTGGTAAAGTTATGAACTTGAAATTTTCAGGGAATGTGCCCAATTTAGTTTTAAGAAAAGTCAGAAAATTTCAGCATCGTAGCTTCAGCGGTTTCGGAGATATTCCCGAAAAACCTGAGGGGTGGATAAAAACAACCCCCCCTGCCACTTATAGGGTTAAAGCATTTTTCGATGTTGTGAGTGCCGAAACCGGTATTTGCAGGCCATGGCCACCAGTTTGGCTATCTCAACTCAAAACTAATGTTAAGGTGGGATGGTCACTTTAACTTGACCTTTAACTGATATCGACCTTAACCAGAGCTTCATCCAAATATGGTAATTATCACTAAATGAGTGCGCCTATTGACTTTTTCAGGGAAAAAAACATAAAGCAGGTATGGCACATATCCTATGAAAACAGGATGAAGGGAGAAACGGCCTCTCCCGTAGATATCTCCTTAACTACTACAGACATCGAATTTGCGATTGATATCTCTTATTGGTCAAGCTACGGCGAAAAAAAAAACTATTAAAGCAGAGTGAAGTTGATCTTCGGTGGCCTGGTCTGGCATTGAACTTAACTTTTGTATGACATTGTGTGCAATTTTTTTAAAGAAATTTTGTCCGAATGGATGAATGGGTGGCTATGGGCCCGGGTGCCCCGCTAAGCAGTGCTTGTTCCGAATGACACCACGGACCCACCACCCCACCTTGCCCGCGCCCGGTTCACCGGTGATAATTTGGATCGAAAGTTTAACGTGCCGCAGGTAGATGGCGGCACGGTCCTCCCGGGTCTAGCGTGGCCCTCTCTCGCCAGTTGCCAGCTGGCTTAATATAGGAACGCGGGTCAAACGACGTGGAGCTTCCCGGCCGCGAACTCGCTGCCACTGAGTTTGGAGACGGACGCCTTATCCACTAGGCCACGGGGAGACACTTGCAATGCACGGCAATGCATCTCGTTTTGATAGCCTACGAACGTGTAGTGGATGGTCAATCTCAGTCCATTATTTGCCAACTGGGCTCTAAATTCAGTAATGTAGAGCTTGCACTTGCAGTCCTTACCCTTGACCTGACCTTGACCTGACCTGTGACCTACTCAGGCAAAAAAAAATGTAATCCAAAGATCCATCTTGTTCAGAGCTTCCGAGTGCCGTTTTCATCGTCTTTGTACAATTCGTTCGGAAGCTAGAAAGGGGTCAGGATCTGAGCCACCAGTCACCTTTACCATACATATGTATCTTATTGCGGAACGAGCGAAGCGAGCGGAGTCTTACGTAGATTAACCCGCGCATGACTGGGGGGAGGGGGCTCTACAGAGCCCCCTCCCGTTTATCAGCAATATTTTCTAAACCGTTT
Source organism: Amphibalanus amphitrite (assembly GCF_019059575.1). Taxonomy (NCBI): domain Eukaryota; kingdom Metazoa; phylum Arthropoda; class Thecostraca; order Balanomorpha; family Balanidae; genus Amphibalanus; species Amphibalanus amphitrite. Next base: position 468,220 of record NW_024881528.1, on the reverse strand, counting down.
GACGGATCAACACGAAACTTGCGGTACCCTCAGAGGCATTAATTTGACATCTTGCATTAAAATTCCAACTTTCTAGCTACCATAGTTTGGCCGTAAATGACGTTAGAGTGACGTCATGTCGGCCGATTTTCATGCAAAATACTGAATTACGGCAAACGCTCTCAAGAGCTCAGTTTTAAAGCTAGATCCATTTTCTTTACATGAGTGGACTACAAATACACGTAGCTATCAAACTGCTATCTCGAATTTTCGAAATTTTGAAAAATCTGAAAAATATGTATATACAATTAGAAAAAATATATTTTTTGATTTTTTCAAAAAAAATTGACTTTTCGCAAAAACCGGAATATATGTGATAGAACACACACTGATGAACTGCCTTTGCAAGTTTTATCCCAATGTCTTCAAAAATAGCCAAGTTATTTGCATTATTGTCAAAATTTTACAATTTTATGTTTTTCAAATCCATTTTTCAGTACGTTTTTGACCTCGTACAGCAATATAAATGGCACCATCGTGTTCCTGAGCTCAAATTGCATCTGATAGGCACCTTTTTTGTTGAAAAATTTCATTTTCAAAATTTGACCTTTTCTGACCTGAAAATGACCTGACCTCCGGTAAATTCAACTGACAATGACCTCAAATGACACAGACGACACTATTTTCGAAATCTACGAGTAAAATGGACCATAAAACATGCGTCACGTGACCGATACATTATATACAATTTTCGTGACCTAGGATGACCTGGCCTTGACCTTAAAAATTCGAAGTAAAAGTTCGGTACCTTGAAGGTATCTAAGGCATCCGTCAAGGAGTGCGTAAACCAAAAATGAGCCTGATCGGGCCGGCGGGCCGGCGGTCAGAGCCTAAATTGTGAACTAGCAAAAATGTCGATAATTTTTACTTTGACCTGACCTGTGACGTCATCGGTGACCTCGAGGTCAATGAAAATAGGTTTCGCTCGACAGTTTTTCCAGGGCTATCAGACGCCGTTTGAATTTTTAAGATCGGCCCAGTCGTTTCGGAGATAGGAGGGGGGGCTCTGGAGAGCCCCCCCCCCCCAGTCACTCGCGTTATGGAAAATACCCCAGTCATGCGCGGGTTAACGGAAATTTCTGAGTGTGAGCGGCCGGCCGCCGGGCAGCTGGCCGTGCGGACGCTTTTGCGAGGCTTGTATCTCAGCAACCACTTGACCGATTTACTTGCGGTACTTTTTGTAGGGTAGCTTCACTCCTTCTACCAAGTATTGGACTATTCCCGATGCATGTAGGTGACCCCTTATGCACAAAACTGTTTCAAAAATCTTATCTTTTTATTTATTTATTTGGCAGAATCGCCGATGGGATGGCCCATTGATTGACGAAGTCATGATTTTAACCCACGCCCCGTAGGGCTATCTGCGGACCCTACCACCCGTAGGGGGGGGGGGGCGTTTCGCCCCCTCCCCTATGATCTCGGAAATTTACCGGCCGATTTTCAAAATTCAAACGGCGTTCGGTAGCCCCATCGGGGAACTACCTTGTGACCAAACTTCATTGACCTAGGTCAAACCGATGACGTCACAGGTAAGGTCAAAATTCGGATTTTCACCGTTCACAGGCATTTCAAGAAATGTGTTGTGAAATCGAGTAAATTGGTAAGTTATTGAAAACCATCGATGGTACATTGTTCGTCAAACACATACTTTGCTATTTGAGGTCACTGATACCAGGTCAGGTCACAGAGGTCAGGTCACGTGGGGTCACAATATGAAAGTGTCGTGTGATACATGTTTTATGGTCCATTTTACATGAAAAATGCGATTATGTTGATCAGGCAGCCTTTGTGGCCAGGTCACGTTTTGGTGAAGGTCAGGTCAAGGTCAGGTCAAATTAGGTCAAATTTCAAAGTTGATATTTTTGCATAAAATGGGTATCGATTCGATGCAGCTCGTCACGGGGAGTCTAATGGTGGTCTTTGTTTTGGCCTATGTGGTCTAAAATTGCCAAAAAATGAGTTTGAAAATTTGACGTCATCAATTTTGAACAGTTCTTTCGCTATAACTTGGCCAAAAACGAGATATTGATCTGAAATTTGGTATGTAGATAGAAGACGGTAGGTACTATCACATATATTCCGTTTTTTTTCGAAACTCAAAAAACTTTTTGGATTTTTTGGCTAATAAATCCCAAAAAAAATGCTTTTTTGATTTTTGGGTGTCAAAACCCAAAAGTTTCAAAAATCCGAGAAAGCAGTTTTGTAGCCATGTCAAATCTACACCTTTTTTTGTCTTGATCATTTTTCTGTATCTTCAAAGCTGTAGGCCAGACAGCCCTTCTCGCGAAGGTCTTTTTTCGGTCGAAAATGGCAGAACATGACGTCATTCTGACGTCATTTGTGGCCAACCTATCATAGCCTCTGGAAAAAGTTTTGGTCATAATATGTAAAATTGATGCCCAGAGGGGTCCTGAAAGCTTGGTGGCGATATCTCTAGTCGTTTAGGAGATGTCGACGGAAAAGGACAGGGGGGCCGTTTCGCCTCCCCCCCCTACGGGGCGCGGGTTAACCCGCGCCCCACTGCACTGGGGTCTGCGTATAGCACGCCCTACTGGGGGGGGCTCTTCATAGCCCCCCTTCTAACTCCGAAACTACTGGGCCGATCGTCAAAGTTCAAACGGCGTCTGATAGCCCCGGAAAAACTGTCGAGCGAAACCTAATTTCATTGAACTCGAGGTCACCGATCACGTCACAGGTCAGGTTCAGGTCCAAATAAAAATTACTAGCATTTTAGCTTTTTCACATTTTGGGCTCTGGTCGACGTCTTACAAGTCCAGGTCAGTTCACTTTCAGGTCAAAAAGGTTAAATTTTGAAGTTAGAATTTTTCAACAAAAAAGTGTCTATTGGATGCAGTTTGAGCTCGGGAACACGATAGTCCTATCTATATTGGTGTACGATGTCAAATACGTACTGCTAAATTGATTTGAAAAATTTATAATTACGGAGCGAGCGAAGCGAGCGGAGTCTTTCCTTAGATTAACGGAAATTTCCGAGTATGAGCGGCCGGCCGGCCGGCCGGCCGGCCGGCCGTGCGGACGCTTTTGCGAGGCTTATATCTCAGCAACCACTTGACCGATTTACACGCGGTAATTTTTGTAGGGTAGCTTCATTCCTTCTACCAAGTATTGGACTATTCCCGATGCATGTGGGTGACCCCTTATGCACGTGCCACGTGCAAAACGAAGAGGTGTCAGTTTTGTAATTGTTGCAATATCTCGGTAACTACTTGGCCGATTGCGCTGAAAGTTGGCATGTAGGTAGGCACCCACTAGGCACTGCATATCCATGTGCCAGAGTTGGGGTGCTGCTGCACGTGCGCACGTGCAGGGGTCGTTTCCAGATCTCGAGAACGGCTCGACCGATGGCGCTCAAATTTGGTACACGGTTAGGGACCAGTCAGTAGGGTGCCGTCCACAAGTCAGTTGGAACCCATTTTGCACGTGCGCACGTGCAGGGTGCAGCTTCCAGATCTCGAGAACGGCTGGGCCGATTGTGCTCAAATTTGGCACATCGCTAGAGACCGGTTAGTAGGGTGCCGTGCACAAGTCAGTTGGAGGTACCCCCTCGAAATTTCGCACGTGCAAGGCTCACCCTCTCGCTCGCTCCGTTAGTCGCCCCAAAAGGCGTTATACCGGTTGTAATTTTTTTGCAATAATGCGTATTCCTTGGCCATTTTTGAAGATATTTAGCTAAAACTTTCTAGAGTAAGTTGTAAGCATGTGGTCTATCACATATATTCCGGTTTGTTTCGAAAAGTTAAAAAGTTTGCAGATAAAAATATAAATTTTGAATTTGATAAAGTATAATTAAAAAAAAATCAAAGTTTTGAAAATCCGAGATAATTGTTGATAGCGCAGTCTATTCTGAGTCCTCTCATCCAAGGAAATTGGATCTAGCTTATAAACTGAGCTCTTGGGAGCGATTGCCGCGGTTCAATGTTTTGCGTCGAAATCGGCCGAACATGCCGTCACTGTCATTTCCGGCCGACCTATGGTAGCTACGAAGCTCATATTTTGACACAAGGACCTCGTTTCATAACAGGAATTACTTACGGCGTTCCGTCAATTATGCCAGATTTGGCGTATTTGATGCCAATTCGGTTTCATAAAGCCGGAGACCGGAGTAATTCACGCCATCGAACTTACGGAGCTTCATTTACGGCAAATGCTCGATTCCGGACCAATTGATGCCATTTGGGTTAATAAAACGACGTAATTAACGCCAAATATTTTATCAAGTTCTTGATATCAGTGGTGTAATCTACGCACAAAAATGTTGCGTGAATTTGAATTAATGTGAAGATTCGAATCTAATTTTTAATATATTTTATATTGTTGAGCCCGGTGAGGAAGAAAAAGCAGCCAACATGAGAAAAAGAAACTGCAAATCTTCCGTACCAGTCGCTTTTTGTGGCCACTATCGGAATTTTGTTTATTCGCCGCGCCGCGCCACTTTCGTAGTTAGGCACTTCTGCTTAGCTGGCTTTCTGCTGTTTTCAATATATTGATTTAATAAAGGATGGTCATCAATATCAATTTTATTTTTTCATAAATAATTTTTAAAATTTGAATTCATCATAATTGTTTTATAATTTCTCGTAAAAAATAATTGTTGACATGAAATTGTAATTTGTAGGACGCTTCATAAATTACGGTAACTACGCAAATGTGCTTAGTTACGGAGGTGTAAACAATGCCAGTTGTGGCTTTGTGAAACGGCTTCATCTGCGGTCCGTAGTTTGAAAGGGTGTGAATTACGGAAAGGTGTAAGTTACGGCAGAGCTTTATGAAACGAGGCCCAGGTGTCAAATTGATGCAGCCGAAGGCACTGAAGTTTTGGCGTCGATATGTCAAGCGGTTTGGAAGTTATTGCAGGAAAAGGGAGGGGGCTATGAATAGCCCCCCCCCCCCCAGTTGCAGTGGGGTGCGGGTTAAATGAGTACATAAATACACAGCAACATTCGTACGCAAATCATACGCAACGTTTACACACTTACATTAAATCCTGACACAAGCTGAAGGGAATGTGGGCATGTAAAGTGGATGCAAAGGTCAAAGGACTGTAAAGAGAAGCATGTATTAAAAAGTTATTAAAATACACTGCAGAACAATGGAAGGAGTATAGGATGAGAGATAAAATGGTGTAAATGATGGTAAGCACAGGACTAGAAATGATCGCAATATGCCACAATGCGGCACATCGCACTCCTAACGAAGTCTATAACGCTGCCACGAACAATTTCACACATTTGCGGAATGAGTATGTGCAGTCGCAGAGTACATCAGAGGTGGGAAACCCTCCAGAAACCGATTTACTTTCTGTGGCAGTCTGACAAAAAGTCCATTTTTCAATGCGTTCACCCTCGCAAAGGGCACATGCAACAGCGTGCTGGTTTGTGATGTTGATCGGGAGGGTACGCTGATTGAGAACGCGCACAAGAGGGCGAAGGCGATTCTGCCAGTGAAGATGTTGCGCACAAACATGGTGTCATGCTGCGACAGTCTTGCAGACACAGGCATGAGGTTAAAATGTTTCAGTAGGTCGGCGTATAAGATCGATGGTGAATGGTAGCGGCAGTTGGCATTCAGCCACAGTAAAAATTGATGTTCAATCAGGCCGAGTCCACATGAACAGCAGCTGCTCCGCTCCAAATCACGCTACAATACTCCATGTTTGAACGGACGTATGCAAAATATGACGCAAGGACAGAATAAATGTTGAGATGTCCTCCCGGATATGCCCTCTGATAGGATCTTATCAGAACCACAAGTGCACTATTACATTTTTTTGACCGTCTGATGGATGTGAGGCCCGAATGTCAGTTTCGTGTCTAAGATGACACCGAGATCGCGAATCTCATAAACATGTTCAAGAATTGTGCCTCCAATTGAATATTGTGTGACCAGTGGTTTTGGTTTTTAAGGTCATCCTGAACGTCTTGCATTTCAAAGGGTTATTAACCCTATTAGTGGCAGGGGGGGGTTGTTTTTATCCACCCCTCAGGTTTTTCGGGAATATCTCCGAAACCGCTGAAGCTACGATGCCGAAATTTTCTGACTTTTCCTAAAACTAAATTGGGCACATTCCCTGAAAATTTCAAGTTCATAACTTTACCAGGGGCGGCTCCAGAGCACTGGGAATTGGGGGGTCCTATTCGTGAAGCGAGTCATTTGGGCGAAGATCACGATGCTGCACCAGTTTTACGAACAGTCAATGAAAGGTATCATGTGATAACATATACAAAGTTATTGTGCATCCTCTTTTGACACGTTTTTGCTATAATAGGCGGATCCAGGCGTCCAAAAAGGGGGGTTATTTTTTACCTCCCAACATAGGTGCCCTGACACCGCCTATGCATGACCAATACAATTTTAGTCGTTCTCTCATAAGAAAATTGTAACATAACAAGACCATTGCCACCCTTTTTAGAAACAGTACCAACAAAAACCTTATTTACTATACTTTTTGTGTACCCCCAATCTCAATGATCTGTATCCGCCTATGATTTTTGAAAATGCATATTTTTAGGATCCATGTGAATTCCTGGTTCATTCTCTATCGATCGGCAAAAGTTGCGTTAAGATTGGTTCAGAAACCTGGCCGTGATAAACAGTCTAAAATGTATCTGCAATTTGCCCTTTTTTACCCCCCTCTACCCCCCTATTGACATTTTTAATTTTATTTTTTTTTTAGAAATGTAGATCTCGTTGAGCCAAATCGAATGCCGTTTGAATTTTGAAAATCGGCCCGTTAGATCTCGAGATATCAAGGGGGGGTCGTAAACAGCCCCCCCCCCCCCCCCTGCCACTAATATGGGGTAGCCAGGAGCCTGCCACTAATAGGGTTAAGCTTCAGTTGCCATGTGTTTGACCACTGGGAGAGACGTTCAAGGTCCTCTTGCAGTTGTTCTGCATCATTCATGCAAGCTACTTCGCGATAGATTTTTGCATCGTGCATCGTGCAAAGAGGAGCACCCGGGAGGACATTCCAACTGACAGGTCGTTCACAAACAGAGCGAAGCACAAAGCAGAAATCACGCCCCCCTCCGGTGTGCCTGACGTGACAGTAGGTACTCCAGTCAGAATATTTGCCATTAACCAAAACGCGTTGTTGCCCATTGTCGAGGTATGATCTTACCCACTTCAGAGCTTGGCCTGATACATGGTAAGATGTTTTCAGTTTGTGGACTAAGAGACGGTGATTGACACTTTGGAATGCGGGAGTAAAATCCGTATAAATACAATCGGTTTGGTTGTGCTTCTCAATCGATTCGTACGCGGTACTCAAAAGTGAAGCCAAGTTGGTGGTACACGATCTCCCTGGGACGAATCCATGCTGCTCGGGTGAGATAGTCGGCAACACATGACGCAACAGACTGGCATACACTGTCAGCTTGGCAAAGTTTTGCCACAGTGTGGCAGAGCTGTCAGTTTTGTAACAATCGCAATATCTCGGTAACTACTGGGCAGATTGCGCTGAGTTGTAGGTAGGCACCCACTAGGCAATGCATTTGCATGTGACACAATTGAGGTGCTGCTGCAGGTGCGCACGTGCAGTGGTCGATTCCAGATCTCGAGAACGGCTGGACCGATTGCGCTCAAATTCGGTACACGGTTAGGGACTGGTTAGTAAGGTGCCTTGCAAAAGTCAGTTGGGACCCATTTTGCACGTGCGCACGTGCAGGGTGCCGCTTCCAGATCTCAAGAACGGCTGGGCCGATTGTGCTCAAAGTTGGCACATCGCTAGAGACCGGTTAGTAGGGTGCCGTGCACACTGCACAAGTTAGTTGGAGGTATATACCCCCTCGCAATTTCGCACGTGCAAGGCCCACCCCTTCGCTCGCTCCGTTAGTCGCCCCAAAAGGCGTTATACTGGTGTAATGCTTTGGAGAGTAGCTAGGCCTTCCTATGTCGGAGGCGCGCCGTGGAGGATGATTGTGTCATCTGCATCAGAAACAATTTTGCTTTTACCAGAAAGTTAGCAGTGTAAATCATTAGTAAAAACGTAGAATAAATTGGTATCAAGCTACCACTCCGGATGACCCTCACACCCACCGGCTCCACTACGTGCTACACCTCTCACAAGCTGCGTTCATCCTCTAAAATAATCATCGAACCAATCCGTTGAAACACGTACAGCCCTCAGCAGACTGCGTGTTAGGTATTCTTTTAGATCTCAAGAACGGCTGGGCCGATTGTGCTCAAAGTTGGCACATCGCTAGAGACCGGTTAGTAGGGTGCCGTGCACACTGCACAAGTTAGTTGGAGGTATATACCCCCTCGTAATTTCGCACGTGCAAGGCCCACCCCTTCGCTCGCTCCGTTAGTCGCCCCAAAAGGCGTTATACTGGTGTAATGCTTTGGAGAGTAGCTAGGCCTTCCTATGTCGGAGGCGCGCCGTGGAGGATGACTGTGTCATCTGCATCAGAAACAATTTTGCTTTTACCAGAAAGTTAGCAGTGTAAATCATTAGTAAAAACGTAGAATAAATTGGTATCAAGCTACCACTCCGGATGACCCTCACACCCACCGGCTCCACTACGTGCTACACCTCTCACAAGCTGCGTTCATCCTCTAAAATAATCATCGAACCAATCCGTTGAAACACGTACAGCCCTCAGCAGACTGCGTGTTAGGTATTCTTTTTTGGACAAAACCGATAGCAACTCAAAGGCTATGTTATCAGTCGGTCGGAACTCACTGCAAATAGATGCTCCATGCTCCACTCCTTCGATTGGGTCTATCACTATAAGCAAGGTATGGATACGCCTTGTGTGGCAATAAAATGCAAAAGTTTTTTGGGGGGCAAATTAACCCGCGCCCTGGTGGGGTCTGTTTATAACTCGACCTGGTGGGGGGGGGGCATTTTTGCCCCCCCCCTCGTATCTCCGAAACTACTGGACGGATCCGCAAAATTCAAACGGCGTTCGATAGCCCTGTCAAATTTGTTGAAGGAAACCAAATTTCATTGACCTTGGGGTCACCGATGACGTCACAGGTCAGGTCAAAGATGAAATGTTTCACCGTTCACGGGTCTTCTAGGGAATGCGCTATAACACCGAAGAAAACGCATTTTGTCGAGAATCAGCGATAGGGCGTCAGGTGCCTAGTACATATGTTGCTATAAGAGGTCACTGACAATACCAGGTCAGGTCACAGGTCAGGTCACCAAGGGTCACAGGTCAGGTCACATGAACCTAACTTTAGGTACTATGGCTGTGCGATGCATGTTTTATGGCCAATTTTTCATTTCCAACTCAATTGTGTTGGTTATAAGACTATCAGGTACGGCTTAGGTCACTTTCTGGTGAAGGTCAGGTCAAGGTCAGGTCAAAAAAGGTCAAATTTTAAAGTTGATAGTTTTGCATAAAATGGGTATTGATTCGATGCAGCTCGTCATGGGGAGTCTAATGGTGGACTTTGTTTTGCGCTACGGGGTCTAGAATTGCTAAAAATTGAGTTTGAAAATTTGGCGTCATCAATTTTGAACAGTTTTTTCGCTGTAACTTCGCCAAAAAAGAGGTATCAATCTGAAATTTGGTATGTGGGTAGAAGGCGGTAAGAACTATCACATATGTTCCGGTTTTTGCGAAATTCAAAAAACTTTTTGGATTTTTCGGCTATTTCAAAAAATCTATTTTTTGAGGGTCAAAATCCAATAATTTCAAAAATCCGAGATGGCAGTTTTGTAGCCCTGTTAATTCTACAGCTTTTATGTATTTATCGTTTTTCTGTATTTGCAAAGCTTTAGGCCTGACAGCTCTTCCCGCGAAACCCTTTTTTGGGTCGAAAACGGCAGAGCATGACGTCACTCTGACGTCATTTCTGGCCAACCTATCATAGCCTTTGGAAAAATTTTTGGTCACAATGTGTAAAATTGATGTCCGGGAGGGTACTGAAAGTTTGGTGACGATCGGCGCAGCGGTTCTGGAGATATATCGAAAAGTCTGGAGGGGGGGGGCAAAAAATAGCCCCCCCACCAGGGCGCGGGTTAAACTTTTGGGTTTTGTTGCAAAACTGGATGGAAAATGAATACGATGATAATGTCAATCTAAGGTGCGGAGTCTCATGTGTTTTGCTGTTACGATTTCCGAGTGACCGATAGCATAGTATTCGCGTTATTCTCGGTTTTGTCGAAAAAAAGAATGCCTAGTGCCTACCACACAGTTTGCAGGGGGCTGTACGTACCACTTTAGTTTGGCAATCAGGTTTTCACGGTTCACACAATCAAATCAAACGCCTTGGATACACTGTAAACCAAATTGACTCCTTGTTACAAGTTTGGTTCCAATTCGCATAGGCGTTTCCTCGTTCATTTACCAGCCCCAGGCTTGTTGACCAACAAACTTACAGTTTGTCTACAAGTTTGTCTAGTATGACCTATAGTTCATATGACGTCACATAAGTCACCTTTCCTGCACCCTGTTGTTAGAGATGGCACTAACAACGTCGCAAAGGGCAGAGCGACTTCAGCGAGCGTCGCTTGAGGGAACGTCATTTGAGTGAACCATTTTCAGCGACTGCCATTTTAGCGATCACTGAACATAGCCTGTTCACTGCTGATCTGACCTTGAGCAAACTGAGTGTGCCTTTTTTCACTTTTTTTAGGAAAGCTGCATGGGGGTGTCCTAACACCCCGTCCTGGCCCAGGTTTATGCTCTCTCTCTCTCTCTCTCTCTCTCTCTCTCTCTCTCTCTCTCTCTCTCTCTCTCTCTCTCTCTCTCTCTCTCTCTCTCTCTCTCTCTCTCTCTCTCTCTCTCTCTCTCTCTCTCTCTCTCTCTCTCTCTCTCTCTCTCTCTCTCTCTCGCTCTCTCGCCCCTCTCTCTCTCTCTCTCTCACTCATAGATCTGGGACACACTTTTCTGGCGACGTGTTGCATCGTTTCAGAAACTGTCATCGTACCCGCCGACCGTCTTGGCGGGCAGCTCGGCCGCAACTTTCGCGTCACACACGTGCGCCCACGCTGGGCGAACCGTGCGCTCCCGCCGCGACCCGCTTATCACACAGAGGGTGTTCAGGACGAATCCATTTACCGGCGGATGGAAACCAGACCACAAAGTCACTGGAGAGAATGTATTCGAACATTATTATTTAGGGTGTCATTAAAATACGGGTGAGAATACTGGGTAAATATATGAGGGAAACTGATTTGCGGAAGTGATGTCCGACCTCCGCGGCCCGTGCAGCCCCCTGTCACTCGGTACGTCTGTGGCAGCGCTAAACGCGGCCAGCACTCGCCGATCGCCAAATCGAGCTCAGGTCGCCACGAGCTGACACAGATTGCCGAGAGAGGAGGACAGCCAGGCCGACACCGAGTGAGATGCCCTCCATGTGGAGACGAAACATTGAGAGGCGTTTCTCTTTCTCTTATTGGAATACATTAATATTTAAAAAATGTCTTAAAGGGACTGTCCCACCTTTGCATTAGTTCTGAGTTGTGATAGCCAAGTTGGCGGCCAGGTTCAGAAACCACTATATATCCTGGTCGCAATATCCTCAGTTTCGTGGTGTTAAAGAAATTCGTTCCCTTCATTTGAAAAGTGGGCCTTAGCTAAGGCCCTATCTCTTAACTATTAACGGCCATTTGATGACGTCATCAGCCGTTTCACGAGTTCGACCTGTTTTACGAATCAGTTGAAATCGGCGGCGGGGAAATCTTGTTACTTGTTATTGTATGAGCCGCGTCATATTTGAGAGCAAATACCTATATTTGCTGCCAAATTTCCTCCACATTGACATGAAGTAAATCCTTCATTACGTCACAGATCCGATCTAAATGACGTCACGATGAAATATAAAAGTCGCAATATCTCAAAAAGTATACAATGAAAACGCGTAAAAACTTGCAGAATTCGTCACAATATCATGAGTAACATTTCCTAATCCTAAATGGTACTTTTTTGAAGGTGGGATAGTCCCTTTAAATACCGAGCGTGATTGTTCCTTAACCCGCGCCCCGCTGGGGGGCAGAATCTGCCCCCCCCTCCCGTTTTTCGCCAATAACTTCTAAACGCGTTACGCCAGCGACGTCAAACTTTCAGTACCTTATCATACATCAATTTGACACGTTCCCTGAAAATTTGAACGAAATCCGTCGGAAATTTTTTGAGAAATTGACGTTTTAGTGACGTCATGTTCGCCATTTTCGCCGCAAAAACGGCAAAATTTCAAACGCCGCTAACATCTTCATTTTTAAAGGAGTCAAGACGTAACAAAAAAGGTTATACGTGATTCCACGTTGTCTATCAAATGGCTATCTCGGTTTTTTGAAAATTTTGGATTTTGGCCCAAAATTTTTCAAAAAACTGATTTTTTTGGGAAAATAGTTATAAAATCCAAAATTTTGAGTGTATCGAAAAAACCGGAATATATGTCAGAGAAGTGGTCAATGTGCATCTACATACCAATTTTTAGAAGAATCGGTTCAAAAATGTGGGAGTTATTTAAAATTTTATGACGTCACGACACACAAAATTTGTGAAAAAATGATTTTTTTTGGAAGTTCTAGACCTTGTACGGAAACAAAAATAGCACCATTCGATTCGTCGTGAAAAACTGCATCAGATAGACACCTTTATGGGCCTTAACAACCAACTTCAAAATTTGACCTCACTTGACCTGACCTTGACCTGACCTCGACCTGAAATTCATCCAGAGGTGGTCCATATCACTTATTGAGTGTGCCTATTGAATTCTATGAGTAAAACGACCCATAAAACATCACTGTAAACTCATCTGTGTGTGGGGGGGTGGGGGGGTAACACCACAGTTGCGTCTCGACCGACCTCTGAGACCTCTCACGTCTGCTGACCTGCCTCCCACGGGTCGGGTCAGGTCAGGTCACCGGACCGGCGAGGTCATACCGTCAGCCACGAGAAGTCCATGTTAAGCAGGTTGTCCAGCCTGGTCTCCAGCTCGGCAGGGGAAATTTCCTCCTTCTCCTCCTCCTCCTCGTCGTCGTCGGCGGGGGCGGCGGGGGCGCTGTCGTCCTTCTCCCCGGAGTCCGAGTCGTCTCCCTGTCCATCCGGCTGGAAATACTATATATCGGGTGACTATACCGGGTGACTATACGTATTTGGGAAAGCTAGCAATGACAATAGACCGGTTTACATAGGGTTTGTTGCAAGCTTATATCTCCGTCCGTGATGTTGCAAAAGATGCCAATGGTGCTTAACAATTTACAAAATGATCCCCTCTAAATATTTGAAGACCACTGCATCGAAATTATCGCCAAATTAACGAGCTAGAGCCTCGTCAAAAATGCTATGTAAACCGGGTTAATATTAGTGGGTTTACAGGGTGTCCCAAAAGTTTTTTTAACACTTTTTAAAATCCAATAATATATATATATATATATGTGTGTGTGTGTGTGTGTGTGTGTGTGTGTGTGTGTGTGTGTGTGTGTGTGTGTGTGTGTGTGTGTGTGTGTGTGTGTGTGTGTGCGTGTGTGTGTGTGTGTACTGAGGCTGTTTATTTACACCTCACAAGAACCGCCGTTCAATTAAGGATACAATCAAACACAAAAGGACGTGTTTTCCAAAAGGACACTGGAGCCAATTAACGAAAATGTGCGAAGATGTCAATTTTAGCCACACCGAATGCTCCTGGGCGCCGTGTCTCAGATCCTTCGGGCCGTATTCTAATATAAATCGGAAATTTGCATGGGGTTTTAATTGGGTTAGTCCTTAACCCAGGCGGTGGGGGGGCATTTTTTTGCCCCCCCCCCCTTTAGGTTTTTCGATATATCTCAAGAACCGCTGCGCCGATCGTCACCAAACTTTCAGTACCCTCCCGTGAATAGCTATTGAACATTGTGACCAAAAAAAAAAATCCAAAGGCTATGATAGGTTGGACGCTAATGACGTCAGAGTGACGTCATTTCTGCCATTTTTGACCCAAAAAAAAGGTTTTGCAAGAAGAGCTGTCAGGCCTACAGCTTTATAGATACAGAAAAATGTTTTTAAACATAAAAGGTGTAGAATTTTGAGGGCTACAAAACTGCACTCTCGGATTTTTAAATTTTTTGGATTTTGACCCCCAAAAATAAAAAAATAGATTTTTTGAATATAATAGCCGAAACATCCAAAAAGTTTTTTGAATTTCGAAAAAAAAAACGGAAGATATGTGATAGTCCCTACCGCCTTCTATCTACATACCAAATTTGAGATCGATACCTCTTTTTTGGCCAAGTTATAGCGAAAACACTGTTCAAAATTGATGACGTCAAATTTTCAAACTCAATTTTTAGCGATTCTAGACCTTGTAGCGCAAAACAAAGACCACCATTAGACTCCACGTGACGAGCTGCATCGAATCAGTACCCATTTTATGCAAAAATATCAACTTTGAAATTTGACCTTTTTTGACCTGACCTTGACCTGACCTCCACCAGAAAGTGTCCTAAACCGTACCTGATGGTCTTATAACCAACACCATTGAGTTGGAAATGAAAAACTGGCCATAAAACATGCATCGCACAACCTTAGTAAAGTTGGGTTCATGTGGTGACCTTTGGTGACCTTTGGTGACCTGACCTGTGACCTGACCTGGTATGACCAGTGACCTTTAATAGCAACATATGTACTAGACCTCTGACGCCCTATCGCTGGTTTTCGACAGAATGCGTTTTACTCGGTGTTATAGCGCTTTCCCTAGAAGCCCCGTGAACGGTGAAACATTTTATCTTTGACCTGACCTGTGACGTCATCGGTGACCCCGAGGTCAATGAAATTGAGTTTCCTGCGACAAATTTGACAGGGCTATCGAATGTTGTTTGAATTTTCCGGATCCGCCCTGTAGTTTCGGAGATACGGGGGGGGGGCAAAAAAATGCCCCCCCCCCCCCCCACCGCGCGGAAGGTGGCCGGGAGGCGCACCGCCTGCCGGGTTAAACCATGTCTCTTCGTCCAAGTAACCAGGAAAGTGGCATTTGTGCCAGTTTCGGGTACATTTTAAAGAGTGCCTGATGACGCCCAGTGCTGCGAGACAGGGCCTCTGACCTGCTTTCGAGCATTTTCTTCTCGGTAATACGCATGTTTTCTGGGAAACGGTTAACCGCTGCAATGGGTGACCTTCACAGTATTTGAGAGGCGCTCTTTTGAACCATCACAACCTGTTTTATTCGCATTCTATGAAGTTCTGTCAACGTATCGGCGTATATTGCTGCCCAGACCATCCCCATTGCTCTGTTCCTCACTGCATCGACGGAAGACATTTTATAGCATTATTTGGTCTAAATGTAGGAGGTTCAACCTGCCTCCTACCCTGCACGACCCCTGCACGTGCGCACGTGCTGCAGCATCCCAACTCTGGCACATGGATATGCAGTGCCTAGTGGGTGCCTACCTACATGCCAACTTTCAACGCAATCGGCCAAGTAGTTACCGAGATATTGCAACAATTACAAAACTGACACCTCTTCGTTTTGCACGTGGCAGTGGCACGTGCATAAGGGGTCACCCACATGCATCGGGAATAGTCCTATACTTGGTAGAAGGAATGAAGCTACCCTACAAAAATTACCGCGTGTAAATCGGTCAAGTGGTTGCTGAGATATGAGCCTCGCAAAAGTGTCCGCACGGCCGGCCGGCCGGCCGGCCGGCCGCTCATACTCAGCAATTTCCGTTAATCTAAGGAAAGACTCCGCTCGCTTCGCTCGCTCCGTAACCACCACAGATGGCCGGCCTGACCACCATTTTTTTTTCTTTGAAGTTTGTGCAAGAATATAGTATGAATAAGAATATAGTTTCCACCAATAATAACCGTCGTTCGGGGTACATCAAACATCTTTGCAACTAACCTCTATCTCTTAACACCCTTAATTGACCCATTTCCACGTAGTCTGCATAGATACTTCTCCTGATGTGACCTTCCTCGGCACCTTCATGATTACCTACGATTAAAAATGGGTGTGTGGACTGTGGGAGCGACCACCTGGGCCGCCTCTCAAATAGCCTGGGGCATTGAAAATGGTTGCCTTTGTTACGAGACATACTAAGCATAATGACAATAGCAACATCATGTTTCTCGATGTTCTCAAAGTGGTAGTAATGGCTCAATAATACAAAAAAAAATGTTACGAATTCTTCAGGTCCGTCTTGACGTCTTGCGTAGGACGACTATCGGTCTTTCTGCTACCATCCACACGATTTTAGGACTTAAGTACGTATCTATACTGTACGTACTTCTGCGATACGTACTTTAATCCTACGTACTTTTGCTTACGTACTTTTGTCCTACGTACTTTAGTGATACGTACTTTTGTCCGTAACCCCATCCACACGGCGTCGACACAGATGGCGCAGTGATCGCCGACTTAATGATCTATCTAGGTGGCGCGGCCATCGCCTGATGCACCGGTCCTGGGTGCAAGGTCTGAGGGAGAAAACAGAAATTACAGCTTTTCAGATAATCACTATATTTTTTACAAAGACCTGTTCATGTTATAACTAAGGCATGTGAAGTTAACTGTTTAGCAAATGCAGAGGGATGAATGGATACTAAATCTGGTCTAGCTGAGTTGAGAGCCACCTAGGCAATTTATTCCCTGCCAAGAGTCATCTACAGCAGAAGAGTAGAACCATTGCTTTCTGATACTGGCGCCTCAGGTCGCGGCTGACGGGGGACCGGGAAGGGGAATGGAATGCAGCATGCATCCGTCAAGGTGTAGGCTTATAGACCACCGGGTGTAATTGGAACTTTACCGGCCCTATCGGCATCCTCGCGTATATGTATACACATCAAGGTGGTATGTGAATTGCGAACCCTGTCCGTTTTGCTCCTTGAGCTAGAGATTTGCAAAAAGGAAAGCGCGTGCAGCATGCTCCATTACAGTATGCAGAGACTGGTTCCTTTTAACCCTCGCCGGCACAGGCCATTTTGAGTCCTTCGACGGCACAAGGGGGGGGGTGGTACGACCCCCCCCCCCTCGCGTTTGGCCCCTGATGGAGCTAGAGCTTCGCGGAAAAAAACGAGCGTGTTGCCCGTCACGAGAGGAAGCCAATGATACCCAATTTTAAGGTCCTAAATCATCGGTTGACCTTCCAGGTCAGGTCAATGACCCAAAAATCGGGATTATCTGGACCTGTTAGAAAGTCGTAAAGCGTGGCTGAAAAGGGGTTTTCCGTGGTGCTGATCACGAATATCGTGTTAGTTTTGATCACAGATGATGTCTTTAAAGGTAGTGTGCCATCTTCCAATGATTTCCCATTTTGTTTTTCCTAGGATAAGAAGCTTCTGTTTTTACCTAATATCGCAAAAAAAAATCAAAAATGGGCCTGGAATAGTGTCTTTTTTGCATCAAAGTTTATCGGTTTTTCTATATGTATAACAACTGTAGTGGGCTGACCTGCAAACAGGCGTCGGCAACAATCGCGAATGCGGCGCACATGTGACAATAAGCAAAGGTCATTATAGAGTTATTATAGAGTTCATTATAGGGAATGAGTTATCAGCTGTCTAATCGTAGACAACGCAATGTCGAACTTAAACTGTAAGCCTGTATTGGTATTGTTTCTTTAATTTGGCTGTCGAACATTAATTTGTGGTTTGAAATATGATTTTATGTAAAATAATTGATATGAAACAGCCGTCTCTTAAGTTATGACCCCATTTCACCACACGCAAGTGGCAGAAATGACAATGATCAGCTAACGCATTTTTCTTGGCCGATGTCAGAGCGCGCGGCCCGACACACCACGCGTATTTGGAAATTCCGACCTCGACGAGCATCAGAAGCCACCTAACAGGCGTGTTCGAAACCGCAGGAGATGATGATGAACGGGTTTATCGAAACTTGATTGGATGAGCCTATCGGTAATAGCGATTTTAGTGTGTGCATTTATTGTTCATAGTGGTGTGAAATGTGGTTGGGGTACGACCGACAACCGGTCGGGGCGAATTTCGCACTGGGGTACTCAAAATTTGAAGAATTTAAGACGTTTCCATGAGTTTTGAAGGTATGGATAAGTTCTAAAAATCCGGTTCTCCTTATCCGGGTCATTAACTCCATATGGTCCAGGAAAGCTGGCACACTACCTTTAAGCATTTAAACCAGGTCGGGTCAGGTCAGGTCAGGTCAGGTCAACCAGTAGGAGTTGTGACGGGTATTTGTAGTAGGTGTCAACCACCTCCGACAGCTTCGTAACATGTTACAAAGGCACCAAAACTACTTCGTAAATGTTCAAATGGTTGCTAAATTCGAATTCAGCTCCAAAAACTAGCTTAGAAACATGTAAAACTCGAAAAAGTGAACCGAGGTCACCAAAGGTCAATGACCTGACCTGACCTTCAGGTGACCTTGACACCCACCCTAATGCATGGGAGCAACATCAGCTCACATGTTTGAACGTTTGAAACCACGAAAAGCTTGCAAACGCGCGGCTAATGCGAGCCGACATACGCCGAATCGCGATTTCGGCCAAACATGGTCATTGGTCACGGAAAAGAGGTTACAACTTACAAGTCGAAGGTCATTGCGGTCAGGGTCATGAAATTTTCAGGGTAGGTGTAAAATTGATCAATGCGAAGGTACTGAAAGTTTCGTCGCGATCGACCGCTTTTTACGCGAGTTATTCGCGAAAAACCTTAGAGGGGGTTGCATCACCCCCCCCCCCCCTGTGCCGGCGAGGGAAGGGTTCACATTTTGGTGAAAAGCTACACGAAACAAACATTCATACTTCATAGAGTTGCAATTTTGGGACTACCGCGTGCTCTGCTCAACCACGTCGAATAATCATAACTGTCGTTTATTAAACCCTATCTGAAGGGCTCTCTGGACTACGTTAACTGGTGGAGGGGGGTCGATTCAGCCCCCTTGATATCTCAAAAAGTAAACGTCCGATCTTGATGAAACAAACGCCATTCGATTCCTCTTATCGTGAACTTTCAGATTGACAATAGACAGCAAAAAAAGATGAAAATTTGGGTCATTGATGCAAAATTTTCTGAGAAAATGCGTTTTACACCTCATCACTAAAAATGCTATAACTTTTTTCTGTTTTGACTTTTGACCGATTTTGATGAAACTTGAGGGGACCCTTCTTCATGAACTGGGCCTTCAATCATATATATATATATATATATATATATATATATATATATATATATATATTATATCCCGCGTCCCGTGGGGGGCAGAATCTGCCCTCCTCCCGTTTTTCGCCAATAACTTCTAAACGCGTTACGCCAGCGGCGTCAATCTTTCAGTACCTGATCATATATCAATTTAACACGTTTCCTGAAAATTTGAGCGAAATTTCCCGAAAATTTGAGCGTTGGAAATTTTTTGAGAAAGTGACGTTCAAGTGACGTCATGTCCGCCATTGTCGCCTCAGAAATGGCAAAACTTCAAACGCCGCTAGTATCTTCATTTTTAACCCTCGCGGGCCCGGGGGGGGCGTTTTTCGCCCCCCCTGGCGAATATTTGCGATAACTCCCGAACGCTTAGAGATAGGAAGGCGAAACTTTCAGTACCTTTTCTCCCATCAATTTGACATCTTCTGAAGTAAAAAATTTGGACCTAGCCCCCTTGATGACGTCACAAGGTCCATTTTTCTAGACCCCTGCACGGCAAACTTCGGCGTCACAGACGCAAACTTCAAATAGCTGCTAAAAATAGAGTTTTAGAGATAAAGACAAATTACGAGCACGGCTGTGTAGCGTTTGACCTAGAGAAAAATAGAAAAATAGTTTTGGTGACCTGAGGTCAGAGGTCAGGTCAACGACCCCGAAATGTGGTTTTAGTTTTTCGCAAATAACTTCGACAAAAATGGTCCTAGAGCTACGGCAGTGGTACCATCGCATTCGCCTTGTCAAGCCGCGTCGAATGATATATATTTTGTTCGGAAAAGGTCAAGTTTCATGTTGACCTCATGTGACCTCGAATGACCTCTGGTTGACCTTGACACATGAAAGGTCGTTTATGATGGATTTGTACTCGCTGATCACGAATCTGGCATCTATTTTCCTCTAAGCCTTCATTTAGAGCTTCCGGATGGCAAAATTGTCTTATTTATTATTACTAACTTAATAAGTGAAATAGCCTCTAGCAGGGATACTCTTCTGTGACCTTGACCTTTGAGCAGCCTTGTATCGTAAGATGAACCACAAATAGGGAACTGATAAGCCTCAAAACATTTCAAAACATTTTGGAAGTTAGCACGCAAGATGTGCGAAAAAGTGCCAAGTTTGAGGTCAATTTTGAGCGTGACCTTGACCTTGACCTTTGATTTAGAGCACATTTTCAGAATCCTCAGATTCTCTTCTTTCGTTTGACACCCAATTTTGCCGGTTTGATGCAGCCTGCCGTCCTCTAGAAGGCTTACTTTGAGATCACTACACATGTGCCGGTTTTGGCCTTTGACCTTGACCTCTGACCTTGAAAATTGACCTGAGGTCAAAAATTTTAGGTGCATTAGAATCGTCTCGTAAGGACCTTTCGTTTGGTATCGCTTTTGTTTCCGTAGCTCTCTTATTTACGGAGTTAGACAGGGGGGGGGCGAAAAACGCCCCCCCCCCGGGCTGCGGTGGTTGGGATTACCCCCCGGGCCCGGCCGGGTTAAAGGAATCAAGACGTAACAAAAAAAGGTTATACGTGATTCTACTTTGTCTATCAAATGGCTATCTCGGTTTATTGAAAATTTTGGATTTCGGCCCAATTTTTTTCTAAAAAAAAACTGACTTCTTTGGGAAAATAATTACAAAATCCAAAATTTTAAATGTATCGAAAAAACGGAATATATGTCAGAGGAGTGGTCTATGTGCACCTACATACCAATTTTTAGAAGAATCGGTTCGAAAATGTGGGAGTTATTCAAAATTTTATGACGTCACGACCCACACAAATTTTGAAAAAAAAAAAAATGAATTTTCTGGAAGTTCTAGACCTCGTACGGAAACAAAAATAGCACCTTTCGATTTCCCATGAAAAACTGCATCAGGTAGACACCTTTTTATGTCTTAACAACCAATTTCAAAATTTGACCTCACTTGACCTGACCTTGACCTGACCTCGACCTGAACTTCATCCAGATGTGGTCCATATCACTTATTTAGTGTGCCTATTGAATTCTATGAATAAAATGACCTATAAAACATCTGTCGCACATGCCCTTTTCTATATTTTGTTTTTGGTGGCCTGACCTGACCTGACCTGACCTGACCTGACCTTGACCTTAACCTTTGAATGATATTGTTTGCAACGAATATTGTCCTGGTAGCCCAAGAACACGTTTTGGGCAATCAGTCTCAATCCATTCTTCGGCAACTACGGTTTAGTGTGCCTATTGAATTCAATGAATAAAATGACCTATAAAACATCTGTCGCACATGCCCTTTTCTATACTTTGTTTTTGGTGGCCTGACCTGACCTGACCTGACCTTGACCTTAACCTTTGAATGATATTGTTTGCAACGAATATTGTCTTGGTAGCCCAAGAACACGTTTTGGGCAATCAGTCTCAATCCATTCTTCGGCAACTACGGTGCAAGGCCGATACTGTAGAAACTTGCATTTTGTACTCTTGACCTGACCTTGACCTGACCTCTGACCTACTTGAGCAAAACAAAATGGCTCTTAAGATCCGCCATGTTGAGAGCTTTCGATTGCCGTTTTCCCCGTCTTTCTACGACCATCAATTCGGAAGTTAGACAGGGGGGCAGAATCTGCCCCCCCCCCCCAGCATGGTGCGTCTGGCTGAATAGCCCAGCGGGGCGCGTGATATATTCCAGTATCTTGGATATTTTAAAAATCATAGGCGGATTCAGGTAAGCTAACTTGGGATGATACTTTGAGTTTTTGTCATGGTATGTCATGTGTCTTATGACGTGATGTGTCATATATCATGTAAAATATGCAACGTGAGCACAAAATACACGTTTTCGTTAACCCTCGCCGGACCTATGGGTTTTCTACATACGCGCCGGCCGAGGGGGGTACGACCCCCCCTCGCCGTTTCGCCCATGGTGGAGCTAGTGCGTCGCGGAAAAAACGAGCGTGTGCACCGTTACGAGACGCAGAGATTGGTACCCGATTTTAAGGTGCTAGGTCAACCGGTGACCTCTGAGGTCAGGTCTAGTGCCCCAAGGTACGGTTCAGTTGTTGGTGAATAACTTCGCAAAAAACGGCCGCAGAGCCGCGATTTTGGCAGCATCGTGTTTGCCTCGCTCAGGCGCGTCGAATTATATACTTTTTGTTTGGGTGAGGTCAACTTTGGCCGAAGGAGGTCATGTCGCATATCATTCGATTCGGCAGGTCTTTCTTGAGTTCATTGGTGGCTTTCCGGACTCGCTAGCTCAATTTGATCGGGAGTTATTGACAAAAAAAGTAATATGACCTTGATGACGTCATAAATGACGTCACGAAAGGTCAGCATTGCAAAAGTGACGCATCTAACCTTGCAAGGAGTCATGAACTCATGATTCTGTGTGTCTGCGATAGTTGGAGATCGTTCTCGGCGCCAGAATAGCAGTCCTCATTTTTCCCCATTGACTTAGGGGAAGCGGGGGGAGCACCGCCACCTTAAGCATTTCTGCTCACCGAGCTGATATGCGTAGTAAAAACGAAGCTCTTTTGCATTCATGTGAAAGTAGTGGTAGTTTTCCTACATGTTGGCAAAGTTTCCAGCGCTCCATTATAAAATTTCGCTACTTTACAGACGTCGAAAACAAGTCCTGCATTTTTCGTCCTCCAAAAATGTGCGGGTAGCACCGCCACCGATGGCGGTGTTATCCACAGATCAGCTTTACGGTGACAGCCGCCCTTGGTAGCGTTACTGCTGTCTGAAATAGTAACTCATACTCATATAAGACACACAAGAGTTGGTTGTTAGTTTGTCACAGATCAGACTGTTTGGTGCGGACAATATGCATACAAAGCCTGGCAGATTCACGTTTATTTCGAAACATCCAGTGAAGTCGAACGTGAGGTTAAAAAACAGACGACGTTTGCGGCCTAACTAAAGCTCTTCTCCGAGCTGAGTGAGCCATCATTGTGGCTTTATCCATTTTGCCACCCCTTGGGGTAGCAGCGCCGAGCATGGCGGTGTTACCCCACACACAGTCATGGGCCGACAACGCCCCGACGGGAAAACAAGCCGGGACGCGATTCTTCTGTAATTCCTTTCTCAACGAAGAGCACTTCATGCCCTCAAATTTAACGTAAAAATCGAGGTATTTTGACTTGAAATGACCACTTACTTGGGGTTAAAACATGCCAAATGGTTACAACGATGGTTAGTAATTCACAAAATGGGCAATTGCGATCTTAAAATCAAATAAATCTTAGCGAAATCTACCTCACGTGGCGCCCCGCTTCCGTTTGGACACCGAAATGGCAGGTGTTTACATTTACAATTCAGAGTTTTGCCGATAGAGGGGATGGCGGTGTTGCCCACATGGCGGTGCTACCCCCGCTTCCCCTATAATGGTGAGGTCACGAAAATGACCTGACCTCATATGACCTTTAGGAAACATCCGAGATGTACAAGTTGTGAGACTCGTAATGGATACTGGATCCTGCAAGTTTCATTTCCCTGTGAAAGCTCCTCTGGCAGTAAGGGCGTTGCGAAGCTGCGACATCTGAAGACCGTGCAGAGGTTCACTTATGACGTCATAGGTCAGTGACCTGACCTAACCCGAAAATGCGGTTGTTTCAAAAGATCTGGCTTGAATCAAAGGTTAGGTATGCCAAGTTTCAGCTCACTATCTCCGGCGTGTTCGGAGCTATCGCGAAAAAAACCTATGGGGGCGGCGCCCCCCCCCCCCCCGCCCCCTTCTCGGCCGGCGAGGGTTAACCCGCGCCCCACTGGGGGGGCTATTCATAGCCCCCCTCCCGTTTTTCTGCAATAACTTCAAAACCGCTTGACGTATCGACGCCAAACTTGCAGTACCTTCGGCTGCATCAATTTGACACGTTGTGTCAAAATATGAACTTTGTAGCTACCATAGGTCGGCCGGAAATGACGTCAGAGTGACGGCATGTTCGGCCGATTTCGACGCAAAACATTGAACCACGGCAATCGCTCCCAAGAGCTCAGTTTTTAAGCTAGATCCATTTTCTTTGCATGAGAGGACTCAGAATAGACTGCGCTATCAAACTGCTATCTCGGATTTTCGAAATTCTGAAAATTTCGAAAATTAAATATAATAAAATTCAAAACTTATATTTTTACATTTTTTTCAAAACGTTTTTGACTTTTCGAAAAAAAACGAATATATGTGATAGAACGCATTATTATGAACAACTCTAGCAAGTTTTAGCTAAATATCTTCAAAAATGGCCAGGTTATACGCATTATTGCAAAAAATTCACAATTATTAATTTTTCAAATCAATTTTTCAGCACGTGTTTGACATCGTACGCCAATAAACATAGCACCACCGTGTTCCTGAGCTCAAACTGCAGCCAATAGACACCTTTTTTGTTGAAAAATTTAAACTTCAAAATTTGACCTTTTTTGACCTGAAAGTGACCTTGAGTGACCTAAGCTAAATTCGACTCAAAATGACCTCGAATGACACAGACGACATCAAATTCGAAATCGTTGGCCTAAATGGACCATAAAACATGTGTCACGTGACCGACGCATGATATAATATTTTCGTGACCTGTGATGACCTGACCTTGACCTGAAAATCAAAGTACAAGTTTGGTACCCTCAGGGTATCTAGAGCATCTGTTCACGAGTGTGTGAACCAAAAATGAGCCTGATCTGACTTGTAAGACGGCGGCCAGAGCCCAAAACGTGAACAAGCCAAAATGCTAATAATTTTTACTTTGACCTGACCTGTGACGTCATCGGTGACCTTGAGGTCAATGAAATTAGGTTTCGGTAGACAGTTTTTCCGGGGCTATCAGACGCCGTTTGAATTTTGACGATCGGCCCAGTAGTTTCGGAGTTAGGAGGGGGCTATGAAGAGCCCCCCCCCCCCCCAGTAGGGCGTGTTATACGCAGACCCCAGTGGGGCGCGGGTTAAAGGCCACCACACTGGACCTTGCATGCGGGTTGTGAGTTTTGGGTTTTCGGGTTTCTTCAAAATCAAACAATACAATCTAAGCTGAGTGACCCACACTACCATCTAACAAGCGAGCTTGCTGCTTGCATGTTTTTTAGCTTGCGAGCACCTTGTATCGCATTCCAAAAGTTTTTTTTTTGTCAACTTTCGGTTTTCCTCGCTGCGAGGTGTGCGAGTTCTGTGAGGTTTGCAGGTTTTTCGTTGGAGTCGAGTTTGGGTTCGTTGCTCTGGTATTGCGACTATATGTAATTTTCTGGAGGCGTACCGGCTTCATTGCATTCATGAACTTACCATAAAGGAACGGTCTAATCACTCTATGAATTAGTATTGTGCCCACAAACTCAAAACCCGCAAACTCGCAACCCGCATGCGAGGTCCAGTGTGGGGCGGCATAGGTGGATTCAGGCACGCAGTATATTGATATTACCCCTCTTTCTCAGATACCTGGATCCGCCTACCCCAATATTTCCATTGTAAAATGACATCACATAGTCTAAAGGTGCATACCTATGACGGGTGGTGCCACTGATCACCAGTAAAAACCTAAGTAAGTCGCTACTTAGAGGCAAATGTCGGAATAGTCAAGGCTGGACCAAAACTACCCCGAGAAACTCGTTCTGGAGACGCTTCTGCGCAAGCTAGAAACTTAAAAATTTGACACAATGTGTCAAATGAACAGTAAGGATAAGTCACCAAACTTCGAGACCCTAGCTTAAGTGGTTTCCCGTCGAGAGGAAAAAAACTAAAGGTGGGACCGAATCGCCCCCCCCCCCCCCCCGGCCCCGCCCCCTCCACCACCACCAGTGATACGGTTAAGAAAAGTAAATATGAACGTTGAACTCGGGCCATATTCAGCACCGTTCGGATCACGAAGCTTATGGAGAGAATCCATGTAACAAATCATCATATTTTGCAGCTCATTTTGCGCTTGAAATTAGGACTTTCCCGACCCCATAGTTCTGCATGTTTACGAGTTATTCACACACAAAACAACTGTAATAACCTCGAGCAGCCTTAGTAACGCAATATTGGACATTCTGTAAGGTTCCCAATACAAAACCTACATGAACACGCTGCACGAGCCTTGCACGAAGTGTATACGCGATAGATTATTTATTCTTGAAATATTGAAATATGTACCTAATCTAAAAACAGTGCCTAAATGGCAATTTTCATCAAGTTTACCAGTTCCTTTTTTTTTACCTGTTGCTTGGAGCGGTAGGTATTGCAAGTAATACAGCGTTAACATGCCTTTTCGTTCGTCTCTTAAAACGGATTTCCAGCACTAGAGAGCCAAGGGCTCGCCGGCACAGGTGGGGATGATGCACCCCCTAAGGTTTTTTTCGCGAATAACTCGCGTAAAAAGCGGCCGATCGCGACGAAACTTTCAGTACCGTAAAGTGGGGCTATTTGAAACGGATTTTACAGTTTTTGGCCTCTCCCTTCAAAACGGTTGATATTTCCTATAGCATATAAATTGCAAAAAAACGTAGTCCTCTGTAACCGCTTTCAGATAGGCCCGTTTTGGTTCAGCTAGTAGCCATAAATAAAGTTATTTGTCTAATTGAAGCCTGTCTCAAATAGCCCCATAGTAGCCGTTTTCACGACGGGCTATCCGGCGAATGCACCTGATTTGACCAAATCTGCACCTAATTTCTTTTACAGCAAATATCTTCATTTTATGAATTTATTTCAGTGTTTTAATCGATGATGCTCTCTGATAATATCACAAAGCAGGCATATAAGCAATTAGTGCAACCCTAGCTGATAGCTGCTAAGAGACACACTGAACCTGATTTGACCAAATCTGCACCTAATCTGTACCAGATGTGCACCAAATGTGTACCAGATGGCCGTCGTGAAAACGGCTAGTGTGGGGCTATTTGAGACAGTTTTGGTTGCAAGGAAATTAAAGAAAGTTGGTCAAGCTAGGGATATTTCTTTTAATGCCATGCGATTGGAAATTAAATTTTGATACTTCTGGCATAAAGTATTTCTTTCAACTACAGTTATATAGCCCTTATTATCGACATTTTCGTTTTTCGTTGGACATAGCACTTCGGTCTGATAAAAAAATTATATTGCTTTATGCTAGGGCTGTCATAATATGATGTGACCCTAAGCTTTAAAAATCACAGGATTATTATGTAGGACCATTTCTAAGTCAACGACAGTGAAATTTTGAAAAAAGTTGTTGTGTTTATCTGTAGCGGCGCAAAACATATAGGCCGAAAGTTGGTGGGGCTACTTGAGACAGGCTCCCTACTGCATTAAACGCACCGTAATGCATAAAAAAGGGAATACAGTTTTCAAAATGGTTGAATGAATGGCATTCATGATCGATTGTTCCATTGCACATCAACCTGTAAAGAAATAACAGAAAAGTGCTAAACGGTTTTGATTTTATACCGATTTTCCTAGAACACTGCATGCTGTATCGAATGGCCGGTTACCGCACTGCATCAAGTACGGATAGGGGAGAGTGGGGCAAAGCGGCCACCCATCGTTTTAGCCCTCTATAGCTGGCGTTAGTTCCAATTTATGGTTTCCAATTATACTTCTCTTCACGGTCGTTCGAATGAGCCAGACCGGGGTTTCAGGCCCATCACCATTGTTCTGTGAAACACGGAAAAGCATTTCTTGCCAGGTTACCAACTATGTTTACAATTTTTAAATGTTATGTTATTCCATAACCATTTGGAATTTTAATAAGCGTTCTTGTCCATGCATTGCATGGTTATCGTACATGTATTCTACCAATTTTAATGTTTTTTACCCCACTAATAGCTAAGCTGGAATATTTTTGTCTCGGACGGTATGCGCGGTGCAAAGTGGCCGGGGTAAAGTGGCCACCCCCTAATTGGCCATAAGTTGCTTCCATCTGGATAAAAAACATTATTTATATTCAAATGTGTCGTCATGCATTCATCTTGACCACTTTTTAGTTGCATGAGTTACCAAATAATGCAATTAAATGTTTATTTTCATGAAAATCCTTTCTTTGTTTACCTACAGGTGGAAGATGATAAAGTAAACATCCATCCTCGCTTAACCTTGTCACCATCAAATACCCTAGTCGTACACGAGGCAACTATTTTGTTTCTCATATCGGGACTTGAGAAGACGCCGGTGGCCGCTTTGCCCCAGGGTATGGGGCAAAGTGGCCAATATGCATAGGTTTAAAGTTTTGTCAATATCTTTCATATGTGAACGCCTTTGGAAATAAAACGCAGTTGAAATAAAAGACAACTTAATAGGGATCACATTGGTATAGAAAGAATCTTTCCAAGTTTAAAAATCAAGCGTTGGCATCGTGAGAAGCGTTAGGGTGGCCGCTTTGCCCCACTCTCCCCTACTGAAGGCTCACCTAACAGTACGTATGTATGATAAACAACCTTCAATGGTGCCTTCTGGTCAACCAGAGTAGACATGGGCCGATTACCGACCATGTCAGTGACTGATGAAACACATTTTATGCACATATTCATAAAGGTAACTAATATCGTCACAAACTGGATGGTCATATTTACCCTCGCCGGACCTATTGGTTTTCTACATACGTGCCGACCGAGGGGGGGCGGGTACGACCCCCCCCCCCCTCGCCGTTTCGCCCCTGGTGGAGCTAGCGCGTCGCGGAAAAAACGAGCGTCGCAGAGATTGGTATCCGATTTTAAGGTGCTAGGTCAACCGGTGACCGCTGAGGTCAGGTCAAGTGCCCTAAGGTACGGTTCAGTTTTTGGTGAATAACTTCGCAAAAAACGGTCGCAGAGCCGCGATTTTGGCAGCATCGTGTTCGCCTCGCTCAGGCGCGTCGAGTGACATATTTTTTGTTTGTGTCAGGTTAACTTTGGGTGTTGACCTCAGGTCACGGTCAGGTCAGCACCCCCAGGTCACGAAGTTGGTCGAAACAGGTCACGTCGCATATCATTCGCTTCGGCACGTCTTCCTGAGTCCATTGGTGGCTTTCCCGGCTCGCTAGCTCAATTTGATCGGGAGTTATTGACGAAAAACTAATATGATCTTGATGACGTCATAAATGACGTCACGCAAGGTCAACATTGCAAAAATGACGCATCTTACCTTGCAAGGAGTGCATCAAATCACGATTCTGTGTGCTTGAGATAGTTGGAGATCGTTTCCGGCGCCAAAATAGCAATTTTCATTTTTCTCCATTGACTTATAGGTAATGGTGACGTCACGAAAATGACCTGACCTCATATGAACTTAAGGAAAAATCCGAGATAAGTAAGTTGTGAGACTCGTAATGGATACTAGATCCTGCAAGTTTCATTTCCCTGTGAAAGCTCCTCTGGTAGTGAGGGCGTTGCGAAATTGCGACATCTGAAGACCGTGCAGAGGTTCACTTATGACGTCATAGGTCAGTGACCTGACCTGACCCGAAAATGTGGTTGGTTTCAAAAGATCCAGCTTGAATCAAAGGTCAGGTATGCCAAGTTTCAGCTCTCTATCTTCAGCGTGTTTGGGGCTATCGCGAAAACAAAACCTATGGGGGGGGCGGCACCCCCCTCGGCCGGCGAGGGTTAAGTTACCATGTGTAAATATTGCTTGCTGCTAAAAGTACCATGAACCCATGGCCGATTCACCGGTGTTTCTTAGGTCGAACGTTTGATACACCTTAGGCATATGGCGGTAAGTCTTTTCGGATGCATCATATCACCTGTTTTTAGGGCCTTGGCATCACAATCATCAGTTGTATTTGGTAAACGTTGAGGTTTGACGAAGTGGGTATCGTCGGGATTCTGAGACATTAGGTTACACAATCGTCACTACCGTTAACAATAGATAATGTCTTCATGAAAAATGTGCTTATTCCATAAGTAAAACGATAGTTACGATACATTCAGTTGCAAAGTTTTTAAAACTTCAACCATGTTGCGCTGCAGGTAGGGTGCTTTTCGTATAACTTAAATTGTGGTTTTTCTGTATGTCTCATTTAATGCCAAATTTCTTTCAAAAATATTCAAAATTTTCATACTTAGGTGTTGTTTTTATCCGCTGGGACTGAGAGCGTGGGATGATGTTTTTCGTACTCCAGCGTAGATGGGTAGCCATACGGCTTCCACGGTTGACAGTGATGACATCAGTCATCTTTTGCAAGCTCGTTAAAGATTTGGGCTGTACGGGGACTCGAACCCTGGGCCTTAGGATTAGCGCTCCAATGCTCTACCTCAGAGCTATACAGACCAAGTACTTTAACGAGCTTTCTGCCAAGTTTTATGCGGATCATTCTTAGGTGTTGTTTTTATCCGCTGGGACTGAGAGCGTGAGATGATGTTTTTCGTACTCCAGCGTAGATGGGTAGACATACGGCTTCCACGGTTGACAGTGATGACATCAGTCATCTTTTGCAAGCTCGTTAAAGATTTGGGCTGTACGGGGACTCGAACCCCGGGCCTTTGGATTAGCGCTCCAATGCTCCCATCTACGCTGGAGTACGAAAAACATCATCTCACAAAATTTTCATAAAAAACCTATCCATGGGATGCATCATTAAATTCCACATCATTCTGATCAAGAATGAAAAGAAAAATCAAACGGTTTTAATTTTACAGCAGTTTTACTAAATCACTACCGTACTGTCTCAATTTTTTTTATAAATCTAGTCCGAACCTTTTGATAGGAAGGATTCACAAGGACAGAGCCACCGCTAAGCGAAGCTTGTTGCGGTGACCCTGCCCTCTACCCTCCGATCGTGCAATTCCAGTTCTATGGCAGAATTTAGAGTCCAAAGTTTAACGTGCGCACATAGTCGCGCACGGCCGGTCCCCTCACTGACTTCGCCTGGCTACGGCCTGCCACCAACCGTAACCATACCTGTCAGGAGGCCCATAAATGTCGAGCGCCCGTCGCGCTTCGAACCCGGACTGTTATAACCGGGAACGCGTGCTCTCACCACGCGGAGTCCAACGCTCTACCAACTGAGCTACGGGACCGGCAAATAGCCCCACTGTCTCAAATAGCCCCACTTTACGGTACCCTCGCATTGATCAATTTTACATCTACCCTAAAAACCTCAAGACACTGACCCAAATGACCTTTGACCTGTGACCTCTTTTCCGAGACCATGTTTGGCCGGAATCGCGATTCGGCGTATGTCGGCTCGCATTAGCCACGCGTTTGCAAACTTTTCTTGGTTTCAAACGTTCAAACATGTGATTTGATGTTGCTCCCATGCATTAGGATGGTTGTCAAGGTCACCTGAAGGTCAGGTCAGGTCATTGACCTTTGGTGACCTTGGCTCACTCTTTCGAGTTTTACATGTTTCTAGGCTAGTTTTTGGAGCTGAATTCGATTTTAGCAACCATTTGAACAATTACGAAGTAGGTTTGGTGCCTTCGTAACATGTTACGAAGCTGTCAGAGGCGGTTGACACGTACTACGAATACCTACCCGTCATGACCTGTAGGTATACGTCAATACCCGTATTGGTTGACCTGACCTGACCTGACCCGTCGGAATTCGCAGCCGTTTCTGAGTTATCTGCGAAAAAAACACAGGGCGGGCCCTTTGCCCCCCCCCCAACGGATCGCGGGTTAAAGCAGCCCTCTTGCATAAGAGTGGGCTTTTTCTTGCAATTCGTGTCAACTTGCGAAGCTCTGCACCGCTGTAGCGTTGTGCCACTGGACATTATGCACCGCATGACCATCGCATGCTGGAGTACCGCACCACTGGACATTAGGCTGATTGGGAACGTGGCCGTCCCGCTAGTCGCACCGAGCGATTTCCAAGTTAATGTATACCGATAACGGGTGGGTTAGAGCTTTGTCAGCCCGGTGACTGAGCTGTCTAATAAATTTGTCCGGCTGTAAATGTGCCACTGGTATCGAGTGAGTTCCAAAATCAGCTGCTGATGTCATTCAGCTGACGAATGGTGGTCACCAGATACAATGTCGTTTAGCTAATTCATATAAAGATATGGTAGGTAGTGCTTCAAATGTGTCTGGATGGGATACACGTGGAACTAGAGCCCTGCTCACTCAGGCATGTAGCCCTACTAACCTGCCTGGTGCCGCGCATATTTGCTGACTCGTCAGCTCGCGGTCATATCGAGCTTCAGGTGGATTGGTGAACCAAAATGGCTCACGCGTCACGCTGTGGCCTCGCCAAGGCTGTGGACTACCTCCACACAACGAGTGAGTTCAATGCGCAGAATCTCGTATTTCCATCGAACGAAAACTATCCCAATTATCTGCTTTATGTTTAGCATCATGCCAACTAAAGTTACCACCGATAACAAGACCACCAAAAAGACCAGGATACCTACCAAGTGGTTTCCCATTCACATTGCCCCAAAATACGGTAAATAACTTTTGAAAATACCCATCTCCGATTTTAGTGTTTTCTGGACTAAAATTTTGCGATGAATCCGATGGTGTGGTCCCCGAGATCTGAAAAATTTCCATTTTGGAGATAGCACCTATTTTTTGAAAAATAAATATTCGTCAGGCATAATAGTCCAATAAATTGAAAATATAATGAGTTAATTTTTGTATAACAACACTAGAATGTGTCGAACATGAATTAGAGATATCCTATTTTAGCTGAGATAATACTATATCTGCGCAAACATGTACATGAACTAGTACATTAACCCTCATTGGCCGAGAAGGGGTGGGGCGGGTGCCGCCTCATAGGGTTTTTCGCGATAGCACAAAACACGCCTAGGGTAGACAGCTGAAACTTGGCATAACTCATCTTTTATTCAAGCTGGATCGTTTGAAACCAACCGCGTTTTCAGGTCTGGTCAGGTCACTGACCTATGACGTCATAAATGAGCCTCTGCGAGGTCCTCAGATGTTGCAAATTTGCAACGCCCTCAGTGCCAGAGGAACTTTCATGCAGGAAGATGAAACTTACAGGACGTAGTATCCTTCAGAAGTCTCACAATTTGTATATCTCGGATTTAACCTAAATGTCACATGAGGTCAGGTCGGTCACGTGACCTCACCATTATAAGTCAATGGGGGAAATATGAAAACTGTTATTTTGGCGCCGGAAATGATCTTAAACTATCCCAAGCACATGGAATCGTGGTTTCATGATCGGACCTTACAAGGAGTGCATGAAACCACGATTTCATGTGCTTGGGACAGTTTACGATCATTTCCGGCGCCAAAATTACAGTCTTCATATTTCCCCCATTGACTTACAATGGTGAGGTCACGTAAACCGAACTGACCTCATTTGACCTTTGGGAAAAATCCGAGATATACAAGCTGTGTGACCTCTGGAGGATACTACGTCCTGTAAGTTTCATCTTCCTGTGAAAGTTCCTCTGGCACTGAGGGCGTTGCAAAGTTGCAGCATCTGAGGACCTCGCAGAGGCTCATTTATGACGTCATAGGTCAGTGACCTGATCTGACCTGAAAGGGTGGTTGGTGTCAAAAGATCCAGCTTGAATAAAAAATTAGGTATGCCAAGTTTCAGCTGTCTATCCTCCACTGAGAGCTTTTTTGATTCCTTTTAATCATATTAGGGGAATTGGTCTAAAACAACACCCTGATCATTTCTCCGAATATACCCCAAATACACTTTCTTTGAATATCGCTCTGAAATTCTTCTAATATACCGTATCACTGAAAACCTTTTTGATTCCTTTTAAGCATATTAGGGGTTTTGGTCTAAAACAACACCCTGATCATTTCTTCGAATATACCCAAACTATACCCTTGTTCTTTAAGTAGCTATCTTGAATTCTTCTAATATACCCTAGTAAGTACCGAAGAGGAAAGGAATATGATTCCTGTTCTATTCCCTGCGATACCCACAGTACACTCCTTTTAACCTACCAAAATACCCTTACATTGAAACCTCTAGTATTCCTTCTAAGCGTATAAGGGGAATATTTTGCAAACTATACTCGCATTATACCACTTAACACTCCCGTATTATTCTGTGATTTCCATCACTGATCTCAATGTATTCTTGCATTGGACCCCACATAAACCCAGAAGGGAAAATAATAATGCCCTAGGTATATTCGTCGTAGAACTTGCTCAGAAACTGTCTCATTACTCTCAGCTCCCTCGTCCGATTTCCCTTTATATATCGTAACACATCCAAAACTCACAGACATTTGGTCTTTTATTATTATTCATGTTTTACATTGGTGACAACAGCATGGACATAGCATTCACCGTTTCTCTTTCGATAAGACGCAACTTGGGATAAGTAAATCTGAGATCATTATGAATGGATATTTAAGATCTATTTCGATTATAAAACACGAAAATCAACGGTGGTTTCAGCAACGCAAAAATGGCGTGTATGTTAAATAACTGTTCATTACCAAAGAGATGTCATTAGAGCATTGCATATCCTGTAACAATTGCTGACATTCACCTAGCAGCTTACACGACACATTTTTACAAGACAAAACTTATATGCCGGACCCTGTAAAAGGGATAATAGGACCAGATACTGTGCACTGCTCGGGTCCGGGCGCTGACCGTAAAATAGTCATGCAGATCTACACCGGGTGCGGGCAAACACGCCCACCAAGGGTCTCTTGGGTGAATTTTCCGGTTTCCGGCACTCCGAAAAGTCGTTGTCGTGCAGGTTTCGTTTTTTCTGGGTTCCACAGCTGTGCTTTCGATGTCCTCCACGACGTCCTTTGCTCGAATGATCAATGCACACACTACACACCCGCTATCACCCGCGCTGAGCACAACCGTCCTTCTCCACTGCACGCTCAAACTCAACTGGAGCGCTCAAACCCTTTGAAAATTGGCGCGCTTTCGGCCCAGCTGTCTGATCACGTGTCATGTACGTCACTGCCGGCACTGGATTGCAGTATGCTGATTGGGTGGCGGTTGCGAATCACCTGGCTCAAACGCACTTGCGCCGCGACTGGTTATAGCTGCCCATACCGCGCGTCAAAACAAGCTTATAGCTGCCTGTTATGTCGTCGCACCGCCCACACGCACTCAGCGAAGACGGCACCGCGTTTGGTGCTGTATTGGTGGTCAGCAACACGTCCAGGGAGCGACTGCCCGTCCTCCTCGCCCGCCCGGCCGGCCAGTCCCGGCCCGCCGACCGGTCACCGCCGGAGGCGCCGAGCGGCACAGGTACGGTATCTGACAGTAGCGGCAGAGACTGTACACTAGGGTATATTAGAAGAATTCAAGGGAGGTATTTAAAGAATGAGGGTATAGTTTGGCTATGTTCGAAGAAAATGATCAGGGTGTTGTTTTAGACCAAAACCCCTGATATGCTTAAAAGGAATCATTTGAGGAATCATTTGAGTATCTTAAGAGCATTCCGCCAGGAAAACGGCAGAATTATAGGAGCATGACACACCATGATCAAAGGGAATAGAGAATCGTTTTGGTTGTCAGTGTCAGCGTGTTTTGAGCTATCGCGAAAAACCCTATGAGGTGGCACCAGCCCCATTTCTTCTCGGCCGGCGAGGGTTAATTACGGAGCGAGCGAAGCGAGCGTAGTCTTTCCTTAGATTAACGGAAATTTCTGAGTATGAGCGGCCGGCCGGCCGGCCGGCCGGCCGGCCGGCCGGCCGGCCGTGGTCACGCTTTTGCGAGGCTTATATCTCAGCAACCACTTGACCGATTTACACGCGGTAATTTTTGTAGGGTAGCTTCATTCCTTCTACCAAGTATTGGACTATTCCTGATGCATGTGGGTGACCCCTTATGCACGTGCCACGTGCAAAACGAAGAGGTGTCCGTTTTGTAATTGTTGCAATATCTCGGTAACTACTTGGCCGATTGCGCTGAAAGTTGGCATGTAGGTAGGCACCCACTAGGCACTGCATATCCATGTGCCAGAGTTGGGGTGCTGCTGCGCGTGCGCACGTGCAGGGGTCGTTTCCAGATCTCGAGAACGGTTCGACCGATTGCGCTCAAATTTGGTACACAGTTAGGGACCGTTTAGTAGGGTGCCGTGCACAAGTCAGTTGGGACCCATTTTGCACGTGCGCACGTGCAGGGTGCCGCTTCCAGATCTCGAGAACGGCTGGGCCGATTGTGCCCAAATTTGGCACGTCGCTAGAGACCGGTTAGTAGAGTGCAGTGCATAAGTCAGTTGGAGGTACCCCCTCGCAATTTCGCACGTGCAAGGCCCACCCTCTCGCTCGCTCCGTTAGTCGCCCCAAAAGGCGTTATACTGGTGTACTAGTTTATGTACAATGTACAGGGTGATTCATAGCCATGTGACCTATTTAGTTGATCTCTCTTGAGAAGAGGATTGCATATTTTCGTGTGAAATTTCACGTGCTAGTAGAAAATTTTATGAAGTTTTGTTCTATCTTGGTCTGGTCTGTGTGTATCGCTCAAGATGTACACAGCGCAGCAAAAAGTAAAAATGTGTAATTTGTATAGGTTAACGCAGTCCATCAAGCAAACACAAAGATGTTTCTGCACGTCTGAGGGCTTGCACCCAAGGGAAACTCCAAAGAAGATAACAAAGTCATAGAATCGTTAATCAATTCAAAGCAGAGGGCACGGTTCAATGTTAAACACGGCACCCAAAAAAATGGTAAGCGAACCCCGGAAAGTTGATTTCAAAGAGCGCTGAGGTCAGGTGGGCGCCACGCTCGCCGGAGCTCAGCGTCGTGGAATTCTTCCTCTGGGGCTATGCAAAGTCCGAGGTCTGTGAGGAGAGTCCCCAGGATATTCTGGGGCTGAAGGATGCCATTGGAGGCTGCTTTGGTTCTATTTCCTTAGAAATGTTGTGCGTCCGCGCCATCGCCAACTTTAGGCTCTGGCGCTGGAGTGCATCCGTCGCCGAGGTGGTCATTTTGAACATCTTGTTTAAAAGAAGCTTGTGAGAGTCGAACGAAAAGTATTTGTGACTGATGCTATACATGTATCAAAACTTCAGATTTGGCTGTTTAATATGGTACTTGGCAATGGCATGTAACACGAATGCATTTCCTGTAGTTTTCACTTATTTTCGGTCACACGGCTATGAATCACCCTGTACATGTATGAGCAGATATAGTATCATCGCAGATAAAATACATCACTAATTTATGTTCGACACATTCTTATGTTGTTACAAATATTCACTCATTATATTTTCAATTTGTTTGACTTTTATGCATGACGAATATTTACTTTTAAAAAATAGGTGCTATCTCCAAAATGGAAATTTTCAGATTTCGGGGACCACACCATCGGATTCCTCGCAAAATTTTGGTTCAGCAAACACTAATATTGGAGATGGGTATTTTCAAAAGTTATTTACCGTCTGTTGGGGCAATGTGCATTCACGGTTGATACCGACTCCCGCCACATTGCCGGCCGAGCGCCACAATTGTGTCGCAATCTGCGCCGGCGGCTAGGGTCGGCGGGGGACCGTTTCGTGCCGAGACGGGTCCCGGGGGACGAGGGAGCCGTGCCGCCGCGGTGAACACTTCACCGCGTCACGGTCCCAGCGCTCGTGAATCTGACTGCGTTAAATCCGCTCCGCCTGCTGTCAGAAACGATTTTAGCTGGTGGTCTTTAATCTGGCTGAGTTTTAGGTAGGAATTGTCGTGTAATGGCGATATTGCGATGACCTTTATAAAGAGGAGTTGGTCAGTTTTGTGTCTGCAATGTGTATTTCATACATAAGTATGTGTATAAGCATGTGTATGTGCTACATAGGCATAAGTATAGGTACCCATGTGTAGTTTTGACTCATAGAATTCATCACAGCACGTTCGCCAATAAATCAGCTACATCGCATAGTTTCCTGCAAAAGCTGCCAAGGACTCATTGTTTCACACTTTACGACGGAACCCAGCACATAATAGCCGTTTTCATGACGGCCATCTGGTACACATTTGGTGCACATTTGGTGCAGATTAGGTGCAGATTTGGTCAAATTAGGTTCAGTGTGTCTCTTAGTAGCTATCAGCTAGGGTTGCACTAATTGCTTATAGGCCTACTTTGCCATATTATCAGAGAGCATCATCGATTAAAACACTGAAGTAAATTCATAAAATAAAATAAAGATATTTGTTGTAAAAGAGATTAGGTGCAGATTTGGTCAAGTTAGGTGCACTCGCCGGATAGCCCGCCGTGAAAACGGCTATTAACGTCTCTACCTAAAACATGTAAATACCTATGCAATGCATCTACAGTTCTCATCAATAGGTATTTTCGCAATACAGCTGACAAAAAAAAACAATTCGTGTTTAACAGATGGCCAATGGCAAACATTTAGCTAAGAAATGACTGATTTAGTTGATATAGACGATCACAGAATCCTTTGCATCAGCCACCAATTGTGAATAAATGCAAAAGGGCAGTCAATTTAAACTTAAGACGTGTTTTAATCATTCTTTAACCCTCGCCCAGCTCCCGTTGGGTGGGCCAATTTGCCCCTCCCCCCCTGTGGTTTTTCCTGAAAAGCAAAAAACGGCGCCGCCATATTTTCAGTACCTTACCGGGCATCAATTTATTTATTTACTTATTGCGGGTCTTTGTGGTATCCAATACATGACTGGCTTTTAAACCACAGTGTCATGCAATGTGCAGCCGAGGTATAAGATAGGTAAAAAACATATTATAGTACACAAACATTGAAAAGGTTGAAACACGTAAAAGACATTGACACGCTAGCATGAAAAACTTGAGACGGTGGAGATGAGAGGTCGGTGCGCAGTATTTAGGTGGGTGGCAGTCGCCATCGCCGACAGGCTACTTCACCGACATTAGAGACGCTTTCACACGCTTTTTAAAATGACTGACTTTGTCGTTTCCGCGAACATTGTTATGCAGCCGGCTCCAGTTGCGCACAGCGCGGACAGGCACGCACATCCTGGTCGCTTCCAGGCGGCATCGGAACGTTTCTAGCTGTCCGGCGGTTGATGCTCGGCGTGGTTCGCTGGGATACGTCGGCTCTGTACGAGACCAGGGATTTCAGGCGCCGCGGTCCCTGATCCTGGTGTAGAATTGTGTGCATCAATAGAGAGTCACGATAATCGATCATCACACTGAAGGACATCCACCCTAACTCACGCCTTGCGGTTGAGATGTGTTGATGTTGGCGGATTCCTGTCACGAGTCGAGTGGCGAAGTTGACAACCTTGTCAATACGCTGACGCTGCTGCTGCGTGGGCGGCGCCCACGCCGGTAAACAGATATGATATGCAAATTGACACCTTCACACAAAATTTCAAGTCTTAGGTCACCTTAGGTCAGGAGTTATTGAGGTCAAACTGAGGTCATGTTCGAGCAAAATGAGCAAAAAACATGAAATTTTGAAACGCTCACAAAAGCTACAGTTACTAAGCAATTTCAAAGTTATTCAATTAATCATGTAGAGAAAAGATGGCGCTACAAAACTGTTATCTCGGATTTTCAAAATTTTGGGATCTTAACCCGCGCATGACTGGGGGGCTACACAGCCCCCTCCCGTTTTTCGCCAATATCTTCTAAATCGTTTGACGAATCAACACGAAACTTGCGATACCCTCAGCGACATCAATTTGACACCTTGTAATAAAATTTCAACTTTCTAGCTACCATAGTTTGGCAGGGAATGACGTCAGAGTGACGACATGTCTGCCGGTTTTGATGCAAAATATTGAATTACGGCAAACGCTCTCAAGAGCTTAGTTTTAAAGCTAGATCCAATTTCTTTGCATCCGTGGGCTACAAATACCTACACTAGCTATCAAACTGCTAGGTATCTCGAATTTTCGAAAATTTGAGAATTTTAAAAAATGTTTTTACAATTACAAAAAAAATATAATTTTGATTTTTTCATTTTTTATTTAAAAACCGGAATAAATATGATAGAACAAATACTGATGAACTACTCTAGCAAAATTTAGCCCAATATCTTCAAAAATAGCCAAGTTATTAGCATTATTGTCAAAATCTTACAATTATATATTTTTCAAAACCATTTTTCAGTACGTTTTTGACATCGTACAGCAATATAAATGGGACCATCGTGTTCCTGAGCTGAAATTGCATCTGATAGGCACCTTTTTTGTTGATAAATTTTCATTTTCAAAATTTGACCTTTTCTGACCTGAAAGTGGCCTGACCTCCAATAAATTCAGCTGCAAACGACCTCAAATGACACAGACATTATTTTCGAAACTACCAGTAAAATGGACCATAAAACATGCGTCACGTGACCGATACATGATGTACAATTTTCGTGACCTAGGATGACCTGGCCTTGACCTGGAAAATTAGAAGTTAAAGTTCGGTACCCTCAGGGTATCTAAGATTCTAAGGCATACCTATATCAAGGAGTGCGTAAACCAAAATAAGCCTGATCGGACTTGTAAGCCGGCGGCCAGAACTTAAATTGTGAACAAGTAAAAATACCGATAATGTTTACTTTGACCTGATCTGTGACGTCATCGGTGACCTCGAGGTCAATGAAAATAGGTTTCGCTCGACAGTTTTTCCAGGGCTATCAGACGCCGTTTGAATTTTGACGTTCGACCAAGTAGTTTCGGAGATAGGAGGGGGCTCTTCAACTTTGAAATTTAACCTAATTTGACCTGACCTTAACCTGACCTTCACCAAAACGTGACCTAAGCTAGCCCCAAAGGCTGCCTGACCCACATAATCGCATTTGTCATGTAAAATGAACCATAAAACATGTATCACACGACACTTTCATATTGTGACCCCCAGTGACCTGACCTCTGTGACCTGACCTGGTATCAGTGACCTCAGATAGCAAAGTATGTGTTTCACGAACAATGTACCATCGATGGTGTTCAATAACTTACCAATTTACTTGATTTCACAACACATTTCTTGAAATGCCTGTGAACGGTGAAAATCCGACCTTTGACCTGACCTGTGACGTCATCGGTTTGAGCTAGGTCAATGAAATTTGGTCACAAGGTAGTTCCCCGGTGGGGCGATCGAACGCCGTTTGAATTTTGAAAATCGGCCGGTAAGTTTCCGAGATCTTAGGGGGGCCGAAACGCCCCCCCCCCCTACGGGTGGTAGGGTCCGCCGATAACCCTACGGGGCGCGGGTTAATTTCAGATATCAGCATTAACCCGCGGCCCGCTCGGGGGGGGGGGGACAACGGGTTCCCCTTTGGTTTTTCGATTTCTTTTTTAGGACCGACTGCTCGTCATTGTAAGTTGGACAGACCCGACCTTGTTTGCCCACCCTGTGACGTCACAGGTAAAACAAATCGAGATCATTGATACTGCATCTTGTGCAATGTGCATCTCATTCTCGATGAGCCCTTTCGAATGACGTTTGAGCTTTTTCCGATCCGACTATTTGTTTGGGAGATACGACGGGGGCCCTTTGCCCCCCCCCCCCCCCCTAACAGGACCTGGAACCTGTCAGACTTCAACGGGGCGCGGTTTAATCTTACTCGTAAGTCTATGGTAATTAGGCCAAATAACGCAATTAGCCCGGCAAGGCCCGGGGATAACCCCAACCACCACAGCCAGGGGGGACGTTTTTTCGCCCCCCCCCCCCCCCGTAACTAAGGGAGGAGCTAGCTCCACAAATAAGGCAGCTATGAAAAAGCGGTACCAAACGAAAGGTCTTTACGAGACGATTCTAAAGCACATAAAATTGTTGACCTCAGGTCGATTTTCAAGGTCAGAGGTTAAGGTCAATGGCAAAAACCAGCATATGTATAATGATATCAAAGTAAGTCTTCCAGGGGGCGGCAGAATGCAAGAAACTGGCAAAAATGGGTGTAAAACGAAAGACGAGAATCTGAAAACTTTGATGATCTGCACATTATTCAAGGTGGAGGTCAAAGTCACGCTCAAAATTAGCCTCAAACTTTGCACTTTTTTTCGCATATCTTGTGTATTAAATTCCAAGATGTTTTGGAATGTTTTAAAGCTTATCAGGCCCCTATTTGTGGTTCACCTTACGATGCAAGGCTACTCCAAGGTCAAGGTCATGAAACAGCATCCTTGTTAGAGGCTATTTCATTGATTCAAGTCATCCATAACAATTAACCCGCGCCCCGTAGGGGGGGGGGCCGAAACGCTCCCCCCTGTCCTTTTCGGTCGATATCTCCTAAACGGCTGGAGATACCGCCACCAAACTTTTAGGACCCCTCTGGGCATCAATTTTACACATTGTGACCGAAAATTTTTCCAGAGGCTATGATAGGTTGGCCACAAATGACGTCAGAATGACGTCATGTTCCGTCATTTTCGACCGAAAAAAGATCTTCGCGAGAAGACCTGTCAGGCCTACAGCTTTGAAGATACAGAAAAATGATCAAGACATAAAAGGTGTAAAATTGACAGGGCTACACAACTGCTATCTCGGATTTTCGAAATTTTAGAGTTTTGACCCCCAAAAATCAAAAAAGCATTTTTCTGGATATATTAGCCAAAAAATCCAAAAAGTTTTTTTAGTTTCGAAAAAAACCGGAATATATGTGATAGTACCTACCGTCTTCTATCTACATACCAAATTTCAGATCGATACCTCGTTTTTTTGGTCAAGTTATAGCGAAAAAACTGTTCAAAAATGATGACGTCAAATTTTCAAACTCAATTTTTGGCAATTCTAGACATTGTAGAGCAAAACAAAGACCACCATTAGACTCCCCGTGACGAGCTGCATCGAATCAATACCCATTTTATGCAAAAATATCAACTTTGAAATTTGACCTAATTTGACCTGACCTTGACCTGACCTTCACCAAAACGTGACTTAGGCTGGCCTCAAAGGCTGCCTTACCCACATAATCGCATTTGTCATGTAAAATGGACCATAAAACATGTATCACACGACACTTTCATATTGTGAACCCCGGTGACCTGACCTCGCTGTGACCTGACCTGGTATCAGTGACCTCAGATAGCAAAGTATGTGTTTGACGAACAATGTACCATCGATGGTTTTCAATAAATTACCAATTTACTCGATTTCACAACACATTTCTTGAAATGCCTGTGAACGGTGAAAATCTGACCTTTGACCTGACCTGTGACGTCATCGATTTGACCTAGGTCAATGAAATTTGGTCACAAGGTAGTTCCCGGGTGGGGCTATCGAACGCCGTTTGAATTTTGAAAATCGGCCGGTAACTTTCCGAGATCTTAGGGGGGCCGAAACGCCCCCCCCCTACGGGTGGTAGGGTCCGCCGGTAGCCCTCCGGGGCGCGGGTTAAGGCAGTTTTGCTATCCTGAGGCTCTAAATGGATGCTTAGAGCGAAATGGATGCCAGAACCGTGATTAGGGGCTATGAACCTATCATACACGCTCTTCATGTGTTAAGGTTAACCAAAGGTCATTGGAGGTCACGTGAGGTCAACATAAAACTTAAACTTTTCCAAACAAAAAATGTGTCATTCGACGCGGCTTGACAAGACGAATGTGTTGGAACCACTACCGTAGCCCTAGGACAATCTTTATGGAAGTTATTCGTGAAAAACTAAAGCCTTAGCACAGGGTCGTTGACCTGCCTCTGACCTCTGGTCACCAAAACTATTTTTTGTATTTTTCCCTAGGTCAAACGCTACACAACGCGCTCGTAATTTGTCTTTATCGCTGAAATACTCTATTTGTGGCAGCTATTTGAAGCTCACGTCTCTGGCGCCGAAGTTTGATGTGCAGGGGTCTCTGGCGCAATGACCGTTTTCACGACTGGTTAAATGGCGAATGCACCAAACTCGACAATATAAATCTGCACCAAATCTTCTTTACAGCAAACATCTTCGTATCATGAATTTATGCCGGTAAAAATAATGTCTGATGATTTGAAAAAGCAGGTATAGAAGCAACTATAAAACCGAAGCTGATAACGTCTAAGAAACGCAATGAACCTAAACCGTCGTGAGAAACCGACTAATAGCCGTTTTTACAAAG
Source organism: Amphibalanus amphitrite (assembly GCF_019059575.1). Taxonomy (NCBI): domain Eukaryota; kingdom Metazoa; phylum Arthropoda; class Thecostraca; order Balanomorpha; family Balanidae; genus Amphibalanus; species Amphibalanus amphitrite. The sequence continues at coordinate 424,366 of NW_024881528.1, read as the reverse complement.
CTATCTGGTACACATTTGATGTACAGGTCTCGCGGGTTTTAGCGGTAGGTTTTGCACCTAGAAAATTTAGTGTGCTTCAGGCTATATCTTCGTCGTCTGAAGCTTTTAAGTGTTGAAAATGCGATCGACTTGCTGGGTAACAAGCCGGCCATGATCAGGTAAAAGGGCTTCATCGTAGATCGATTAGTTTCTGAGATATAACCGGAAATGTAAAAGTGCAAAACCTATCGAATAATCTCGCGAGACCTGTACATTTAGTGCAGATGTGGTGCAGATTTGGTCAAATTAGGTTCAGTGTGCCTCTTAGAAGCTATCAACTACGGGTGGCTCGTTGCACTAATTGCTTATATGCCTGCTTTGTAATATTGTCAGATTAACGATTAAAACACTGAAATATATTCATGATATGAAGATATTTAGATATTTGCTATAGAACAGATTTGGTGCAGATTCGGTCAAATTCAAGACCGTCGTGAAAACGGATAATATATATGTAGGCATGGTACAGGCCGTATGAAAACTTCGTCCGTTTGTAAACGACCTGAGCGGCCCAGTCAGTTTGCAATCGGACTGAAAAGCCGGCGCTTTGAAAACGGACTGAAGCTCCAGGCTGTTTGCAAACCGCCTGAAATTTCAGGCCGTTTGACAACCGCCTAGGCCGAATGACAACATTCGAGACACTACCTAGGCGGTTTGAAAACTCTTTAGTCAGTAGGACTAGGAACTTAGCAGGACAATGTTGAGAACAATACTTTATTGAAACACGACAATTATCAATGTGTGGGAACAAGGCATTCTTGGTCAGATATCATTCATCTTTCATCACGTTGATTTGGCTATATTTAATTCATTGTACTACTAGTACATTGTATAATTATTCATTATATTATATACTAGCCGTTTTCACGACGGAACTTTCGCAGAGGAACTTATTTAATACCTGAAAAGTACCTACTCTTTGAGGCCTTAACATCCCTCAAACTGAAATATTTTATGTTCAAAATAATTTTAGAAGTTTAAATCCGGGCATTCTTTGCCCTCAAATCACTTATTTATTTACAAACACAGCAATTTTCGGTTCTAGTAGCCCACCTTTCGACTATGAGGTATCAAATCAGCGTGGCAACTTGCTCCCTCTTTGCTCCCTCGGGTATCTAATTCCGGAATTCTTAAAAACAATGAAAGTATTTATCGAGTTCTCTTTTATACCTATTCAGTTATGTTTTAATGGTGATTAAAATATGGCAAATTTTTTAATTACATTTCACATAAGAAAAACACGCAAAACAATGAAACAAAAATAACTACGGTGGAAATAACCAATCAGCACCTCAGTAGGATATGACGTCATACAAGAATGGTGTTGAAGGCCGTTTGCAGTCCCGGCCGGTAGGTCACGTGACCGCCGGGAGCCTCGGGTCACGCGGCGGTCGGGAGTCGGACGCGGGACGTGGTCGCGGGTGGACGCGCGGGGCATCATGCTTTGCTTTGCTTGCTTTGTCAACTTAATATAACTTACGATCGCATACGTGTGAAACCCAAACACTGCTCAGTGCCCTTAGAAATTGAGTTTTGGAAAGCTCAAGTCCCTATAGCTCCTCAGGTCGGCAACAGTTGAAGCCTCATCTGGACTAGTGAAAAAAGCGAGGGTAAGGAACCTTGTGTTGCTTTTTCTTTTACCGTTATAATTATCTCAAACCATCACAATTTTGAGTTGCCACATTGTCTGGTTCACTACATTCGTGTAAAACTTGGTGAAGGCTGGTGGCTCAAAGAAAGGTGAAGATATTTCTTTAAGTGCCTAATCCTTGAAATATCCCGGCTTTACAAATCTACACTTTTCATTTTTTCCACCATACATTTTTTAAAATTGTTAAAATTTATTCAACATTTGTTAAAAGGGGCTTTGGTTTTGTGTAAACTAGATCATAAAGTTTACTATAGTTTTGTGCAAAACCTGGTGGCTGAAGAAAATAGTAATTTTGCTAAAATGATGTGCGGAAATTTGTTGCTTTCCAATTTCCAAATCAAATTACTCATACCTATATTTCATTCAAAATTAGGAGGCATTATTACTGTTTTTTCTTGCAACATGAACTGAGTTTGGGTACAGTGCTCCGGAAACGTTGTGGAACTTTAAGCTAGCTAGAGCAGTTTCCATAAAAATTGTTTAGATAGTTGACATGGCATGTTGACAACGGCTTTGCTGTTTCTAAAGAAGTGAAAAATATTTTCCTGCATTAAACAGACAAGGCATGTTATTCTCATAAGCTACCGAATGTGTGTGCGTGTGTGTGTTTTTTTAAGCTGTCAATTGTAACTTCAGTTACTTCACTTTAGAACATATTGCCCAGAATGCGTCACTGATCATGAGCTGGTATATCATATCATATGTAGCAAATACATAAATGGGAATAGTGTGTCATGAATTTTTGTGCATGCTTCTGGATCATCTGTAATTACATCAAAGGCTCGGCTCAAGAGTGTCCTGCCGACCAGCTTATGCCCAACCCTTTCTGTCCGCAGAACGTCTTCCGTCGCCTGCGACTCCCGCACGCCGTTCGCGCCCCGGCCGTCCGTACCGGTCTTCGCGCTGCGAGCCGCGCTGCTGGAGTTCGCGGCGGCGTCGTGGAGCTCCCATCGGGACAACGTGTGATGCCTGCGTCGAGCTTATAAGCCGTGAGCTTCGATTGGCGGCTCACGCTGTCACCAGCTGTATGTACAGCCTCGGCCCCGACGACCCCGCTAATGGCCGAGACCGGCATACCCCCTGCATGGGTCCGCTGTCCGGCGCAGCGCTGGCCGCCCGCATGTTACGTTTGGCTGTATCGCTGCCCAGCGGGAGCGCGCTCCACGCTGCGGTAGAGGTACACGTTGCGACCCGACTGAGGACCGCAACCGGATGGTGAGACGTCGGCCTCTGCGCCCTGGCCGGGGTAGGCGTGACCGACGTCACAGTGGAGGAACACCCAAACAAGACCAGCCCACCGTCGGAGCAGCATGGAAATATCATGTTCTGCCTGGACGTCGGACCCGGCGGCCGCAGAGCACCTGCACACGTGCGGAGAGGGGCGCTGGAGGCGCGGCTTTTGACATCCCGCGGCGCGGCTGCTGGCAATACCTGACAACGGCGGCAATGGAGGCGGTTGGGAACAGCTGCAGCAATGGTGATGGCGGTGATTGCGACATGGCGGTTTGGGACTTCATCTCAGCGCGGCCGCCGCCCAGGCGCCGCTGCGCCCGGCTGCTCAGCCACCTACCGGATGGCGGGGTGGCCCTTACGGCCCTCACGCCCGTTCGGTCTGCGGCCACGTTCTGGGGTGGCGGTCGCGGGGTTAGCGGCGTTGGACTTCGTCCTTTATCCAGACTGCACCGTACCATCTGAACGGATGGATCTGCCAAGAAAGATGACATCCAAGGCGGCTATGAGGCGATCACAAAGCTTCAGCAAGAGCTTCTCCTTCATGGGGCCGGCCGGCCGTTAAGTCGCAACACCGGCTGCCGAGTGCCAACAGCTGCGTGCGCTGGCGCCGACGCGTTGTGGGCCGCGCTGCTGACGCTCAAGCTGCGATATCAACCATCTATGAATAAGTGGCAGCGGTGGCGGCTTGTCAGTTGTTAACGTGCCTTTGCAGACGTTGTGAATAGCCCGCGTTGGAATCGCATGGTTGGCAACACCACGCAAGCTAAAATGGGCTTCCTTGATGAACCTACTTTTTAAGCATTGTAGCCTTTGTACTTTTTGATGTTTTGCTGTAGGTATTATCTTCTACATATATACTATATAGGCACTCACGTGCTTTGAATCGCGCAATGCAATTGAACCATGGTAAAGACAATGATAAATGAACTGAGAGCTGACATGCCCCATGCTTTGTGTGTGTGTGTGTGTGTGTGTGTGTGTTTTTTTTTTTTTTTTTTTTGGCGAGTCGATAAAAGTGGTTTTTGACACTGGATGAGTTTTTAGGGGTGTGGTGAGGGGGAATGTAATTCCACAGACCTTTTGTCAGATTCACCAATGCAGTAGGTCTGTGCGGTATTTAGATATCGGAGCATTCTTTGAAAGTCGTGAATAGGGCAACTGAGTACCTACCTATAGCCGTGATATCCCCTCACAAAAACTTCTTTTAAATAACCGGGGATAAGTACATAAGCAGAGTAATTGCTATTACGAACACCTAGGTATCACAATGCTGAGCGAATAGGAAAATCTATAGATGGAGAATTGTGCCGCGTTACGGGTGCTCGGGCGCAGCCAATCCAGCGTTACCCCAGCGGTGACCTTGACCCGCATCGTCTGTCTCGGCTCCAAAGCCAAACCGGCGTGGAATTGGGAGCGCTCGAGCACTCATGGTCCAGCGCAATTCTCCACCTGAATCCATTCCTGATACACATTGGCTTGCTCATAGTCATGTAACCCCGGTAAATTCATCTAACTTTCATATTGGTCGCTCCATAGACAGATGGCCACAGATATCAACTTAAAAGGCCATTGTTGCATTCATTTAGTGGAGATCATTAAAGAGCCGTGATAGGCCACAAGTCGCGTGACATCATACGTGTAACAACCAATAACGTCGGCCTGCAAAACCCAATGGAAGCGGCTAGCAGCGTGCAATAAAACAGGGCGCTGCTTTCTAAATGTCTGTCGTGCGCCATAAATGAATATATCTTTTGTAGTGTGGCAACTCAGTATCTTTTTTTAACTATTGTACTAGTATTTACTAATTACATAATTTTGTAATTGTGCTTACGCTTTATGTTGATGTTAGTGATAAATCCTTAGATAAAGTAAATCGATGTGATATTTAATAGAAAAATAGCAAACTAACGCGCCATTCATTCGAAAGCTGGTAAACCTACTAAAAAGAACTACTAAAATTCCTGAGGAACCAAAGGATTATATTGGTATCAAATAGATGCCTGCTATTCCGTCGTGAAAACGGCCACTAAGTATATTATGTTATTTATCATGTTAACCCTCGAACTTATTGGGGAGGGGGTCGAACGGACCTCCCTGGTTTTTCGCGAATAACTCGCGCAAAAAGCGGCCGACGTGACAAAACTTTCAGTAGGTACCCTTGAATGTATGCGCTGATGCGGCGACAGAACTTCATAGAATGCCAATAAAACAGGCTGTGAACACCAAAAAGGACGACCCTCAATTACTGCGAAGGTCACTCACTGCAGTGATTAACCGTTTTCCAGAAAAAAAAAATGCGTAAGACTGAGAAGCAAATGTTCGAAAGCAGGTCAGAGGCCCTGTTTAGCAGCACTGGGCGTCATCAGGCGCCAAAACGTACCCAAAGCTAGTGCAAACACCATTTTTCTAGCTACTGTAGGACGAAGATGCCTGGTTTAAGGACAAACGCAATAAAAATCCCATGAACTATTTACGATCTAAAAAAAATAGCACAATGTCTTCAAAAATGGACAAGTTATCCGCTTTTTATTCACCGTCATCAATAACTCAAATGCAATTTTCAGTACGTTTTACACGTCGTACCCCGAAGCAACTAGAACTTTTGTGTTCCTGAGGTCAGACTTAATCTGACAAGTGCATTTGCTGTTAAAAGTTTTGAGCTTGAAAGTTTGAGTTTAATTTACCAGTCAGTAACCTGAGCTCCGCCTTAACCGAACGTGGCTTCGGGGGGAGGGGGGGGGGGTACAGATGACACTTTTAAAATTATATAGCCAAAATGGGCCATAAAACATGGCCCATTTCTGCCATGTGACCTACAACATTCTCACCATTTTGTATCACCTGACCTAGGAGTATGTACACAGGCCTTACAAATCCCGTGACGATTTGTGACCTAACCTGAATTAGTTTTCAACTGAAGTATACAAAGTAAATACCATCAAGATCCCTCAAGGTATCTTCAGCGTCCAGTTATAAGGGTGTAAACCAAATGTAGGCTTGATGTTATTTAAATGGTGGCGGCCAGAGCCCAAAGAGTAAGCAGTCTAAACGTTGGCATTTGTCATTTTCCCTTATCTGTGGACTGTGACGTCATCGGTGACATCAAAGTAAATGAAATCAGGTTTGCTTCGACTGTTTTTCTAGGACTATTGGATGCCGTTTGAATTTTAAAAACTAGAAGATTAGTTCTGGAGATAGGGGACTGTGTGCCCCCTCCCCATCCCTAGAGTCTAGAGTCACTCGCGTTATGGAAGGATATCCCAGACATTCTCGGGTAAATGACGTTCGCCCAAATGACGCTCCTTAACCCTCGCCGGCCGAGGGGGGGTCGGGTGACGCCCCCCATAGGTTTTTTCGAGATAGCTCGGAAAACGCTGGCGATAGAGAGCTGAAACTTGGCATACCTGATCTTTGACTCAAGCCGGATCTTTTGACACCAACCGCATTTTCGGGTCAGGTCAGGTCACTGACCTATGACGTCATAAGTGAACCTCTGCACGGTCTTCAGATGTCGTTCAGATTCAGATGTCCTAAATTTTCAAAACTTTTTAATTGCATCAAAGAGATTCACTCCAGTGTACATTTTTCACCTTTTCCTCGGCCTGTAGCTTCTGTTTCGATCTCCGGAGAGGAACGGCGGGCGAGCGGCGACTTCAACTGCTGGTGAGCTGTGCCGTGGCGGCGGCCGCAGCCGTGTTTACATTTGTTTATGTATGTCATTCAGACAAGGCGCTTTGAGTTAAGCTTTTGCTTTTGCGCCTGTCTTATATTTTGTACAAATTCAGCCTGTATTTTTTTTTGTTTAATAAACTTGGTTATGATGATGATGATGATGATGTCGCAACTTCGCAACGCCCTCACTACCAGAGGAGCTTTCACAGGGAAATGAAACTTGCAGGATGTAGTTTCCATTACGAGTCTCACAACTTGTAGGTCTCGGATTTTTCCTAAAGGTCATATGAGGTCAGGTTATTTTCGTGACCTCAACATTATAAGTCAATGGGGAAAATAAAAACTGCTATTCTGGGGCCGGGAACGATCTCCAACTATCTCAAGCACACAGAATCGTGATTCTAAGCAATCCTTGTAAGGTTAGATCCGTCACTTTTGCAATGTTGACCTTGCGTGACGTCATTTATGACGTCATCAAGGTCATATTAGTTTTTCGTCAATAACTACCGATCAAATTGAGCTAGCGAGTCGGGAAAGCCATCAATGGACTCAGAAAGACCTGCCGAATCGAATGATATGCGACATGACCTCTTTCGACCAGCTTCGGGATCTGGGGGCGCTGACCTGACCGTGACCTGAGGTCAACACCCTAAGTTGATCTGACCCAAACAAAAGTAGGCATATCATTCGACGCGCCTGAGCGAGGCGAACACGTTTTTTGCGAAGTTATTCACCAAAAACTGAACCATATCTTGGGGCACTTGACCTGACCTCAGAGGTCGCCGGTTGACCTAGGACCTTCAAATCGGATACCAATCTCTGTGTCTCGTAACGGCGCACACGCTCGATTTTCCGCGACGGCTAGCTCCATCAGGGGCGAAACGGCGAGGGGGGTCGTACCCCCCGCGCCAATAGGTCCGGCGAGGGTTAAGTCGCCCTCACCGGAAAATACCCCCCCCCCCTTAACTCCTTGCCACTTTTAGGGTTCAATGGTTTAAAATGCAAGTCCGCTGAAAATACGCCTTGTGTGTGTAAATACGTCTTTTTAACCTTCCAGGCGGTGGGGGGGGCATTTTTTTGCCCCCCCCCCCCTTTAGTTTTTTTCAATATATCTCGAGAACCGCTGCGCCGATCGTCACCAAACTTTCAGTACCCTCCCGGGAGCAGCTAGCGCACATGGTGACCAAAAATTTTTTCCAAAGGCTATGATAGGTTGGCCGCTAAGGACGTCAGAGTGACGTCATTTTTGCCATTTTCGACCCAAAAAAAGGTTTCGCGGGAAGAGCTGTCAGGCCTACAGCTTTAGAAATACAGAAAAATGTTTCAGACATAAAAGGTGTGGAATCAAAAGGGCTACAAAACTGCTATTTCGGTTTTTCGAATTTTTAATTTTGACCCCCAAAAATCAAAAAATAGATTTTTTGAATATAATAGCCAAAAAATCCCAAAAGTTTTTTGAATTTCGAAAAAAACGGAATATATGTGATAGTCCCTACCGCCTTCTATCTACATACCAAATTTGAGATCGATACCTCTTTTTTTTGGCCAAGTTATAGCGAAAAACTGTTCAAAATTGATGACGTCAAATTTTCAAACTCAATTTTTAGCAATTCTAGACCTCGTAACGCAAAACAAAGACCACCATTAGACTCCCCGTGGCGAGCTGCATCGAATCAATACCCATTTTATGCAAAAATATCAACTTTGAAATTTGACCTTTTTTGACCTGACCTTGACCTGACCTCCACCAGAAAGTGACCTAAGCCGTACCTGATGGTCTTATAACCAACACCATTGAGTTGGAAATGAAAAACTGGCCATAAAACATGCATCGCATAACCTTAGTAAAGTTGGGCTCATGTGGTGACCCTTGGTGACCTTTGGTGACCTGACCTGTGACCTGACCTGGTATGACCAGTGACCTCTAATAGCAACATATGTACTAGACAACTGACGCCTTATCGCTGATTTTCGACAAAATGCGTTTTACTCGGTGTTATAGCGCTTTCCCTAGAAGCCCCGTGAACGGTGAAACATTTTATCTTTGACCTGACCTGTGACGTCATCGGTGACCCCGAGGTCAATGAAATTTGGTTTCCCTAGACAAATTTGACAGGGCTATCGAACGCCGTTTGAATTTTGCGGATCCGTCCAGTAGTTTCGGAGATACGGATGGGGGGCAAAAAAATGCCCCCCCCCCCCCACCGCGCGGAAGGTGGCTGGTAGGCCCACCGCCTGCCGGGTTAAAATTATTTGATAGGTTTTATTCTCTATATGTAAAATATTAGCGACATATGTAGTCCGGATTAACAACCAAACCTTCGATATTCATCATCCCCAGTCAACTCTTGGTATGTAAAATAGTGTTCAATTTTCCACACACTCTCACTCAATTTTTCTATCACTTTTTGTTGTATCGGATCGCCCCAGCATGTTATCTTTTCATCCGATCACATCCATACAGCAATTTAAAGGCTAATCTAAATGGTATATTTTAGAGATCAATACGAGAATAAACCAGAATATGTAATAGGTATAAATGATAAATAGTAAGTAGAAGGCCATATAATTTTTTCCTGCATACAGCAGATACTTTGAAAATGTAACACTGGCCACTAAAAAACAACTTTTTTTAAACCCTGGATCGGACACTTGAAATAAATTAGCACTATTAGCATTATGTTAGAATTTATGTGCTAATTTAATTTATATATGCTAATTAGCACTATTAGCATATATAAATTAAATTAGCACATAAATTCCAATCCATAACAGCAAATGCGCGGCAGCCACGTCCGTCTCCGGTATGTGGTCGGGCCACGATGGCCAGTAGCCATCGCACCTGTGGTTGTCCCAGGTACCCGCCCCCCCCCCCCCCCGGCCGGCCGCCCCGGGGAGGGGGGGGGGGTCGGTGGGCAGTTGATTGGCCGGGTGTTCGGCGGGACACGGCGGCGCCAGGCCGGCTCGGGGGGCGGAGTTAACCTGCTAGGTGCGGCCCGGCGGCCAATCAGCGGCCGACCCGCCACCAATGGCAAACACTCCACTGTCTCTGCCGGCGGCCAAGGTAAAAGGTGTGCGTGCCGCCAGAGCCGCGGCGCGCCCGGCACGTAGGGGAGCCGGCGGACGTTCGTGTAGGAGCAGCAGGCAGCAGCGCGGCCGCAGCCGGCACGCGGAGCCAGGTCGCAGCAGCTGGCGGGAGACAGGGTGCGCGGCCGCCGGCCGAGGTCGCTCGTTCAGCGCTTACCGGTGAGCCCGACCACCGTCACATCGATCGCCATGAACACGGAGACCATCGGCAGCAAGCCAGCCGGCGCCAGCGCCCGCCGCAAGCAGGCCAAGCCGCAACGAAAGAACGGTGAGTACCCAGAGGGCTGCCGGGGACGGGTGCTGTTCGCGGGCTGCCGGCCGGCCGGCTGGTGCGGCGCATCGCACTGCGCGCGCGGGCCGAACGCCGCCCGCCGCCCGCCCCGCCCGCGCCGCAACCCCCCCCCCCCCCCCCGGTTTGAGCCTTGGAGGGTCTCGAGTGTCCTTGGTGTCTCCCGACACTGAAGGACCTTCGAGACCCACGTGATGAGGTGAATAGCCACTGTTTAACGGTCTCACATGTCTTGGTTCTATTTTATATTCCACCCGGCTTGATTTTTTTTTAATTTTGGCTCTACGCCAGAGATGCATTTGCAGCGCTCATTTATGGTCGCCACCGTTGGGGACAGCATTTGAATATTTACATATCAGCAGTCACAGCACTGTATTTTTAGATAATATCTCGCCCTGCTGAACAATGAACCCTATGCGAACCGCATCTGGGATGGACGTGACTGAGCGTGCATGTGTAGGTAGGTAGGTATTGAACGATGAAAGAAATGAATCCTGATCTATTCTGGGAATTAAAAAATAATTGAAATTTGTATTGGTATGCAACTGGCTCGGCATGATTAACTAACTCCACTTGTATGCTAAAACAGCTTTTTTTCGAAGTCATGTTTGTGAACAATATAAAGGCGACTCAAAATATGAATATCAATACTTTTAACCTGGAACACTCTTCTTCACCATGCCGAATACCTATAAATTCATTTTATTTTGTGTGCCTCAAAGCAGCTTAGGTTTTTTATTTTCTTTCAGTGTTAGTGCTGTTTTGGGAATGATGAACAACCCTACTGTTTGTTTGGCCTTTTGGGATCTGCGCGCTATGTCTCATGAGAAAGGTTCCAGGTTGAAAATGCGTCACGCTTCAGAGGCATGCGCTGTTACTAAATTGAGCTTGTCAAAGAACCTTTTGCTAACAGCTAGTAAATTTATTTGCAGGTTATGTGGTGCCACCTTATCCCTTTCATAACATCTTTAGTATGTATATGTCTATTAGGAAATGGAAGGCCATGGTAGTCGCAACAAGCATAAAAGCATTTATAAATCGTCGTGTTATTGCGCTCAAGATTTTGTAAAAAATTTCTTAAATAGTATTTGTTCGATGGATATATTTTGCCATATTAGATCGACGTGCGTTCATATTTCCAGCCTAGCAATTTGTCTCGTCTAATTCTTTGGAAGTGATCATGAATGCAGCTTAGAAAATGACTTTTTCGGTGATAAGTTTTGCCAATAAGAGTTTGATAGATGGCAACCTTTTTCAGTCGTACCGGACCGTCCAACGAGTAACGCCACTCCCCTGTTAGTTATTAGTTGCCTGATGCTGGTGACTTGCCTAACTTAACTTTGATAACTTTTTAGATATGATAAAAAGAAGCGTTTTTCATATAAAACTGAATTTCTGAAACCACAATACTGTAGGTTGCTTCAAGTCGATGATTGTTGGTGTTTTGTTCTTACGAACATCCATAAATGTTTCACATAGACAAAATAACTGCACTTTGTTGTTTATTGTTCACCTACAGAACACAGGAGCAGGCCCCAGAGCGTTTAGCCAGTGCTGAGGAGGTCTCACTACGAGTGGCGTTTGAGTGTCTGCCGCGGGGGCGGGTCACCGTGGACACGGTGACTGTCCAGGTCACGCTGCCAGTCCGGCCGGCGGCGCTCGGCTAATGTTGGCGCGATGGTGACCCAGCTGCCTGGGCCTGACGGCGCTCAGCGCGCGGTGTCTTTTTGCCGTTGTTCAGGTTGACCTAGTTGATCCAGTGGTGACCGCTGGACACGCGATGTCTCGGTCACCGTCGCCACGATGCGCCCTCGGGGTTTCCCTATTCCACCCCAGTTTTCTGCGCGGGGCGGTGTGCCAGCGGGCCGCGCGGCAGCCAGCGGACACAATGTGCCGTGACGCCCCCCCCCCCGGTCCCCCCGGCGGCAGCAGGTGACGTCACGTTCGGCGCCGTGCCCCTCGTGGGATCGATCGGAGCGCGCCTGTGGCCAGCGGGCCGGCCGGCCGGCGGCCGCGTGTCTCTGCTCCCCGCGCGGCTCTCTCTGGGCGGCCACCGGGCACCCAGCGACGGGCCGAGCGGCAGGCCGCTGTCCCCGGGATGGGACAGCGGTCACAGGGGGAACACTGTCCCACGGGACCCGGTGCCCCGTGCCAGTGCAGACCACGGCCCGACCGGTCACCAGTCGACCTTTCGCGGTAACCCATGGTGTAGGTAAACGAGATAGTGGACGTGGCTCTTCCCGTGTGGGCCGTTAACCATGCTGCTCCCGTGCAAAGCTCCGTCAGGGAACGGGTGCTAACCTTGCTCTAAATCCTTGCTTGTCGAACGGACAAGGCGCTGAAACGCGCCTTCTCAGATATATCTGCTCACTGTTGGCGCTCTTTTTTTCGCGCTTTGTCATGCAAAAATCGCATGACAAAGGAACGATTGCAAAGAACGATGGTATTGGCTTTATTCTGTTCGCTTCAAAGGTCATGTAAATTTAAAGGCCACTGCATTCCTTAGAAGCCGCAAAGAACTGCTTAAATCCCTGGTCAAATTGTTACATCGTACTTGCATTATCTCTTTGACGTTGCTCGTGTTCTTGTCATATTTTTCCCGATAAAGAGCGACGAGTGCACAGCGACGCAAAAAAAAATAACAGCTTAGGGCATTTTGAATTGTGTAGTTAACTGAACATGTGTTAATGCAATTTTGCTTTTACATATGTATCATGCATGGTTATTTTTGCTGATCTTCAAATTCGAAAAATGTCCTAACTGAAAGCTAGAACGTACCCTCGTTGGTCGATTTAACGAACAATGTTTTGCCAAGAAGAGCTGTCGAGTCGTTTAAAGCTACTTAAAAGTCTATAATCAGTTGCTGGGAAGGCGGCCAGTTATCTAAACAGGAAAAATACACCCTACATAATGTACATTGCAACCAGCTTAGCCCACAACGATTTCAGTGAGAAACAAGACACTGCGCGGCAAACCCTTAGGTCACGTTTTCTGTCAGCTCGGTGGCCCTCGTTCGGTGCGCATCTAGCCGACCTGCGCAGATTGGCCCTCCTCTCTGAGCGGGCCGTGTGCTGTGGCCAGCTCGTCTGCCTGCGCTGCGAGGTGCCGTCTCTCTCGACCGCACTTCTCCGCCGTCCGCCGTCCGGCGTCCGGTGCATAAACAGAGCTTTTTGTGCCCCAATGTGCCCGTGCGCCGGGCAGAGGACTTTGGCCAGTCGGTGACCCCTGCGGCCTCACCCGGCTCGCTCGGTCCCGTGACCGGTCAGCCGGCTAAGCTGGAATGCATAGCTGTACCAAAACAGCCGCCGCACTGAACCAATGAATGCACAATGAGGCAGAGAGCCCCGGCGTCACCCGAACCGTCCACCAGTCGCAGTCACTGATCGGGCACTGCGCACAACCCGACTTACCGGCGTGACGAGCCAAATTGGCTCAGTGGTGTTCTCCGCGGCCAACATAGAGTTAACGTATCACTCATTCCGTCAATATTAACGTTTTTGCTAATTTGAATTTTGCCCTAGCCGATTAAAGGGACAGTATCATCATTTTGATGAAATTTGACATTGCATAGGCCCCACCTTTCTGGTCCGGGAACTGAAGACCGATCCTCGAAGCTCCACACCGTTATCACGCTATCGCCGCTCAAAGTACGAAAGGTGTACCACACTTTGAATCGTGCTTCACTATCTTCACTGTTTAAATGTTTGCGCCGTTTTGAATTGACCGGCAGTAATAAAACTTTTACCCTGGTCATTTCATCAAATTTTATAAAGCCAAAACGTTTTTCGCACTTATTCATCACCGTTAAATTCATTAAATAGTCGTAGGCAATTTCCGCTGTTTCCTTCGGATTCTAGCGGCTCAACAAAGGAATTCCTCCAGCTTGAATCACAATCTCCCTCCAATGTATGACGTTTATCACGTGATTGTCACGTGATATTTTCTCCCATTGTCAATTGTCACGTCCAATTGTCACTCCCTCCAATTGTCACGTTATATTTTTATAGGCAATACCTAAGGCTACCTCTCCCTAAGGACAACTCAATCAGAAGAACGACCGCGTAAGCGTAGCGTCAATAATGTATTATCTGCGCCAGTTCTGTAGTAATTTTGCATGCTTCCAAACTGGCGGCCATGCTTGTATAGTGGTGGTTCGCTCATGAAAATGAATCATGAAAATGAAATGTGGTTGCAATATTTTTCACCGAGTTCGGTCCTCAAACTATGTTTTTCTGATTCAGAAAAATAAGAAATGCTAGTAAAAAAAAATCAGCTCCATACATGGATTTTTTTTCGATGATACTGTCCCTTTAAGCGCCCACTAAGTTAGGTTGGTGCTCACTTCCTAGGTACGCAAAACCCCTGCGCAAAACATCTGACCCAAGTTACGGGTTGCACTTCGTTTATTCGTGTAGGTATGGTAATACTTGTGTTGTAAGGTTATGCATATCGCTTCAGTCAGTGAGGCACTTCACTTCCTGAAATAGGAAGCATTGCTTAGAACAGTTATAAATTTCATCATGTGCTGGTGCATTCAGTCGCAGTTTTCTCGGCGTACCCAGCGGCACTCCATTCGCTCGTCTTTCCGCACGATGGTAATTGGCTGAGACATGTAAATTTATTGGACAAAAGTTTGCCCGGCTGATTCGAAGCGCCAGTGAGGAATGTTACATGTTTATTGCAGGGTACCACGCGGACCCCGATAAGAATGTTTATAACCTAAGAGATTCATGTAGATCCCGACGAGAAGTTGGCGACTTTCCAGATATATGTACGATGCAGCTCAGTCGTAGAAGCGAAATGGTAACGCTGGCCTGGGGGTCTTTGTGCACTTTTGCTTTACCTATCTGTATACCTACTACCTCTGTTTTGGTTTCATTCCCATTTAAAAAAAAAAACACTTCTAAGTTTTTTAAACGCCGTTGTTATTTACTTCACTTACATTTGTTTCAATGAAATACACTCACTTCGTTCAAAGAAAGATTAATGTGGCAATTTCAAGGGCAAAGCAGAATATTCTAAATTTAGTAGGGACTAGAGGTACAGGTTTACGCGATAACTGTAAGTTTTGATATGTATGATTAACGGATGCATTAGTTTGGGTGTAGAAACTTGCATTTTTATTGGTATTATTTGTGAAGAACTGGGTAACTGCTTTTAATTGAACTGTAAAGTGTAAAGCATGATGGTGATGCATGCGAGTTGTTCGAGCCCTTTGTAAGTTAGGATGTTACTCAATTCAACCCTACCCTACCCTACCATACCCTACCCTACCCTACCCCTACCCTAACCTACCCTACCCTACCCTACCCTACCCCTACCCTAACCTACCCTACCCTACCCTACCCTACCCTTACATTACCCTGCCCTACCCTACCCTACCCTACCCTTCCCCTAACCCTACACTACCCTCCCTACCCCTACCCTACCCTACCCCTACCCTACCCTACCAATCCCTAACCCTAGTCCCTACCCTACCCTACCCTACCCTACCATATCCTACCCTACCCTACCCTTACACTACCCTACCCTACCCTACCCTTACCATACCCTACCCTACCCCTACCCCTACACTACCCTAACCTACCCTACCCTACCCTACCCTACCCCTACCCCTACCCTACCCTACCCTTACACTACCCTACCCTACCCTAACCTACACTACCCCTACCCTACCCTACCCCTACACTGCCCTACCCTACCCTACCGGCTACCCCTACCCTACCCTACCCTACCCTACCCCTTGTCCCTACCCTACCCTACCCTACCCTACCCTAACCCTACCCTACCCTACCCTACCCTACCCTACCCTACACTACACTACCACCGACAGTCCAAGTTTCAGCTAAATCGGCCCAGAAACGGCTGAGATATTGCAAAAACAAATTAATTGTATTTACTGGCGAATCCTCTTGGCGAGCGGTGCCTTGTGTCGGCCTTCGTTGTCAAAGGTCAACGACCTCCCGGCTCTCATGCTTTCCACTCAGTTTTTTTTAAGCGAACAACTGAGCCTAAAGCGCGTGCTCTCTGCTCAGCGCCGGCCGCGCCCAGCCTGGGGCAGAGATGCACGCGCTGACGCCGCACCCCTGGTTCGATTGCGCCCATCTTTTGATACGATGGTCAGCCCCACCCAAAGTTTGTGGCCACTACATTTAATGTCGATACGCGGCGCCGTCCCGGCGCTTTAAGACACATAAGGCATGACACAGCGATGATGACAACTTATAATTTATTAAGTAAGACTAGAATACAGGTTTACGCGATAACTGTATGTTTGGATAGATACTGTTGATGGGGCCATTAGTTTGGTTGTCAAAGCTTGTATGTTTATATAAGTAGGGTTGTGTTTGGTAGTTACTTCTCTTAATTGTATAGTAGGTAGGGATGGCTTTTCGAGGAGCACTACGAATCCAAAGGTTTGGACATTGAGTTATTAAAAAAAAAAACACGCCCGCCCGCCGCCAACCGCAAACGCCGCAAAAATAAAAACGACCGCCTCCAACCGCAAACAACACCGCAAACGCCGCAAAAAAACCGCCCGCATCGCGCGCCCAACCACCGCCAACCGCAAACGCCGCAAAAAATAAAAACCGCCCGCATTGCACGCCCGTCCGCCGCCAACCACAAACGCCGCAAAAAATAAAAACCGCCCGCATCGCACGCCCGCCCGCCGCCAACCAAAAACGCCGCAAAAAATAAAAACCGCCCGCCCGACCGCCGCCAACCGCAAACGCCTCGAAAAAATGAAAACCGCCCGCATCGTGCGCCCGCCCGCCCGCCGCCAACCGCAAACGCCGCAAAAGTAAAAACGACCGCCTCCAACCGCAAACAACACCGCAAACGCCGCAAAAAATAAAAACCGCCCGCATCGCGCGCCCGCCCGCCGCCAACCGCAAACGCCGCAAAAAAATAAAAACCGCCCGCATCGCACGCCCGCCCGCCGCCAACCACAAACGCCGCAAAAAATAAAAAACGCCCGCATCGCACGCCCGCCCGCCGCCAACTACAAACGCCGCAAAAAATGAAAACCGCCCGCCCGACCGCCGCCAACCGCAAACGCCTCGAAAAAATGAAAACCGCCCGCATCGTGCGCCCGCCCGCCCGCCACCAACCGCAAACGCCATAAAAAAATGAAAATCGCCCGCATTGCCCGCCCGCCCGCCGCCAATCGGGAACGCCGCAAAAAAGCGCTTTTCTACCCATATACATGTCCTACCCTACCTACACCCTACCCATACCCTACTCATAGGCTCTATTCCAACCTTACTCTAGTGCATTCCTATAACCACCAGTAAGTCGTAACATAACATACCTACGTTCTTAACATGAGCACTGTAAACTACTCTAATTGAATTCTATCACATTCGTTTGTTCAATATCATGGATATTATTAATGCTGTAAATGGTGAAAGGTTGTTCTCTTGAAGATTGCCAGGTAGGTAATCGAGTGCGCATACCTACCTAATAAGTGCGGCTCGCATAGCCGCCCAAACATTCCTTTTTACTCGCTAGATGGCAGGAGCGTCAAGCGCCTGAATGGACGCTGTGCCGCAGTGCCGCGTCTGCCGTATCACCGCCTGAATGCACACTGTACCGCAATACTGTCTCTAGGGCATATGCACACATACAGATGGACACGTTCGTTTTGAAATTATTTTTGTTTTAAGTGTGACCAGATTTACCCCCGAGAAACTGATCCTGGATACGCCTCTAGCTGAGGAAAAGTCGCCAAATTTCGAACCCCTAAGGCGATTTTCCATCGACAGCAAAAATACTACAGGTGGGGCCGATGCCCCCCCATCCCCCCACCAGTAATAGGGTTGATCGATAATAATGTCTGATACTATGAAAAAGCAGGAATAGCTATAAGCAATTAATGTAACCCTAGCTGATGGCTGCTAAGAAACACACTGAACCTAATCGCACCAAACCTGCACCAAATTTGTACTTACCAGATGGCCGTCGTGAACCGGCTACTATCCATTGCGTGGCCACACCACCATTCCCTGTTTCGCGCTAGATGGCAGAGCCATCAAACGCCTGATTGCATACTGTACCGCAATGACGGTGCTGGCGAATAAAGCCGCCTGAGTGCATACTGTACCGCAATGTCGTGTCCGCCGCCCAACCTTTCCTTTTACGCGCTAGGTGGCAGAACTATCAAACGCCTGATTGCATACTGTACCACAATGTCGCTTCTGGCGGTTATAGCCGCCTGAGTGCATACTGTACGGCAATGCCGTGTTGAAAGTTGGTTCGCTACTCTTAAATGAAAACACAGATTAGGGTGGATAGTGACGGAGAATGAGCGGCAGAGGATTTAGAAGCATTGAGACACATTAGAGACTACATGCCAACTTTCAGCGCAATCGGCCCAGTAGTTACCGAGATATTGCAATTGTTGCAAAACCAACACCTCTTCGTTTTGCACGTGGCACGTGCATAGGTGGTCACCCACGTACATCGGGAATAGTCCAATACTTGGTAGAAAGAATGAAGCTACCCTACAAAAATTACCGCATGTAAATCGGTCAAGTGGTTGCTGAGAAATATGCCCCGCAAAAGCGTGACCACGGCCGGCCGGCCTAGAATACAGGTTTACGCGATAACTGTATAGATTCGAGATATACATATGCTTAAGGGGATTATTAGTTTGGTTGTTAAAACTTGTATGTTTATGCCAGTAGGGTTAAGTTTGTTTACTTACTTCATTTAGCTGTATGGTAGGCATGTAGGTATATGCGCTTTTCGAGGAGCGCTGCAGATCCGAAAGTTTGCTCGCTTCGCTCGCACTTTGCTCGCTTCACTTGCTCGGTAATAAATTTATTTTATTTACTGGTGAAACCTGAACCTAATACCTGTACCTGCGCCTATACCTGATGCTAATCGAAAACCTGTATTCTTTAAATCCACAGAGTTAACTTCCCGAGCTGGCTCTCATCGTTTTCACTTAGTTTGGCAAGCGAAGAAAATGAGCTTAGAGCGCGTGCTCTCTGCTCGGCGTCGGCCTCGGCCAGCCTGGGGCAGAGATGCACGCGCTGACGCCGCACCCGTGGTCCGATTGCGCCCATCTTTTGATACGATGGTCCGCCCCACCCAAAGTTTTTGCCCAATAAATTTCACGTCGATACGCGGCGCCGTTCCGGCGCAAGAAGACACATAAGGCTGACGGATGGACAGACAACTTGAAATTTATTAAGTAAGATTGGAATGAAACAATGTCGTTTCATCCTAATTCACACTCAGTGCGCAAGAAATAATTTGCCATCTCAAACATGCTTTAATAGTTTAATCGAAAGCTGCTGAGTCGAAAACAGACCACTTTTCCATTTTTTATCTTTTTCCTCGCTTAAATTTGATCGCCCATAGCCAGCAGCATGTGTACACTTTTGAGAAGTCCTCGTCCAAATTGTGTTATACGCCGCTGGAGCCGTGACGTTTGAACCTGTTTGATCCATCATGACCAAAAGATTGGACAGGATTATTGGAAAGTGAAAACACCTCCATTTTTCAGCGAAATTGCCAGCAGCTTTACCATTTAAAAGCCTCTTATCGGTAATATACTAAATGGGAGGGCTGCCCAGAGGAGCCTAGACAGATCGCTACCACTTGGCGTCATCCAGCCGAGGCGAACATCATATTTGGGGAGTTACCGAGTGACGCCACTCTGCCGTCGACCCCTCGATGTGGGGGAGGGGGGGGGGCAGACAGGGCCCAGGGGGCGACTGTCGGGACTTCCTTCTGTGCCGGGCGGCCAGATCAGGCTCGGTGCCGACTTCTGTACGGTTTCTGCTGGGTTTGTACCTCTTCTGAAGGGTGGCCGCACTGAGAAGAGCTGGCAGTGCACAGCGTTCCGGCGCGGCCCGGCCCGGCAGTGCACAGCGTTCCGGCGCGGCCCGGCCCGGCAGTGAGCACGGCCCGGATGCAGGCTGGCTGCTCCACTGATAACGACAGCGGAGTGGGTCGTGCTGGTCGGGGCCGAGGGCGGCAGGAGCTGCGGTCAGTGGAGGGACGGGGGAAGCAGGGAGGAAGGGAGGGAGGGATTGAGAGAGAGAGAGAGAGAGAGAGAGAGAGAGAGAGAGAGAGAGAGAGAGAGAGAGAGAGAGAGAGAGAGAGAGAGAGAGAGAGAAGAGAAGCGGACCTGCCAAACTATGATGGTCGGGAGCGAAACGTTACCGATCAGCAAGCTGGCATCCTCTGTCCTGGTAAGCACGAATGAATCATCGCAGTCCTCACCCAGTCAACGAGAATCATCGACGTTGAGTTGAAACCATGTTTATTTTGATTTCACCGATGATCAGCACTCATTTCTCGGCATGACTCCCATGCCACTGCGACAGAGGATCATGTATGCCTATGATTGTCTGGAAGGTGCGCGACCCGAGGCCTGGACAGAATGCCGACGGCTGGGCCGGTCGCGGTGCTCTCTGACGGCAGTGCTGACCTTTGAGCAGCGCCCGGGGCGACCGGCGCGACCAACACAAAGCCGCGCTCCTTTTCATCACAAAACGCCGCGCTGACGCCGGCCGGCTGGCCGCCGCCACACCGGCAGCTGAACTAAAATAAACCAATATTGGCCGTGTTATGCACAAAGATGGCCATTTCTCCTGTGTAAGCCGTTTGGCGTGGACACCGGCAAACGCCAGGGGGTCACGGAGATCGGTGGAAGGAAAATTTTTTTGGTTGACATCCGTAACTCCTTCCACCACAGGCTCGCACACCCCAAATGTCCTTTCTTCTTAGAAAGGAAATACCTTTCTTTCTTCTCAGACCTTTCTTTCTTTTTAGGTCTGCAGATGCTCAGATCCACAGAGCCCCAGGTCCGCAGATCCCCACAGGCCGAGCCCCAGGTCCGCAGAGTCCGAGGTCCACTGAGCCCCACAGGTCGAGCCCCAGGTCCGCCCACCACACACACAGAAAAATATTGACACCGTTAGCGGTGTAATTGCACAGTACATATCTGAGCACTTGAGGAAAGTTAATTTAGTCCCTTCCCCGCTTAAATTACTCGCGCTTCTAAATGAACACCAGGAAGAAGGTAATAGAACACTGTTAGGAGGGTTGGGTGTTTTACTACATGTAGCAAAACACCCAACCCTCCTAACACTGTTCTATTACCTTCTTCCTGGTGTTCATTTAGAAGCGCGAGTAATTTAAGCGGGGAAGGGACTAAATTAACTTTCCTCAAGTGCTCAGATATGTACTGTGCAATTACACCGCTAACGGTGTTAATATTTTTCTGTGTGCATGCCTCAGGTCCGCCGAGCTCCAGGTCGTCCGGCGTGGCGCGCTCACCGGCGCCGCGCCGTAATAAAGCCGACCTTTGTTTATAATTACCTTGGTCGGCGGAGTACAGGCGTCCGTCTGGATCCTCTCAGGCTGTCACATGACCGTGCGCGCCGAGTCACCGGCCAGAGGTGCCTCCCCCGCGGCTCTCTCTCTCCCTCCCTCCCTCCCTCCCTCCCTCGCCGCTCTTCGTGCTCTGTCCAGCCTCGTGGTGTCTCCTGCCCCTCCGTCCTGACCGGTGACGACAAAGTCCGAGATTCAGACCGCGATGGTGGGATCTGAGAAGGGCGAAAGATGCACAGTGAACTTATGCATTCCTGCTTCAACACAAAAGGTCAGGTAGATTTAAACATTCACTGCTCAGATAATGGCCTGGAAAGCTTTGATTATCATTAAGTTGTTTTAATTCGTCGTGATTTTAGTGACTATAAAAGTTAAAAACTCACTTTGATGAATTTAGAGGTCAAGACGTTCCTAGGGTGGCTACTGACATTCATTTGATTTTTAAGGCATCGGCGGAAAGGGTAATAGGTAAAGGTAAAAGGGTAATAGGTAAAGGTTAAAAGGGTATCTGTTCATCTGGTAATAGCTATCTGTTCAATTTTTTATCGCAACATTTCTTTAAAGCCATTGCTTATCAACAATCACAGATCATGAAGGGCTCGCACTGCGTGAAACTATCATCTTGTCTCGATAAACCGTTTACATAGACATCAAAAAGTATGTACATACACCAGCTGAGAAGATTCGACATACGAAGCTACAAGCTCTTGCTGATATGACCCGCGTTCATGTGACCGTTATACATGAGTTATAATTTTGGTCACGTGACCGTCATGTGACCGGAGTGCGGGATGGGTGAGCGTTGCTGCGGTCGCGCACAGAATAATAGCGCGCGGGCTGGACTGAGGTCTGGGCGGCATGTGCGGCGTGCCCCTCCATGGCGAGGAGCAGACGGCTCCAGTGGCGCTCATTGCTAGAAGTAAATGGCTGTGGTTATCAGGTCAGGGACAGGCCAGGGATGATGGTGAAATTTGTCACCCGGCCTGTTTTGCGCGGTATGTGCTGAAAACTGGTCAAAACGGCCTGCCTGCCAGTTAAAAAAGAAGAGAAGAAAAAAACTCATAAATGCGCATAAAATGAATTCGTTCTCCAATGAAAAGTGTAAACAAATAGTGAATTCACCGCAGCTCATGTACCTAGTTACCGTTTTAGATAAACGTGGAACAGCGACGACCTATTATATATTCACTGCATGTTGACTGACGACTGTGACTGTGACTGAGAACTGCGTGACTCAACATCCCGTGCCGGGCGCTGCGGCGGCGCTCAGGAATGGTGTTACGTCATCCCAGGGTGACCAACCGGACCTGAGCTGAGCCTGTGACCGGCCAAACTGTCACTGATAGGGACAGCGCTTCAGGGGCTACAGCAGCTTCAGAGCCCGCCCTCTGGTGACCGGCCAAACTGACGCTTCAGGGGAAAGATGGGCCGCGAACTGTGCACAGCGATTAGCGATAGATGCATACGGCGTATGTATACACTAAGCAGCGAAGACTCAGTGAAGACATGCAGAACACACCTTGTCATGCTACGGCCGTCGGGCGCCAGGTATGCGGCCGTATCAACGGACGACTGTTGGCTCAGCGGGTTTCGTCAGGTGTCGGTGGGCGCTCCCAGTGCCGGCCGGCACACCCCTCTCCTGTCGCTGCGGCCCGGTGCAGCGCGGTGGCCGGTGCGGCTGATTGTTTTTACCTGTCAGGTTCTGCGGCTGCTCGGGAGGCGACGCTGTCCAGACTCAGACACCAGCGCGGGACACCGGCACCGTCACAGTCACCGTTACTGTCACCTTTACATTCACAGTCATGCAGTGACAACAGTCAAATCCACCGCCAAACCCACTCCTGCCATTTGTCAACACCGCCTGTGTGCCTAAACTCATCCCTCATCCCTTCCACCTACCAATCCTAGCTTTATCACACTGGTCGTCTCGCTAATGTCTCATATGCACGGTTTCACCTTCAAAAAAACGAAAAGTAGCTGACTCAAGCCAAGTCCATTGCTGAATCAAAACACAAGGATGCACCCTTGTGCCTTTTAGTGCACCTGTGCCGTCTTGGAAGCCCTTTCGTTCTGCAGTCCCTGGCTCATTTGTGCTGCAAAGTTGGTCAAGACCTCTTTATTCTTGTTCTGTCTTATTTTTCATTTGATGATTTTATGTCGTGAAAATTTGACCGCGAATGAAATCATGCTCATATGCATAGTTCTTGTTATTTAGGTATATGGGTATAATTGCGAGCATTGCTATTTCCCGCGATAGGCCTAAAAATGCACCAAATAGCCAGCAACAGTGCGGGAGTTGTTGACGACAGTACCTACCTACTAGGTACGTACTGAGCAGGGAGCCCCCGGCCCGGCGGCGGCACTGTCAGCCCTGCCGTCAGCGGCGTCCTGCATCACCATCCGACGGACGCAGGTGGTGCGGCGCGACCGCCCGGCTGGCACCCGGGCTGTCCGCTGTCCGCTGTCCGCTGTCCGCCCGATACCGCTGGGCCGCCACTTCCGGGCGGCGCCCCGGTGTCCTGTCCCCCTCCCCGTCTTGGTGGCTCTATCGCCACCGTCAGTTTCCTGTGTCCCATGCGTAGTGGAGACGACCTGAGCCGGCACCTTCAGTCAGCTGACTGTTCCAGAAAAAAACCGTCTCAGGCCAGGCCCGAAATAGCGCCGGTTGAAAATTACCTTAGGCTTGTTGGAAGGTCTTTTTTAAGCCTGAAAATGAGGAGTTTGTGTCATTCGCCCACGCCACTTGTCTGAAAGCATCTCCCGAGTGGCGGGCTACCAGGCGACACGTTCGCCTGTACGTGAACCTGAGCCCTGGTTTGATATCCCGCATGCAGCATTGATGACGGCCTGAACTCGCACGGTCAGTGAGAACAGATTGCGGGCGTGGATCGACATTTGTTCCCAAGCACCAGTCCGTCCATCTGCGAGTGAGTCGCCGAAGCCCTGCCCAGAACGGCCGGCCCCAAATAGCGCTGTCGGGCGGTGAGACGGACTGTATTGGATTGGCTCCGGTTGCCGCGTGATCCTCGGCCGTCCGTTCTCTCCATTTTACTCGGACAAGGTGAGCTCATGCGATTGAACGCCGAGGTAATTGTACGGCTCACTGCGCCCATGGTCGCGGCGCGGTGTGGATTGAATTTGACGTCAACTCAAATGATTACTCGTAGTGCACAATGGACGCCGCACTTCTGAATGGCTCGCATTCTCTGTTGTCGCATGGACCATCAAAAGCGGTTGTTGAGGATTGTGTTTCAGGGCGGTGCGGGGTGGGACGGGGCAGGTGGAGGGCGCGCTCGGTGGGCTGTCTGGCTGTGCCGCTCCCAGCGCGCCGTGGGTCGTCTTTGTTGGTGTGCGGGCGCCCCTGCGACAGTGTCGGTCGGGCCGCGGCTACCTGCGGGCCTGGCCGCGCAGGGCGGTGAGTGGCCTTGCCAGCGCCGACTCCGCAGCCGCAGCCGCGCCCTTTGTCGCCGCCGGCCTGTAATAGGGTTGAAGCGGGCTCATTATTTCTGGGACAGACCGCCCTCCCGCGGGAGGCTAGGTAGAATGGGGGCCAGCGCCACTAAAAATAACCCCCGGGAAATATAAATCAAACACCCCAAATTGGGTCCGCCCCGAATTCACCTTTCACAGTCAGAAAGATGGCTGGAACGTGTTGGGAGGCAAATGCTGCGGAAATCAAAGCGCCCCGGCGGCGACCGTGCCGCCGGCAGTGCTGTAGTCACGCATCGCACAGCGCCCAGGGGAGGCGGCTCCCCGGCACCCAGGGAGGCGGCGGCTCCCCGGCGCTGCCCGGGGCACTCGGTGCGGCGGCCCACGCACAGCTCTGCTCGGCCTGTGACTTGTGAGTCCGTTCAGAGGTGGCAGTGGCGAGTTCTCAAATTATGATAAGCCTTGAAAGGTACCTAATACTTTCAAATAAGGTAACAAAACAAATCAGGCAATCTCTTAATTATTTGCATTGCAAAAAAGCATTTATAACTGTATTTTGTAACTATCAACAAATATTCAGGTCAGTTATTCAACTAGAATGTGGATTCAAGTCATCTGAATGAGGTGTTAGAAGAACAATAACTTGAACCCTGAATCTTGTCCAAGCCTGAACCATCAAACGTTCTTTCAATTCAAGTCATTCATTTCGAGTCCGGTCAAGACAGGGTTAAGTGTGTTATCATGATCCAAAAGTGGTGACCCAATTGACAATGATGGGCTACACTTTGGGCTGCACTATTAATGTAAACAAAACCCATAATATACCTACAGTTCAACCCAAGTAGCATGGTGATTGGTGACGATACTGACGCAGCCAATTTTTCTTCGTACCAAATGTTTAACACAACAAAACTTGATAAATAATTACTTACGAGGCACACTGATAGATAGCAGACACCACTGTAATGATATCGCGATGAATTCTAAGTAAAATGTCCATAATTTCACGGAAGCATTGACACACGTCACGTGTCATCTCTTCCATAATGGCGGCCTTAGAGGCGGCGGCCATTTGCATTAAACCAATTAAACTGTATAAAATACAGTTTTTCTTTTCTTTTTTGCTTAAGTCCATTTAAATTAAAATTCCTTGCATAAATTTTGACATCTTAAAGTTAATTCAAGAAAGATTGTAGGCCAATTTTGCTGAAAAATGAGGTACCAGAAAAACAAAGTTTCATTATTTTCAATTAGTTATTGAGCTACATCGGTACTTGGCGCAGCTGCGACATTGAAATGTTTTTAGATGTGTTCAGTTTTGAAACCGCTGTGTGCGAATCAAGCCAAAAACCAATTAAATTTTATGAATGCTTATGATTACATTGCTAGCGATCTGTATCTGTTGAGAAGAGCAGGAAAGAGAACACTAATTGAAGAAAATAAATTATCCACAGGATCATGACAGGATCGCTCACTATGTACAAGGCTTTTTGAAGTTTAGCGAAGCTGAAGATTTGTGGGGTGATGATGAAGTGGCAAATGCTGCCTTCAATATTAGATGATAATGGTGAAGCTAGTGCTGTATTTAACAGGATTTTGGATAATGTAATTGCATTGCAGTGAAATGGAGAGCAAGACAAGGTCAAGATCAATCACAGACTCCTCAAAACAAAGTCAAATTTGTTGCTAATAAATGCTTTGGAAATTTTGAGAAAGGTAGTTAAAGTATGTTTTCCAGCATACAGTGAGTTAAACATTAATTCATGTTTATGTCATGCACATTGGCTTTCTTTGTAAGATAATTATCCTCATGGTATTGGACTTTGCTAACACTGTTAACTTTGCCATTTAACATTGGTAGACTGATGTATTTGATATACAGTTAATGTGTTTGCCCATTTGTTAGGACATCATGCATTTGGGAGAAATGTGTCATGATTGCCATTTTTTCTTCATCCAGTGTCATTTAGCAAATCAAATTTGAGTTCAGAAGGTTTATCAAAAATGCTTTCAAATCTTTTATGGTAGTAGTTGATTTTCATGATACCGACAAAATACCAAATGCTTTTGGTATATAATACCGAATACCGAATCGGTTTTGGTTCGGTATCGGTATACCGAAATTTTGGTAACCGATTGACACCACTAGTAGTGGCTAAATGGCCGTGCAGAATATCAGCAGCAGGAAGCTTCGAACATGACAAATTTATTCAAACGGCGATTCTAGCGGATATCTAAGAAACCGAGTGTCCATGCGGTATCTCTTTTCTTTCTGGATACCTATTTATTTGGTCTTTCTTCCTCATCGCTCCTTTCTTTTTTCTAATTTTTACTTTCTGCTTTGGTGTGGCTGGCCCTCTGTTATTTTCCACAGGCGTTGGATTCTACAGACTCAGGACTGACTGTTCAGTGTCCAGTGTCCACCGTACTGACCCGCCCAGTCCCGCACCTCTGTCCAGTGCGGTTCTGTCCTGCCGCCGCCGCCGCGAGGACGCTGTCCACGTCGGCAGGTATGTGACTGCGCTGTCTCCAAACAAACACAGGCCGGTCAGTGCCGGCTGGGGCTCGGGCTGCCCTCGGCTGGCCGCTCCGTCCGGCGCCGCTCCGTGGCCGCTCCGTTTACATACCCAGCCGGTACCGCTTCCTATTGAGATTATAAGGTCAGGTTTCTGGCGGTGGCCGCCTGCAGAGAGGAATGTGTATTTGCTTGCCCGCCTCCACCCGCCCGCTGCGGTCACCGTCATACCTACAGGCTCGTCTGATTAGGGGCACGAGCAGCACTCACCACGCCACCGGGCCCGGCGCCGCCCCTCAGAAGGTGCGCCCACTCCCGGCCTCTGATAGCCGAGGGCTATTACCCAGCGATAGCCGGGGGCGATTTGATCGGGGCCGGCGGCGCGCAGGTCGGCGGCGGATCAAAACAACAGCCCGCTCTCGCGGCGCCGTCGGCCGCGTCGGGCCCGACCCGGCCGGCGCGTCGACGCCGACGATGATAGAGATGCGGTTCACGAGCGGCACGGGTAATTTTATTGCCTGCCCGGCGCAGGTAGCGCCTGTTTCCGCGGTGTTTTCGGAGCCGGTGCAGGATTGGCTCGCTATGCAGCTGCAGCTCCCGGGAGGGGAGGGGGCTGGGTCGCCGACGGGAGGGGCCGGCCCGGCCGCCTGGTGGGGGGTCCGACCGCCCCGGGGCACGGAGCGGCGCCGGGTCCAGGTGTGTCGGCTCGGCACAATGGCCACGAGCCACACGCACCCGGCAGACGAGCTTTTTATGTAAATATGGTGGACTGGTGTTTATCAGCAGGGAATAAATGCAGCGGGAATAAATTTATCTAGTGCTCTGTCCCGCCAGGTTCGCTGCCCGGTGTGTGGAGGCGTTTTATCATTTTCGGCACGTTTTAAAGCTGGACTCGTATCTCTTTCTAAGTTTGTCTCGTTCTATGTTTATACCCGGTTTATACGCTGATCGATATGTTGAAACGTTGTCAGATTATCAGAACGTTTGTATGAAGATATGGGATGGGACACACCATTCAAAAAACAGCATCCCATTTCCGAAATGGGAATGTTGGAGAGATGAAACATTCCACGGGCCGTGGATTGTTTCGCTTCTTCGGTAAGATTGATCCATTACCTATAAATATTCCTACTATGCGCAAAGGACTAAGGAGTTAGCTTACTTCGTGCAACATTTTATCGAGTACCTGTTTCTAAGAAAAAACGCCTTCTGATTTTCGATAACCACCCCAGCTGTTTCTCCATTTTGTCATCTTCCCTTTTCCCATAGGCAGAGGTAGGGAGAAAGCGACCAAATCTGCTCTCTCGCTCCCGCCAATATGGCCTGACAGGAGTCTGGGATTCCTGCCGTTCATCAGACAATGGCTGCCGTCTTGATGACTTGCAGGTATACCAAAGAGCGCGCCAATAAAGAGCGCGCCGGCGCCGGTGGCATCTCCATATGAGGGCGCGCGGTGATGATATGGAAAATGGGGGATTACAGGTAGCTCCCGGGGCGCACGCCGACTGGGAATGACGTCATTTGCGCGAGGAATGCGCTCGATCGAGACCGATTGTACCGGGAAACTTGCCGAAATCGGCGCCGCCGCGTCAACTTGTGTGCGGCCGCGCTCACTCGCGATATACCGGCTTATGTGACGCGTGCGAAGATAAATTTGAAGGCGCAACTTTTTGTCAGGACAACTTTGGACAGCGTGCCGCGCCCGGCCGCATCTGAGCGCACATTCAGCGCCGGGTGCGGCGGAACTTTTTCAGCTGCGTTCCTGGGCGGCCCGGTGTGGAAGGAGGCGCAGAAATGTGATCCACCGGCGTGCTGAGTCGGTCCGAAGTCGCTCAATAGACCTGGCGGCCGGCGCTGACTGCAAACCTGCGCCCAGTGACGACGTCCTTTGATGATAGGATCTGCTAACTCAAGGTAGATGCGACCGACTGGCGGCTGTCATTGGGACCGTTTTATTGGACCCGACTGCCTAAAGGAGCGGCTTTGGGGCTGAATGCCGACGGTGTCACGGGTGGAGGCAAGGGCTCGGGCGTAGTGGCTCGTCTCTGTAGGTAAGTACTTACGATGGGTTTTGCTTGTTAGACGAATAAATGTGACTTTGAACTTGTACGTGTATGTAGTGATATGACAATCAAACGAAAGAGGTACAACTTTTGGCAGGCTAAATTCATATTTGTTAATATTCTTATCAAACACTCATCAATATCGTTTCCATAAAAAAAATCTACTGATGACTTTTAATCACCTAAAGTGAAGCGGTGTATGGTGTTTCCTCTGGTGACTCTTCCTGAGCCTCTGCAATGCGGGGGACTTTCCCGTAATTCCTCGCGCGTAACTGGTTGCAGCGCTACGAGCCGTGTTGAACCTTGCTCCCGGTGTGATGTTGATGCTGGCACCGTTCCTACGATGCAGCTGACCTTTGTCGGGGCCAGGTACGCGAACCACACCTGACCGGCCAGTGCTACCCCCCCCCCCCCCTCCGGCGGGGTGGGCCAGCTGGCTGCCAGCACCCGACGCTGGGGAATGTCGACGCTGCATATTTCTACCTGTCAGAGAATCATTTTTCACCCCGCGCACCTACGGGGAGGGCGAAAAAGAGGGCGGGACACGCTTGTTTTGGAGGTCCCGACTGAGGCTGGTTTATCGTGATTCTCTTATTTTGTGCTGTGTCACCAAGTGAGAATTTTTCTCGCTGTGGCGGTGAACTGCATCAAGGATGCCTCGAGCATGGCTCTGTATTTTGTCCGGCCCTAAGTCACTGAGTACTCAGTGACTCATCAGTGACTCATCCCCATTGTGACTCATCCCCCATTGCCTTCCCACCGTAGTCCGCTCTTCGTTCTCAATTTCCTCGCTTGGTTCTTTCCTTCTCTCGATTCCGCGTCGCCCTGTCGCTCGCTCGCTCTCCCGTCCTGTCCCGTCTTCCTTCCCGTCCTGTCCCGTCTTCCTTCCCGTTCCTACTGCGCCTCCCTCCCCTCTGCTCTCTATCTCTCTCCTCTCCCTATCCGTGGCCGTCCTCCCCCCGTGCCGGCGTCTCCCTCCTTCCGGCGCTCGGCGCTCGCCAGGTCGTCCGCCACCGGCCAGCGCTATTGATATGGGCACACTGCCAGCGGCCAAGGTGTATCTACCGTAATGGCCCAGCGCGCCGCCGGATCGGCACCATTTATTTCATGATTAATTCACCTCGATATGCAGATTGAACGTGTCGAGTCGAAGGTAACAAATCGGACAGGGCGCGCGGCACGGATCGCCCACGCTGGACGTGGAGACGTTTTTGCCGATCCTCCGTCGGACCGGAAGGAAGCTACCTCATCCCCGGCGGGGGGGAGGCAGGGGCGGGGGGGGCGGTGCTCTCCGGTCGAACAGGTCAGACTGATGGCGGATAGGGAGCGGCGGGGATAGAGGGGCTCCGCGGAGGCTGGGTGCAAGGTCTGAACCCGGTCACCGTTTGGACATGATGCTTATGATATCGTTCAAGGTGCATAAATGCTAGTAGGACGGTACTGCCCTCCCGTTATGGAAGTCTGCACTTTTTCAGCTTATTTTTGCAAGCTCCTTATCCAAAAGCTAAAGCTGAGCCAATGACCGGCAACATGTTTTTTTTTTTTAGTCAGCAGACAGGTCTGATGATACGACTCACCGGGTCAGTTGGTTGGATGGCTGATGGTTTACCTGACTCTCTCAATGTTTGGGCCTCGTCGGTGTATTTATGGGAGTCTGAACCTTCAATCTCAGTTTGATGCTCATGCATCTGCTTATGAAAAAGTAGAACCGTGCAAACCTGTCGGCCTGCAGCAAAAAAAGAACCTCACCGATCACAGCCTGAGTTTGTGACTACGAGTCAAGCATCTTAAAGCACGTAGACTTACCTAGACATTGCGATACATTGCAAAACATTGCAAAACGATCAACCTTATGGATCCCCTGGGCACACTGACGATTACCGAGCGCTGAACCTCTCGGGCAGATGGCCCCTGAAATCTGCACCCTGGCTCTGGTCAATGCGACGTGTCCAGTGCGATGTTGCGGGCTCCATTTCCAACGTCATGCCCTCAAAGTCGCCCTCTGGAGCCGCCTCTGCGACCACCGCGGGCCGCCGTGAGCGTCCTGTCACCATCTCTGGACTACAGGATGGGACCGGCGACCGACGCCCCCTCCTGCGGCGGTGACGGGAACCAGGCGGAGCCGGAGCGGTTTACTGCCGCGGCGAGCCCAGCTGCGGTCAGCCCGGCCGGCGCGGCACGCCGCTCCTAAACTGGGCCGAATGAACCGCTTCCTGCTCTGTACCGCCGCAGCGCCGGGCCTGCGTCGCGCTGTCATATCCTACCGAGAGGACGCCGCTCCGGCTGACCTCACGGGGCCGCTGGCTCGCCGGGAGTCACCCTCGGTGGAATCCCCTGCTGATCTAACTCTGTCTGCTCTGCTGGCTCAGCTGTTGTCATGGACCAGTCATTACGTGTTCACTTGGCGCCAGGTACCGCACCCGTTGGTCCTTCCCACCGGTCGCCCTGTGACCTCCCGGACCAGCAGGCGTGTCTCAACGCCTCCCGTCAGCGGCCGCAGCCTGCAGCCGCCCACCTCACCTCAGCACCTAGCTCTCCGCTCACCTCTGCGTCAGCCACGTCAGCAGCATCAGCGCCGGCGACGTCAGCCAGCGGCACGCTGATGTCAGAGCTCGTCAGCCCACCGCGCGGCCGGGGCATGTATAAAACATGAGTCAGCAGGCGGTGGCAGCATGGACGCGGCCGGCGGACATTTTGCCGAGGCGGTGCGCTCGTCCCCCGTCGTGCCGGTGTGCCGGCCGGGGCGGCGGTGGGGCCGCCCGCACCGCCCTGACTCGGCCGGTGTCCGCCGCTGCCCGCTCCCCTCCCCGACCGGCGAAGATGGCGCCGCTCACCTTGACTGGATGTCCGACCGCCGCGCCGGCGGACCGTCCCCTCTCCTCCCCCCCCCCCCCCGGCGCTCACCGCCGCGCCGCACCGGGCCGCCGGTCGTCACAGCGCCCGTGCGGCCCTCCCACGGCCGCGGCTCCCCTCCAGCGCGGCCCGCAGCCCACCTTACCAGGTTACAGCGGCGCGACCGCTAAAAACCTGCCTAACGAAGGCACTGTATGATTCATATAGATGAGCCGGCGCCTCCCCGCGGCCCCTAGTGAGTTCGCCCCTTTGTGAACAGTCGTCATTCAGTGGACTCGCTGAAACCCAAACTCACCCAAATGGGGATTCGGCTCGTTGAGAAGAGAAATTCCTCTATGGAGGTCTTTCCATAATGTGCCGCAATGCCGTTTTTGTGTGAGGATTCATCACGACTGGGGGCATGGGCCATGGGGCATGCGTATGAAGTGACGGCGAGCTGGTCTGACCTGAAGGGGCGCAGGTGCACCTGTAGCATCTACTTTTCACCACTCACCTCCAGCTACTTTTCCCGGACGACACACATTGGTCGACGTCTCTCAGGCGTGGGAGACGGGTCCGTGCGCCTGACGACGGGCGCCGCCGCGGCCCACTCGCTAATTCCGCGGTAATTACAAGTTCCAAACACCAGCTGAGCTTGCCACTCATCGGCGCTCTCCCGAGGTGCCATACGTCATCCAGCGCTGCTCTCGAGGCGGCCGTGAGAAAGTGCCGAGGGCGGCGGAGGAGGAGCGGTGGCGCCCGGCCCGAGGACGCTCACAGGAGGCCGGTGACGGGCCCCGCCACATGTGCCGCGGCTGACAGCTCATGACGTCACCAGCCTAGCCGGGACGGGCCGTGCCGTGGGGAGGGGGAGGGAGGGAGTCTGTGTACCGGCGCGGGAACTGCATCTCAAGCATTCTTATTTCTTACTGATGACGTGATTTGCGAACGATGGATGATTGCAAATATTTGAACGGTAGCATTTCTATCAACTGCATTATTATTCATATCGTGCTCGTGGTTTGGAAGAATTGACCGACTTAGCACTCATCGTTGGACGCTGCACTCCATGGACTTGGGAGTTTGCACTATAATTTGTGCCTGCTCAGAAAGCGGAGCTTGCTGCTATTTGTGGCCGTATTTGTTCCAGTCGCGGATCCAAACTGATGTGTGCACGAGTGTTGGCTCTTGTCAGCTTTGATCATTCGCAGGTGAGGTCATTGACACTCGTGCGACCCACTTAATTGGCCACTGTTCAGGTGTTCCAAGGTTCAATGACCGGGGCGACGACGCGTCAGTTATGGTCAGTTAGCTGTGATAGTATCTTGGGGCTCCCGTGTGCAATCTGTAGTGAGCCACATAAAATAGGACGACACAGTTATAGCACTGTATATGCTATATAATTGTGCGTTTGCTGTTAAAACTTCAACAATTAAAACTTAAAACTATTTGCTTAAAGTGAACCATCGGCCTACTTAAAAGCGCGATGAGCATCTCACAAATGAGTGCGTCACCAATGCGAGGACAATTCTCCACTTCCTGCTCGTTTGAAGCAGCAACCTCTGATGGCCTCGCTCTCATTACCTTCGAACCATTTGCAGGTAAGCAGTATTCTCACTTGGATGCTGAATATCTGTGCTCATTTTGGTATCGGTAAGTTGTACTCAATACTCATTTGCGTCTAGCTATACCTTTTACGTTATTGTTATCATCTTTTTCAGACAGTCCCGCTTAATCGTGTTATTTTACTTAGTTTATAGACCTCATCATGGGCGTAGGAACCTCACGAAAAGTGTGGAGGGGCAGCGAAACTTGTCACTTTGTGGGAGCCCCAAATCCCTATAAAGAAATTCTTTGCAGTTTTGTGCTGATCTTACCTTGCTGTGCTATTTCCTACTCTTAGTTTTGTATTTAAACAAAAAAAAATAAAGATTTTACTTTAAAAAATGGCTTAGAAGTGCAGGGCCATGCCCCCCCCCCCTGTTCCTACGCCTATGAACCTCAGTGATGTTCCCCATGACGATGACAATTAAATGAAAACTTATCCTCATCAGGTAGCTTACAAATCGAGAAGTGCCATGTATGCAACGTTTTGTTCTCAATTTGGTCCAATGGGGCCCGCGTCTGCCGCTGTATTTGCCATTATGTTATGCAACCGTGATATCAATTCGCTCGCTAAAAGGCATGCTAAGTGCTTTCAGCACCTTTCGACAGCTTAGACCTTGAAGCGTAGTGAACGTCTAGCATACATCATTACCTCTCGATCGAGGTCGATACAACCACCAGGCGGTCTCTTAGGCGCAACATTCCCTATGTGGTGCCCACTCAGGTAGCCCTTTCTTCCGGCGCTATTACCTGCGACGCTAAGAGGCTCTGTATTGGCTCACCCTGAAAGGGTTTCCGTGTTCTCAAAAGTCTATTTCTTGCTGAATAGTTTGATAGCCTTTCAAGAAGGTAATTAAAGGAAGAAAGTTCAATTGTTAACTGGCACTCCGATCGTATAGATCGGTAGTATGATGTTGCTCCCGAACGTCAATTCTTCCCTGCCGTGAAGACGCCGTATTCTTTCACGGGTGACTGCGCGCAGCTCGGCTCTGACCTCGCTGCAAGGGTCTGGTATTTTCGCGGACCTTGTGCCAGACCATATCGGGGACATCATTCAGCGATTGTGGTGTCCAGACGGCCCCAGTTTGTCAGTTGGGTTTGTTTGTTTGTGCTATCATCCGCCGTGCAGACTGACCCGAGTCAGGTGATGTGGGGGCGGCGTCGAGTGGAATTTTGTTTAGCGGTTATTCCGTTCTGTGCTCAGCAAACGTTAGGTTTGAAAAGTTCGCAAATTTGTTGATACCTAATTACTGATCACATCCTGCAGCTGCTATCATAATATTTTGGTGGAATAAATTGTGGAACGTGAGTCATGACGTGATACCATAACGTTCAAACTTCAACATTATGTTCTAATATTTATTCTAAATTTAATTTAAAACTTTAATCTTAATTTCAACTAAGATTTCATCTTTAGTCTTTTTTATGTCATTGTAACAAAGCTTAGGAATCAAACAATTAGATAAAATTGAGAGGAAAAGTCATTTTATTGCAGCGGATGATCGAAGAATGAAGGTGGCATCGCTTAGGTTGGTGAGATTTCAGTGGCCGGGTGACGGACAACTTTCCTTGGAAGTTGCAGTATGACAATGCTACATTAGCTTGTAACGTATAGACCACTACATGTAGGTAATGGCTACACTATACAATTACACACATAGAGGTGTATGGCTGTACTCGTAATTGTCTTTGATAACTGTTTCCGAAGCTTGTAGGTAACTTTTTTCGAGGCTTGCCTTTGATGCAGTATGGCTATAACCGTAAGAGCAAACGCCGTAATTTAAAGAAGAGCAAACGCCGTATACGTCGTTTGCTTTTCTTTAAATTGTCCATAAGCTAAGACGTTGTATTTAACATGCTCCCATTTTTGCGCATTGTGCTAAGCTTCTATAGACAAATCTGACTAATCACCTTCACAATTTTCAGCAGTAAAGCTTCAGTGTTGACAGGACCAGACATTTTACTGTACGCTAGAGCAGGGGGCTCACTACTTTTCCATTTAGAGCACGCTGGTACCATTTGAAATCTGGCGTTCTCGGTGTCAGTGATCTGTTACCTGCACCTCGTATTGGACAACTTGAAACACTAAATCATCCGGGCCCGAAACTATTGGAGCGAAGCCGGCTCCTGACGGCTATATAAGGAATGTCTGTCAGACGCCTGCGCTCCCGCCGCGTCAAATTGTGTACACTGTTTCAGAGCGCTCGCTCAAGGTGGAAAA
Organism: Amphibalanus amphitrite; assembly: GCF_019059575.1. NCBI lineage: Eukaryota > Metazoa > Arthropoda > Thecostraca > Balanomorpha > Balanidae > Amphibalanus > Amphibalanus amphitrite. The sequence goes on along the minus strand of NW_024881528.1, from coordinate 388,381 downwards.
CTTTGTGTGAGGGATATATTCCATTCTCTCGAGCACAGATATACGGTGTCTTTTCTTCTAAAGTTTTTTTTTTCTCGAAGCTCTAATCAATTGAAATATGAGGAAGCCGGTAGACACCAACGGATTCTGAACTGTCATCGAGCTATTACCGAGCTGTCATTTAGCTGTCAATGCACTCTTCAGTCTTTTCACCTGGGATTATTTTCCAACGGCGTCGAAAAGGTGATGTGGTGAGAAAGAGTGAGAGAGTGTGCCGTTTTCGGACGGGCTGCGATCCGAGAGGCCATTTGTTGTCTCATTTCCGCCATGTCAGGTCGGCTCGGCTGTTCCAGAGCGGCTTTTACAGCCCTGTTCTTCCCATCTGGGAGCTTCCACCTGTCAATGGGACGGGCTGCTGTTGCTTTCAAGAAACTGTTTGGTTCTAAATGGATTCGGATAGGTAAATTCTTCCTTATTGAAAGATTGTATCGCAGACGGACTAAATTGAATCTCAAACGCTCTGTCAGGGAAATAAACAAAGCGGCGCTGCCAGCGCCCAGCCATAAGGGCGCAGCGGCGCGGCCCTCTGGAGGATCCTACAAACGACAAAAGCTTCTCGGATTGTGAGGCAGAAATCGTCCCCCACTAAACTCTGACGTCACCGGCATCGATTGAGGCTGTGTGGCCAATGGAATGTCAACTAACATCTTTAGTTAACTAAAGAGTGGTAGGGGTAGTGGTAGGGGTAGTGGTAGGGGTAGTGGTAGGGGTAGTGGTAGGGGTAGTGGTAGGAGTAGTGGTATAGGTAGAAGTAGTAGAAGTGTGGCCCAGGCCGATCCAATGTGACGTGGTGACCTATACGACCTGGCCTGACCGAAGGTGACCTGGCCTCACCCAGTGTGACCAGGGATAACCACCTTGACCTGACTTGACCCCGTATGACCCAAATTTCATCCAACCAAGCCCTCAAAATATTTATTATGTTCAAAATTTTCCTCTGCACGTTTCTGTCCATATCTCTGCACTGTAAAAAAAGTTTACCAACTAGTTAGTTATCCGGCCACTTTTCACTAACCATAGGCGTGTAAGCAAAACACGCATTTCATGACTAAGTGTGTTTTCAATTACACGCAAAAGGTTGAATAGCGTGTTTTGAAACACACCTCTTAGTTTTCGAATATTTGCCAGGTTACTAAGATAAGCCGTGTAAGCGTGTTTATTGACTATCATCGGTGTGTTTTGTTAATAACTACAGACGTGTTAGGTAACACATGTGTTTGTCACACGGCCACTTTTCACTAGCTATATGCGTGTACGCAAAACACACATATTGCGTGTTAGCTAACTAAGCTGTGCGTGTTAATACACTAAATGCATTTTTGAGAACAGGCGTGTAACTTAACTAATGTGCGTGTTAGTCACCTCTTTTCACAGCCCCCAAAAAAAACGAATCGAATTAAACTCATCAAACATGTTTATTCAAAACTGCATTCAAGCTCCTTTCAGCAAGCTTACAACTGCATACAGTAATATTTCTCTTATTGTACTAAAAATGAACCTAAAAAAGTAATCTTCTGTAGGAAACTGCCGAGCGGCAAAGGCGCTCCGTTCTAAAGTTACGTTCTAAGCTATATATAGCCTGCAGGAATCCGCACCAGCCATGACACCATACACTGTAAAAAAATCTTACAAGCCCCTTGTAGGAAAACCGCTGGCGCAAAAATGAGCATGCAGCGACGTGTAAAAATCGCCTCATATTTAGCTAGTAAGAGGGTACAAGCTTGTTTCGTTAGTATAAATGACAAGCCCACGCCTCATAAACCGAGCACCCCCGTGTCAGCCCCTCGTTTCGTTATTCGGTACCTCGTTTGAAAACGAGGGCAAAACCAGCAGATCGGTACGCCGATTAGGCTCCTTAGCAGGACTCGCCTGGTAACCCAACCAGCTAGCGCCTGCTATTGCTGCCCAGTAGTAATACTAGCTCAATTGCGTCACCCCCCCCCCCCCCCCTCCTTCTCCCCAGCCGCCCCTCCGACTGGTGGACGACCCGGCCAACGACAGCCACGACAGCGTGCCAGCCACGTTACAAAAAAAAACATACACAAAAATAACGTTTATTACTTATTAGCATACGATACAAAATATCTAAATATATACATATTACAATATCATAGCGGAGTGGTGCAAAAGCTGATTCGAGTCACCACCAATAACATTCACAAAATAATACGGTTGCATGAGACACGATCGAGCACTTCCACGGGCTTTGACGCAACGGCACTTACAACAGGCGAGTGAGCAAGTTGATCCTGCCATGTCACGTACATTGTGCACTGTGCAGTCCATCAAATATTCGCCATACTTTGCAGATTCAAGCAAGTTTTTTTTTTCTGGGCGAGGCTTACCAACAGAAATATCGCTGGCTTCCGGCATACCTTCATGCCTCAGTCTCCCACAACTTTAAGCAACTCTGCAAACAGAAAAGAAAATTGACTGCTGATTTTAACCCTCGCCCTGGCAGGGCCTTTTTCATAACACGGCCTGGCAGGGGGGGGGGGTCGATGCGACCCCCCCCCCTCGCGATTGGCTCCTATGGCACCTAGAAACACCAAATTTGGTAGGTAGGTGGGCCCCATGGAATTCTCGCCCCTGTGCAAATTTGGTTGTTCTAGGTCAATATTTAGGGGGGTTTTGGGGGGTATAAATGTAAAAATTTCGCTAAAAACAGGTCAAAAGTTTTTCGCTTATAACTTTTGATCTAATTAAGATAGAGCAAAAAGAAAAGCACCAGTGAACTCAGCACGTCAAGGCGCGTCGAATGATATACTTTTTAGCTTGCTTAAGTGTACTTAAAGTTTTTCTTAATTTTTAAGTAAACTTTAATTAACTAATTAAGTTCAAATTAACCAAATTGCATCATATCGCATATCATTCGATTCGGCTGATCACCAGGAACACAATGACACCATTTTTTAAGCTCTAGCGTCATTATGTGCCAAGTTATTGGAAAAATGTGATTTGACCTCAGTTGACCTCATTTGACCTGACCCATGGATAAGTACACCAAACAAAGAAGCACCAAGTGACCTGCTGTTAAGTAATGTGGTTTCAAAGCACAAAAGTGATAGAACGAAGCGGTTATCTCCAGTATTTTCCGAATTTAGTATTTTCCCATAGGCTTAACATTACGACGCAATGACCTCTAACTGACCTCAGGTCAGTGACCTCAAAAAACCCGAACTATATGTTATACAACTCGGTGAACTTAGCACATCCTGAAAGTTTGAAGGAAATCAGTCGAAAACTGTGAGTTGTACAGGTGCAAAAAGAAAGTTGAAATTTGACCATGACCTTGTACCGGTTTTTCTGACCTGGTGACCTGATCCAAGGTCACCCGGACCTGAAATTTTCAGGTCATATGTAAAAAGGTTGCCCCATAGGCTGTGCCAAATTTGGCGGCGCTGCGCGCCGCCGTTTTTACGCTATCTTCGAAAAACCTTAGGGGGGGTCGCATCGACCCCCCCCCTGCCAGGGCGAGGGTTAAAATATCAGTGAGGATGGCTTTATTATCTACATCAACTGACTTTTGTATAAGATAAATCAATGTGAGGCAATATGTGTAGCTTACACATTTGGAAAAAAAGGCTAGACAGCAACTGAAAGAAAGTCCGTCTTCCAACAGTCGGAATTCAAACGAAACAGTGGCCCACAACGGTCAAGGGGTGAATTCTATGACGCAACATGTGTTCAGAATATTACAAAATAAATAAAATGTCCCCCATTGCTACGTAAATATCATACAATATAACGTACCTTCGAAATATCCCAGCCCGAGAACTTCACAACGCACCGTGCCACAACACAACCGCACCAACCGCCGGCAGCCGCAGAACTGAACAATGGCGGCCGGAAATGACGGCCCCGCGCCGGAAGTGAAGGACGCGTTTTAGAAGCAGTCTCAGACTCGTCGCTGCTCACCGTAGCAGGGATTTATGAGGCACTTCCGAATCAAAGTCGTTTCGCCTCATTCGGCAACACGAAAACCCTACCAGGACTAGTCCGATGATGAGTTTCCGACTAGGTGGCGTGTGCGCAGGATTATATCTAAAGCACGTGCAGGGCGGTGCCTCATTAGCCGACATGATAATAATATGACACGATAATGAAACACGCATGTAACTAGCATGCAACAAGCTTCTGGCGGATTTAATTATGAGACTATGCGTAGTTTTCCGACACAGCGCGAAATCTGTTGATAAGCAGGAAGGGGTGTTAGGGAAGCATTTAAGTTATTAGGTTACCGTTTGTAACCAATTGTTTCACGAGGCCACTCTTTAACTAACAACCCTCAGGCTGATAATGTCCCTATATATAACAGCAAGGTACAATCGACGACCGTGTAACCCACTCCTTGTCATAGAATTGGCTCGTGACATTTTTTACAGTGTACAGGCTCCAAATACCTATTACGAAAACATTGAGAATGCTTCATTTCTGTCGATATGGGCAAACTAAATTGCAACAAAAGGGCAAAAATTCCCTGAACGAACAATGGTGGCACATGTGTCTACAAAAAAAAAAATATTTGACAACATGGCTGCAGTGAAAGGAATTGCATAAAACAGCACCTCACTGCGTTCACTGGTTGAGTGCCCAACCAAAATTAGGTACATTTAATTTCTTGTTCAAAGCTTAATGCGGTTTTAGTGTGCAACATGCTCATTGTTCAGTCCGTCATATGTACTTACAGACGTCAATTGACAGTCAACAAATGAACAGTGTCTCCAACCTGAGACCCTCTAAAGCCTGGTTGGAGCTTCATTTGAAAAGAAAATGAGTGACATACATAAACCACACTAAAACGCCAGCAATATCTCCACTGATCTTTCCCATAATCACTCACCATACCAGTAAGGATGAAAGCCATGTCCAACAATCCATATCATTTCACTGTTTGACTTCTTATTATTCTTATTCGGGTTATGTATCACCACAGTATCACCACTTCTGCATCCCACAGCAGCTCCTTATACTGCACACGCAACACTTATACGCCACAGCTCAGCTCCTTCACAACGCACGCGTCCTCTCCCCTCTCTGACTTGGCACAGACTGAACAATGGCGGGCGCAGAGGGGCGCACAAAATGGCGATTTTTTTTTTCAATTAACTAAGGTCTTTGTAATGCTACAACAAAAAGGGTAGTAAGAAAACTAAGATTGTGAGTAACAACATGTGTTTGATTTGTTAGTTAACACGTTACCCAGAAAAAAAGGCAAAGGAAGCATAAACAAACATGTTTGTCAAATAACACGGCATGGTTTGCACGGATAATATTTGTCGGCTTGCAATGATGTTAGCTTTTCTGCTTCGATGAAATGGATGTGGTGTTAGGTTGCAAACATATGTGTTACCTGACCCATTTTTTGCAACAACGTGTGTTTTAATACTAGATTTTGCTTGAAGAATTAACTAACTGGTTTGTTAGCATTTTTTACAGTGTGCTTCCAGACGACAGATCAATTTAAATCAAACACCATTCGAAAGCAAATTGGCTGCTGCCACATTATCTGGCTACGCCGCGAAGCAAGTGGCGCAGCCGCTTGTCACACCTATTTGTGTGATAGATAAATTTTCAAACGATAAATGTTCAGCTCACAACCGTATGGCCATCTTCCTAGAGCCCAAGTAGGAAGCAAATACAGTATTTGCTTCCTGTGCACCTATTGCGGCTTTGCGCAGGCTGTCTGATATGTCCGAACTCGAGGAGCTAGCTGCATTGTTTGTCAGAAACAGCGAGGTGCACACGCGGACCACGAGGGCCAGAAACCAGCTCCATCTGCCGCGCATCCGGAACGAGTACGGGCGGAGGCGCTTTGCCTACAGGGCAGCTTCCCTCATGAACTCTCTTCCGTCCCATGTTTGTGATTGTCGCGGCAGTAGAAAGCAGTTTGGGGCTGCCCTCAAACGCCACATGCTCTCCAATACCTAACTGTCCGATTTTTACACTGATGGTGTTGTGTGTGTGTGTTTGTGTGTGTGAAGTGTGTATGACAACCGTGCCAGCATTCTCAATTTAGTCGTTTCCTGTGTTCTATACTTGTATGACGAAAACATGTAATAGCCTCTTTATAGAGGATATGTTTGATATGTTCAATAAATAAATAAATAAATATATTGCAGTTATTTTAGACGTAGGTATATTATTTCTGTAGCTAAATATCTAACTGACGGCCGTCCGACATTGGACTGATTTGGGCCGCTGCTCTGTCCGAGAGGAGCGGATTTCAGAGGCGCTCTATGACATGTCGGACGCGGCCTGCTACCAGGGCCGGCGACATGTGACATCCAGCGCGGACAAAAGGCCATCGGCCACCCGCTACATTGCACAACACGCCCGACACGCTGTCCGCCGCTGGAAATTCAGCGGCGCAGCGAGGCCGTGTTACACTGCCGAATTTTGGCCACGACCCTGTCGCCGAATCACGTCGTGTAGGAAATCGGCGAACAGTTCACCGACAGAGGCGAACAGCTCGCCGACAGAGCCCGATTTGCAGACAACGGGTGGGGGCCCCCCTAATCGTGCGCGGGTCGAAGCTGATCCATGATTCGGCGAACATCGCGAATGAATGGCGAATCTGTTGCGAATAGTCGGCGATACCTTGGCAACAAGTCGGCGCACGTAGCGACATGTCGGCGGCGACTCGGCGACTGTTTGGCGATCATGTTCGTTTATTATAATTTCGGCGAACGGCCGCGAAATTTTCATTTTTCATTAAATATTCGTGGCGGTCGTGACGAACCGTAAAAGTCGCGCGGTGGACACCGACTGGTCTGCGAAATGCCAAGACCGTGGAAGAAAGATCCCGAATCGGTCCGCGACATAGGATGACTTGCATATTCGTGCGCATTCGTGTACCAAAATTCGGCAGTGTAACAAGGGCTTAACGTGAAGCGCAAAACGGCATTAGCACGATTGTCCCTCGCTGCACCGGGGCGCTGGTTGAACCGAGCTGTCAGAAAGGAGCGTGATTTCTATTCCGCAAATTAAAGTCATATCCACATTCGGCTGCGTGTTGTCATAATGTGTCGCCACTATAGACCAAAGATGAAACCGCGGTCAAAGCTAGCGATCAGACCAGCCTTTCCCATAACAGTTCTGGCGGTGATGATACAATCCTTTACTTCGCCAGGCCCCTTACTTTGCCTGTTCTATCGCCAGGCCCTAACGATGTGCGCTGAGTAGCCTCATCACGTGGCGTCACAGGGCGGCACGGACACCTGCCCCCGGCCGCAGTAGGGCACGTGCCGCCGTGTCACCTCGGCTGGGCACGTGCCGCCGTGCCACCTCGGCCCCTGATCAGTCCCCGCGCCCGCCAGGTCACTCGTTATCGCGCATAATAGTAATGGCGGCGCCTGCCACCGGCTGCGGCCCGGCGCCGCTACCGGTCCTGATCACGGTAATTTGGCCGGTAACGAGTGCCTGTTTACCTGGCAGCATGCACCCTCCGCTCAGCCAATCATCGTGCCGCGATTGGCCGGCGCCAGGCGACGCCCCGTTGGCATGACAACCGTGATTACTGCTATTCGACGGTAACGCGATTTCGCCGCCTTCGTGCCGTGCTCAATGTAATAATATTGTCATTTGTCTGATGGCGTGTGACGCGAATGGCTGCGAGTGTGTTGAGCGCCGGTGTTACCGGCAAATTGACAGGTATTTGATTCGGAGTACGACCGACGCCGCCGGCTCGTGTGCCAGACGGCTTATTGCATTTCGCTGAAACGTCTCTGCTGTGGGCGGGCGCATTAGCAGTTTAAGAGCTGGATTCTGAAATCGCCGCCCAGGTGGGTTTCTGACAGTTCTGGCCGGGAGGCAGCGGCCGCCTGCATCTGAACGGATCAGTCTATTTAAGTCGCTCGCTCCTTGGAGAGTCCAGGTGCCCGTCCGCTCCACGCCGGGTCCCTGGAGAACCCGAGTGGCCGTGTTAGTTGCCGGTTTCCATGATTTGTGAGTGTTGGTTGGTACTGGAATAGTCACTAGTCAGTCCACCTGGAACTGTTGACAGACTAATAACTGGCAGTGATAGGTCGACGCTCTTTCGAATCATTGGCATTGACAAAGTCACGGTTTTACGGATAACCTCGATTTTTAAAACACATGTCAAAAAAGAACATGTAAATTATCATCTGGTCCATGATAGGTATAGGTAATAGGTAGGTACCCATGCCCGTACCCCGGTTTATTTATACAGCTTCATTCCACTCATGAATTGTTTGACTTTGCTCTATCTATTGATTCGGAGACCAATAGGTATGCTATTTTTTGCTATTATTGCTGGCATTGCAATTCTCAGAACATGGACATTAGCCCAGGTGCTGAAATTTTGACGAGGACGTTTTTCAAGCATAAAGAATGCTCACTAGAATTATTGGTACACGTGTCTTTAGCTGTTGATTCAGTTGCTCATTTTTTTAAAGGGCACGTCAATGAGTCATTTAATAGATTATGCCAAAGGGCAATTAGGTATTAAAGGTAGTGTGCCAGCTTTCCTGGACCGTATGGAGTTAATGACCCAGATAAGGAGAACCGGATTTTTAGAACTTATCCATACCTTCAAAACTCATGGAAACGTCTTAAATTCTTCAAATTTTGAGTACCCCAGTGCGAAATTCGCCCCGACGGGTTGTCGGTCGTACCCCAACCACATTTCACACCACTATGAACAATAAATGCACACACTGAAATCGCTATTACGATATGCTCATCCAATCAAGTTTCGATAAACCCGTTCATCATCATCTCCTGCGGTTTCGAACACGCCTGTTAGGTGGTGCGGTAGACCGCGCCCAAAGCCAGGGCCCCGGTAACGTGATGTAGCCGAGTCGGGGCAGCGTGCGCTGACCCAAGCCGGGGCCGCGCGTCCTCCCGGTGTCATGTGATAGCCCGGGGCTGCCCGCGGGGATGCGGTAGACCGCGCCCAAAGCTGCGGCCCCGGCTTGGGTCAGCGCACGCTGCCCCGACTCGGCTAACCCACGTTACCGGGGCCCTGGCTTTGGGCGCGGCTTCTGCTCATACTTTGTGGTGCGGTGGTGGTGCGTCGGGCCGCGCGCTCTGACTTCGGCCAAGAAAAATGCGTCAGCTGATCATTGTCATTTCTGCCACTTGCGTGTGGTGAAATGGGGTCATAACTTAAGAGACGGCTTTTTCATATCAATTATTTTACATAGAATCATATTTCAAACCATAAATAATGTTCGACAGCCAAATAAAAGAAACAATACCAATACAGGCTTACAGTTTAAGGCTCGACATTGTGTTGTCTACGATTAGACAGCTGATAACTCATTCCCGTACGTCGTAACTCTATAATGACCTTTGCTTATTGTCACATGTGCGCCGCATTCGCGATTGTTGCCGACGCCTGTTTGCAGGTCAGCCCACTACAGTTGTTATACATATCGAAAAACCGATAAACTTTTAGGCGAAAAAGGCACTATTCCAGGCCCATTTTTGATTTTCTTTGCGATATTAGGTAAAAACAGAAGCTTCTTATCCTAGGAAAAATAAAATGGGAAATCTTTCAAAGGTGGCACACTACCTTTAAATAAAATTATCATGACGATTAACACCTCAGCCGTCGTCTGCCACGATACGGTCGTGTGCCCTTGTGGCGGTCCACGCCCTTTGACCTCTATCGCCTGTCGTCGTCCGGTGACCCCGGCAGGATGACCTCTGCCAGCCCCCTGGGCGTCTGCTCGTCTGCTCTTTGTGACGCCGCCTAATCACGCAGACGGCACGGCTAATGAGTAAATGGACGCCGCCGGCCGCAACCAAATGTTACTGGCCCCCATTACCGGCCCGCTGCCGACTGCCTGCCGGGCTGTCTGGCGCAGACTGGACGCCGAATGTGGAAGGTCACTCGGCGACCGTGTGGACACCTGTCACACACGTTTCGCCCAGTGTTGTTCGGATTTTCGCGACCGGAACTCAGGGCTCACTGGTGTTGACTTGCCGAAACTCGTCTGCTCGGACTGAGCCGCACCTGAGGCCCCGAGGCGGCGGGTTCAAACGAGCCGGCGCCGCCCGTCTCCCGTGTGAGCTGTGCCGGCTGATTGGAGGCGCGCGTGAGTTTATGGTCTCTCAGGTGGTCTGCCGCGCCCACCGGGCCTTGTTGACGCCCTGTGGCGACGCCCAGCTGCAGGACGGGCGCCCCGCCGGCGCCCCGCCGTCGCCCCTCCGCCACCGCCACTCAACGAGCGGTCTGCCCGTTCCCAGGCGACCATCGGCCGACCAAAGGTGGTTTTATGGATGTGTTTATCAGTCCATTTGTGGGCCGGAAACTTGAGACTGTCCGTTTAATCGACGTTCCCACGTGTCCGCGCCGGTATTGTACCTGCGCGTCGCGATTGGGCCCGCGCATCGTTCGATTCAGCGCGCCTCGTCCGGTGGCCTTTCAGCGGCCACAAAACACTCGGGCGGCCCGTGAGAACACTCGCCAGGTATTCACAACCCGTCCGGACGGGCTACGGTTACCGAGACGCTGGCTGGCGGGTCTGCTGCCGAGGCCGCTCCTTGCCCGCCGCGCTGCCGCCGCGCTCCCGTGAGGCCCTCGCGGCTCGGTCTGACGCCCGTGCGGCGCCCGAGAGGCGCCCCGGGCGCCGCGGGCGTGCCGCTCCGATAGAGTTGGAGTGGTCAGGTGGCGTTGGTCGGCGGCCGACGGCGGTGCCGTCTCCCCAGGGAGTCGTGCTCCGTATCGGGCGGCGAGCTCAGGTGCGTTTTGACAGGTCCGCCGGCCGCGCAGAGGATGAAAGGAAATAGAGCCCGATTGATGGAGCGGATTTACGCCGGCGAGCAGAAGGAGGAAAAAGGATCTCCGGGGAGCCGAGTCCATTTCGGATTGTCTGCTGTTTGCGATGAAAGGCTCATCTGGCGCGCTGGCGTCCCGCCGCCGGAATTAGTCCTCAGCTGGTGGTGGCGCGGGAGGAAAGGAGAGGAGAGGGGAGGAGAGGAGAGGAGAGGAGAGGAGAGGAGAGGAGAGGAGAGGAGAGGAGAGGAGATGAGAGAAGAGAAGAGAAGAGAAGAGAAGAGAAGAGAAGAGAAGAGAAGAGAAGAGAAGAGAAGAGAAGAGAAGAGAAGAGAAGAGAAGAGAAGAGAAGAGAAGAGAAGAGAAGAGAAGAGAAGAGAAGAAAAGAGAAAAGAAGAGAAGAACCAAGAGAGGGAACAGCAGAGGAAACAGCAGAGGAGAGAAACTCGAAAAAGTTTAGGAGAAGAGGAAGAGGAGGAAAGAAGAGACAAGAGTAGCCAGAGGAGAGAGCAGAACAGATGGGCCTGGGTCGGAGGGGGAGGAGGGGGCGGGGCACGCCGTAACTGGCCGCCGCCGCGCCATTGATTGTCTGCGCCGCGCGGCATCAGGTGGCGGGCCCAGGTGAGTGCGCCAGATTGGGTGGCGCCGCGCCGCCCTCGTCGCCGGCTATTAATGTCCCGAGGGCACCGGAGCGCCTCCTGTGGGACTTCTCCCAGCTGGGGTCGCCACTCGGCGCGCGGCGGGGTTGAAGGGCTCGCTCCCGTCTGGTCTCAGGTGGACGAGGGGTCGTCGAGTCTCATTAGCTACCTGGAGGATAGCGACTGCCGACGGTCGCTTATGTAAAATATTGCACCCTCGCACATATTTGCGTCATTTGTGTATTTTCCTTTTCATTATTCGGCGGGTAGGTGCGCACATTATTTCCGGCTCCGCTCCGCAATGCCTGAACTGAGATCAATCCCATGCCTGAATTATCTTGTAAGAAACATCTTATTCAGCAAGGGCTTTTAATTTGGCATATGCAAATGCAATTAGTGCGGGCGGCGGTGGCGGATCCCGGCTGCATTGTACCAAGTCGCTTCGGATTCCACTTCGTCGTTCCGGCCGCGACCGAGGCGGGCGGGACCGGAAGAGGACGACCACCGCCGGCCGGAGCCTCATGCATAAAGGTGGATACAGAGGCAGGAGGCGATTTTAACGACATGCATGTGAAAGAAGCTCATTCGGGCTAGGGAAGTGGCTGCCCGAGCCCCGAAGCGATATAAATTCATGGGACTTTGTGCTGATTACTATGAGCTGGATGATTTCATCATTTGCGTTTCTTGAAGGTAAATGAAAAATACACATTTAAAAACGTTCCTTTTTATACAAATAATCGCCTCCTCATGGATTTGATTCATTTGGGCCCGCACCTGACTCGCTGGCCCTCCCGGCCGTGCCGCGCTGGAGCGGCCGAGCCGCCGCGCCGGTGCCGCCGCTCGGCCCCTGGCTCGGCCGTCGGCCGGTGTCGGCGGCGGTTGGCGCTGACCGCTACCCGACCACAGCCAGCGGCCAACACCGGCATCGATTGGAGACGCGCGGCCACCGCAGCCCGGCCAGCCCAGGTGCGTCCCCGCCCGCACTGGCGCCGCATCTCGTTATACCCCGAGGCCGCCAAATCGAGTCTCGGCCAGCGGCGGCCGTGGGGTGGCTGGTGGCGGCGGGCGGTAGCGGTATATTGGAAACGGTGAGGGGATGCTGGCGATGGTGGCCACCGTGACGGAATGAAAAGTGACGCTGACGGTAACGGTGACGGTAACGGTGACGGCGACGGTGACGGTAGCTGTGACGATGTTAGCTCTGGCAATGCCGTCAGGACGGCGCTCCTGTAAATCACTGTGTCAGAATGCCGGCCGACAAATAGTGATATACCCGGCAGTCTTTGGTCAGCGCGGCGCTGCTCGTCAGCAGCTGATAGGTCTCCCACCTCCGCCCATCTCCGGCCCTGCCTCCAGTCAGTCATCCCTCGCCCGGGTCATCCAGTCAGCACTTTTTCCCGCTGCGGCTTTCTCGCCCTCTTCCTCCCGTCTGATCTGGATAGGACGATCGACGAAAGCTGGACGCAGGTGCTGACCTGTGTGCTCCCCGATCCCGAGTCAGCCTCTTCGGCCGCCCGCCCGAGCCTTATTGGCAGTCGGGAGCACCCCTCCCCTCTCCTCCCCCACCGCCGCGCACCATTCCACCTCTCTGACCTGGCTCCAACTCGACTCCACCTCTCCAACCTGGCTCCAACTCGACCCCACCTCTCCAACCTGGCTCCAACTGGGCAAGTTCCATCGCCTAACTCAATCATGGTCAAGTTGCCGCCGGCTCAGCGTTTTCGCGTGCGCGGCGCTTTCCTCCGACGGACCGACACCTGGCCCGTCTTCTCTGGATCGTCGCCGGTGCGGACGACGCACTCCTAACTAGACGCGCCGGCCCGGATATTTGATCAGCCAGGTGCTGGGAAAGTTTGCCGGCCGACGGAGTTGGTCGGGCCGACGACAGCCGCGGCGGGACTGGCGCCGCGCGAAGAACAGATGCCGTCGACTAACTTGGACCGATCACCGGCGACACAAGTGGCGATCAGCTTAGGGCGATATGGATTCATGCCAACGGAGTTACTTGTCGGATTAAAAGGATTCGTGCGGTGTAAGGCGATATTTTGAATTCTCTGACATTGGAGAAAATAGTAGGGACATGGTTGTGCAAAAGGGAAATCAGACCAAAGCGGTTTAACTAAGAGTTTACAGGCTGGCATTTGATGACCCAGTAAATTTATTATTGCCTTCACCCTCGCCATCAAACCAGCGCTGGCAACCTGATCCGACCTGCGTTCACTGCCCGCCCGCTGGACCGGCAGGCACGCATGATTGCAGCTCCGCCCGTGTGTGCGTGCCCCCGCTGTGCTGACGGTGCAGTCGGCACGCACCGGCTGCCGCTGCCGCGAGCTGATGAGGGCCGGCGCACCGGGCCAAGGGGGACCGGGCGCATTGTGGCCGAGCCGCCGAGCCGCCGCGCCGCCGGGCCCACATCTGTCACCCCCGGGAGCGCATTCAAGCTACCTGCACGTGCCGTAATCCCCGGCAAGCCTTCCCGGCCGATGGGCTGATTGAGTTGAGCTGATTACCTCGCCATGTGGCGGCGCAGGGGCGCACGGCGGGCAGGGCGCCGGCGACCTGGCGCAGGGGCGCCCGACAGGGCAGATGCGGAGCGCCCTGGTACGCCGAGGGCGCCAGGAGACAGCCCCCAACGGATCCGGGATGGGCGCCGGGGGCGTCGGCGGGTCTCATGATCGAGCTGGGCGCCGCGCCCGTGCCGTCCGCCGCCCCGGCCGCGCACTGTTTGACTGTCAGTTAATAGGCAAACACAGGTAGGCAGCGCTCCTGTTGACAAGACACACAGATTACTCGGGCTCCGGTGTCTTTGTTAAGTTTTCCCGATCTCCGACGGGCAAATAGGGGTGCACGGCGCGTGACGCGGGCGCTCCGACGCGGCCGACGCGCTCCCTCGTCCGACGCCGCCGCCCCTCCCCGTCGGCCGTCGGCAAGGGGTAACCCTCGGCGCCCAGTTTATGACTACCTGAAGCCAGCAGGCGCGGCGGCCCGTCGCGCGGCGGTGTTTTTCCCAGTCGGGGATTATCTCGCCCGTCTCGTGCGGCTCTGCGCAGTGCGCACTGCGACCCGTCTCGGCGGGACTGGCGCGGCCCGGCTCAAGTGGGGACCTGTTCGGCGCTCGGCCTTTTTGTCTGCTGACACTGGCACCTTGCGCGAAGACGGAGGGAGGACAGCGGAGTGGGGACAGGGGAGGGAGGGGAGAGGCGGGCGACTCGCGGAGCCATCCGTCGCCTCCCCTCCCCGTGTCGGGAATCACGGCGGGCCGGCGCCCCTCGCACGGGCGCGGTGGGCGCCCCTGCCGCCGCCGCGGGGCCGACGCCCGCTGAAAGCGCGCTCCACTCCGAGCACCTGGACGGCATAATTACTTCGGCAAACGTTTGTGTACGAGTCACTGGGCTGGAAGCTGTGTTTTCATCCGGCCTCATCTGCCGCTCGCGGGGGGGGGGGGCGCCGTCACCTGCCCCCTCCCCCTCAGGCCGTTCCCCTCTGCGCCGGTGCGCGCGCCGGCTGCATTATCCGCGGCGCGTGTCAACCTGGCCGATACCGGGGCGCCGATTATCCAGGTATAATGGCGTTTTACACGGAGCGCGCGCGGCCGGCCGCCAGATGGACGTCCATTGTGAGCGGGCACGTGCGCGCCGCCCCACCTAGCCGGCTGAATGTACAATCAGCTGGCAGAGCCCCCCGCCGGCCACGCCACAATGGCGCGTAAACCTGGATTTGTGTTATGATAAATCACGATCGCAGGGGATGCAATCATAACCGGTAAATGGATTCTGTGTCGCGCCCGGCCGGCGGCCGCGCGGCGACACACGCCACTCGCCATCGATCGCCGCGCCGGCCGTTGGCCAGTTCGAATAGGACACAATGTGACGCGCCGCGTCGCCGGCGTCGCGCCGGTGCGTCGGTCGACGACCGTCGCACGGGCGCGTCGCGCGCGGCAGGCACCCCTCTCAGATGCGCCGATAGCGCGGGGATCGGGCGGCTGCGCGGCGCGCAGCACGCGCCCAGAGCCGGCCCGTGTGCTGCCAGAACTGACTGGAGCCACGCACCAGGCACTGCGTCTCCACGGTGGCTCACTGGCCCCTGCAGGGGCTGACCTAGGCCACCGGGCCGGCCGCTCACACACACTCGTCACCGCACCGCGCTGCCCGGCCGCTGACCGCTGACGTCTGACGGACAGACAGCTGGAGAGAAGTGCGCGGTCCGACTGACACCGTGTCAGGTTCCAGAGTCCGCTGACCCCGAGTCAGGGTCGACTCGGGTCATGACTCAGGCTGCGATGGAACGGTGCGGCTCTGGGGAGGGTCCGAAGACACCGTGAGATGAGCCGATAAGGACGGTGGGAACTTATTCTGCGAGCCACAGCCCACAACGCTAGTCGGCTTCCTCAGGAGTCAGGTATATCGGCATTCTCCGCTATTTTTAGTCACCGCCCACGAAAAGCACAATATTGGGAAGCATGTTAACAGTGGCGTAGCCAGAAATCAGCGAAAGGGGGGGCCATGGTGCTCGAGGGGGCGACTTTTCCCTTGAGAGGGGCGCCATTGTGAGCTAGTGACAGGGGGTCAGTCTAAAATGTAACGTCATATATTCATGCATGATTTACTAGGTGTTGCAAAATACGAGTATAAGAACAAGGTTTCGCTGATTTTTCATAAAATCCAATTATTGCAATTTGGAGCCCGGTGTTTTTTATCAAAAGCCTTGATCTTTATGCATATTTAGCACGATATAGGAAACGAGCTTAGGCTACGGACATGCTATCTCAAAACACACACCCATGCGAATTCGAAACGGTAAAATATACGTTGATCGATAGGCACAATCTATATTCTTTGCAAAAAAAAAACATACAAGTTCACTCACTGATCCAAAGTGACCTGTGGACTGCAGCCTCTGGTCGACCGGGGTGGCCGTGCTTAGAATCTCAGACACTCATGACTGCATGAGTGCCAGATGGGTGAGGCGTGAGACTGTCCCATATAGTGGCACGAAGGGAATGTCTTCGGCCGGCGTAGTATAGAAGACGACTTTTGATGATGTGAGTGTGCATGGTCGACTTTAATAAGCGCCATAGAAACCTGCTGATCTCACCGAACATTCGTCTTGCGTAATCCTCAGACCAAATATCTACATTGAGATGGCCAGGTCAATTTTGGGACCTCTCTATTATCTATTATTAGTTAACCCGCGCCGTGCTGGTGGCCTGTGCTTTCCGTGTCGTGCTGGGGGGGGGGGATTTCAAGTCCCCCCTCTAACTCGGCTCCTGGGCCACGTAGCGACACGCAGTAAGGGGAAATCGAAAGAGCGTCAAAAATAATGACGGAAAGACTTCGTTTCAATTTTTAGGTCAGGTCAAAGGTCAGGTAACCAGAGGTCATCAAAGGTAAAATTTAGTCCATTTCAACAATTTTGGAAACTGCCAACGGCTAACTCGGGAACCAATAGAGCTACAGCGCCGCGGAACGTGTTCCTCTCGTCGAGACGCGTCGAATGAACTATACGTTGACCTTGAAAGGTCATTTTGAAAATTTGACCGCACGTCAAGGTCATGACCTGACCGGAATGGGCCATGCTGCATATCAGTCGATCCGTATTGTCGAGCTGACCACATCTGACGTGTTTTCACCGCTCTAGCACGTCTCTATCAAAAGTTATAGCCAAAAAACTGCTGGTGACCGTTTATGACCTGAGATGACCTCAAGGGCACACAAAAGCTTACCAGGTGCATTTTTACGATTCAGTGTGTTATGTTTACCTATGAACCGATGTTTGGAGGGTTTTAAACGACATTCGTCCAAAAGAGGCGCATTTCACTTTTCTCCCACTGACTTGAGGTCCCAAAATTGACCTGACCTTAGGTCACAGAAATAAAAAGTCCGAGATGAGCATTTTATACATATTGTTAGTCTTATCAATCTCTGAAAGTTTCAAAAGTGATCGTTCAGTCGTTGTAGCTATAGCGGGCCTTTCAACTTTTTTGAGGTAAGGCCACTTGACGTGCCCTGGTGACCTGACCTTGAACGACCCTGATCTGAAATTTTTACAAGCTGTGTAGAAAAGATATATGAACAGGTGTACCAAAAACAACGGCGCTGCGCGTCGCCGTTTTTGAGATATGCGCGAAAAAAAAACCTAAGGGGGCGGAACCCCCTTCCAGCACGGCGCAGATGGGAGACAATTGAAATGCTCTTCTTCTGAACGAAAACAACCTCAAACATCGGGATTCAGGTAAATATGACACATTTAATCGGTAAATGTCACTCGTGATGTGACCACTTTTATGTTACTGAGGTCATCTCAGGTCATGAAAGGTCTCCAGTAGATTTTGGACAATAACTTTTGATAGAGATATGATAGACCAATGAAACACCCTATATAATTATTTTCCTTCTCGAAAATATGGATCGACTAATATGCAGTATGACCTTTCCCGGTTAGATGATGACCTTTACCTTAGGTCAAATTCTCAAATGCCCTTTTAATGTCAAATTCTAGTTCATTTGACTCGTCTGTCTCGAAAAATGGAACACGATGCTGGATAAACTAATCTCGTGCAGGTCTGAGCCAAGAGTATTATGTACAGATAAACGTCCTCCGCGAAAAGTATATTTTGAGGCTAAAACGTTTACTTTAGGTCAAATCTGAGATAAGTGTCATGCGGGGCAGCTGATGTAGATAGCGCAGGTGTAGTTACCTACCACCTACCTTGGTTGTTTTCTCTTTTGGCGGAAACACGGTCTCGACTTCCCCTCCTCGCTCGCCCAGGTGTCTGTGTCTGCCGATTCCTTCTTGCGTAGCTGAAAGACGCCCCGAGCGGAGGGGAAGGAGACTTGGGAAGGAATGGGGTGACGGTGGGGCGGTGGGTGGGTCTGTTAGGATCCTAGTTTTACTCTCGCTGATGCACGTTGGTGTGGAACTCGTTCGGCGTAGGAAGACTATGGTGGTGATGTTTGCCAGCGTTGCCTTTCTTTCACGGATTTTGTTTTCTTGTTGGATTTTGCTGCTCACATATCGATTCACACATACATCACTCGCACTCAAGACGGGGCCATCGCGACCACAGTAGGATCCTAGTTTTACTCTCGCTGATGCACGTTGGTGTGGAACTCGTTCGGCGTAGGAAGACTATGGTGGTGATGTTTGCCAGCGTTGCCTTTCTTTCACGGATTTTGTTTTCTTGTTGGATTTTTCTGCTCACATATCGATTCACACATACATCACTCGCACTCAAGACTGAACAGTGAACATTCAACTCGACTAATGTGCCCCGCGCCCTTGCCGACGGCTCGCCGGCGGGCACCCGACTCCGTCTCCCGGCCGGCCCGGGCGCGGCGCCGCGGCGCGGCCGTCCCGGTTACCTGACCCGGCCGGCCAAAGGTCGGACCGGCTCCGGCCGCCGCTGCCAGCCCGCGGCGGGCCCGGGGAGGGGTACTACACTACATTCTTCCATTGTCGTGGTAACATGCTTGGTGAGGGCAAACATTGGCATGATTTCTTTCCCATTAATATTAAAGTATTGCCTGATTATCTCGTCTTGTGCTGCCATCTGTCGAATGTTGTTCTCCCTAGTTGTTCTTCCTAGGGGTCGCCGCAGTCTGCCCCGCCGCAGTCTGCCCCGACACTAATGTTCCGTGATTATCGCCGGCTCTAATACGGTCCCATAATCAATAAGAGAGAGCATAAAAAGAGCTATCGAATATGCGCTTTGCTGTGGCGCTGTAGCTCAATCTCTTTCTGAATCCTGACATGCGCCGCTTTGTCGAAAAATGTCAACATCGGAGAAATTTGATTTTCGGTTGTCGCTGGAAACCTGACCTTCGACCAGTTCGACCTAACCTTAAAAATGATCTAAGTAGGGCCGCCTGGCTGCTGCATCTTGAAAAGGGCCCTTGGTGTCGATGAGAAAGCCCCATTGTCTAATAATTGCCTAGCGTCAGTGGTTTCGGGGGGCCTATCAATCTTGAATGGGGCGGGGCGACCGAAGTCTCCATTCAGTTTCGCGTCAGTGACTACTGGAGGGCGTCAACGACCTCGGATAGGGCGAATGTGATCTTCAGAAGGGCACCGGGTGCTCTAGAGGAGTGCAATGCTTGGATGGGGTCACTGCTGCCTTCAGTAGGGCGTCGGACGCTCTGGAGGGGCGCCATTGATCTCGGATGGTCCGACTGGGATTTTCAGAGGAGCATCAGTGGTTTCAGAGGGGCGCCATTGATCAAGGATGGGCCGACTGAAGTCCCGGTTCAGATAGGCGCCAGTGGCTCTTGAGGGGCGCCAGCGACCTCGGATTGATGGGGCGACTGTGATCTTTAGAACGGCGTTGAGGAGCGCCATTGGGCATGGATGGGGCCACTGTTGCCTTCAGCAGGGCGCTGGAGGGAGGCCCTGGAGGGGCTTGAGCTTGGGTGGGCCGACTGTAGTCTCCAGGGGCGTTGTCTCGGATGGGGCGAATGTGATTTTCAGAGGGGTGCCGGGTAGTCTAGAAGGGCGCCATTGGTTTCAGAGGGTTGCCATCGATCTTAAGATGGGGCAGCTGTAACCTTCGTTTAGATGGGCGCGATCTTCAGAAGCGCGCCGGACGCTCTGGAGGGGCGTCATTGGGCTTGAATGGGGCGACTAAAGTCTCAAGCAGGACGACTTCAGTCTCAAGGGGGGGGCGCTAGTGGCTCTTGAGGGCGCTATTGATCTCGGATAGGGCGACTGTGATCTTGAGAAGAATGCGGGTGCTTTAGAGGGGCGCCAGTGGTTTCAGGGCGTGCCATCGATCTTGGATGGGTCGATTGGGGCAGCTGTGAACTTCAGAGGGGCGCCGGGTGCTCTAGAGGGGCGCCATCAAGCTTTAATGGGGCGACTGTTCCGTTCAGGTGGGTGCCAGCGGCTCTTCAGGGGCGCCATCGACCCCGGGGGTTCGGAATATTCTGGTATCCGGAGGGGCGCCCTTCAACATTTGGGGGCTCAGGTCGTATTTGGGGGTGCCCTGGAGAACATTTAGGTGTCCAGGCACCCCCAAAGAGATATTGAGTTCGATCTTTGCCTGCACATCACTTTTTAATTTATGTTCTCTCTGTAAAACGGCATCAGCCTAGTCGGCGCTAATTGGGGCGCCATTTGGGCGGCTGGGCGGAAAAGGGGGGGCCATGGCCCCCATGCCCCCCCCCCCCTGTATACGCCACTGCATGTTAACTATGGCACACATTATACACAACCTAAATCTAACCATATTTACCATCAGAATCGAGTCAGAAAGAGCTGATAATAACACAAAGCCTCACTTTTATGCGTGTTTCGAAATCTCCAACGAAATTCAATGAATGAGTACTGCCTGGCCTGGCCTGCAGTTGATGAAGAGCTGTGTCAGCTTTATTTCTGGCTGGTCTGGGACTGAGTCGGAGGCCTGGTGTGAGCCCGATCGACTGGAACGATTATTGTCTACAAATATGCAATATCGCTTTGCTGGTTGAAACTGGAGCGTCTAGCAAATGGGATTATTTGTTCTCGGAAACGAGGTGACTGTCTAGACAAAAACGCGACGACTTTAACATGTGCCTGCAATAGTTAAATAAGTCAAGAATCTACTTGATTAGTGCAATGACAGTGACATAAGACATGACAAAATTAATATCCCGTCTAACATCTTTTTACCTACTCGCTTATCTAAATTGCCTTTCTTTCAATGAATCTATCTCGCCGTATAGTTTATAGACGGTGATAGAAACGGATGATTACCTATGACTTGCACTTAATGTTCCAACTCATCAAACAAAAATAAATGATGGGTCATATTTGGATTATCCGTGCCACACATGAATAAACAACGAATGAAAATATCTGGCGATTGTCCATTATAAACAATAATTTCGTTGAATTATATATTGGAAATAAAATATGTAACACATTACCTTCTGTTTATGCATACGTTTGAGGCCGCAGAAAGATTTATAATCTTATTAATGTGTATGGGTAGGCATTGAGTCAAAATGTTCCAGGCATTCACTCCCTGAATAGGTATCTAGAATTTGCATAAAATTGATCTCAAAAGTAATGAGTTTCCACTTGCAACTTTTATCTCAGGATATGTGTCTCAGTTGATCTCATTTCTGTGATGCTAACATGTCTTCTATTCGATAGTTAACTGTATGATCAACTTGTGCTTGATAATATCTGACATCTTCACAATAGGTAGGTATCTGACATCTTCCTTTGTCTAAAAAATATGACAGCCATCCTTGGCGAAACATGTTTTCACGACATGTCTCACGAACTCCAAAGACAAGACCCATTACCCAAAAGTTTCCTCACCCCCCCCCCCCCGTCTCGCCCTCCCGACCCCCAGCTCTGCGGAGACCCGGACCCGGACCCCCAGCTCTGCGGGGACCCGGACCCAGACCGGTCGGGTACCGGCACAGTCGCGGGTTTTCCTCCGAGTGTCCGCCAGAGCGGTGAACTTGTGTCACTCGGTGATTGGTCGCCCTCCCGGCGAGTCTGACAGACCGGTGGTTCCCAGAAGGCCGCTCCGTGCGCCGGCCGTCCACAACACCTGATACCTACTGGTGCACGGAGTGGTGATTGGTGCAGTTGGTGACTGGTGCAGATGATGGCTGCTGACGACATCCACTCAGCGGTGGTGCAGAAGGTGGAAAAACCGAACGACATGTAATGCACAAACGAGACAGATGATAGGTGTGCAATCGTGTTTACTGGCATCGCTTGGTCAGCCTTTCTGACCATGCTTTGAATCATGTCATGCACTCTGGGCCCTATTTATAACCCCGGCTATAGTCCCCCGACAAACGATGACCAGTGTGTCGAGACTGATCAATCCATTGACAGCTGACTCAGCCTGTCCCTCTGGTTTTTCGGTCCTGGCCGTAGAGAGGCCCTGCCATCGGCCTCCCGTCCTCTCCCTGCGCCGCCCCTGTCCGTCGGTCCCCTACCCCAGCGGCGTGTTTTGCCGAGCCGCGTCTCTGTCGACGCAGGACCACCGGGACGCGTCCTCGACGCCCTCTGCCGCTACCTGACGCCGCTCCCCTGCCCGGTGGTGTCTGGTCCGACCGCCACGGGGAGTCGCATCTGGCGAAGGTGCAGTGCGCTTCATTACGGGCCACCGGCGCCGGCCGGCCGCGACCGCAGCGCCGCGGGCGGCCGAGACGTGAACTAGCGACTGCCCGCGGCTACCTGCCCGGGGCTATTTGAGCGATCAGCCGTCAGCGGAGGTCCGCCTCGGCGGCTGAAACAACAGCCGGGAGCCGGCCACAACGCAGATCGATCTGGGAACGTCGGCAGTGTCCGCTGACGGCACGGTCAGCTAGGTGTGAGGCTGCAGGACGACCAGTGTTCCCCAATGACCGGTGAGAGACAACTGTGGGAACGAGTTGAAAGACCGGGGAAAAGAGTTGGGAGAGGTTGGTTCCGTATCTCTGTCCAAAACATGAAGGTAACACCCGGATGCTGCGAGTACCAGAGGTTTACGCTTCTAGATCTCAGGTGTCAAGTGAGATGTGCCCTCGGTTTCCCACACTCTCCATAGGTTTGACATCGAGGTGTCAGGTCAGGTATCAGTTATCACGCCAGGTGTCAACCCGACACGACCGACCACCAACCAGCAGTGGCCTGTCTCACAGATGCTGTGATCACCTGAGACTGCACACACTCGCCTGGGAGGGCTCCGTCTCCGGACGAGGGGAGGGGAGAGAGGGGCAGAGGGAGGGAGGGAGGGAGGGCGACAACCGTTACCGGTGCCACCCGACACCGCCGCAGGTACCGCCGGAAGTCGCCGCTCCTGGCCGGACGATGGATGAACGTCCAGATGGGCGGGCCGGCGCCGCTCCCGCTGTGCCGGTCACCCCCCAGTCGGAACTCTCCCTCCTCGCGCTGTCCCTCTCTCCCAGTGGGAGTCCTCCAGTGTCCCTTCCACACATGTGGATTGTGGAAGTGTCGTCACCCCAGTGACATTGAACTTGTGTTAATTGTTATTTCTGAAAGGGTGTTTGTAACAGAGGAAATGGATTAGTAGGCTATCATCCGTAGGAAATCATTAGATACACCTACGGATAGCGGTGATGTGATGCAAATGATATCTTTTATAATTTTTCAACTACAGAAGACGCTAGCATAGCTTTAAAATTTCAAAACTAAATAATAATTACAATCCCACCTAAGGTTGTCCATTATTCATTTGTGTCATATCATATGTTCAATTAAATTTACAAATGCACGTAAAAATGACGCCGTCCTATCTCCCTGCGACCCAGGCGAGAAGGGCCAACGGGGCAGCACATAGCGCATTGTTTGTTATTTCGTCGCCTCTGCGATAGAGTTCAGTGCCTCTGCGCCATACAATATTGGCACATTGGCGGCGATGGGCGGCGCATGGCAGGCGTCGGCGCGCGTGCGATTTTCCGCCGTCCGGTTGTCGGTAATGAAGGCTGGGACCTGGGACCGACACCGGTCCCGGTGGACGCGCGGCGGCCGACAAAGTGCACTGTTATCGGCCGCGTCGTAATCGACTCATTGAGGGGCGACATTGGCCGGCCGGCTATCCATCGGCGCGGCGGGGTAAACAGCCGGCGCGGCGCCGTGGGCCGCCGGTCACCTCTGCCGGCGCGGCAATTACTCGGCGTGATAGGGTGTGGTGCACGGTGGCCGGCCCGCCCCCGAGACGGCCGTTAATCGTCGCCGCCGTCCCCCGGGCCGGTTTGTTGACGGCGCCGGCGGCTGGCGCGCGCGATTGCCACCGCCCGGGGCGCCGCCGGCCGCGCCAGGTTCTGATAGCCTGTTTGTCAGGCGTCCGCCAATCAACGATCGTCTCTCCTCTCTTTTCTAGGTAAGTGAGAGGAGGTCGCCGGCCGCCGGAGGAGGGTGTTCGTCCCCCGGCGCCTGACTGCAGAGCGGTGAGTACCCGGCGCCCAGCGACCGATCGCCACCGGCGTTGGAGCGGGGGCGAAGTCATCGAATGCGACGCACGCGGCGGCGGTGACGGGCCGTTGGAGAAGCTCTCACCTGGCTGACGGCGCGCCATGTTTGTCAAACAGCGCCGTAATGGGCGCGCGACGCGCCGGCAGCGGCGAGCTCGCAGCTCGCGTCAGGTGCTGTCGCCGATGAAAGGCCGAGACGAGCGCGAGCGGTGAGCGCCGACAAAGTGCCTCCCTCGCACGGCGGAAGTTCTGAAAGCTTCCGGCCCCACCGGCCGGTGACGGCGACAAAACCAGACAGCTCGGCACCCGTCTGGCATTGCACATAGGCGACGCAGTATACATAGACTTTCGAGAAGAGGGATTTGATGTTTTTACCATGGATTCGAATGATTGCATCAATCTGTTCGTTTCATTATCGGTATATTAAGCACCGGGGCTATACAATATGCATTGCAATGCAATGTGCATATATGCTTACGCGGTCATGCAGCATGTTCTTCCTTTGGTCTAATTTTACTTATTACAACAAAAAGCTGACTTGCAGGTATCTGATCAAATTTGGTTCCTCGGAACACTTTTATTGACACATGTCACAGGCCATTCCGCCGAGTACGTGCGCAGCGTGAAAATGGGGCAGAACAAATGTTATTTCGGCTCCTGCCGTTTCCATACCCGATGCCGTTTTTTGGCCAAAGCCCCAAACAAACAGCGGCGGATCCTGTTCCCACGCGTTCGCCCGGCACCTGGTCTGTGTCGCCGCGTCGCGACACGCCAGCCGCCGCCAGCTGCCCGCACCGCCGCCGCCGCTCATGTTTATTCATATAAAGAGGCGCATTTTCTAACAGAATCCATACACCTTTTAGCGTGATTAGCCGGCGGTCGCCGGTCGCGGCCGCGCCGGGTCATTAGAGAGCGGCGGCTGCTTCTGCTCCGGGCGGTCGGCGCGGCGGCGCGGCCGATACCAGGCGCGCCGCTTCTAATCGCTCCATCCGTCTCCGCGCTGCAGTCGGCAGGCCGGTGGCTGCCGCCAAGCCGCTGCGTTTGATTGTCCGTGTCTCGCCATGCTCGTGCTGACGGGTCGTATTCATCACACACACACGGCGCGGCGGTCCGGCGCCGGCACCGCCCACACGGGGCACGGCCGCCTCCACCGTTCACGGACGGTCCCATTCGCAACAGACGGAGCACAAACTTCAAACCAAACTATCTCTATCGGCTCCAAAAAGTCTTGGATAAACATAACCTTGAAAATATGTGATTTAGGGGCATAGTTGCGAACATTTCTTAGCAAATTGAGTCGTAACAACAATGTTGCATTAGTCATTTTTGCAATCAAACTACATTTCTGGTCCGGCCATGTAACATAGGGCATGAGTGTGATCAACTGATGGATATTTGACTCGCTTAAAAGTAAACCAATTTGGAGGACTTTGATGGGCAAGGTTGTCTAAAACTTCGTTCTCGGCATATAATTTATATCCTGTGTTTGGCAATCAAACATTTGGGGACTAATCAGCTTTAGCAATACAAATTCCGCTCGGGGATCTAAAGGAAATCAGCATAATGCCAGCCGATTGCCAGAACCGGGCGGCTATGAGCGGCCGCACCCATCAACTTAGGCGATATTTCCCATCAGTCTTACCATATGCAGACCAGGGGCGGCGTTCGGGGTGGCCATCGATTCAGCTTGTGAAGTTTGATCGCGCCTGTCCGTGGGCCAGGTCGTCGTTTTGTCCTCGTTTATTCAGCCCGTGCTGACCCCGGCGACCTCGCTCCGGGATCTCTCCGCTCTGTGGTCGCCGCTGACACCTGCCCCTTCCTCCCCCCCCCCGGGATGGGCTGACGGGGGACCCAGTCACCGCCACCCCTTCCGCTGACCTGGGGTGAGTGGTCAGCGACTCTGTCACCCCTTCCCCCGCCGACCTGAGAGTTAAGTGGCCGGTCCAGTCGAGTCGCCCTGCGGCGGTCCCCAGAGCCCGGGGCAATTTTCTCACCTGACTGGGACGGTGTCGGCTGGAGACTCAGGTGGGCCTCACCCCTCCGGGGACGCGGGACGGTCAGTCCGCGACAGATCCAATCACGGCCGGTGTCTCCGGCGAGCCGAGCCGGAGAGAGCCACCGCGACCTGGCGCTCAACCCGCACAGAGAGCTCAAAGAGCTGAGAGGTGTGTGCTCAGCTGTAAATAGCTAACTGCTGCGGACTCTTTGATTTGATTTCATGGCAACATTTGACATAGAGTCTTTGGTATTCATATTAACTACCTTTGATATTCATAATCAAAGTAGCCTTAGATAGCATCCAGACTTAGCATTCCCTCTGTGTACGACCATGTATTCATCATAACCGTGGCATATTTAACAAACTCATGGCCTTGACTTTGATCAAAATGAATTGCTCTTAGTGGCGGATCCAGGGGGGGGGGGGCAAAATGGGCATTTGCCCTCCCCCCAACGGCATAATTTTAACATTACGCCTATGGACGAGGCATGGAAAGAATCGATAAATTGTTATGGTTTGCCCCCCCCCCAAAAAAAAACTCTGAGCTGGATCCGCCTCTGATTGCTCTAGTCAGGTCATACCTGGTTGCTGGCACGATTGCTCACTGGAGAGCTTTGATGTCCAGTCATGAGATGTTTTCTACTCCAAGGTTTTTCTAAAGTCCAGGCAGAGCACAGGAAAATAACACTGCAGCTTGACACTAACCATATTTCCGGCTTTCGAGCAAGTTTTACTGGAAACCAATGTCGAGTGTGACCCTAGTGGCCAGTACCTTCTGACAACATCCCTCCTGACTGTTCACCGTTATTACAAAATTTGAGCATATAATTGTAACATAGGCGGCGGAACTGGGAGGGCACCGGGGCACCGTGCCCCCCTTTGATTTTGGCAATTTAACATTACCCCTATGGGCGTTGCATGGAAAGAATGGGACCAAAAGTCGGCAGTACCCCCCTTAATTGAAGGGGTTCCGCCGCTACTGAATTGTAACAGTCCACCGTCTAGCCTCCATGTTCCTAAAGTCCTCAGCCCCGCTCAGCTCCCACCGCCGCTGCAGAGCTGGCTCAGCTGATAGCGCTCCTCATCACGATAGGCGGAGACAACCTGTCCGCACCGCTGCAGATCGCGACAAAAATCCAACGGTGCGTTAATGGGGGCTGATTTAATTTCTAACTGCTGGATAATCGGATAAGATACAGTGTGCGCTGTAACCTAATTAAATAGCGGGTGGGTCGGGCGGCGCGGCGGCGGCGGCGGCGGCGGGTGGCTTGCCGTGCCCGGCTGGTTAGCATACCAAGCGGCGCGACTCGACTCGGAGCCGACAGCCCGCCGCGGTCGGCACGGCGCTGTTTACCGGCCCACTGCCGCACGCACGGCCATTTCGGACCACCAAATGTAATTACCATGCTGCATTTGATGGCAGGACGTCGCACCGCTGCCGAGGCCGGCCGCCGGTCCACGGTTACCCGTTACACGCTCTAGAGAGGGGTTCTGCAACACGAGAAATCTCTTGAAAGTAAAGACGCATGGGCGGAAGGTTCAGACGAAACGCGAAAGGTGGATGGCAGATTGCATGCGAGACATGCTCATTGATCATGACAATAAGCTTGACTATTGGTCTGTACTTTAGTCATTGACTTTCAAAGGTTATCATATGCTAAAGAGTATAGATTTTATCCGTCAGTAAATACACAAACAGAAAACAAAGGCAGCAGTTGAACTG
Source organism: Amphibalanus amphitrite (assembly GCF_019059575.1). Classification (NCBI taxonomy): domain Eukaryota; kingdom Metazoa; phylum Arthropoda; class Thecostraca; order Balanomorpha; family Balanidae; genus Amphibalanus; species Amphibalanus amphitrite. The sequence continues at coordinate 360,324 of NW_024881528.1, read as the reverse complement.
CACTGTGTGTGGGCGAACTGAGCGTTTCATCATTGATGTTATAGGTCCGAGTGACGCAGTCTGTGTGCGGTTTGGCAGATTGGCTCCGGGCTTCTGTATACAAATTGCCCTCTTACCTCCCTGCCTCACCTCTACCACGGCTCGGTCGGCGCGGCAGGCGCGGCCGCCCGCTCTCCGAGGTTTGTTTGTTCGCTGGCCCACTCATGTGGCATCATAAGAGTGCAGCCGAGTCCAGACAGGGACTAGCGGTGAGTGGCCTCAAATGAAGCATCGTTTGTCTCCAATTAGGAGCTTCGGGCAGACAAAGCCCGCGCAGATGGCTGCGCCCCGCCAATTGTGCTTATCACCAGAAGGTAATTGCGACAGTAATCCCCTCTGCCATCATCGATGATCGGGTAAAATGGTTGGTAACGAGCTCAATGAGCCGAAATCCACCGCACGCGTCTCAGTCAGCCACAATGCATGTGCCAGGGAGGCTGATGTTTGATTAGTCAGGTAATAACAGTTAGCCAGCAGGTGATAACACTTCTCAGGGGGCCACTAATCATGCTGGAGTCGGACTTATCACCCTGATACGCTGATGAAGTGAACATTTGCCGCAGTCATCACCCATTCCGGAGAGGTCATAACACCTGAAGTGGGTCAATGGCCGTTAGAACGAGCTTGCGACTGAAATAGACGCCCAAAAAGGTAATATCCACCATGGAGGCATCGGGTTAGCCATGACTAGCCGCTCTGCAGTTAGACGTTCCATTGCTTAATTGTACAAGTTATGATGCTGAAGACTGCACTTGACCAAGAGGTATGACCAGACGTTCTTGGCTGCTCTGTAAGTACATAGTCTGTCGTACGCCAGTGTGGTGCTGCGCTCAGGGGCGCCCCTCTTTCCTCTCCCCTCTGCCACTTACTCAGGTTATCAAAATAAATTAGATGATTGCACCCGCATCTGTAACGTTCCCGACCTTAAATTACGGTGAATTAAGCTCCATTGTTCTTTAATTAAACGGGCTGCGCGGCTGATCCCGGCTGCCGGTGAGCTGAAGTGTGACCGGCCGCCGCGCGCCGCCCGTCCCCTCCAATGCCACGGTGGCTCAGGTAGCACGCTCGATGCGGGTGGCGGCAGGCTTAGCTCAGCTTCAGGACACGCGGCGCTCTCGTATTATCGCAAATGAAATCTGCGCTTAATTTTGCGGCCGGCGGCGGCGGCGCCCGGGGCGCTGCTTTGTGTACCTCCGCCGCGGGCCCGGCCGGCAGCAGATGCGCCCGTGCCCGGCCGGGGCGTCCATTTGTGTGACAATGAACGGCCAGGTGGCCGGGGGCGCCGCACCTGAGCGGGAGCCAGCCGCGCACCTCAGTCGTGCTCCAGGTGCGGTCGCAGCCGGGTCGGCAGCGCAGCGTTTTTGTGCGGGCTACGTGACCATCCCATGGCGCGGCAGACTAGCTTTGTTGTCGTCTTGTCATGACGGGTGACGCGACGCCTAGAGGCTCACCTCACCGACGCAGTGAGCCACATCGTGCGGTGAGAGCGACCGTGCAAGACGCGCTCGGCCCGGTTCAACTCGTCTCGACCTGATCCGAGCTGCCTCGATTTGCCGTAACTCCGAGACGTCCGTTTCCGCACAATGGGAGTACGCTGGGCTGAAGGTAGGTCGAGGACCGGATCGGAAAGAGGCGGGTGCTGACAGAGGGAGAGAGCAGCCCGGCAGCCGGCGCGGCGCTGCAGCAGGTGCCAACAGACGCTCGTTTAGCCGCGCCGGCCGCCACCCTCGCCGGCAATATCGCTGCAGGGTGTTCGTGCCTCGACACCAGTGTGGCGCTAATTAAAACGAATTGATCAGTGTTCGTGTGTCGGTGTGCGGGGATTGCCGATGAGCTCACTGCTGTGCTGCCGTAATTGACACGTTTTGGCCGGCTACTGACTCAATTATCTGGCATTATGACGCTAAATCCGCCATCTATTCCCTTGATCTGGACTATCGCGCCAGCCATTTTTGTTCTAACTGTGCAATTCGTTTTCGAATCGTTGAGGAGATGGAGGCCCATCAGCGTGTCAGCACCAGAATGGGCTTCTTTGTCACCTTGTTCGGGCTTTTGAGCGGCGCCGGCGGGGAGTCGGCCGGCCGCCGCGCCGTCGCCGCCACCGTCTCCCGTTCCATCTCGTGTTTCGCCGACAAATCTGGCCATCTCTCGCGCTGTCTGCCCACCTTTCTGCGGCTTTATCTGGGTGGCGGGATGTCCCTCTCCATCTCTATCCATCGGGACCGGGCGCGTTACCTGTCGTCCGCCAACAACGCGCCCATTCAGCCGGCAGCGGTGGCGCGCCGCCTCTGCTGCTCCCCGCCGCGCCGGCCCGCGCCGCTCCTCGGCGCTCCTCGGCGCTCGCATTTCTTTCAGCGAGCCCGGCCGTAATATCGGAGCTGTCGCCGCCGCCTCGTAGATAGCCGCTATCATAATCTCAGGTAGGGCCGGCGCGGCGCGGCGCGCTCGTAATGTAGTGCCGTCGGCGCCGAACACTCCCCGGGGCGTCGTGGCGGCGGCGAGCGGCGTCGGAGTCGATTCGACGCGCTCACCTGGAGACCGGGAGCGCCGCCACAGTCGGTTATACAGAGCGACGGGGCCGGCTCACACAGCTGAATCGACAAAACTACGCCGACTAAATGGTTCCTTTGTTCTGGGAGATACCTACGCCGGTGGTTGAAATGAATTGCATTTTTAGGAATTTCCTATTCAGTTGCAAATGATTGATACCTATTTGTTTGTGATAGAAGGACGCGTATGTAAGTTGAGTCCGTTTGAATTGGGTGATCGACAACCATCAGGACAATGATTAGGAAATCGTTGACATTTAAGTCAATTATCACCCATCGGCTGCTCAATTTTTATTATACCTTATTTCTTGAAAATCTTCATTTGGCACTGACTGAGTGGATGAGTTCTCTACCTGCCAATATGTATCCTTCAGAGAGTTTATTTCCGTTATATGTGGGCTGGCATTCTCATCTTTCTTTGAATTTCCTCCCCAGCAACGCATCTCTGCAGCTCAGCAAATTGTCTGTCTTTCTGATGAGAACGTTCCTCTTCTACACGTGACTCTGCGAGCGCCTTCCCGCCGCATCGGAGACAGGTCGGAGCCGACGCGCTAAATTAGCATTTTTGTAATTGGTTTCGTTGGTGGCGCGGTGAGCGACAGCAGGACGGTGCGACGCGCGAAGAATCCGTCGGCGTCGCTCAGCGCGGAGGCGGGGGGGGGGGAGAGAGGAGGGGCGTCATCGGGCCGTGGTGCCGTGCGGCGGCGGCGGGCCGATCGCTATGGAGGAACAGTTCAGCTATAGACAGCATACTCGAACCGCCAGAAGGGCCGACATTCCACCGACAGAGGTGTCACTCACGCTCTGCTCAGTCCCACGGGCCGGCCGACCGGCCCTCTGCGCCCGCCACGTGTGCCCGCCGTGCCTGTTTTTGTGCGTGCGCCAATGGAGCGCACAAAGCGTTTATACGAGCGTGTTGTTACAGCTAGCCAACGAGCTTATTTGTTATTTCTGTCGCGGCCGACGTACAATAATTAAAAGTAAATGGAGCGAATTATTCGGCCTGCGCCACGGCACGGTCAACACGGTGCCAGGCGCCGCCTGCGACCGCGCACCGCGCCTCGGCTTTATTGCCCGCGGCTATATTGCGGCAGGTTACACCTCGGTGCCCCTGCGTCCTCCCCTCCCTCTCCCCGCTCTGCCCCTGCTCCTGCGCTCTGTCCGGCAGCTCCGCCCCCGTCCCGGACTGGCGTGTCCGTTTCCTGATGGACGCTGCGTTTCCGGGTCCCGTTCCCAGCCCGGAGATCAATGGTTCTGGTATGTTACATATTCGATCACATGTCCACAACAGTTGCGCTGCAAGTGCCGTGAGCTCAGAGACTTCGAAGGACTTCCGTGGGGGAGTCGTTGAAGTTGTGTCAGTCTCGTATGACGTCCTTCTGTCTTGTTCACAAGGGTCACGTACCCGAGGTAATTTTGAAGCTCATCATGCATTGAACATGAACATCCGATGTCTGGGCGCGTCCTGACCGGAAGTATAGTCGATATGGCGTACTCCAGCCCCATCTGTCCGGCTCTGAGGAGAAGGAGCGCGAGATCCCGTCCCTGGCTCTGGCCCTCGGCTCATACCTGTGTCACCGAGTGGCCGACTGGGGGCGGTTCCGGCGCGTCTGTGACACTTGTGACGCAGTCAGCGCATACCTGGCGCGCCACATACCTGGCGACCGGAGCCGACCGGCCGGCGCGACGGGCAACTGGAGCGCCGGTGTCAGATTCTGTGCCGCACCTGGCTCGAACGGGCGCGGCGTCAGCAACCCACCTGGGCTGGCGCCGCGCCAGGACCGCCGCCACAGCGCCAGAGCCGCCGCATCTGGCCCGAGGCACTCAGTTGCGGCCCGACCATACCGCTGAGAGAAGGTGCAAGCTGGTCTGGAGTGATCAGGTGCGCGCGAGGTGCCTCGGCTCAGGTCCGTAAGGTATAACCGCCGGGTCTGTGTCTGCTGCCAGCTCGTGTTGGTTGGTAGTCTGTAAAGGTGCGCGTCTTTCTCCCTGCTGGGTACTCACCGCGTGGAGGGACCGAACTCCGTCTCCCTGAAGGTTAGTGACAGAGGCCAGGAGGTCGGCCTGGTGCCAAAATTGGAACCGTCGGGGCCCCTGCGGTAGGTACCTGACAGCGGCAGCACCTGGACCCAGGCCGGTGAGGACGTCCGCTAAACGTTCTGCAACACGAACAGTGAGTGTAAAGCTGCTTAGTAGAAAACGGCCTGAGGTGTCGGCATTTTGGCTTCAAAATAAATAACGACTTGGGTAAGAGCATGGCGTGATTTTGTAGCGCCTCATTTCGCAATAGTTCAACATGTTTTGATTGGGAGCAGTCCTGGAATCCAGGTGCTCGGGTGAGGGTGTTTACAGCCGGTCGGTCGGTCGGAGAAGATCCCCCAGCTGCCTCGCCGGTGTGTGTTCAGCGCTGTGTGTGTATCCCGAGCACGGTGAATAGCTCCGCACCGCGGCTGCCCTGATTGAAATCGTCCCCGTAAAGCCCACCGGTACCATTCGCAGAAGCATTTTCTCAGCACTCCCGCACGCCTGAGCAGGCAGGGCAGCGCCCCTGAGTCAGGTCGGCGCGGCCCTCTGTGCTCAGTCGGCTGGCGCCCCTGAGTCAGGTCGGCGCGGCCCTCTGTGCTCAGTCGGCTGCCGCAAATGCACCTCTCGCGCCGGATTAGTCACGGTGTGACAGACGCGGCGCGGCGCGGCGAGTGTGGCGCGGCTGCGCCGCTCTGACGCCGCCGCCGCTGTGACGTCACGCCCGTTTATGAAGAGTGCCGCTCGTTGGGAGCCCGCCGGCCCGTTGGCGCATATATACTCAGTGTAAATGAAACGCTCGTGTGTCAGAAATGGACCGGGCAAAGGCCACTTTGTCGGCGCCCATCCAGCCCGCTCATTCTTATGGCATATATAACTCTTAAAATGCTTAATAACACCACCGGTCGGCGGCCTAATATCCACAGTACCAGCTCCGTAATCTGGAATTAATTTTGACAAATGTGCCGGCCTTAGGTCGTGTCGGAAAACAGCGGCCGCCGCTGACGGTCCGGCGCCGACGACCGATGTGCAAATATCTGGCCGCCGCCGTAGTTAGCCGGCCGGTCGGCGGTCTCATGGCGCGCTGTTGGCACCACGTGTGCCGGACGGGCCCACAGAACGGCCCCGGCCGCGCCGCCTCCCCAGGCAGAAACTGACCGCGCCGCCGAGCCGTTGTGGCCAGCGCTCCCATAGCCGCCGGCCATTTCAGCGGTCCGCCTGTCAACGGACTGTGGGAGAGCAGGCTGCTTTTAACCGGGGCGGCATGACACGGGTTTACAGGGCTGCAAGCGTATTGCTCGTCCTAAAAGTATGAAAAGCCTTCCAAAGTAAAGCTTTGTTGAGATCGCTTAGATGGTCCAGGGGTTGAGGCGGCATATGTGGGTTTGACGGGGCGTTCTGTGGTAGTCCCCGAAGCTTTTGTGTTCGCGTCCATTTGTGGTACACAAAGGACACGGTAGAAGCCAGAGTGGCTGAACAAGTGATGACAAAGGCCCTATCAGATCTAGAAATACATGACTGTGGAATAGGTCTTGTCGATGATATTTCTCAGTGCCATCGAAATGTCTTGGAGAGAGGGCAGGCGCCCTTCTGGACATACTGGCCACGAACAAACATCGTTCACAAACATGGCGGCATTAATCTGCTCTGTCGGCGCTCCGCGAACTCTGTGACTTACAGTGGAGCACGTGTTGCTGCTGTGGGGCCGATGTCGGCGACCGGTCCGAGCGCTGTCCGGCTGCGACCATTTCCGGACCGAGTAATCTCGCCCCGGGCCAAATGTCATCCGCTGAAGGATTTGCCTCCAAAAGTTGGCGGTCACGCTCGCGGAGCGGCCGATCGCGTCGGGCCTGGATCTGCGACTGGTGGGGTCTGGATCTGATCTGGAACCGAGAGAACGGGGTAATCTTGTGTTTTGCATTCAACTTGTTATGGGATATACGAAAGAATGTGACTATTTTGTCCGCGGTAAATGAGTGTGCCATTGTCAAACTAGCGCTGAGCTGGGTCTACAGTTGTGTCTGTAGTTGTGTCTGTGCAGGGGCGTAGGCAGGGGGGGGGGCCACTGGGCCATGGCTCCCCCCCCCCTTGGGCGCCGAAGGCGCCCTTTGCGATTGCAATTGTAATAGAATCGAATCGAAAAACAATCGCGACTGGAGGGCGCCCAATCGCGAATGTGTTTGCAGGGAAAATACGGTTGGAGGGCGCCCTCGGAGGGCGCCATTCCAAATACGCACTCCAAATACGATTGGAGGGCTCCCTTGGGCGCCCTCCAACCGCATTTGTAGGCTAAAGCTTTCTAAGCGTAGCGGTAGTCGCCTATGTAAGCCTGTTGATCGCTGCCCTCCTACCCACCGGCGCCCTCATTTGATCGTTGTACTCCTACCTATTGGCGCTCTCTGGTAAACAGGCGCCCTCTCACCCGAAGGCGCCCTCCTGTAGGTCGCCACCTTGCCCTACACAATGGTACCCTTCTGCTGGTCGGCACCCTCATAATTATTGGCGCTCTCCCACCAATTATGCCCTCGTGAAATTTTGATGGCCGCCCTCCTCCCTTTTGGCACCCTCTTGTTGAGTGCCACCCTTCTAGCCATTGCATGGCGCCCTCTTACCTATTGGTTCCCTAGTCCCTCCTGTTGAATATTAATCGGGGCCCTTCTACCTATTGGCGCCCTCGTGTTGATCGCCGCCCTCCTAACCACTGACGCCCTCCTGTTGATCGCCGCCCTCCTACCCACTGGCACTTTCCTGCTAAATTGGCGCCCTCCCCACAGGTCCCCTCCTGTTTAATGTCATCCTCTTGGGCAAAGGCACCCTCCTCACCATTGCCACCCTCCTGTTTAACTTGATCGTCACCCTTCCACTCATTGGCGACCTCTTGTTGATCGCCACCTTCCTATCTATTGGTGCTCTCCTGTTCCTTGCCGCCCTCTCACCTGGTGGCACCCTCCTGTTGATTGTTGATCGGGGCCCTCCTACCTATTGGCGCCCTCCTGTTGATCGCCGCCCTTCTACCCATTGGCGCCCTCCTGCTGCTTGCCACCCTCCTACCTATCGGTGCCCTCCTGTCGAAACTCGGGATGTTGATCGGGGCTCTCCTACCTATTAGCGACCTCCTGTCGATCGCAGGCAGCCCTTCTACCTATTGGCGACCTCCGTTGATCGCTGCCCTCCTATAATTTATCTACTCCTTTGGCATGTTTCCCAACTTAGCAGTTCTCTTGCACATATTGATGTCTTTCCTGATTTATCTACTTTGTTCATTTGTGGCCTGTGAAAACTGCCACAAATGAACGTGCATTCAGCATAATGAATGAAGCATACCAAAACTGTCTACGCTCTACCATGCATAAAACACGTCTTTGGTCTTAACGGATTGATCTTACTTTACATGCATCATGACATCTATTTTATATGGATCACGATTAAGTATTGTCAACAGGTTCGGCTGCAACAGCAGGCATCAGTTTCGGTGATTGAAGCTGGTTATTTAGGTATTCAACTCTGTAATATGCATCTGTGAGAAGGCCATGAGGGCTGGTCGAGGTAATTTGGATGAGAAGCCCGAGGAGGCTAATCAATCTCATGAGGAACAGTCCTGTTATGGTTCACCTATCTTTCTGTTTCTGCCGCCTTCTCGTTGTGCGCTTGTGTTTACGCACCTCGCGCTCCGGTATCAATCCGATATGGTGGTCTGGTGTGTATGCCACCGCCAATAAACTTTTCTACATCGTCACCCATGGGCGAAGCTTCCTATACAGTTTGTGTGGCACCGGCCCCACCAAACCTTAGGTATTTTTACACCTTCAAATTTGGTGAAAGAGCGAGAAGAGCTTTGAACAGTGAGCACGTAAAATATGTGCCTAAAAGGCGGAGGAAAAGGTTGTTTTCAAAAATTTCGCGCGCCTTCGGCGCGCACAACAACACTTCTTTAGTAGGAACTTATAGCCAATCACTTCCAACCTTTTCGTCACGTGTCAGAATAACCCGCGCCAGGACACTTCTTCAGACATGCGGTAGAAAAATCCCATATACCACTACGCTACGAGCTTCCGTTTTTTCCTGTTGGGGGAGGGAACTGGGTGAGCGGGAGGGGCACACCTTTTGGTACATTACTCTTACACGTGCTTTATAAAATGTAAACCATAGTCGCTAAAAGCAAGGTCATCAGGCCATGTCGAGTGACCTAACTTAAAGAAAATGTTTTAAGCATAGTCACTTAAAGGTAGTGTGCCACCTTTGAAAGATTTCCCATTTTATTTTTCCTAGGATAAGAAGCTTCTGTTTTTACCTAATATCGCAAAGAAAATCAAAAATGGGCCTGGAATAGTGCCTTTTTCGCATAAAAGTTTATCGGTTTTTCGATATGTATAACAACTGTAGTGGGCTGACGTGCAAACAGGCGTCGGCAACAACCGCGAATGCGGCGCACATGTGACAATAAGCAAAGGTCATTATAGAGTTACGACGTACGGGAATGAGTTATCAGCTGTCTAATCGTAGACAACACAATGTCGAGCCTTAAACTGTAAGCCTGTATTGGTATTGTTTCTTTTATTTGGCTGTCGAACATTATTTATGGTTTGAAATATGATTTTATGTAAAATAATTGATATGAAAAAGCCGTCTCTTAAGTTATGACCCCATTTCACCACACGCAAGTGGCAGAAATGACAATGATCAGCTGACGCATTTTTCTTGGCCGAAGTCAGAGCGCGCGGCCCGACGCACCACCACCGCACCACAAAGTATGAGCAGAAGCCGCGCCCAAAGCCAGGGCCCCGGTAACGTGAGGTAGCCGAGTCGGGGCAGCGTGCGCTGACCCAAGCCGGGGCCGCAGCTTTGGGCGCGGTCTACCGCATCCCCGCGGGCAGCCCCGGGCTATCACATGACACCGGGAGGACGCGCGGCCCCGGCTTGGGTCAGCGCACGCTGCCCCGACTCGGCTACCTCAAGTTACCGGGGCCCTGGCTTTGGGCGCGGTCTACCGCACCACCTAACAGGCGTGTTCGAAACCGCAGGAGATGATGATGAACGGGTTTATCGAAACTTGATTGGATGAGCATATCGGTAATAGCGATTTCAGTGTGTGCATTTATTGTTCATAGTGGTGTGAAATGTGGTTGGGGTACGACCGACAACCCGTCGGGGCGAATTTCGCACTGGGGTACTCAAAATTTGAAGAATTTAAGACGTTTCCATGAGTTTTGAAGGTATGGATAAGTTCTAAAAATCCGGTTCTCCTTATCTGGGCCATTAACTCCATACGGTCCAGGAAAGCTGGCACACTACCTTTAAGCTGAGCGGGTGACTTGACCTTTTGTGACCTGGAGTAAAAACAAAATACACACGATGGAAAATCAATGCAGCATAACCTATACCAAGGTACGCAAAAAAAAACTGGTGGCGCAGTAAAAAAAGGCCTCCCACCCCCCCCCCCCCCCCCCCTCCGCTGAGCGATCGTTAAGGATTTTTATCTCGCGAACGTATGGCGCCCTCCTTGGGTGAGGTGGCGCCCTCCAAACCCTTGCCCCCCCCCCTTCGCGATTTTCTAAATACGCCGCTGTGTCTGTGTCTGTAGTTGTACTGAGCTGCTTTGCACCGCGGGACTGTGAGCCCTGTCGGGATCGCTCTGACCGACCTCGACCAATGTTCAGGCACGCGGTGACAGCCGCCGATCAACAGAATGAGGCCACCTTTGTCGGTCAAGAGACCACGGATGGACAAGAAAATGTGCCGAGCACGCAAACTGACACGGGTGGCCCCGGCAGATCACGTGACGCGATGTCACTGTGTTTGACGTGCATTGTGCTCTGTGACGTCACTGTATGTGACGTCAGTGACGTCACTGTATGTGACGTCATTACCTGCGGTGAACTGCATGCGTCACCACCGTGTGACGAATTGGTACGACACAGTTACGAGCGTAATACTAGGCCCGCTATATGGCCCGTAACGGGCTAAGAGCGAGCTGAGGTGGCGTGAGCCGTGGCAGCTCTACGCAGTTTGTCTCTCCGCACCACTGCTTCTGACGACTCTGAGTCATCCTGAGTCAGCCCTCGGGCGGTATGACCTGACTCACCGGTCTCCCTCTGGTCAGGTCACTTTTCGGGGACTCCCAGCGGGGACGCGCTCATTCAGCGATCGGTCCCCGACTGACACAACTCATCAGCAAGTCACCACCGGCTGCTGGCTCGACGCCGCGTGTAAACTTTTATCGACGCCGTCTGCCGTGAGCGCGACCAATGAAATTAGCGCGGGCGGCGACGGCAGCTTTCAGCTCGCGTCAGCGTCATGTGTTGACGCCGGCGTGCGACGCGCCCGTCAGCCGGACTGCCGATGAGACGACGTCGCGGTCAGACAGGCGGACGGTGCTGGAGCGGCTGTTTCGCTCGCCGCCGAGCCGCTGACTTTTGCCGCTTGTCCGAGCGGGACCGGTGTCGACGGAGCGGGCAGGGGAGGGGCGGGGAGGGGCGGCGGAGGGGAGCGGCGGCCATTGTGCGCCGCCAGACAGCCAGTCAGCCGAGGGGCCCGCATCATAACCAGAGGGACGCCGCATCATAACCAGATCGCCCACCTTTCATACGCACACGTGGACGCGGGACGTCATTAGTTCCGCGCCATCAGACGGGCGCCGGAGGCCGGCAGGAGGGAGGGGTCCTCCTCCTCCTCCCTCCCCACCGCCACAGGAGCCGCCATCGCGCACCGCCCTCCACCGGTCCGGTCACGTGACCGAAACCGGGCGCCGGCGCCGCCGTAAAACCGAAATTTCGCCGCCGCCTCCGGGCGAAGCGGTAAAGTTGTGCAGAGGAAGTCAACTCGTACGACCGACGCTAGATGGCAGGTCGAGCGCGCCCGGGCCGCGCCGCGGCCCGCAACGCTTCGTCGAATACAGCTCGGCGATGGTTTGATGGCGGCCGCTCCTGCCTTCCGGAGTTGGGGTCGGTTGGACGCCGCCTTCCGGCCGCTGTCTGTCCGAGCGCCAAACTTGCCCGGCCGCCACCGGGGCCGGCTGATGGATGCATTAGCGGCCTTCCGGAGGCCCATTACCTAGGTTCGGCTGGCCCCGGTCCGGTTCAAGCCGTACGCTCGGCCGAGCGGGCGGGCTGGCGCCGCGGTGGGGCCACGGGCGGCGGTGCATGGCACACCGTTCGGCCGAACGCACCGGCCCAGCGCCCGATGTCACTTGTCGCCGGCACGTGCCTGCTGATGGATGGCGGCCGGCCGAGCGAGCTCTCCCCCGGAGGTGCGGCGCGCTCCCCTCTGCCGGCCGGCCCGCCGCGTCCCCTCCGCTCGGCCCGCCGCTGTCCTCACGTGTGATGGCAGCGGAGGGGAGCGCTCTCAGCACCCTGAGGGGATGCAGGAGTCAGACAGCTAATTGCTACAATGTCCCTTGTTCGGGGCTCTTGGGTGGGGCGTCGACGGAGGCTGACATAATTAGTGTGCCAGTCTGCTTGAACTAATGGTATGTTCAAGTGTCTCCTTTGGATGTCTTTGTAAGGTGAACCACTTACAGCTCACAATCGACATTGTTTTACATAATATTTCAACTTCCTGCTAGCTGCGTCCTCTAAGCACAGGTGCTATCGATGATTAATTTCAGTATAAGCATGATGTTAAGTATGTCTACCCGTGCCTGACATTGTTTTTATTTTAATTCGTGCCCAATGCGCCCCATTGCCACTTTTTATCATTTTCAATCGAATTTACGAGACATCAGGTGACCACATGGCATGCCGCTGTGTACCGAAGCAGCCCGCTCGGTCACTCGCTCCTCCACGGATAACGCGGTGGTTCAGAGTCCGCCTGGTAAATACTGACCTCAGTCTGCACACTCTGCAGTCCTGCACCGCGGAATGCACGCCTCGTTAGGACACAGAGGCGCCTGGCGCCGCTCGGTGACACCGAGCGGACATGTTTCGTCATTAGAGTCAGGTGTCAGCTGGTTCCCAGGAGCGACGGCCGCTCGCCGGGGCATGTGTCGCCGTCAGAGTCATGGTCGTTAGATTCTCCGTACGTCACCACCCACGCTGGGCTTAATTGCGGTGATAAATTTCCAGCTCTCCGAGAGACACTCTTCTGCGACGTTCTGCGCGAAATGTCCCCGTGTGCTGCTCAGCTATGCCGAGTTTGCCGACGCTACGGTTTCGTGTGCAGACACACGTGGCCTGAGTGACATTTTCATAAACAGTGTCGTTCTGATTTCCGCATAAGAGCGCTGTGGTGGGCGCAGCGTACGCTGGCCCTCTGCCGTGTGTGTCACTTTAGTGGCAGAATTGCTCAACTGAGCACCGGCCTCAGGCTGTGCACTTTGACACCGCTGCGTGGCTGGTGACCGGTAGCCGATATACGGCGCGCGGTCACCGCAGCCGCTCCGACTCCCGAGCCCCACGGCCGCCCGCGGCGGGACGCCTGCGGGGTAGGCTGTGCCGCGGTGCCGTGCTGTGCGGCGGTGCAGTCTCCAGCAGTCTGGCAGCGTGCGGGCGCGGCCGACAGAAGAGCATTACGAAATCGGCCGAGTGGCTGACGTTAGCATTTGCTGAGAAGCTTGTTCCTTGTCGCGCACGACATTAATGCTTAATGCCTCCTTGGTGTAAGTTAACAGATCCCACGCTAAAGCAAACTTCCTGAATGTCAATGTTATGTAAACAGTGTTTCATAATTCATTAAATATTTTCGCAGCATCGCTTTCACGCATGCATAAACATTTGTAGGTATCGACTTTCGGACGACTAAATCAAACGCAGCGACGTTGCTATGCGGGGCGAAATATCCGAGTTCCGAAGTCGGCGGCGTGCCTTTTCTTTGTCGGAGGGCGTGTCGCTGAGGTCGTCTCACTGAGCTGCGGCGCGGGGCGGGGCAGCTGTGTCAGCTCCAGAGCTGCAGCATTTGCCGCGCCGCGCCACCCGGCTGATATATTCCGCCGGCGCCGGCCAAGGTATCGGAAAACCATCACCATTCGCCACTCTGACCCCCCGCAGTTCGCACCGGCGAGCGAGCGAGGTAGGCGGCGCCTAATTTACTTAGGTGCCTCCCCGATAGGGAGCGGTCTTCCCTTTTAATGAAAAACCCTGTCAGCCAGCGCTGCTAATCTTTACGAATGGTACCAAATTAGATTAGCATCGCGATCGCACGAAACGTGATTCAATTAGGACCTATTCTAATGATTACTCTGAATTCAAGCGTGTAAAAAATTAATGCCGCCAGCACGTGCCACCATTTGTTGGCGGCGGAGTGGAGCACTCGCGTCTGATCCCTGCCCCCGGCCCCCCGCCGGTGGCAGGCCCGCCGCTCCACTTGGGTTACGGCCCATTACGACGCCCTGGACAGACGACGTTTTTCGTCCGCCGGCGCGCTGATACAATTTCGGCGCGCCGTCGACGGTCGCCGCGCCATTTCGCGATGTTTCGTACCTGGGCGGCCGATCGGCGGCAAAACCTCGGTCCCGCTGCACCTTTGACATTCGTTGCCATCAGCCGGCCATCGAAACCGATCAGTTGCTCGTCGCTGCGTGGCTCCGTGGCGCTCGTGGCGCGCCAGTCAATACGGAGGCAAAAACGGCGCGCTTCCCGGCGCCACTTGTCACCTGACGCGACAACGCGACAAAGTTGGCGAGATCGCTACGTTGGAGAAACAGCCTGCGTAGTGCGTACCACCCCTCCCACCCCTGCCCTCTCCCCGTCCCCGTCCTCTCCCGCCTTCCGACCCACCCCCACCATCCGGTGCACCGCCTGCCACTAGACGGCCGCCCAAAACGTACAACGCAATCGCGCTCATTTTCTGGCCAGCTCGCAACGACCTCGTATTTCGCGTAAATATCTCGGGAGCATGTTGCGTGCTATTTATGCGCGCTAGAGGTTCGTAGATCGACAAATTATTTCTGAGCCATGTGGTCCAAAGTGACCTTAGTCGCCGCGAGCCGGCTCGTTGGCTGGACCGGTCGGCTGGCGGCCGGCGCAGCCATGCGCGCCCTAAGTGTCCCGCTGCACAGCGCCTCCGGCCCGAAACGAGCGCAGCGCTCGTCTCGGCCGACGCGTCCGACCTCTGTATCCATTTCAATTTGGCTGCATTTATTTGCGCGTGTAATCTTTATTATTGGCCTGATCCTGGTTTTATTATGACAGCCCCACCTTATCTTGTTTTATTCGCCAAGTTTGTCGGTGCTGGCGCGGTTTAACTTCCGCGGCCGCGGCGCCGGGCTGGCGGCGGCCGAGTCTCGCCGTCTCCGAAAAACTTCCATCAATGGATACAATGGCTGTGTTTGAGAGGAGGCCGCGGACGGCGAGGATTAGTCCGCGTTTGGGGGGGGGGGGGCGCGGGTGGGTCACTGCGGCCGCGCTGGTGGGCGGCGGCTGATGCAGGACGGGCCATCGGGCGGCGGCCGGCAGCGTCACCTTTGTCTCTGGCCGGCTGAGCCACCCCGAGGCCAGTCGTAGATCGGACTGAGCGCCGCCACATGACTGGCGACGGGCGCACAGAGTCCGAGTTACGGCGGCGCCCGAGCCGGCCACCGGCCGCCCCGAGGTGTTATAGTGGAGCGCCGCTCGGCGATGGTGTATCGGCGGGCTTTGGCGCCGGACAGCACCGGAGGCCGGTTATTTAGCATCTCCGCCGCCGGTCCGGTCTAGCACATCCCATTCGATCAGAGGCGACTGGCGGCGGCGCTTTTACGACCACCTGAGTACCTCGATGGCCTCCGCCCGAGCCCGAAATGATTGCCTTTCAATTACAACCTGAGTAGAAAATTTAATGGCTATTTCGGACTTTTATAATCGTCTTATGTCAAAATCAGTAATTTATTGATAATGCAATGGCTTTTGAATAACCAAATTAAATCTGCCGTGTGCAATAAATCTGAGCGTGACGTGCAGGCCGCGTGTGGCGGGCGTCGGATGGTGACGAGTGGCTCTAGTTATCACCTCAGCAGCATTGTCACCGCGGCGCATTATTCACCGCCGCGCCGTCAGCGACGTTATTTATTGGCGCGACCTCCGAATGCCGCAACAGGTCAGCGGCGCCGCCGCTCCGACCAGTTCGGCGGGCTCTGTGCCCCACCGCGGTCGGCCATTCTTTCCGGTGTAGCTGAGGCCCGGTGCTCCGCCGCGGCCCGTTGGCTGGCGGGCCGGGCGCCCGGCCGCGGTGGCTCACCTGAGGCACCTGTCCGGCCGGGCCGCTGATTGGCTGCAGTCGGCCGGTCGGCGCCGCTGGACACCGGCGCGGCGACCAATAGCGCACCGGCGCCGATACGATCACCTGGTGGGCCGCGGAAATGGAGACGGCGTCTGGGAGAGGGGCAGGTGTAGTGACGCGCAGGGAATGGTTACTGGTCACTCTGGGACTGCTGGTTACGGACGGCCTGTTCCTATGGGAGTCGGCTATCTTTTGTCAATAGCTTCCAGAAGACTTCGTGTTTTGTCTTACCGATGGCTCTTCCATTTCACTCAATGTGGTATGGTCGCATTTTTTGCTGTAATCGACGGGGACGAAGCTCGTCTATATTCGAAACGTTAGAATGCGGTTAAACCTCAATATATGGCCAGTAACTTTAACTTCTCTCAATAGTTTGTAACTTTGTCAGTGGTTACCGAGCGTGGCCCATCTCTATTTAACTCGTGAGGCCCTGATCTATGGTCACGCGATGACCTCATTGCTGCCACCCGTGAATGGTGATCTCTTCAGGTCATCTGCGCTAGCTCGTTCAGCCTGTCGGATTTCATCGCTCTGCTCGGATCATTACCCCTGCAACTCGCTTTCAGGCGCGCTAAATGTGCACCAAATGATGTGAAACCTGGGGCCATTTTTCAATCTGCGTCCCCTGCTATCATTATCAAGCACAAGTTTTGCATATAACGTACGAAAATCAATCATGGTCGGACAAAAAGGTCTCTGGGTCGGACGATAGTGGAGCGGTTAATGACTTTGCCGCGGCGGCGCCGGGTCCCAGCGGCCCCCGGCCGGCCGCAGGCCCGCCTGGGAGCTGAGCTGGTGGAACAGGGTGCCGAAGGGAGCGCTGCGCTCCTCGGGCTGCTGAGCACATCACCCCGAGCCGATACCGGCTGAAAAATGACGCCCCCGCCGCGGTGTGCTCCCCTGATTTATGGTGGATTTCTCAATGGAGAATTTATCGCAGGTATTGTGCGACATCGATTATGCACAGACCTCGGCCTGACGGAACGGACGGCCGCCGCTGCTGCCTTTGTGCGCTCGTCGTTCCGAGGGGATTTCTCGTCACGTGAGACTTGGCCGTGTCACGAGTGATGGAATTCGATGCTCAACTATATGTGTATCAGTTGGTTTTCAATGGATATCAACAACTAAACGGGCTAAGATTCGTGAGTTGGACGTCTTCATACCTCATGTCCTTTTTCTCGAGAACGGGTTTCTCCATCTTACTACGTAACCTGTCGGTAACGACATCACGAGCATTCTCAGAGACATCCTGCACGCATATCATGTTCGTCATGTTACTGATTCGCTGAATCTGCATCATATGTTTTGTTATTTCTTGGCTGTCGTTACCATGCGCGCTGCTATCCCATTACCCGCACGAGTAAAGTGATCAGGCTTAATTTGCACTTTATTCCCAATCCTTTGAGAACGTGATCCGTGCGGAATTTGTTCCGGTAGGGCTGGTCTCCGCGGGGTCACCATGTGCCGCTGAGGTTACATAACCGCTCGACATCCACGTTTACATATCGGATGACTGTCACCGTTAATTTGATATCACATTAACGACTGTATCGTCATATATAACAGCGGTTTGGATGGTCAGCACGGCAGCTGGGCCCGCGGGGAGGCGACTGACGATGACGGACAGGGGGTGACGTGCGGGGTGCCACATCCTGGTGCCGCACTATTGTCGGTCGGGCTCTTCAGTGTATAAGTAACCTACGGGTGTCTACTTTTACGATTACGTGGTTCTGAGACGATCCAAGGCATGCTCAGTCACTTGCGTTCATGTTCCACCACACAGTTTAAGGCTATCCATCCGTCGCCTGCCTGGACATCATGCTCCCCTGCTGTTTCTATCGATTATCCATCCTTATCCGTCTGTTTTCTACCTTCTATCTCTTACCAGTCACCTTCCACAATCCACCATCTACCATCCACCATCCACCCTCCACTCTCCACCCTCCGCCATCCACCATCTACCATCCGCCATCCACCATCTACCATCCGCCATCCACTACTCTCCACCGCCGTCCGTCCGTCCTCTATCCTCGGCGTCGCCGTGTCTCTGCTATTCATTAGACACCTCTATTGTATCGTGGGAGCGGTCCGGTCGGCTGTTATCACTGTCAACACAGCAGGCGCGCACCCATGGCGGGCTGGGCCGCTCGTCCTCTGCTCCGCTCTGCGCCGCCATCCTCGGTGACACAGATGAGCGAACGTGTGTTGTGGAGAGGGGCAGGCGGGCGAACGGCTGCCGCAGACAACTGAACATACTGCATAGGGACGAAACGAACAAACTTAGAAGCGCATCTTTGGAAAGAAAAGCAATTACTGCTAAAGATTCTTTCGAATGGTAACAATGAGCTTAACGTGAGACAATAGGTATTCTTATTTCGACGATCGACTCTTGCCATACAGATGAGCAAATACAGCACATGACATTTTTAAACAGATCGGGCTCTCCACACGGCGCGCTCAGCGCGACAGTTCATTTCCAGTCACACTTTGTGACGGTCGGCGGCGCTCACAGTCGCCGCGCTCAAAGGGACGCGGCGCAGTCGGCCAGCGCCAGCGGGGCCATTCCGGCCGGCCTAAAGACGCCGGCGGTCCTCATCGGCCGCATCGCCGCCGCCGGAACTGTCGCCGCCGGCCGGCTAAACGCCTCTCGGCGCTTTGTCTCTGCGGCCGCGGGGCCGAATCGGGCGGCCGGCGTCCCGCTCCGCTTAGCTAAACGAGCGCCCGATCGTTACCGGACGGGGCGAGGGCGTCATTTTGTCGTCGGCGCCGTGCGGCCGGCTCAGGTAGGTCAATCTCACCGGGCCCATCCGCGCTGAAAGGATTTTAAATTAACGCCAGCCACCAGAGACGCACTACACCCTTTATCTGCTTTATTACTCCCGCTTTGTCTGCATGCAATTTGACGGAGATAGTTGGTTCGTATGAATAAATTCTCGTCAGCGAAATCTTGCCGTCGGCAGGCGGCGCACGTTGACGTCTTGTGCGGGATCGGATTATGCTCCCGCGGGGCGTCATTGGGGGCTCCTGTTCGGCTCTGAGACCGGCCCGGGGCGGCTCGGGGTCAGACTGGGTCGGGTCAAAGGACGACAGTCGATGGGTTCCGTATCTCACGGGACTGGACGGAGCTCTGATAGTGGCCAGTCACTTGTTACGAGCTAGACGGTACAGATGACTGAATGATGCAGGTAAGGTAACTCGAATGAATCACGTCGGCCCTCACCGACCACGAGGCAAGACGGATGGTCGGTAGTGAAGTAGACGAGCTGTCGTGTTTAGAGAAGAGAGAGTGAAACACTACGGTCCATTCTCGGATAAAGGAATTGTTATGGCTGGTTGTTACGCGTGCTTTTGTGGCGAGAGGTGGCGGCACATGATGTGGCTGCGTGGGAACCTACGCAGACGTTCAGACCTTGATTAGCTTATCTTTAAAAGGCATTATAAATGCCTCCCTAGTTGGCTCCTAGACTTATTCCGTATTCCCAAAAATCAGCTGACATTCAGAAAATGCACTTTTCTCCTTGCCATTGTTGAACTATTTCAAATTTTTACCTGGTTTTTGTTTTGAACTTCAACCACCCGTTCCCGGCCAGGTACTCGACGACCCTCGGAGGTCCCTGGCCGATCGATAGCGGCCTGCGCCACCTTAGATTGGACCTATTGATCAGTGACAATCATTTACGCCATTCCAGCGGGTAAAAACGTGGCCGGTCGGAGCACTGGTCGCTGTCGACGACCGATCTCTCGCCAAAGAAGGACGGCGAGCCAGCGGCAGACGCGGGAAAGAAGGGAGATGAGAGAGAGAGAGAGAGAGAGAGAGAGAGAGAGAGAGAGAGAGAGAGAGAGAGAGAGTAATAGATAAAAATAGCGAAGCGGATTTTCGTGGAGTGATAATGAAAAACAGGTTAGCGGAGTTGTTTAGGCGTGTGTTAAAGATATTGACTCACAGTTTTATTAGCCAACTTTTGACAATAAGGTATTTATCGATCCATCTCTGCGTTAGCAGTTGGAGACTGGTAAAAATAAAAATAAATTGTCATGAACCGGTCGAAATGGCACGTTGTGTGCTTTCATGCTCATGGCAAAATAAAATGTAATAAAAGACCGAGGCTGCAACCCGGAAAATGTGCGATTGGTGCTTTTCAAGTAGCCGCTGGGACATCCGATCTCGTCTCTTGCTGCAGCGCCGACAGGAAGTCAGTTCAGCTGCCTGTGGTATAGCACATGTAACGCCAGAGCGGCCCGCTGCCGCCTGCACTGGTGTGGCCGATTCTGGCACATATTGCTGATCGGCACCTCCTTCGGCGCCGCTGCCGCCTTTCGCCACCAGGCCATATGTAAAAACAACACGGAAAATGATTGCGGATGAGAATATAATACAATAAAGATGATTGGAAATTACTCCGGGGAGAAGGTAGCGAGCCGGGCGCGCCATTGTATGCGGCTGCAGGCGGTGGGGCGATTGCGGCGCGCTGAGGGCCGTCGAGACGTGATTGGCGCGCCGGCGTGCCGCCCGGGACGGGATCAGGGCGGCGGCGGCGGCTGCTTGTTTAACCTCGCGCTGCCGGCGGTGACCGTCACCAGCCGCGGCTTCCCGAGAACGCCGTGTGATGGATGAGCTCGGCCGCCACTCTCACGGCACCATCGGCCGCGCCGCGCCTAATTACTCCGGGGGTCCTACTCGAGCGGGCGGAACGCGACGCGACAGTCGGCGCCCGTCGCCGCCCCAGCGTCGTCACCGTCGACCGCGGCGACGGTAACGGCCGCGGCGGGGCCGCAATGACACCCATGTCCCCGAGGACCTGTCGGCGGTCGGGCGACGCCGCCCCCCTCAACACCTCATTACGGTGAAACCACGGCGCGCTCGGAGGCAGAGCAAGAAAGAGCCCAGCGAGTACCAACACCTCGCCACCAGAAACGGTTGAGGAAACTTGACAGCCGAACCGGAGCACCAGCGACTGTATATATATATAGGACGGTGGACTGGACTGGGTCAAAAGTGGCCACCGCGCGGTCTAGTGGCCAGCCAGCAGCGAAACGGCCGAGTGTTGGTCAACCGACCGGCTGCCGATCTCCCGCCGTAAGGAGCGTTCAAGCACCGACCGATCGAACTTCAACAACTGGAACGTCTCTGTTGCTGTTTTAGAGGCGGTTCGATCAGTAGCGATACCAGCGGCAATGCCTCGAGTCGGTGAGTCGAGCGGCAGCGGTTCGAGCGACAGCCGTCGCGCGGTGAGGTGGGTCCGTTTATCCGCGGTCGCGCCGCGCCGGCGGCCTCGTAACCGGCGCGCCGTAAGGCAGGTGACGAGCACCGGAACGGCACGACCGCCAACCGCGCCGGCCGTACCGCCCGTAACGACAGCATGCAGATTTTACGAGGCCGCATTAAGGTGCGATTGTTGTGCGGCCGCCCGTCGGCGCCGTCGCTCACCGGTTAGCGGCGGCCCGATTAGCGGCGCGCCGCTGATCTGAGAGATGGGCTGACGGTGCCAGTACAGCTCTGCGCGCACCCGCTCGGACGAGCGGCCCCCGGCGGACCACCACCACCCACTCACGGCCTCCGCTCGGCGGCGCCGGCTGACATTTTGTCGAACCGCGGTGGGCCCGTCTCGCGATAAAGCCAGAACCGTTTACGTTAAATCTGCTGGGACACTGATGTGATTACCTGCAGTCGCTGATCTTTTGTGAATCCGACGAACGGGACAGGCGGCGCGCCGGCGGATATCGGAACGGCGGCTGCTCGTAGCCGCGCCCTCCGATCCATTACCAGAGACCGGAGGCCGGCGCCGGCCCGTGGAGCGCCGCGATGGGAGCGTGACGCGGACCGAGAGGAAATCGGGCCCAAGAGATGAGTCCGGACTCGCGCCAATGGCTGGGTTACGGAAGGAGTGACGTGTCTGAGAATTCGCGAGCCTCGCCATTATGCGACGTCCTCGGCTGTCAGTTTTTGCATGGAAACTTGTCGCCTGTGGAGAATTGAGAAGCGTGAATCGGTCCGCCAAAAACTTGCTTCATTTGAATAAAGTTTCGGCACAAAGCTCGCCGCGCTTAAAGCGTTCTAGATTTTCACGTATTTGCTCAGCTCCTTAAAACGGCATGCGTGCAATCCGCACATTTAGTGCCTTAAATCCTCATTTGTCATCGATTAATCGGCTCTCCGTTCTGCGAGCAGAAAACGTGACCGATCAAAGGGGAGGCTTTGTCACGTGACGGCGGCACCGCTCCCCGGCGACCCCCCGCCGGCGACCCTTTGTGCCACCGCCGACGCCGCCAAGTGATCTGGAAGAAATGAGTTATAATGCGGTTTGCCGGCTGCCTTTGTCGCCGCTGTCGCACCGGTATTGTTCCCGGCGACGAAGAATAACGGCTGTTTGCCGCGCAGGATGTGGGCCCGGCCGGCCCGCGACGCGTCGTGCGCCGCGCCCGCCGAGGTGCGACGAAGCCGACGCGGTCGGTGGCGCGCCGCATTGGCGCCGTGTGCGGCGTCCGTCGGGGCCGGACGCGCCGCCGCCGCGCCGGGCGACTTCACGTGACGGGCCGCTTTGTTGTGACGGGGTGGACGGCGCTGGGAGGGCGCCCCTCCCTCCCCGGCAGTGGTCGGGAAAGAGCTGGACGGTGGGAGCATTTCTGACGTATCCGTGTCCTGCAGTCTGGTGGTCGGGTCAGACAGAAATGGTGGGCGGAAGTAGCACGCGGGTCCGGGACGGGGTTTCACCGCCCGGCTCGGCGACTGGCGGAGATAGTCAGCGGACGGTGTCTGCATGACGCACCCGCCGGGAGGCCCCGCGGACCACTGTCGGCTGACTCAGCGCCGTCCCGTGACCCTTCCCTCCCTCCGGGGTGACTCGCCCGGCCCGGACCGCCGTGTGGGTCACCTCCGTCCACCTCCGCCCGGCCGGCGGACGCCATGGCGCCGCTCCCCTCGCTCGGAAATGGCGGACCGCCGGCGGTGGTCGACCGACGCGCACCTGGGGCTCATCGCTCATCGGAGCGGCGTCCGGCCGAGTCCCGCTCCGCCGCTCACCGCGCACCGTCACGCTCCAAATGTCACCGGCCGCGCGCTCGGCGCTCATCTCCAGGCCGGCGGCGGCGGCGGTGTGCGCCGGGACTGCGGCGTACCTGGCGCGCCGGCGGCCATTTATCATGGCGGCACAGGCGGGCGCAGTAATCTCGCTAATGGCCCCACCTGTCAGCGGCGCCGGTGGCGCGGCTGGCGGCACCTGGGCCGAGCCGAGCGGCAATCAACTCCACCTGAGCAGACGCAACAGAAATGATGGCCGTGGGTCGCCGCCCGCGGCTGCCGCGCGCTAACTACCTGATGCAAAATAGCATTGATTTTGGCTGGAATGGCCTATAAAATACGTCGGCGATGTTGTGGAAATGTCGGTCATAAATCAATGAATAGGGCAACAAGTTAGTGGTCGCTCCCGGCCTCTGCCCGCCCCCGCCCACGAAGAATGAGGCTCGGACAAGTGACCGCCATCTCCGACCCCCAGCAGAGGAATGGAGCCGAGCAGCGTCGTGACTTCTGCTGCCCTGTGCAGTTATTAGATTTCGAGTTAATTCTTCGGACGTTATTTGAGTTTTATGTAAACGAGTGGAGGAATAATGCAAATAAGCCCGCCCCTGATGTAATTAAATTATCGTTAAGGCGCACCAGTTGTGGAAAATGAGATTGTAGCTTGCAATTGCCTCTACTAAATTCGTCAAAATGAAGACTCGTAAGGAACATGCAGTGTAAAACAATTTATCGAGCGGGTCAAATTGGAATAATCACATGGTGCTGATATTCTACCGTACAATATGAGGCCCGTTACCAACCCTATTAGGAAACAAAATGTCCACGTAAACGATCGCCGGCGCAGTTTCGTAGCCGTCGAGATTGAACAGGGAAAAACGAGCCATGAAATCCGGGCTAGTGCTACTGAAAATGCACTGAACAAATGGATATAGATTAGTTATTCTGGAGCGGGAGTTTTGCATACATGAGATTGCCCTTTGTAAGATGGATGGGCGCGTATTCGTCGTTGAGAGGCGAATGTGCTCCGACACTAAAGGAAGCCGTTCGCCTGTGAATGGCCGCTGGGCGGCGGCGGCGCCGGCGTGTGAAGTGGTCGTGTGTGACTGCGTGGAAGTGTCGGTCTCGGCAGCGCCCCACAAGGTCGGCCGGTCGGACACGGCATCAGTCAGTCTCGCCTGCAGCGGTCAGCGCCGGCCGAGTATAAAATATGTGCGGCCGTCACACGCCACTGCGGCAAACGACCTGGATATCTCCGGGCACGATGGATGCCGCCCGTTACACAGATGTCCGCGTAAATGATATTGTCAAGCATATCAATCGCTTCGAATTTATCAGCTGTCTTCCAATCCCGTGTCTCGTTCAGCCTTTATTGACCACCTAAAGTTGAGCCGTTTTTAGAGTGCAGATGAGGCTGTCTCAGCACTGACAGTCTCCCGTGCTGTATTTTCCGAGGACACTGCCGAATTTCGTCAGGTATTTACTTTGCTGACGAGCGCTTTCATTGCTGTTTGTGTGGGCCGTGCTTTGATAGTGTATTGGGGCCCCGTGTCCGACCGTTTTGTGCCGGGGTCGGGCCGGCGCGGCCCCCTTACCCCAGATTCCAGCGCCAGCCGGCCGGCCGCTCTCAGAGCTGCACGGGGTGACACGACACGGCTCGACTGGCGGCCGCAATAAGCCGAGCGGGCCGCCTCGGCGAGGTGCGGCCGTGTTGTCACAGGCATTATCCCTGTTATTGTAGACGGGCTCTGCAATCCTGCCGGTTCGCGGCGGATGCCTTCACTCTCCCCGCTCTCTCCCCACCGGCCCCGCCCCTTCTGCCCCCTCAGATGCTGATGACAGCGGGTAACGGTTCAAGCGAACATCCCGTCTGAGGGATCAACGCTCAGCTATGCTAATGCAGCGACTCATTATGTCACTTTTATAGGTTTTAACTGACTGGAAATGCACATCGTTTTGAGAAGAAAAAAAAGATGTTGATGATTTTCTATTATTTTCTTAATCAATAGTTTTTCAATCACAAAGCTTTTCTCTCGTCCACCTTAACCTTCCTTCTCTCGGCTCTCCCTCTCTCCCTCTCTCCCTCCCTACCTCCCACACTCCAGTATGTACCGGCCGGCCCTCCTGTCCCACTGCCGGTGGGAGGGGACCCTGCCGCCCGGTGACAGCCCAGCTCCCGTGTGTGCCGTGGGACGGCCCGCCAGCTCGGCCACCCAGGAATAATATTCATAATTGCCGCGGACGTCCACATGATGCATGGCCGTGTCGCCGAGAGATGGGATGGTCGGTGGGCGCTCACCTGAGGCTGAGTCAGCCGCCGGGCCGGGCGGTGCCGGGAGGTCCGGGCCCCGGACTAGGCAGCGGTGCAGGCCGGAGCCGCCGCGCAGGGCTGAAAGCCAGGGATGACGAGTGGTTCAGAGAGGCGAGCATTAGACAGGATATCGTGTTGAGTTCAGGGAAGTGATGTGGAATAAACGCTGCGAACGCCGAATAAGTGATCTCCACTTCTATAGCCTGCCGCTGACCGTACGAGTATGTGTTCCATTTGACCTGGAGGCTGCCGTCACAAGAGGCCTGACCTCTGACCCATCCCTCTGTGCTCCAGTTGACCTGGAAGTGGGCCCCAAGGTGGAGATCTGTCCGCTGACACATCACCTTTCCCTCTGTGTTCCAGTTAATCTGGAGGAGTGCCCACACTGTGGATATCTGACCTTTGACCGGTACCCTTTCCCTCTGTGTTCCAGTTGACCTGGAGGTGGGCGCCACTGTCGAGATGACCGCAGAAGAGGAGCCCACCCCGGACCGGCCGGCGTCGGCCAGCCGTGTCGGCAGCGACGGCGAGAGCGACTCGAACGACGAGGCCGAGAGCGAGCTCACCATCGACATGGACGCCGACGTGGCCGGCGACTCGCCGTGCCAGAACAACAACGTCAGCGAGGAGCGCAAGATCCAGGAGTACATGAGCCGCAAGGACACGGCCGTCATCTTCCCCGAGCCGGTCGGACCGGCCGCGAAGGAGGACGGCGAGGACGGGAAGGAAGGTGAGTCCCGCGCAGATGAGCCGCGGGTGGTGAGGGGGATGATGGCGGTGGCGTGTGATAAGGATGTTTGCTTCATTGCGGAAGGAAATCTGATGACAAGACAATGTGCGTTCCTCCGTCTAGTTCTGGTACTTCTCAAACTGCAGGTGGCAGGTTCTAGAGTTGCAAAGTTTTCCAAATGGGCTGCTACCGGCACCGCCCCGCCCCACAAAAATTTTATGGGATACCGGCATGCTACCACGCCCCAAGAAAAAAAACCGCCAAATTACCGGCATACCAAAAAACCTGCATTCTTGATTCTGGCTTACCCCTACATGAGATGCCACAATTTGGCAATTCCAGTAGCCGCCCCACCCAGCAGCCACCCATTGTCCAACCAAAACTACCAGCAGCCTGATGTTGGCTGAGTTCGCCCCACAAATACCACAATTTTGAAACTCAATTCCAGTCTACAGCTGTTAAAATATCACCTGTAATCAAAAAGGTATTGCCTACAAAAAGCATTAACACATTCATCAAAAAAGCAAGGACAAAAAGAACTTGAATTACTGAAATGTGTTTCTGAAGATTGCACAGTGAGCAGCAATCACATTTACCACAAGCGTTATTTTCCACATTCTCCTAAAATGTTGCAGGTACCAACCAAATAATGAACTATAGATAGTCACAAATCACAATATAAAAACTACAGATTCGGCCATGTTCCTAACTGAGGAAGCGAGATCAACATCAGCTTTTTCCTATCCGCCAAGGCCATCCTATCCGCCATGGCTTGCTGGCTCGTGAGTAAGATACGAAACATGTAAAAATATGTGTTAATAGCCACTTGTCCTGAGAAGTCACCAAATCATATGTATAAAAACGATATAATATCCTCCCCCATCTCAAACGCGGGAACAAACACAAGGTTATCATATTTCGAAACAGATGCGCCATAACACAGTTTTTAATCAGCTGATTAAAACACTGCAAAAAAAGGTTTTAGGACTGCAAACTTCTGCCTCGTGAATGATTTTATTGATAAAAATCATCCAACACGATATTGAATTCCAATGAAATCAACACTGTGAGTGTTATTCACTACAAGAAAATTGATTTCTCTTGAGTGATTCAACCAAAGGGCATATGAATAAATATTACGTCATCAGCTTAAATCCTTTCTTTAGGGGACAGAGGATCTTAAAAGTCAATCCTTGGTTGCCTTTGCGCCACATTGCGCCACTCTGTATTCATTTCGTCTGCATGTTGTGTTTTCTTGTAAAGATAAGACAAAATGCCAGTTTAATTCATTTTCATTTCGTTTTGGGACCAAAGTTAGGCTCAGGGCTACCTAACACCTGCCTTTTCAGCTGGATTTTCAGTGTCAAATTCATTGTAGAGTATCTCAGACCACATCTCAGGACTCAAGGCCAGTTTCCAAACAATGTGTTTTGTGTTGTTTTGATTCTGCCTTTTGCGTAGGGAATGTTGCCATGAACATTTATTTATTTTAGTTATTGTATTATGCCTATTACCTACCATTAGACTTACTAATTGGTTGTGCTTTTGCAACATGAATGAGTATTCTTTGTCTTCCTTTGATAGACCACAGTAGATTCTTGACAA
Source organism: Amphibalanus amphitrite (assembly GCF_019059575.1). Classification (NCBI taxonomy): domain Eukaryota; kingdom Metazoa; phylum Arthropoda; class Thecostraca; order Balanomorpha; family Balanidae; genus Amphibalanus; species Amphibalanus amphitrite. The sequence goes on along the minus strand of NW_024881528.1, from coordinate 332,863 downwards.
TTCTAATTAGAGCCAAACCTGTGAAATGCTGAGGTTCATGTGTTACCCCTACCCTTAGCAATGGAACTTCTATCACAAAATGTATTTTGCAGTGGCTAAGATTGCTGTTATTACAATTCAATAGCCTCTTAGTGTCCTCTAAGTTTGAATCATATGCTGATAATTTTTTTGTGTGCAAAATCAAAAATACCGGCATGCTACCGGCAAGACATGCCAGATACCACGAAAAAACCTGCGGTAGTGAAAAATTACCGGCATGCCGGTAGTGCGGTAGGGAAATTTTGCAACTCTAGCAGGTTCCAGCCAACTCCGAACCAATGTGCCGGCACCTTCGTCCGTCTCGGCTCGACTTTCCTCCGCTCTCTCCCTCCTCCCCTCTCCCAGCTCCCTCCACGATGGGATCACCGAGTCGAGCTCGAGCTCAGCTCAACACAGTGTTTCCAAGCCTCCTGCAATCACCTTTCAGCCCTGTCTTATACAGATGTTCTAATCAAGCCATTATTTCTGCTTCTGGAAAACAATAAAGGTAGCTGGGCCGTCGGTCCGGGCGCGTTAGAGGCCACTTTCAGTTCGACGGGCGTTGGCCGGTGCGGCGCCGCGCGTCGTTGTGATTTAATTTCGCAGCGCTGTTCTACACTTGCCGGACATTTCGACGCGGGGCACGTAAAAACCACGAAAACAATAGGCGAAATTTCATTACCTCGCCAGCGGCGATAGTCGGCGGTAGTGTTCGATCACCACCACTGTGCGTCGATGACATGGCGAACTGAAACGACGACAAAAATCAAACTTGATTTACAATTCAGTCGGCGTCGACGGCTCTGTCGGAAATGGAACTGTAATTAATGTTACTTTGAGACGATTTTAATCCTGGGGCGGCTCTCATTGGCGCGCGGCGAGAGCGCCGCAGATCGGCGCCGATATGGCCGTAAGCCGACTGTTCGTGACCTAAGCCGGCTCGTTCATCACCGCCCCTCTACCTGCATATCACGTGACTAATGACGTCATAAATCATGATTAGCGGCGCGGCGGCGGCGGTGGTGGCGCGCCGCTGCCGCCGCTCTCACGCAGACATGCGCTGAGGAATGGCACGTCGGAGCGAAAGACGGCGATCGGCCGCCTCTGACACAGGCTGGTCATCTTCAGGATATAGATCAGTGATCAGGCACTAGGAGAGGAAATACTGTGCGAACATCCCTAAAGATACTCATGCTCAATGATGTGATGGCACTGATGTAGGTATTTAAAAATTACAAAATTATTTATGTCTGATGTCCAGGTACGCCTTCTATTTATGTAAGTCATGGTGTTCTTTGAGCCGAGTTGTAAACAGGACATGTTGCTGTACTGGAGTTCAAAATATCAAATCCACGGCATACATTTGAATAATCTCTGAAACATTTGTATCTGCCAGTGGTCGGCGTCAGTTGTTCAGCCGGCCGTGTGCCGTCGTCCGTCCGTCCGGACGGACGGACCGGGCCGGACCGGGCCAGGCAGCCCTGATTGGAGCAGAACGCGGCGACCGGCCGTCACCCGGCGCCGACAGCGCGCCACCGACGCCGCATTTCATTTGCCAAATCGTCATACATTAGCCGGATTAGATTTATGCATTCATATATGCCGTGTCGGTTTTATGCCGGCGGCGCGGCCGGGTCGGTGACGTGCCGACGTCTCCGAACCTAACAGCCACGTACGCCGCCGCTGCCGGCCGACGTGAAATGTGTTTGCCATTCGCGCGACATGTATGCATCACGATTATTGCCGAGAATCGGCCATTTTGAGATGCTGGGAGCAATTTTTATCGACTGTCGCCGTCGTAAAGCGCCATGCGATTGGACATCTCTTATGTGTGATGGCCGGGTCGAACGGCGCCCCGGCCGCCAAGAGTGCATACTATTTCATCCGCGAGCCACTGGGCCGGCCGCATTCGTCACCGATGCCGCCGCCGCCGCCGACCGGCCGTTATTTCTTCGTTACAGCCGGAGCTCCTGTCTCGTAGTGCACGGCTCCGCGGGTTCCTTGTGGATCAGCGGTGGTGAATGGCGGGCGGTGGGCGGCGAACGGCGAGGGACGGGGTAGCGATCGGCAGTCGCGTGAGAGACTGCACGAGAGGCCGCGCCGCGCGACAGGAGACACGGGGCAGAGAACCGCTCGACTGGAGGAAACAGAGCGAGGAGAGCACGGGTTCAGCGGTCGACGGCGGCGCACTGCGTCATGACGGACTGTTTACACACGGCCAGGTCAGACGTGGAGTGGCGCGTGGCACGTTGGAGGCGCACCGGCCGGCGACCCCGTGCGTCCCCAAGTCACCCGTCACTTGTCACCCGTCAGCCGTCACTCGCGGCCGTCTCCTGGGTCCGTCGAGTGGTGGTCGGTCAGACTGTCTCCGCGGTCCTGTGAGGCCCGGCCGGACAGTGCACCGATTTGACCGTGCTAACCCCGTCTGATGGCAGTGCGAGCAGGATTGCGGCTGGACGGCCGCTCGTGCTCCGAGACGCCGCACGAGCGCACACGCGCCGAGATTTATTCCCGCCCAGAGGAAATGAGCAGATCTGTATGGAGACGCATCGTTCCGTTCAGAGTAAGACAAAAGAGTGATGCCTCTTTTAGAGGCCATAAAGCATTTTGATCTCATCTTTTCACGACACATTTCAGCGAGTCAACTGCTGGCCGTCGGCCCGGCCGGCGGACTGACCGCGAGATACGGTCTCGGCCGGCGCGCCGTCCCGCGCGCCTTGTTGCTCCCTAGTGGTCGTTTCGCTCTGGTTTAGCCTAACCAGCCGCGGCGCTAGCCCGGCCGGGTCAGTGCGGAAACGGTTAGACCCCGATTTGACGGCGGCGACTGTGGAACAGTAGCCAACGAACCGTTTCTGTTCATGAAGGGCAAGCAACCCAGGCTGTTGGCAGCTCTTACTACCGCTCCTTCATGCGATGATCGTTTCCTATTTACAAAGTCATGAGTGCTTAAACGCGAATTGGACAGTATGATGTTGCTCGATAGCTGCCTCTTTTGCAGCATTTAATTTTACTTCTCAAACTTTTGTTTTGCTCCTTTGTGTCCGTGTGATCGCGTCGCCAAGCTCCCAAACACTTCACATATCGGCTATCACAGTTTTCTCTCCAGCTGCGTCTCCCTTCTGTGCCAACTCGTTGGCCGGCCTCTGCTCTGCACTCTGTATCGCTGGACCCCGCGGCTGTGGGCCGTCTCCCGCCGACACGCGATTCTTTATCGCGCCCGTCGCGGCCGCGAGCGCCGACCAATAACGGCTGGATTCCTGAGGTTTAGGCAGCCATTCTCGATTGACAGTCGTTTGTTTTTTATTGCTGGCCAAATTGAAGATAAAACTGAAAATACAAAAGAAGACGGCCGCCATCCCGGTGACGACTTTTGTGTCGTCGCTGCGACGCGCCGGCCGCCCAACTTTGTCGCCGACGGTGTCGTTGTCGGCGAGATGTCGTGTCGCCCGTGTATCGCCGCATGTAACGTCGTCGGCAGTCGTCACCCGGTCTCCGATTGTTGCATGCCGCCGTAAAATCGCGGCGACACTGGGCTCCGACGGCGCCACGCCAATTGAAGGCGGACCGCCTGTAAAGAACTGGCCAAATGGAAAAGTAATCGAATTCAGACCGGCGGCATCGTAAGTTATCGAGTGAAAGCAAGGAGTACAGGAGGCGACTTTTATCGCGGTGGCTTTCGGCGATAAACGGCAGGCGTCGGGCGCTGATGACGCTGCGCGCCCGCCGTTAGCCGCCCGCCGTCGGGCCATGACGCCCCGCCGTCGCCGTCGACGTTTTGTTCCGGACAAAGGAGACGGCGTCGAGCGGCACAGATGAGGCAGGAGCGGCGGGCGCGGCGGGGCGCCGGGCGGCGGCGGAGCTGCGCCAGGTTCGTCACCGGCGCGCCGGAGCTGGCCCTCACCGGTAATGGTCGATGCACGTGTCCGCCGGAGAGGCGCGCTGGAGCGCGATGGCGGCGATGGCGTGATGGTGCGCCGGGCGACGCGTCGATCGCCCGGCACGTGCCGATTGCCATCGTTCATACCTTGCATTGTGCGGCCGTCAGTCGCGCGCCGGGGCGTCGGAGGGGCGGCCGCCGCCGCGCCAGGTCTGCGGCACTGATGACGCGACCAGACCTGATGACGTCACCCCCCGTCGAGTTCCGGCGTCCAAGGTGGAGCCGCGGCCCGTCGACGGCCGAATAATGGCAGCCGGAGCGGGCCGGCGACATCCCGCGGCCACGCCGTGTGGCGTGCAGTCGCCGAGCAGCAGCGGCGCCCGCCGCGGCCCGGTAGGGGGGCCGTCGGACCCGGGGGAGCGGCGGCGCACCTAATCACACCGGCCGACGATCGCGGCTAATCAGCGCCGGCTACCCGAGACGGTACGGCCGCTCACCGCGCCCGGCGCCGGCCGGCAGACGGTTTTTGCGTGAGTTTCGTCTTCATCAATTCTGGTATGACTGATAGTGGTTCAGGCAGTTTTTCTCGCCGACTCGCTTCGTTGTTCTCTCCGTTGACAAATAGTGTCGGCGGGCTGGGTGAGAGGAGTACCGCCCACCGCCCCTTCCCCTCCCCTCCGGTGGCGTCGGCGGCGGAGTTTACCTGAGGGCGCCATTGAGCGGGGAGGGGGCAGGTGTGTTTGTCACCGTCGACCAATGGGAGCGCGCCGTTTATTTGATTACAGTGTACGGCGGTGTTTCACCTGCGGCACCGCCGAGCCGGCCAATCAGCGAGCAGTTTACACCTGAGGCGGGGCCGAGCCTGGCAGTGCGGTACGGTGGTCAGTCGGGTGGAACAGAGGCAGGTAGCACGGAGAGCAGAGGCCTCTTGCACCAAACTATCTAGCTAGGTAAAATCGAAAAACCGGTTTCAGAATAAGGTAATCTAAAGGTGGTAAATTTGTTTGCAACAGCCCAATTCATAATCCTACAGGTGCTTGGTAAATTTTACACGCAAATTGTCACATTTGAGTCTTGGATTGGGTACACGATGCAAAATAATCCAAGCATTGGTGCAAGAGGATTTTGGTGCAAGAGGCCTCTGGTCCAGTCTGAAAGCAGCGCCAGCAGAGGAGCACGATGAGCCCGGAAAATCCATTTTGTTTTACGCCGCCCTTGACGCAGATTCAGTGCTTCGATTCAGTTTGTAAAGCAGCACGATAGTCTCCTTTTTCACGTTAATAGTTTGATGTTGTTACCCGGTAGACGGTAACTATAGCGTCGTGGAAAACAAGTGCATCAAATCACCGTATTTTCTGGGCCCGGTGGCAGCTCGGTTATCGTGCCGACACCTTTGCCGCGCCCGTTCACAGCGCCGCCGCTCGGCTGCTGCGGGTCACCGATCAAATGTGTTTCCATTCCATGCAGATGAGACATTATACACACGTTGTTGGCTGGGGAACACAGCACGCGATGGCTGCGCGCCTGCTGAGCGCGTTTAGCGGGAATAACCTGGTGAGGTGGAAGATTACCCACGGCCGCGTTGATGGGATGCGGCGCCGAAGTATTTATACCTACCCTAAGGCCAATTTCCACTGATTTACGGCCATATTTTGTCCCTTATCGCTTTTGCCGGGCTCCTACTAACGGCGCGCCTAATAAAGCGAATGACGCCCGTATCGATTGGTCGGGCGGCCGGCGCCGGACCCGGCGGCCATTACTATGCACCCCTCTCTACCTGTCGTGTGCCGGCCGCCGGCTGACGGCCCCACCGGCCGCCTTCACAGTCGAGCGGGCAACGCCCCGCCGCCGCCGCCACCGCGCCCGAAATGAGCCCAAAGCAGGGCGCACGGGAGCCCCCGCTCCGCCGCCGGCGCCGCCGCTTTCTATGCAGATACGGGCGGGCACGTGTGAAACGGCCCCGGCCGCCATGTGTATCTGATTCATTTTCTTGTGAATGACTGCCGAAATCACATTGCTGTGATGAATTACATTTTTATTCATGCGGCGCACAGTGGCTGTGTGCCGATGGCGGCGGTGGCCGGTGGCTCGGTGGTTGGGGCCGGCGCCGCCGGCGGCAGCACCGCCCGGCCCCGGTGGGCCGGCGCGCCGGGCCCGGGCCGCCCCCGGGCCAGTTTCGGCGGTGCCCGGACCGCCGAATCTGCTCTCCTGGCCCGGGTGGATCAATACCAGCGGCCCCTCCCACCTTTTCTGCAGTCAACTGCGGCCCGTGTATAGCTTCTGCCGACGGCCGCCGCGCGGGCCGCCAGCGCCGCCCGCCGCCGCTCGGAACGCCACACCGCTTCCGCTGCCAAAAGGTGTATCCATATTATTAGGCGTCCCTTTTACAAGCCAAGGTATATCTGCCGATCATACGTATTGTGCACGTATAATGGCGGCCTTATATCAAAGTCTGGCCGACAAAGCGCGCCGGCGCCGGCCATTGAAAGGTGTCGGCGGTAATGGCCTGTATTGTCGATAGCCGGTAATGCATTGTCGCGCGGCGCGCCGGTCGGCAGCCGCCGGTGCACCCGGTTACTGGCAGCCTGTCGCCGCGACACAGCCGCCTAAGTGCCGCCCCCGCCCCGGCCTTGTCACCGCCGCCGCCGCGGGCGTCACCTCCGCCACGGCCGCCCCCGCCCCCGCCCCCGCCCCGCCCTGACCTCTGGGACCCTCTCCCTGAGCTACTACTGCTACTGTTCTCGTAATCTAGCCATATCATCCCACACACCAGCATAGCTGGATAAAGGCACGGATTCTTTGTTTCGGAGATACGAACTTTTCGGCCTGCTAGTTGGAGACTGGAGAGCAGTCCAATTTACGCAAATACATACATGGGCGACCAAAGGCAGCTTACGGGCAAAATTGTAATCAAGGATTCGTTGACCCTAACTAGTTACCTTCCGACGCTAAATCTGTGGATGGTGTCTGGGTACTTTGGCGTGTTCATTGAAAACCTTCCCGGAGCCGAGTGAGCTGGAAATGGTGGATTATATCGCGAGTCGCGACTGTACGAGGCGAATAGGGTGATAGCAGTGATAGCACTATGACAGAGCCTATGGGGAGGGGCGCGGAGGGAGGCGTATGCGCGTCGTGTCAACAGGCCGGTCGTTCCGCCGTCACCCTGCGTGAGTTGCGCCGAGTTGTGCCGTTCCACGAGGCTGCCTCCGCTGGCAAACAGGTCATCTCTGGGTGCTGCCGGCTGCCGGCGGCTCGGTCGTACCGATACAAAACGCGGGCCGAAATAGACTCGTCGCGGCGTTCTGTGCGCCCGCCGGCCGTCCTGTTTACACTCTAGCTAATCCCTGGTCTTGCCACTTCACTATTATGTCTGAAGTTGGGCAATATCGCCTGTGCAACGACCGGGGCCGCCAGTAAATCTCGCTTGTTTTGATTTGGCCGCGGGGAGACGCCGTTCGGCTGGGTCTCGGTTCCGGTCTCCTAACTGGTCCCTCGGCTCCGTTTATCTCGCAGTAGGTACACGTCGTCCGCAGGTCGGCCGCCGCCCCGTCCGACGGGTCGGCCCGAGCGGCCGCTGTGCTGACCGGCCACCCTGCAGGCCAAAAACCGGCGGTGGACGCTCAAATGCCGGCGCCGCGAAAGGATTCGTTCCGACTGGCGGACGTCATGACGCATTTGTCACTTCCCCTCGCGAACAGCGTGAATAAAACCGTTTGAAGGGCCGTCAAACGGGGCGCTTCTCTGTTCTCTCCGCCGGACGGGAAGTGCATCCGGCGCCGCCGCTATGGCGCGTCAGCTCGCCGAGCGGCACGGTATCTGAGCCGCGCGGCGCTCGGCCGTGTCCGGCGGCGGCCGGTGAGCGCCGCCCGCCGGTGATTCAGAGCGGCGGCGATGGCGGCCGGCCCGCGGCGCGCCGACGCCGTTTCCTGCGAGTTTCCGCCGCGTGGACGGCCCGTCGTCCGGCCCCCGCTCCACCTTTGTGCGCCACCGACCTGCGCTTGATTTATCAGTCTCGTTATTGCTCACCGTTGCATTATCTCGAGCGGCGCGCTGCGGGGGTGAAGAGGGGAGTCGCCGCTCGGTTTGCGCCGTGGCCGCAGTGCGGCGCCACCTGCACCCGAAAAAGTGTCCGGCCGGGGCGTTCATCATGGCGCCGGGCGGGTCGGAGGATCGGGCTGGTCACCGGCAGATTTATTGTGTTGTTCCTGCTTGCCTGCGGAGATTAGTGGTCGGATACGAGCGGACCAGGTCGGTCGGCGGGCCACGCGAGGCCACGGCGCCGCTGCGGTGCTGCTCGGCGCGGTTAAGCGGGTGATTTATCTGCGCCGGGGCGGCGTCGCGCTGTTTACCGTCCAACTGGGGCCCGCCAATCGCCGATATGGCCGCCGCTCAGGTAGAAAGGCCGGTCGGGCGCGGCGCTGATGCGATTAGCGTCTGCCGGCTGCAGCGGCGGGACGCTGGCGGGGGCGGCGGCGGGGGCGGGTGGTAGCCGCGGGCTCCAAGGTAAACGCCGAGGGCATTGATCGCGCCTGTCCGGCCAGGTGTGAGTGGCATGCGGGTGGCCGGTGATGAGGTGGCCAGACGGCCATCTCCTCGGAGACGCGGGTCGGGGAGGCCGGTCAGCCACCTGGCCGGCCGGTCCCGCGCCGCGGCGCCTCCCGTTATACTCTCCAACAATGGCTCTGTTTACATATCGTTGCAGACAGTGCGGGGCGATTTGAGGAAGTTTGCTGAAAGGATTGGCCATTTGATTAGGTGGAGCGCGTCTGTGCGGAATTTGTGAGCTGAAGTGAAAAGGTTGCACGTCTCAGAGGGGTGTTGCGCGGAAATAAAGCTGAAGGTAATTGCGTGCTCTTTTGCGGTAAATCAACTTGCTGGCGGTAAAGTTTGCTGGAACTTGGATTCTGCGAAGCGGAAATGCAGGTAACCCGACTCTCTGACTCCATTAAACATTATCACACCCGACATGACTTATTCGACGCTAGCTGGTGAATACTAATGCTAACGGGCCGCTTGGGAGTTGCCGAAATTAATTTATTCTTGTCTGACGTGCTTTCTTTGACGGTTCGCTCCTCCTTTTGAACCAAAGTTCTTCTAGAGCTGGGCTTGGAACGCGCTGGCTTCTCTGAAAAATGTCCCTCCCGTCCTTCCCACATGACATAACATTGCGTGGGAACGCTTTAATGTGTTCACTTTATCAGATGAATCCCGTGGGCGCTGTCGTCCTCTCGGCGATATCGTTTGTATCTGGCGACATTTTACAGGCCACCAACTTTAATTTACATCGCCACCGCTTTTACACGGGCTGTTTTGATCAATAGCTCTCTGGGGAGACACCGACGGATATTACCAAGTTGACAATTTGTCCAGTCATCATCAGCACTCATAGAGAAATCATAAATTTCGCCGATGTTTTAAGAGCCCTGTTCACATTTTCGCTGTGTTCGCGCCGGTGGTCTCCGGGGCGTTAGTTCTCGTTTGTGCCGCTGCTGCTGGCGGCGCTGGCGATCACACGGTGTGACTACGCGTCGCTGACTTTCATTAGCCGAGTGGCGGTTCGGGTCGCGCTGTCAGTGACACCACCTGGCTGATCGGCGGTGACCGCCCCGCGCCCACACGGTCCGGTCCGCTCCCGTCCGGCCGCCGACTGCCAGTGGTCCAATGACGTCACAGGTCCAATGCGTCCCAACGAGCTGTCACCTGGCCGCTGGCTTTTTGCGATTGGCTAGCTCCAATCCGGCTGCGTTCCGCGCTGTCCGCCGTTCGCCAGGCTCGCAGTGGGCGAGCCTTTCTGATAGAGCGGCGCGGCGGCGGTCGGCGAGCTATCCGCCAGATTGGACGTCGGCTCCTTTTGTTGGACCGCTCAACCTGAGACCGCTTGCCGACGAGAATAATGAGCGGCCGTTTCACTGACAAAGAACAGGATTGTTTCCAATTGGAGCTCTCAGGTGCCAACCAGAGAACGGCCGGCGAAACCAATCAAACTGGAGCGAATCTCTGTTCCGAATGCACACACGTCGCTCAGCGCCGATCTAATTTCGAAAGGGGAGATAGTACTGCGCTCCCGTAGCGTATAAATTGCATCAGACGGTAGTATCATAAGGTGTCTTTGTGTGATTGGAATTCAGGTCGGGCTACTCGTCTTTTTCATCCTCAATAACACGGAGTGCATTACAAGGTGGAATGCTACGAAAAATATTGTAGGTATTGCGAATCTCTCTCTCTCTCTTTCTCTCTCTCTCTCTCTCTCTCTCTCTCTCTCTCTCTCTCTCTCTCTCTCTCTCTCTCTCTCTCTCTCTCTCTCTATCTCTCTCTCTCTCTTTCTCCTCTCTCTCTCTCTCTATCTCTCTCTGTCTGTCTCTCTCTCTCTCTCTCTCTCTCTCTCTCTCTCTCTTCGCTCATCTCTCCCTCTCTCCGTCTTCGCCTCATCGTGAATTGCTGATCACAGCACACCGCAAGTTTCCGAGCCGGGAGAAATCATTTCGCATTCGTGCTTCCCCCGCGCCGCGATGGGCACGCGCCGACACCTCGGCCGATTGAGTGCCGACTGAAATACTGCGCACCTTTAACCAATCTGAGCGTCGGTATCGTCCCCAGGGGAGCCGAACCCCTCGCCGCCGCCGCCGCCGCCGCCGCCGCTGTCAGCCCGTATTGAGTGCCGGGACGTTGGCGACCGCCCGCTCTCCCCTGCGCCATAAGCTGCTGGCTGCGAATCAGCTAAGCGCGCTGTCTGTCGGCCAATATGCGGTATTGCCGGCCGGTGGACGCCGATGCGTCACACAGAGCGGCGCCAAAGTTTGCCGCGCGCGCGCCGGATGTGTGTGCCGTGCGTGTGTGGACGCATTACTGGATGGCCGGGAGGCGCTGGGTATAGGACCCTGATCCGGCCACTGTCGCACCAAATCGCACTGCCAACAGAGTGTGCCGCGACGCGCACACACACAGAACTCGGGCCATCCATAAGAGCGCGCGTCACCGCGGCCCCTGTTTATTTGAATAATTTCCGCACACGGCCTTCTCCTGTAATTGGCTCGGCGTTGCGAGCGGCGAGGGGCGGCAGGGAGCGGGGCCTAGTTCTCACCTCTCTAGCAGGACGAACGTGCGGCGATCGGGGGCGCCTCCTCGGACAGCGGCGAGCAGCGGTCGGACCAGAGACGCAGCTGTGATTCGACGACAGATGGCCGCTCGTCCGTCCCCCGCTGACCGCCATTCAGATTTTCAAACGGGCATTAGGAAATTAAATGCAGGGTTAGCGGTGATATTGCGAGGTGGCGGAAATGAAACCACTAGCGCACCGTGGAGAGAACGTCTTTGTTTTATTGGACATATTTTAATGCGGACGGCGGTCGCGATCGGTTCGGCGAACGGGTCCGATCGAGGCGAGATTAAAAGTCGGACCGGCGAGCCGCCGGGATGTTCCCGGTCCAGTTCTGCCCGTGTAGACATGTGCAGCGGAAATTTGAAATCGCACCAGTTGTAATACGGTGACATTCTCGCTGAAATTTCACCGAATTCATACGTCAGAATGTAAAACTTGGCGTTATGCTGGAAATTGTTATGGCAACGCGCGCCAGTTTGTCGTCGGCGCTGGTCGGTCGCCGCCGGGACCGGAGCTCTCCGAGTTGCTCTCTGTCGGGGAGGAGGGAGCTCGGAGCGCGCGGCGGAGCTCCTATCCGAGCACCTGAGCTCTTTGATGTAGCTCGGCGCGCTGCTGTCGCGGCGGTTTGACTCCTTTCAGCCGCTCATTCGACGATCACCTGAGTCGGCCCTCGACGAAAGCAGATTCGGGCGCAGAACAATGCGCCGATAAGCCACTTACCATGCCGCCGCCGGTTTTTCGCCTATTCAGCGGCGGCGACTAATGGCATTTTGAGCAGGCTGCTCGCAAATGCCGGCTGCTCAATGATTCAGTGTGTGTTTAAATACTCAGACCGACCGGCTTGGGCCTCAATAAGGGGCCAGCGATCAGCAGTATTGGCGGTGGCGTGCTCCCACTCCACTGAGGAGCTCCGCCCGGCTGGGTGACGCCACCGCGCCATCAAATACCACAGTGTGACATTTCGGCAGCAGCTGCGACTTTCATCACCGCAATCTTATTCTGATTTCGATTTGATCGTCTGCTTCGATTCCAGCTTTGTCGGCTAGCTTCCAGTTTTTACCTTTGCCACCCTACACTTCTCCTGTCCCCACCTTGCCTCGGTCCGCCCTGCCCCAGCGTTATATCTCCGGCTCGACCCGTTCCGGATCCCCGTCCTGCCCGGTCCCATTCCGAGCCCCTGTGCCCGCTCCGACCCGGCTCGGTCCCGCTCCCACCTGCAGCAATGCCGGCGGCAAATTGGACAGAACCAGAGAGGGATGGAGGTGGGGAATGCGACCGGGAGCGGCCGGCGCCGACCTGTGGCGCTCCGGTCAGGTGCCGTTCTAGGCACTAGCTGCATCGACCGCCACGGTCACAGAGTACCGGAGATCAGCGCGGACACCACGCCGTGCGGTAATAGGGCCGATATTTGACACCTTTTTCGTTCAAAAGGTGATATCAAGAATGGTGAATTTTAAACCGGGAGTTTCCTATTTGATAGCTTATACCTTATACTATGTCTAGTTTGTTTATATTGTTTAGAACATGATTGATGATGCTTTAAGATCTTCTTCTGTTTTTATTCAGGCACCTGTGTTTGTTCTTTGTGCTGGCGCCGTGGAGACATTTTCCGGATATTGACTTTAGCGCGGAGACGCGAGGAGCGCCGCTCGCCGTCCTAGCGCCTCGTTAACGGACCGCTCGCCGTGCTTCGCTATTGCTGCCGATTAGGTGGCCTGTGCGCACCGCATAATCAATGCTCCGTAGCCAGGTGGGCGGCGAAAATGGCACAAAGGTGGCGCCAGCGGACGTGGCGGACTAAAACGCTGCCCGAGACGCTGCCACCTTAGGTACTTACATATATACAGAACGAAAGTGGTGGTGTAGATTGGAGAAGGGGCTAAGTAGCGACTCGCCATGGTCCCGGTGGGCTATAGTGTCAGGTACGGCATAAAAGTGTGCTGGCTATTGATACACATCCGCACAAAAAAAAAATCTGCTCAGTTATCACTTGCCCACTCTAAAATTAAATATGACTTGTAGAAATAGTTGGGCCTACGCTATCTAAAGAAAAGAAACGTTTTATCATCAGCAGTAGGTATAATGAAACAATAGGGTGTCCTTTTAAGTCTCGTTCAGGTAGGTTTCATTAGTTTGCGCAAGGTTGGTAATATGCCAGGTCTTCTCTAATGAAACTGTCCCTGGAATTGGCCTCTTTGTCGGTTGTTTGACCTTTGCTTCTTCAGCGTGCTCTTCCACCTTTGTTTTGGAGTCGCTCGCGGAGCCGGAGGCACCCAAGTTAATTCCTGCACAGTCATGTGGCTAACGTAGTATTGTTTCCCGCTCAAGCTAATGTGACTTGTGTAATACTCCGTGACAAACGTGCGCCAAATGAAATGGCAACATAAACAGAGAAATAAAACTTCCGAGCGGAGAAACAAGTCGGCGAATAACAGACTGCGGCGGCCGGACGAAAATGCCGCCGTCGTCGCCGCCGCGGGAAGGGAGGATCGAGGACGGAGGTGGGGTGCGGACTGCGGTAATTCGGCGCCACTCGTCCCTTCGCTCCACGCCGCGGTATTGGAGGCGACTGGTGCTCGTATCGGCCGCGGCCGGCGCCGCTCGAGTGTGGCCGAGACACATGCCCGGGTGGATTTCGGAGGCGGCCGGCGGCGCGGCGCGCCACTGATCGCCTCATTTGTCGCCCGACTGCAGGCTGCAGCCGCTACCGACTCAAAGTTGGTCTGACAAAATCCAGTCGTGTCCCCGGAATGCGTCATTCATTTCCTGAATTGCCGTTGAGAAATTGCGCTGTGTCACAGCTAGGTGTCTGTTTAGCTTGTGCGCCGCGCTCCGACGCCGCCCGGCGGCCGGAGCGAAACCAGACGGCTTTCCGCGGTTAACTGATTAAAGGGCGTACCACTTGCAATAACAGGCAGACGCAGCAGTGTCGAATGTGCCAGAAAAACCATATGACAAACACAGGTCATAACTCGCGCTTTATGAAAATCTGCGGGGCCACGTGCGACAAACAGTGTGTCAGCTCGCCGACTTGGATGCGTTACACGTCTTATAAACTTTGAGATAACACCGCTCTGTTTTTCTGATGGGACACCAACTGTCCAGAGTTCATCTGGCCGCCCTGTTGTGCGGACGAAAAACGGTCAAATTTCAGAACGCACGGTCAAAAACGCCTCCTGCAAAGTAACTGCGGAACAAACACACCGGAATATAAATTGACTGTTTTCAAGAGCAAGCAGGGTATGCATTGATTCACGTCTTTCATATTCCGAATGCCATTTCTAGTTCCCATGAAGACCTCTCACGACTGATGTTCAGTTCAGTCCAACAGCCTGTAGGTACTGATCGGGGTGGGTGTGACGACTGCGGCTGAAAAAGCGGCACGCCCGGCGCGGCGGTGCTTCTGTTTGTTGTGTTAGTCGGCGCACTCAGAGAGCAGCGCTCCGTTTCTCAGTAGAAGGGTGGCAGGTGGGCCTCTGATTACACTGATTACCGGAGCTGAAGCGCCCGGTGTCCCATGTCCTGTTTTCCTCCGTGTGTCATCTCTGAAAGCGATTTTTATTTGCGTGATATTTAGCAAATATATATATTTGCTAAATATGTATTTTTTATATATATTTGCGTGTTTTATTTAGTTGTAATGTCTATTCAGATAGTCGCGTCCCGTGGTCGATTTCATGCACTGGTATTTGGTGTCATTTTTTAACGAATTGTTACTTGTCAGCTTAATTTGACTTTTTCCAATCACCACCCCTGCTTTGTTCCTCCTGCTGTTATGTAACAGTCTATTAGGTAATGCATGTTTTTCCAGACCTGTCTCAGGTTCAGTCGTGACCCTTGACCGTCCTGACCACGCTGACTCGTTATCTGTCGCCTATCGGAGTGTTTTGCTGGCTGACTGCATCAGTGATGTTTGACGGTCATTGACGGGGCGACGCGCGCGGTCAGCTGGCGCGCTGACGTCACGTGTTCCGGGCCTGTTCCCGGTGTTCACCTCTCTGCAGTCTGTACAGCCCCCCCCCCTCACCCCCACTGTTTATTTGTGCTGCGCGAGATCTCCACACCTCCGACAGGACCCGGCTGCAACATGGGACGTCCCCGCGGTTTTTGTGCGGCGCTGATGAGCATGGCGCGCCACCCCCACAAACAGCTCTTCCCCGAGTATATTTTGACTGGTGACAGATGACTTTTACACCTTTCACAGCGCTTTATCGTGCTGTGTACGCTGTCAACATCCTCTGTTCTATAAACGGTGCGCTGTTTAGGTAACTCATGTTTGTGTGTTTGTTTATTAGCTATTTTTTGCGAAATTTAAAGTGCATTTGAAACATTTGTCGATATTGATGATAAAATGTAGGCAATTATTTTACCTTGATCTAGATTGAATCATTTTATTTTTCGGTTTTGGATAACTGAACATTATTGCTCAGTAACAAAAGAAAAATGTTGCACTATTTGGTTTCAGTTGCGTGTAGTCTCCCGTGCAATACTAATGAACGAATCTCTTGTCCCATTCGAGTTTCCCTGATATCTTATCTTCTTCGATATCTACATTGTCTGCTGTTCCAGCTTCGCCTCCAAATGAACTCGCGCTAGGAAATCCAATCTTGGTCTTCTTGTTCGCGTCCGAACCATTTAACTTGTGTTGTATCGGCCACCGTGAAAATGGACAACAGTGAGGTGTACAGGATGCTCCCTGCCGCGGACAGGGATGGGAACAGGGCCTTTTTGCCCGGCCGGAGACTGTGGAACTGACAAAGCCAGATTAGCCGTTAGTTAGTCCGCCGCAGTGGCGCACGAGGGAAGGTTCTCAAACATGTCTGAACTACGGGACTCGAAAAGCCAGCCTGTCACGTCTACCGCACTGTCGGTAGGTGTTTTTACCTACCTTCGGCACTGGCCTTTCAGACCACGTATTATCTGAATTAGTTCGGGCACAATCTTAGCCTGTCTTCGTGACCGGTGACCAGTTGCTGCGTCGCGCAGTTTACGACAATCTGTCAGCTCACCTGTCACCAGTTGATGACAGTTCTGTCCGCCACTAGTCCACCCTGTCCCACCTGTTTTGGCTGACAGTGACCACCCCGCGCTCCGGCCCCTGCCGTAATTGGCGGCTCCGTGCCGCCGGCTCGGCCGTCCCAGCAGCCCGTCATGGCCCCGGGCCGTTCGTCCGTCAGCCCCGGAGAGTTATACCCCAATATATCGCCAATTGGAAACGGCCAGGGCAATTAGATGCACGCGCTCGGACTGAATTAAACGATGAGTTGTAAATGGGGTGTAATTTTTAAAAGGTGCACGTTTGCCTTTTATTACTGGCGGTGTAATTTTTCTTGGGCCCGAGACGTGCCGGCGCGGGTTATATGTAAGCGGCCGCCGCTCGCCGGGGAGCTCGGGCGCAGTGGTCCCAGGCAGAGCTGGGAGCGGGCCCGACCCGATCGGCCGCACCGGTCCACGCTCAGCGGGGCTGGGACGGAGCCCGCGTCTCCCAGTTCACCCTGAAAAGAGCGCCTGCTGATGAGTTATTCAGGAGAGGTGAGCTAGGTAACACCTTTTCCATGTCGTCGGGCGGGCCTATCTTTTACGGGGGAATTAATTGCAGGCGGAGGCAGCCACCGCATACGGGATGGCAGCATTAGAGGATTTCTACGGGGCGGCGAACGGCGGCCGGACGGGCGAGTGTTTTTTATTGGTGCCGCTGTCTGACGCATGTGACACGTCCAGTCGGCGGACGGCCGTCAGAGGACAAAGGCGACCGCCGACCACCGGCCGTCGGCAGAGAGCGGCCATCGGCCGGCGGACGCAGGGGCGGACCCGAGCGCGAGGCATATTGTTGTGGCCACCGGCCGGCTGCCGAGACATGCTGGACGGACCGGGCCGGGAAATACACCTGTTGTTCCCGCCGAGATACGGATCCATCAATCAGGCATGAAAGATCAGTGTCATTTAGTGTTCCAGCCCTCAAATGCACCCATTTCTGTTTGATTCTTCATGCCTCACTTAAGCATCTGGCGCTAGGACAGTTACTCTAGAAGTAGATACAATTGAAAGACATTTATTTTTATTTTTTCGTTTTTTTTTTTAGATCACAGGTCATGATAGAAACCTAACACACATTTTAATTATTTGCAAGTTCTATATGTTTGAAAATGACTGTGAGACGTGTGTCCTCAAGCTGTGAGGAATTCAGAATGTCTATTGATTTCCATACTGCATATAAAAACATTGCTTGTGAGAAAAGAAAATAAGGCAATAATGAAAGAAAAAGTGCAGAAAAATAATGCTGTCCAGCAATCGACATTCCTTATGTTTCGTTTCGGCCTACTACGTTTCGCTGCCACCGTTCGCTGTTACCGCAGTGCAGTGGCTCGATCCTGTTCACTGTTCAGCGGGCCGCCGGCAGGTGGTTCACCTGGCGTGGTATGCTGTGCCGCACGACTCCGCTGCTCGGCGGCACAGCCGGATCTCGCTAATCAGGCGGCGGCTGTGTCGGCCGCTTCCACGCCAGTGAATTGGGCCGGGGATTTGTCCGAACTGCCGATTCCCATGGATATGGCTGTTATCCGAAAGCCATTATGGACCGAAGGGATTAGCACCTTGGTAGTAATGGCAGCGCTTATAGCCGAGCCGCGTCCAAGCGCCCTCGCCGCTGAAAACCCATCTCCCGCCCACTGCCGGCCGAGCCGCCGCCGAGCCGCCGCAGCCTGTTTTCGCCTGCGGTCTTCGCTTTCCATCCGTCCAGGAAATTACGAAAATTCGTCCTTTCAACGGCTCCTTTTGAATTAATCAAGAGTTTGATTTCGCCGGGAATCGTGAATGGGGCCGGTGAGGTGGCTGAATTTCTGTCGTCCACCTTTTATTACCGGGACGGGAGGCCCTGGCAGAATGCCAGCGTCGCCGGTCTTCTCCAAAGGTGGTGGATGGGATGTCACCCCCACGTGGTCTCTTGTGATGATATACCTATCCCACCTTTTCTGCGAGCTTCTGTAACTCAGTGGATGCTGGCCTCCCTAGGTTCGTCCGGGGAAGCCTGTCGGACCGGGCCGGCCGCCTAGTCAATTTACTCAAGAATCCTGCGTATTTTTGTCGGTGGGGGAGAGGCAGCTGCGCAAAGGATGCCTCACTCATTTCTCTAGTCTATGATTAATTGGCTGTATCCTGGCGATAAGGCACGCTATTTGTTCGATTATCCTCCGGCATTCCAGCCCTAATGCGCGGTTCGTCCCCTGTTTGCGCGGGAAGTACTCTCACCGTTATCATTACGGCAGCGATGGCCATTTTTCATACGTGGCAAATAGCGGCCACCAGTCAGCTCCCGTCGGGCCAGCGCGGCCGGCGGCTGAGCGAAGGGGTGCATCCGGGCCCGTGGCCGACCGGGCCCACAGGGAAATGGCTGCTGGCTGGCCGGTGATGCACCACCTTGTCGCCGCTCCGCCGGCGCCTAGCGCGTATCGGAGCACGTTCATTACCCAGGGTGCCGGTTTTTAGACATGTTAATTTCCCGCGTGTCTGCACAGATGTGCTGCGCCAGCCGCCGTGTTGGCCGCGGTGGTGTGTGAGGGCCCAGCGGAGGAAAGGCGTAAAGGTCTCCAGATACTTTGCAGTTATTACATTTTCCTTGCATACTACATACCAGTAAAACGCCTTTTGGGCGACCAACGGAGCGAGCGAGAGGATGGGCCTTGCACGTGCGAATTGCGAGGGGGTACCTCCAACTAACTTGTGCACTGCACCCTACTAACCGGTCTTTAGCGATGTGCCAAATTTCAACGCAATCGGCCTAGCCGTTCTCGAGATCTGGAAGCGGCACACTGCACGTGCGCACGTGCAAGCGGGGTCCAAACTGACTTTTGCACGGCACCCTACTAACTGGTCCCCAATCGTGTACCAAATTTGAGTGCAATCGGCCCAGCCGTTCTCGAGATCTGGGAGCGCCCCTTGCACGTGCGCACGTGCTGTAGCACCCCAACCTTAACACATGCAGATGAATTATCTGATGGAGACCTAACTGTGTACCGAGTTTCAATTCAATCGGCCCAACCGTTGTGCTGTTATTGAGGTTGCAATTTTGGGGGTTCTTTAAAAATGTCCAACTTTACCACGCGCCACGTGCGGTGGTTGGCAAGAACGCATGGTGGCCATCACACCACAGAACTTTTACGTCCAAGTGACATTCAGTAAAGAAGACCGCTTGTCAATCGGATGTCCCGTTCCTAAGATATTAGCTTTTGAAGAGCGTCCCCACGGCCGGCCGGCCGCCCGGCCGGCCGGCCGCTCATACTCAGGATTTTCCCTTAACCCTCGCCCGTAAACGGCGATCTGCCACCTTCGCCCATGCAGGGGGGGGGTTGGTGCGACCCCCCCCCCCCTTGGCGTTTGAAAACGGAGCGTCGTAGAGCTTAGCGGAAAAGACCAACGGATTGCTCTCGCCGAGATCTCGCGATTGGTGGTATATTTTTTGGTCCTAGGTCAACATTTGACCTACTTTTGACCGGTCAAAGGTCAAATTTTCGGAAAAATAGACTTTTTTCAACTTTCCGCGGCGATTGCGGCAAAAACGGTGGGAGATATCGACTTGAAAACTTCACTATCGTGTTCCTTGATCAATTCTCTATCGTTTGGTATGTATTTTGTTTCCCTAGCTCTAAAAATGGCGCGTTGGGAGCGCCGGAAGTCGGCAAGGTCACAGTCGGCGGAAGAAATTCGAAAAATCAAAAATTAAATTTTTGAAATCTGATTGTATTTTTGGATTTGGGAGGTCTATTTGCTCCCTATAGAAGCTAATATTGCTGCATATTCTCATTGAGGTGACAAGAATTAGCAAAATAGTGGTTCGGGCGCTTTTCAAAAATAGTACCGGACGCTGTTCCTCTTGTGACGTCATAGCTCCGTGACCTGACCTGACCCGGTCAAGTTTCTTATACCATATGATAGCCAATACTTGCCCCAACATGCATGGGAAGTTTCATCACGATCCATCAACCGATGTCCGTACCACCGGCAGGAAACTTCGGGCGTTGGCACTCAGTTTGTGAAAATCCGGCTGGAGGCTGTTCCCTTTGTGACGTCATAACTCCGTGACCTGACATGACCCGGTCAAATTTTTTTTATCAAAAGATGCGCAAGGTTTGCCCCATAAGGTATCCAAAATTTGGCGGCGCTGCGCGCCGCCGTTTTTGCACTATTTCCGAAAAACCTCAGGGGGGGGTTGCACCAACCCCCCCCCCTACATGGGCGAGGGTTAATTCAGTATGAGACTCCGCTCGCTTCGCTCGCTCCGTAATCACCGGGTTCATCAAAGTCGAATTGAATTCGTTCCACAATTATGTCAAATATTTTCATAAGAGAAAAGTCGTGATTAAAAGCAACAGTATCATGGAACTTTGGCTTTAGCCAGATCCATGGACGCGGGATCAGGGCAGGGGTGGTCGTTTGGCAGAGTTGCAGGGACCCAGGAGGCTCGTACGTTGACCGTTGTGGTCGCCGATTTGAGAGGGTCCTGCCCGCCACCAAATTTGTCGACGCTCCAGAGTGATGGGCGTCGATAAGAGCCAAATTGCAGCGGCGCTTATCGCTAATCAAACTCTAGTTAACCGACGGACAATAACAAATGTGGCGTCGGTGGGACCTGACTTCATTGGGACTTGAGCCGAACGGCTGATAACGGCAAATTGGACGCGATCGTATCGGGCCGAGTGACACGGCCCAACTAGAGCGGCGGCGTGCAGGAGTCCACCGGGGCCCGGCCCGTGTCCCGGCTGCACCTCCCCCCCCCCCCCCGCTGTCCCGCGGGGCGGTCCCAGACAGAATCGACGCAGGTGGTCACATATGGTCTGCATATCTCTGTCCAAGCTGTGAGTAATTGGGAACTACCTCACCGGGCTGCTGAAACAACAATGACACCATCGGATCGCTATGACGGTGGGAATTAACCTGTGTCCGGGCCGATACTGCCTGCTGCTTGGACTTCTTTGTTTATTTTTGTTGCGGTGGTTGATTCATGTTATTAGCCCAGGACTCTCAGCCGAGAGGCAATTCAAGCCTTTTCAATGTTGTTCACAGAGTGCAGAAAGGTCTGAGTTGGAATCCTTCGCACAGTGAGTGCGATAGATTTGATGGTATCGCAGTTCTCTGTCTGATGCTGGCACAGTGGACGCTGGTCCGGTGGCTCGCTCCTCTGTTCACTATGTGGCGCGGTCGCGCACGCCGCCATTGTCTCTGCGCCAAATCACGCCGCGCCGCCGGCTGCTGACCTTTTGGCAAATGTTGGCCCATTACGCGAGTGTCCGGCGGCGCGAATCTCGGCCCCCGGCCGGCCGGCTTGTCACCGGCGTCACGTACTTCATAGAGAATCGGCGCCGCGATATTGGCTTTGACCTGAATGAAACACGGCCGAAATTGAACCTGCGCCCGATTTATTCAAACTGAGGACGTGCGGCTTATGTCTCGGGACTGAGAGCGCTCTGTTCTGTTCTCTCTGTATCGGGATGTGAGAGACGCTGCGGACAATTCGGCAGTGGTGCGTCCAGTGCTGCGACACTCTTGCAATGCTTGCAGTCGCTCTACCTGTTTGAAATATTTATTTTGAAAACGTTATTTCATGAAACATGGAAACATGGAGACATGGCTCAACCGATTGAACAGATTACCGATTAACGACTAGCCGATTGAGAAAGCATAACTATATCATTGTAATTGTGGTCTAAGAAATTCAAGAGCTTCGCTAACTGTTTAACTCGGCCCACTTTCTGTCCAGCCGGCGTCGTAACAGCGGAACGCCCACCGCCCCTCTGTCGCCGCCGTGCTCCTGTCCGTGCCACCTTGGCGTCGGCCGCGGCGCCGCCGCCGACCGGTGGGGAGGCCCTTCGTACCGGCTGCCCCGCCGTCCCGACCATCCGACCGAATTGCCGGTAATTGGCCGAGAATTTATTTGTCCTTGAGAGCGCGCCGTGCCGACAGGGGAGTGTGGCAATTGAATTCAAGTGAAAAATGGCTACGTGGCAGGTAGTGCAGTACGTGCTCGCTGCCGGATTAATTGGATAATGCGGCGGCTCAATGGTGCGGCCGCGTGTCGTGGCGGCGGCCCGTCTCCGACACATCTGGCCACGGCGCCGGCCAATAAAGCGGTGCGCCGTGTCAGCCGCCGACAGCCCGGCGCGCTGCTGCGGCTGTCGCGCCGCCGCCCGAGAGGGAGACGCCGCCGCCGCCGCCGCGGGCGAGGAAAAAATGGGCCCAGAAGTAGTCGTAAAACGCTGCCGGCGGGTGGCGGCTGGCCGAGCCCTCCGCGCCCCATGACGCCTACTGTCCGCCGCTGATCCGAGCACAGCCCAGTCCAAGAACGATAGGGGGCATGACGAAGCTCCTCGCTAGATGAAAAACATGCCGGAAGTCATTCTTCCCCGAGTCTAGTTAAAGTCTGATCGGTTGGACAGGCAAAGGTCGTAGTCGAATTATAGAACAATGTATTTTAATGAAAATAGCGTAGCGCCTCTCTCCTCGCACATCGGCACCTTGATAATAATTTTTGCTTTACCTCTCACCGCCCTATCGGTTGCGCTTCCAAGCTCTCTTCTTCAACTCTCTATCGACGGTTAGCGACGTTGCTGCCGTGTCACAGGGCGGTCGCGAAGGGCGGCCGGTCGCGGCGCGGGCAGCGCGCGGCGGCACGCTTTGATGGCTGCCGGTGACGTGACCTCACGTCCGGCGCCGTACGGATGGACACGCGATGAAACAGACCGCCGGTGGCAGCGCGCGCGGATGAGAGCAGTGCCGACCGCGGTCGGAACACGGCCCAACAAACCGCCCGCGCCGCCTCCGCCTCCGCTGCGCCGCAGATGGCGCAGTTACGAGGCGCCAGAGCGACGAGCACGAAGGTGCAACACAGTGGCGGATTCAGATAGGCGACATATTGGTAATGTTCGCGCTTGCTCTGCGAATGACGGACGGGCTGAGCTGTCAAGCGGGTACATGCTTATCATATGCTTATTCGGTTGAATTTGCGATATGTTGGTGTGACTAACTTTCGGCTGCAAGCCATTCTCCGGACATCAATGCTTTGGCTTCCTTCATGAAGCAGCCTGGAGAGACAAACAGTTTGTCGTGACGTTTTTGTCTCTAATATCCCTAGTTTCAGCATCCCATGGTTACTTTGAAAACGGCATCTTGTATTGTAACGTCCTGCTATCAATTCCTGTCTGTGCCCGCACGGTATCCGCATTTGTTTCCTGCAAGTCGAGTTCATCCGAACGCATTCTGTCCCTCGAAGCTGTAGGCGCTGTCACGAGGACGGTGCTTGTTGTCGTTTCACGGTAAACAGCCGGACGTGCCGTGTCGAGATAGGTCGCCGACTCACGGCCTCAAATTCGCCGACAAGACGCCCACGTCCCCCTCCCCTCTCTGCTCCCCTACATCCTCCTCTGCAGTAGTCACCGAGACGAGCTTTGTCTTATCGGAATGCATGGATGACAGCGATGTTCGCTCCTCTGACAACCCTAGGCAGGCGTGGGTCGCTCTGCTGCGGGAAAAATGGTGCGCTGATCTCATAGGAGCACGTGCTAATGCGGAGCCCCTAGCAGGACGTCTGCTGTTCGGTGGGTCGGGGCGGCACGGCTGACCTGTCTGTCATGGTTGAGGTAAACTGCGGTCGATGATATCCTAGGTTCCGGGCGATAAGGCGAGGCATGATGACTCCGTCGGTGAGTAAACGCTGCCTCAGCCATGCGTCGATGACATGTGTATAGAATGGTATTTATAGAACCGGTCTCTCGGCCAGAGGCCTTTTTGTGCTGGAAAACAGTGTGTTAGTCCGTTTTCATAAAGCGCAGTGCTTGTAGCGTGGGTTTATATTTAGCCGGGTCAATTTGTATACGTCTGTAAAATACAGGGGTTATTTATGAAACGTCTGCTAGCCAACTTCGAGCCACGTGACGAAAAGCACGCACCATTAGTGTCCCAGCATTATGAAAAGCTAAAACAGCTCACACTAATTGGTCCCGGTCCCATGTAGCCAGATCATTCACATTTGTTCATTCCATTTTATAAAACATGAATTAGGAGATCAAATAGGTATTGGGTTGGCTCGTATTCAATCTCTCGTAAATATTTTAGGTAACTTTTGTTGCCCTGTAAACGCTAACCGGTTAACCTCGCCAAGATCAAGTCGGAGTGCCGTTCCTTACTATTATCCGCTGAATTTCTAATCACTGTGCCCATCCTGTGTTTCGTAAGGAGCGCCGGTCACCGTCGCCGGTCGGTCCGTTTCCCGGAACTGCGGCGTCCGCCGGCGTCTCGTCACGTGTCGGTCGGTGCTGACTGCTGGTGTCTCGGCGTCACGTGTGGCCCCGGTGCGGGGACGGTGTTCCGGCGATACCGGCCCCTGGCCTTATCACCCCTCGCCGTGACTGGTCAGAGGGCAGCTGCGGTCCAGGGGTCGGAGGGGTAAATTTACCGGGTCCGCGCAGCTGCTCGGCGCCGCCGTGGTTCGTCCCTCTTCCTCCAGGTGTTCATCTCCCCGTCTTGCCCAACTGCGTCCCTCCCCTCCTCCCCTCCCCTCCCTGTCTGTCCCGGCGGAGATGTCGCCAGCGCCGGTGCGCCGCCGCTGACCCTCGTATCTGGAACCGACGGGCGCCCGAGACGCCACCCACCCTTCCCGGAGGTGTTTGGAGGATGTTTCTTCCCACGCTGAAAATAGCCGGCTGGCCACCTTGTGCGGTCACTCGGCTGTTGGCGCCGCCCATTCGCACGTAATCTTATCGCGCGACCGAGCCCGAAGAGGAGAGGGGTCGGCCGCTGGCCCTGCTCTCGGCTCGCTCTTATCTCAGGAGAGCTGTTGTTGGCGACCAGAGGTGAATGTCAGATTTTGTTTGCCTCAAACCTGCAAGGTTTGCCACCCTGTTATCTCAACGCCAGCCTGTTGTTTATGCGTTTCTCTTGAATCGCTCCCAGTTTGAAGGAGAGAAAATCTCTGCATTAAGATAGCATCTTTCCTTTTCGCTCGGGTGCTGCGGGGATATGCGAATTGGGTGCCCGTTTCCTGATGCTTTATTCACTCTGTTAGTTACGTTTTAAAACATTTGTTTTCTGTCTCAATAGGTTTGACTTTGTTAGTTGGTTTCCACCGGTTATCGAATCCCCGCTGTTGTTTAACTGGCGGGATAGTCGCGTATGGTGGAAATTAATGTGAG
The DNA here is from genome assembly GCF_019059575.1 of Amphibalanus amphitrite. Classification (NCBI taxonomy): domain Eukaryota; kingdom Metazoa; phylum Arthropoda; class Thecostraca; order Balanomorpha; family Balanidae; genus Amphibalanus; species Amphibalanus amphitrite. The sequence goes on along the minus strand of NW_024881528.1, from coordinate 307,689 downwards.
TGTGCAATGTGCATGCGCATTGGAGCTTTTATTATTTTTAGAGTTTTTTTTTTAATGAACTGCGTATTATTTGCAGTAAAGAGGACTTCTCATTAGTTGTGACGGAAGAAAACCTGGAATATATTTTAAACGCAGTCAATCTGATTCTTCAGTGATCATGATGAATTTTACACATAATGAACGCATTCTCGTAAGTTTTGATTTCGTCAGAGCCATCGACCTTTTCTCCCAAAACGTCACATTTGTCCCCGTGAAGTCGGCACGACTGTAACGGCAGGCCAGCACACAGCACAGCACACCCTGCATCCTCTCCCTTCTGCGTCTCCCGACTCCCGGCTCAGAAGGGAGGCAGCTAGTAGCCGGTCCTCCCTCATCTAACCGAGAAGAATAACACTCATTCGCTGACAATGTCGGGCCTCCCCCGAGCCGGCGCTGGCACCTAGGTGTTGAATTTGGCTCGATACGCCGGCTCTTGAGAGCCGCTTGCGGCCCGCTTTATTGAGAGGAGGACGCTAATAATGAAATGTCGCCGGCCGCCGGGGCTGCAGCGACCGTCCCGGGAGGCGTACGGCAGTGTCGGCGCCGCGGTCAGCGCGCCAGTAATTCGCTCCCACGGGCACGCGTCCACAGGTGGAGCGTATCATACGTGCCGACTGATTGTCACTTTACGACCGCGTCGGCTCGGCCGGCCGGCCCCGCGGGCACCAATTACCACGGCAGGCAACACGGCAGGCGACACACCGACACAGGTGGTGACACCGCTGACACCACGGCGCGCCGGGACGGGACTGGACATGGCCGAAACGGTGTCAGGGCGATATGTCGTATCTACGAGCGGCTTGGAGAGGCGACATGGCGACAAATGGCGACATGGCTCTTCATATACTACTGCAAGCAATGCTCGTGCCCATGTCCAGCGGTCATCTCCCTCTGACGTATGACGTCACTCAGTGACGCCTCGGGACCCGGTGACGCGCCGGGGGCGGGGGCGTAGCGCGCCACCTCGGTCGGTGGCGCGCCGCCGGCGTGTGTGTCGCGCCCTTTGTGTTACAAGTGGCCGATGGCTGCGCCGGCGGTCGGCGGTCCGCGCCCGCCTCCGCCGCCGCCGTGTCGTCTTGGCTTGTTGCTCGCTGGCAGAGCTCGGCGCTCCTCGGTTGGGGACAGACGGCCGCGCGCGGACCGCCGCACGGACGGGCGCAGCGCGCCACCGACAGAGGGCAGTAGTGCGTGAGAGAGAAGCGCGCGGACCGGTGCCGCGGGCGGACAGGGGAGCGCACCGGGGAGCCGCGATGTTCTACTCGGCGGCGTACGACAGCCTGCTGGCGGCCGGCAGCCGGTACAGTGCCGTGAACGGGTGTCCGCTGCCCATGGCGCCGCTGCCCTCGGCCAAACTCTGGAGTCCCTGGCTGCACGATCCACGTAAGTTGGCTGATTGACCGGCACGACTCGGTCGCACGCGGTCGCCGGAGCTTGTTTTTGGTCAGATTGGGCTGTGCGCGTTGTTTCTGTGAAGAGTGAACAAGGGCTGTGTCCATTAGTATGCAGGTGGAGGCGTTTGTCATGTCATGTCAATGTGACTTCGTGTTTTCAACATTGGATTGCTTTGGTTTATTGCTGAGGTTGTTTTGGAATTAGAATAACTTGTTGCTTTTGAGATGATGAATGCATTTGGCCCGCTGGCAATGTCACTGCTGTCCACATTGTTTATAGCAAACTGATAAATGTCACTGGGATTTGGGTTGACCCCAGTCTTACTTAAAAGCTCTGGTTCAGCCAGTCATACCATTAAATTACTTGAGGTGTTTCAATATAGCAAGAGCTCACGGATTGGCCCTCGGTTGAATAGACACTGCTTTGGTAGTTATGTGTCATTTTCTGTTTGTCGCAACCGTGTTTTTTCACGGCTAGTTATAAAACACTTCTTTTTTTAGTTATGAAGTGAACACCTCTTTCGTTTGGTTTATGATAAAGGTTAATCCAGCGCTGCTCACTTTCATATAATGCAGTAACTTAGGCAAGCAGTGCATTTGTTTAATCACATGATTCGAGGCGATATTCGTACATCCCTCAGGGCCTGCCGAAATCCCCGATTCGGTTCCTCTCGAGCCCGGCCCGGTTTCTCTTGTTCCCGGTTCCCGCGCGCGGTTCCGTCCTCTCTCGTGCTCCGTTGGGTCCTCGCCCGCGCCCGGTTCGGTCCTCTCTCGTAGCCCGGTCCATGTTGTTTACCCTAGTGGCCGATGTTTGGACGAATATCAGCGACAATCGCTCCGGCGATTGGACCACCCAGTGATTTCCATTTCCCATTATCCTTGTCTGAGCGAACCAGTCGCTTTGGTTTCGGGTTTTTATGTCGCGTTTTTTCAGCTTCCGTGGAACTAACCGCTTGACTCGGCAGCCTGTCCCCGTCGTTTGGATTCCGATCCCGTTCCGTGTGTTCCCGAGTCCGGTCTGTTGCATGAGGTTTGCTCTTTCCCCGGCCTCTGCGAATCCTCTCTCTTTTTGTTCCGGCCAGGAAGCTAAACCGCTCGTCCCGCCAGGACGATAGGCCTCGCTGTATCCCGGTAGTTCCGTAATGTCCAGAGCCGTTAGTTCCGTGGGTTCCAGGACGTCCCGCTCCTTTCCTACACTTGTTTCCTTCCTCAGCCGCCTACTCAATTTGAGATAGCTCGACACGCTATCTGCGCCTGTTGTAACGTAGAGCCATGAAGGCGTTCGGTGACTCGGCTTGTCGCGACTCGCGGGTCTGTCCCGCTGGGCCCGGGTGTGCATGGCTCGGCAGTCGGCCCACCCGGCCCGGGGCTGTCCCGTCCGGTAGCCCCGGGTCAGGCCCGGGTCTGCCCCGCTCGGGCCGGGTCATCGTGCCGATGATCGCACCGGGCTTCGATCGCCGCTGGAACAGTGGGCCGTCCCGTCTCTCTGATGGCCTCACAACTGCCCACTGCCGTGATTTAGCCGGGCGAGTCGATCGACTGCGGATGAATCGACGGCCAATTCACCGGCCGGCCTCCATAACGACCGGACAAACGGGCCTCCCAGGCTATTTGTGCTGGCGTCGGCTTTCTTACCCACGTTTGTATGCATTGGAGCTTGTTGTTTCTGCTATTAATGATCGGAATTAAGTCTTAAGATATAAAGATTATAAGTGCTTCGATGAATTTATCTGTGTGATCTACGCGTACCGCGTAGCACCGCTCGGACATTGCAGTTCGGACATTATAGACATTATTGTTCCGTAGTTTGATATTGCGTAGTGTTTCCACTTATCACCTGATTTTGACCGACGCTGCCTTCGGCGGATGCTGGTCGCTTCCTATGTCGGGTTTCCCGGCCCATGGGCCCTTCCGACCATGTCACGCCCATTGCACCGTGCGTGGAATCCCCGCCTCCCCAGCAGAGACCGCGGCAGCGCCAGCGGCTGTTTAGACTTGCGGTCGGGGTGCTCGGAACCATATAGGTATGTGGAGCTCATGACGGGTCCGGTGATGTCCGGGATGGCAGTCATAAGTGGACTACGTGTGTCTGCTTGCTGGAATTGCCTCCATCTATTTATATTGAGTCATCTGGTGCGGTATGGTGGACGGTGCGTCAGAGCGCCACGTCAGGGTCGCGGAGTCCTCGGCTGCCGTGTGCCGCCGGACACAGGCCGGACCTGCGCCCTGCGGTGCTTACATTTGTCACTCGCTGGAGCACGACACATCAGTCACCGGCGCCACCGACGCTCAGCATGTGCACGTCACATCACTCTCACATGCTTTTCATGCATGGCTCTGTGCCGAGAATCCCGACCGCCGAGAACAGGCCGCTTCACTCGCCGGTGCACATCTGTGCACCTCACCGTGCACACAGCCTCTCAGTGATCCCACGTGATGAGTTTGTTCCCACAGTGAGAATAACCGTGAGAAGACGGGCGGAGCTGCTAAGGATCGGCCCATAACAGTGGAGGGCCGGCCGGTGGGACCATCAGAGGTCCGAGCCATTATCACCGTCGCTCGTCAGGCTTACCGGTCACCTTCCGGGGGTGTCGGGTGGCCGCCCCTCGATGAGGGCAGGGCGGCTCACGGTCATTAGGCCCCCGGTGCCGTCCGCCGGGGACCGGGGCGGAGCCGGGGGTCGGCCGGCGCTCACCGGTCGGGGAGGACGGTCGCGGAGGCGCCAGATGTGGCCACCTGTCCGAGAACCAGCCGCCGGGAGACAGCCAGAGAGGGAGACTCAGTCCCCGGAACGTTTGTCTCTCAGCCTGACCGGATGTGCCGGCACGGCCAGCGCTTATCGGCGCGGCACATTTCAGCGTGACACTAAATTCGCCTTTGGTAGATTTCACCCGGCCGTCAGCTCCGGACCGTCGAAATTATGGCCCTGCTTGAGATGGCTGACTGATATACAGTACATGAAACAAGCTGAACGGCGATCCGCCGCCGCACCGCCATCAAATCCTCCCCTGAGCGGTGCGCGCCCGGTGGGCCGCGCCGTCACGCAGAGTCACGCGGCAGTTCCGTCGGCCCCGATGGCGCCCCGTCGGCGTCGATGGTGGGCCGCGATGATGGGCGCTCACGGGCGCCGCGGCGCGGCCGGTGGGCGGCGCGGCGGCGGCGGCCCTTTATGGCCCTGTTGTCTCGGCCGTAACCGTCCCTGCCGCGCCGTTATTGACTCGCGTGCCGTTAGACGGCGCCCGACGAGCCGCAAGTTGGCCGGGCCGCGCCGGGTCGGCGCTGGGCCGCCTCACCGCCGCCGGTCCGCCGCCCGCTCATCCCGCCCCTGCCGGCTTTGTAGCCCATAAAGTACTCATTTTGATTTATACACCTTATCTGGCCGGGGCGACAATTCAGAGCTGGGCGGCAGTCGGCTCGGCGGCGGCGCCGGCTCGTGATTCGCTTCACGTGGTCAGTTCATTGGCGGCCGGCCGCCGGCCGCGGACTCATATCCCAGCCTCGTCGTCCGGGCGACGACCGTGCAATTTGCAGCTCAGATGACCGCTGATATCGTCGCCAATGCAAGCATTTGATTATGACATATCGCGTTAATAATATAAGACCGATCCACCGGATCGGCGGCCGGGATGGAGCCGGCATTAGGCGGGCCAGTTTTCGCTCGCGGCGCCGACTTGGTTCGATTGGGTGTAATCCAGTCGCCGGAGCGGTGTCGCGGTCAGCCGCGGCGGCGACTCTGTCAGCCAGAGCGATGACCGCTCGTCGAGCGGTCATCGGCTGCGCCACAAATCTGCATTGGGATGACCTTTGGCGGCGATCGGCGGCGTCTCTATCGGAGTGCCGCCGGGCTGCGGGGGGCGCTGTGAGGGGGAGCACCGGTCCGCCGGCCGGTCGGGCCGCACCGGGAGACGGACGGCGCTCCGTCAGATGCTGTCCATCACTGGCTCGGGGCAGACGGCACTGTCCAGTGGCCGTCCGCCGCCCGTCTGAGTGGCCAGACGTGTCTTATTTAGCTTAGAATGCCGAGGAACATTTGTTTGCTGATTGAACGTTGAATGTGGTTTGTAGCAGCATTTGACGTGAGATCAAGGAAATTATATAAAGTTTCATTTGGATTGGTCAGAGGCTTAGTTTTGGGGACGGCGATGAGGGTTGTTTTGTCATGTCCGTGAAAACAACGATTTCAAAACTGTTTCCCCACTGCTGTGTTTTGGGACTTTGGAGGGCGCAATCTTAGCCTATCTCGAGTGCGGACTTAATGTGGAAATAGCGCCATACCTTTGTTGGCTATCTTGGTAATCTTTTCGTCTATTATTTTGCTTGCCGCCATGCAATGCTACTTTGGTGCATTGTTTTTGTCGTAATTTGACCTTCGTTGTGCGGCTCATTGTCTCGCTGTCCGCGGACTTGTTCAATCAGTCACCTGACCCGCCACATCACCTATCTGGCTGCATCATCTCCATCATCCAGCGGTTGGAAGCCAGTTCTCAGTTGTGATCTTCAGTCCTATCTGTGACCCAAAGCCAGCCATCTCTATGAACTGACAACTCGCCTCCATGACGTGACCATAGTTCCCAGTGATCCGTTCTCCGTGCCCTCTGGCATGGCCTCAGCTCTTCCCCATGTGATCTCGATACCCCATCGTGAGTTGACCTCGGTTCCCCGCCGTGACCTGACCTCGTGTCTCGTCTGGTTTCAGTATGGGCGCTGAAGCAGGGCCTGGCGAGCCAGCAGGCGGGTCTGGCTGGTGCGCCCCAGCTGACCTCTCCGCTCGGCCACATGTGCCAGACCTGCGGCATGACGTTCCCCTCCAAGGAGAAGCTCGAGGTGCACGAGGTGGGCCACGGCCCGCCCACGCAGGTGGTAAGTTCCGCTCCTCGCCACCTCACCGTGCATGAGTGTGATGTTTGCATGAAAATTGTTAATGTTTTAGGGATGTGACTGTCCAGTCCTTAATTGAATCGGAAATTGATATGGACAAATTGGTAGCCGAGACGTGACATCTTTGTGTAGGCCCTGATTTTCGGCTGGGAACGTAAAAAACAACAACAGGGTGTTATCAAGATACAAAAAGGCAAAAAAGCGCTGGCAAGGCCTTTCGTCCTGATTCCTTCTCAGAAAGACTTCATCTGGCTTCGTCCTGGCACACAATGACCAACTTGACATCAGACGCTGAACCTCATTGTCCCCTTGGCTCTGCTAGCTAAGGAGGTAAATCAATGGGCCGCACTCATCATTGCCGGTCCGATGTTGGGTGCGAGTCGCCGCGCTGTGCCGGTGACCCTGCGCGCTGCACCGGACACCGGCGGCCGCTGCGCCGTCCCTCGCGCTGTGCGTGTCAGAGTGTGTGCGCCCGTCTCCTGTGTCCGCCGCTGCGACCTGAGACCGACACCGGGGCTCTGACGGCCCACCTGAGCCGGCACCCGGCGGCGCCGACCCCCGGCGACCCGTGCGGCATGTGGGCTCACCTTCCGCCGGATATGGTGGCCACCGGCTGCCTCAGACGAGCCGCCGCGCCGTGCGCAGTAGTGCCGGGGTCAGATCAGACCGCACAGAGCGACGGAGACCCTCAGCCTTTGGACTTGTTTCTGCTGTCGGTTATCAGGTGTTTGGTGTCAGTACAAAATGGCGATGCATGTCCCTGTGGCCGGATGCCAACAGATGAGATGTTTGGGCAATTGAGCTGTAGGCAAAGAGGTTAATTACATTCTCATCTTTCACTCGGCTCGGAGCTGATACGATGTTCCATGGCCTCTGACGGAATCATGAAGAGTGTCCGTTTCGCTGCGGTCCATCTAAGGTACTGGGCTATCGCAATTCACCTAATGGCTTTCGCTAGATATGGTCCGAGTTATGTTAGTCACAATTTTAACGGTGTCATTTCGCTTAATGAGAAAGCTGATAGCACTTCCGTTGGAAGGATTCTTTGTTTGAAGGCCGCCCGTAGTGGCTGAGATCTGGTCCTGCGGCCATGGGTTCAAATAATTAGCAGCTTGAAATCATTGCAGCCGCTTCTTCTGATGAAATACATCGATATTTTCCTTGCTGAGCGCCACATTCCTGGACGATTAAAGCATAGTGTGTAAGATGGGAATTACATCGTCCAACGCTTTCATAAAAGGGGATACGAATGTCTACTGCCTATCGCCTGTCCCGTTCTTTTTAGAACGTCTCTTACGTCTTCCATCGATGGTATATGTTGCTCGAAGGCACGTAAACCTCCTTGGGTACGTCTTGGGATAGGTAATATCGCCGCCACAAGGCAGCCACTTTACGAGGCATTTGGACAAAAGGATGGCAATTTGGTAGGTACTTACTTGCCAGTTAGATAAAACAGCAATAATGCAACTTCTGGCAGTGGTGCTGATCTATCTTGAAAGCTTATCAAATTTATTACAAACATCCTAACCCATACAAAAGCTTGAAGCTTCTGGGTCAGAATTAAGACACTTCAGAAGGATTTACAAAGCACAAAGTCTAGTAAGATGGATTGCCCCGACTGGAGTCTGGTTCCGCTGCAATACTCGCTGTTTAAGTCAAGAATAACTGAATTTATGATCGAATTATTTTCTCTGAACAACCTAGGGAATATATTCCGTGTTGATATCTTTATTTGCAGTTGTACGTCGTACAAATTGCCAAACGATTTATACGGCTGGTTCAATTTATCCATGGAGTTTCTGAGTTTTACGCAACACTACACCAGTTGCGCTAATGCTTGTTCTTGTCAGCGTAAGGAAATGGATGTCGGTAGCTTTGCTCTGTTAGAGCTAACAGAGCAAAGCTGAGTCATATTTATTTTGTATGTAGCATGTTAACAATGAACACAATGTGGCTTTAAGATTCACTCTTGAGCGACTCATAGCAGCTTGTGTGCATATTGCAAACCGTTGCACTTCATCGGAAGTGGCGGAGAAATAGGTTTTAGGCTTGCGAGACCTTTGGCGTGACCGCCGACCGCGCTATTAGTTGTATGACTGCGGCGACTCGAGTCTGACCCCTGGGTGACCCTCTTGGCCCACGTCCGGTGGATTTTCGAGTCGGCTCGAGTTGGCGTCAGCTCAGTACCGTCAGGAGAGCCGGACGTTTTTCGACGACACCTCGTCCGTTTAGGGACGAGGTGGCGCTGTTTTTACCAGCCACAGACGAGCGCCGCAGGGCCAGAAAATCGTTTTTGTCTCCTAGAAAAAGTGCTCGGAGCTCTGTGGCCAGGTGAGCCGGGGCGAGGGCGGCAGCTCATCCATCATCCCCGGGGCGCGATCTGCCCTCGGGCGACAAAAAACGGCACCTCCGGCCGGCCGCCGCTGGGCCTGAGACAACTGGCAAGCGGCTCGACCTGAAAAAACGAGAGTATTTGCAGGTAAAAACAAGTGGCCAATTTTCATTCTATTTCTCAGCTGGCACGTCAGAACACCTTTGTCCGCAGGGTCATTGTCAGTTTGTTTTGGCGCTTGCCAAAATCGGATACTTTTGGTGCCGGTCTGGAGACGAATGGAGCTGTTTTACACAACACACGCGTCCAGGTCGCAAACAAAGAGCTCCTTCTTTACCGCATTGTCTAACTACCTGTGTCATTCACTCAGCCACGGATGGCATATTCCTGCGAAAGCATCGCCTTCTGACACATTTCGTTCGAGCCCCACTACCCCAGATTCACTGCAAGACTACAAATGATGCCATCGTGTTTCTTTATGTCGCGCGCACTCGGCATTCCCCATTTCTGGTTGTGTAGTGTGTGAGAAAAAGCTTGACTCACTCATCTGACGGAGATCATAGCTTGCAGTGTGCAAATCATAGCTTGCAGGGTGCAGACGGGCTGCAGTTCGTGTTCCACAACTTTCTCCGCGGGCCGCCGTGTTTTACTTACCTTGTGTCGCCAAGGTGTGCTCCCGCAGAGGTCTTGCACCGGCGTGTCTATTTATCCAGCCGGCTAGCCGACACTGAAAGATGAAACCCAACCTCAATGAGAAACCGCGCTGTCCAAATAAACCGTGCACTCGCCGGCGGCGGCCTGTGTGACTAATTACCTCTGAAGACTGCGGCGACGCAACGCGGCGCGACGCGGAGTCGGGAGACGTGGGAACTCGCCGGCGGGGCGCCTGTCTTTTGGCGATACCGCGACGGAGCAGGCGGCGGTGGCGACGGCGCCTTTGGAGGCACGGGGACGACATCCGCAGTTTTGCAGAGTCGGCAGATTCCGTCCGCTCGCCGGCCGTACTTTGCATGCCTGCTCAGCGCGCCACCCTGCCCAGCGAGCCTTTGTGGCTAGTTCCTTCTCCGCGACGTGGTGCCTCGCTGTCACACAAACAGAGTCAATGCCGCGCCCTCCGTCTCGGGGACGATGCTGATCTGGGAACACGGATCGGACATCAGTCCGATCCCGCAGGAGGGCACATTGGATCAAAGTTCCGCTCCCCACGACAAACCGCGTACCTGTTGACTGATGCGATTAGTGCTTATTAATAGTAAAACGACAGTTCCAGAAACCTTGCTGTTTAATTTAGTTTTGACGCGGTGAACGTATAATGTATGGTAGTTTCGGGTTGAAGATACCGTCTATCAGTTATTTCGAAGCATGTCTTCTCACCAGTCTTGTCTTCAACTTAATTTGCAGCAGTTGTGAAATACTTGCATGCAAAATATGTACGTACAGCCCTGAAAGGCATTAGTCATCTACTGATGACTAAATTTGGATCTCCGTAACCGTTTGCCCCGTCACTATCACGCGTTCGGCTCGCAAATACCGGGCGAGCAGTGCGGTACAGCCTAACTACAGGCGCTCGACGCTGGTGCCACCTAGGGAGAGCGATTGTAATTAAATATTATGCTGTCTTTTGCCCTGTTGTTTCGCGAAAGGTGCTGATATGTAATGATATATCGAAATAGACACGCTGCCAAGTTGGTCATATTACTTGACTCGGGCGCTATAGCCGCTGACACGGAATCCGACTTCCCAACTACACTCTTGCGGAACTGTCTAGAAAATGGCATCATTTGCCAGCTTTTACGGGGATGAGACGCAGTCGGATCCAAACATTGCATGTTAGACGGGCTCCGTCTCAGTGTCCGTTTTAAAGTGAAGGCGGCATTGTTTCGTCTGTCTAAAGTAGCTGTCATGCCCATGTCAGATCTCGTGTGCCTGTTGTAGCTCGGTGGATTTATGGTAATACGAAATCCGCGGGGCTTTGTATAACCCGATGAACCGTACAAATCTAGCTGCATTTTTCTTTCAGTGAATGGAATTAAACAATAACTGCTGTAGTAAAACAATTATTACCACTGTATAGAGAATACATATGTATAGCGACGTTTTGCCGCAGAGTTTACATGTGCTTACAGCGGTCGGTCATACCTATTTGAGACTTAAATTTATTAGTTTGGGGAAACATAGCCAAACGACGTGACACCCCATTTTATCACAGTGGGTTGTCATCGTGTCGGGGATATTGACATCTGTCTTGTAAGAAGCTGACAAATGGCCTTAACTTAGATTTTCCTTGTCAACATGAATGCCAAAGTGTGAAAATTATTGCCCAGCATGTGAAACTAAAAAGTGTGAGGAACAACATTTTATTATTCAACTTTGCATCGAAATTATATTACACTGATATATGACGGACACAATTTTACAATGCGTCGTAAATTGCAATTGTGACGTTAATTGAAGCTTGTAGGTTATCTTAGCAAATTAAAGATTTTTAAAATAAATGTAAAAAAATCGAGCTTTAAATCACCGCAATGCTAAAGTATCTATCATGATATATAGACTGTGGAGTGTTTAAAGATTATCTTAAAAATAGCTCGCTGTCTGATGATTTTGCGTTTTGATAGCCGGCTCTGTACGGCCTGGTTCGGTGTCCACTCAGTGCGATGTGTAATGTGTCCCGGGTGTACCGAACCAGTTTCTTTTCCGGGATATATGTCCGATTGACGAGACCGTTTGTTTTCGGTGTCGAGCCGCTCGTGTCGTCCCGGCCAGCTCTGTCAGTCAGTGTTATTACGCGCTGGCCAGAGCTGACAACCGTCCGAGTCTGTATCAGAGCACTGGGGACGCCAGTCGGACGACGCTCTGACCTCTCTGCTCAGCGCTCACCACTCTGTACCCTCGGCGCCGCCACACCGCGACTCATCTCATCATACTCTGCGCCTTTATCTATTTATACCTTTCGAAATTATGTTAATCGCTATTCGCCGTACTACACGTTCCTGCCCTTCGTCGGAATCTTGCGACTCGCTGCTTTGAATTGTTGTTGAACTTATTTCGTCCTCTCAGTTCGCTATCTTCTCTATCTGCCGTTCTCTTTTACCAAATTCGTCTTTTTTTCTGACGGCTGGTGTTTCTCTTGTTCCAGTCGTGTCACGTGTGCAACAAGACGTTTGCGCACATTTACGGACTGCAGCGTCACATGATCAGCCACGAGGAATCGGCCAACGTGCGCAAGTTCAAATGCGACATCTGCAGCAAGGCTTTCAAGTTCAAACATCACCTGAAGGTAAGAGAGATCGACGGAGAAGGTGTGTTACATGCATACCAGGCGCCGCGAGGGAACGGGCGATTCGCTCGGTAGATCGTTGTCTGCAGTAGCGAGTCGTTGAGAGGACTGGCTGCGCAGGAGAATTCCATCAGACATTTGGGGACAATCTGGAGAGTAATTTACGACTGGCTAATTCCCAGATTGATGTTCCGCTGCAGCGTTTATGCTTCAGTTTCATCATCAATTAACCGGACTGGACTGGATTATGCCGGTAAACAGGCGATGACGCTATTCGCGGAAACGATGAGGGTCCACCTTCTGATTACGTGGGGCGCTGGACATAACTGTTTAGACTGAGATAGTTCGATTATTTGAATAGCGAGTTAGATTTTCAGATTTAAGGGTATTCGTAAGTTCGATTACCGGATGAAATAGCTTTCGCCGCAAAATCAACCGTACTTGACATAGAAGCTCTGCCTTAGCTCGGCTGACTTTATATGTCCCGGCACTATGACTCGATGTCACGGTCTGTATGCAGTGCCCTGATCCGGCGACGGTATCCGTATATAATGCCCTGAACGACTGTATCGTGATCCTTCCAGGAGCACACACGGATACATAGCGGAGAGAAGCCATACGTCTGCAACGACTGCGGTAACCGGTTCTCCCACTCGGGCTCCTACTCGTCCCACCGCTCGTCCAAGAAGTGTCGCGGCCGCTCTCTGCAGCAGAGCCAGACCAGCAAGGGCTCGCCGGCGCCGCTGCGCTTCGAGAGCCTGCCGTTCTCGCTGTACGGCGGCGGACAGGCGAGCGCAGTGACCGTCTCGGCCACCGGCCTGCCGCCCCCGCCCCCGCCCCCGCCCGAGCAGACAGCCGCGGCGGCGGCGGCGGCACAGCGGCTCAGCGACGAGGAGATGCAGCGCAGCGTGCAGAAAATGGTCGACTCGGTGAAGAGCCGGATGGCCGGCGAGGTGTTCCGCGAGAGGGTGGAACAGAGCTCGAGCCGGCCCGGCTCGGCGGCGCCCGCCTCCCCCCGGCAGCAGGACGAGTCTGACCAGCCGCCGCAGCACCAGCCGCAGGAGGAGAGACACCAGCCCGCCGAGACGGCCACCCACGCGCCGGCGACGCAGACCTCAGCCTCGGAGACGTCGCTGTCGGTCACCGAGACACCGGCGAAGGCGGCCGAGATGAGGACGTCGGCGGCGGCGTCACCGGCGCCGGCGGTCACCCCGAAACTCGAGGTCGGCGTGAAGGCGGATGAGGGCGCGGAGGCGGACGCCTTGCCGGAGAGCCGCGCTGACGACTGGCTGCAGTGCCGCTCGTGCTCGCGCAGTTTCGCCGAGCGGCGCGAGCTGGCGCAGCACGAGCAGCTGTGTCGCGCCGACGTACCCGAGGGTGAGCGGCTCAGCGAGGGGCTGGCGGCGCGCCTCAGCGAGCTGATGGCCAAACAGAAGGCGCCCGTCACCGCCGAGGAGCAGCCAGCCAGCGACAACGACAACGAGTCGTCGCAGCACAGCGACGACGCTCAGAAACAGCGAGTTCGCTACAAGTTCTCAGACGAGCAGCTGCTGGTGCTGCGTACGAGCTACATCATCAACTCCAAGCCGCGCCGTGAGGACGTCAACCGGATCTCGGAGCGTCTGTCCATCTCGCCGGAGGTGGTGCGCGTCTGGTTCCAGAACACCCGCGCCCGGGACAAGCGCGAGGGCAAGCCGTTCGCGCTGCCGTGCTTTCCGCCGGGCCTGGTGCGGCCGGCCGCCGCCGTGGAGCGGCCACCGCTGCCCGTCTACTCGGCCGTGCCCATGTTCTACTCGGCGCTGCCGCAGCTGCTGGCGCCGCCCACCCCTCCCGAGGACTGCGAGCAGCCGCTGGACCTGTCCACCAAACGCAGCACGGCCGGCAGCGCCTCGCCGCCGCCGGCCAGCGAACCCTCGTCGCGAGCCTCAACGCCGGCGACGGTGGCGGTCCCTGGCGAGCGGCCGTCGTACCGACAGTCCCCGGCTGTCCCCAGCCTGCCGCTGAGGGACGGCTCGTGCTCGCCGCACTCGCCCGCGGCACACTCCCTGACGGCCGACGGCACACCGCCGCCACCGCCAGTGACGTCAGAAGGCGGACCGATGACGTCAGCGGTGCAGCAGCTGCTGCGGGCCGCCGAACGCGAGATGCTGGCCGAGAACAGAAAACGCCAGGTAAGTGTCTAATTCCGAGCAATATCACCCTTTTTTATCCATCTTCACCATAAACGTTAACTTTTCCATTAGTTTTGACTTTTCAGGCTTGGGCTACAACGGCCAAGTCGACGTAAATGAGAGGTACGAGCGTCTGTTCCCATTAGATCGCTTTACATCGGATTGTTGACTTAAATCTTGTCCTCGTCACTGACTCAGTTGTGTCTGCGCCCGGCAGCAGCAGTCGGAGCTAAGCGGCTCCGGGGACGACTCGTCCAGCGAGACGGGCAAGAAGCGCCGCCTGGCCCGGCCCGGCGAGGACCTCTACCAGTGCGACCAGTGCGACAAGGCCTTCAACAAGCAGAGCTCGCTGGCCAGGCACAAATACGAACATTCCGGTGAGTTAGAGTGCGCTGGGACATTCGAGGCATCTCGTTCAGATTAAAAGGATAGTTTAACGCTGGACAAGCCTTCGGATTAAGGCCTGGCTACACTATGCGTTTTCTGCGTGCGTTTTTGCAGGTTTGCGTGTTTTGCGTAATATCGTTCTAGGAAAAAAGTTATAAACAATATAATTTTTACTTTGGTTATATACAAAAGCTAATATAACTCTTATGTAACTAAAATTTAAGGTGAAAAACATCACAAAAACGTAGGTAATATCGTTCTTTTTTCTAGAAAGATATCACGCAAAACACGCAAACACGCAAAAAACGCACGAAAAAAACGCATAGTGTAGCCAGGCCTTAAAGGCCTGGCTAATGGATGGTTAAGGTTGATGATATGTCACTATGGTTAAGGGTGCGTTTCACGCGACCTTTACACCACCTGGCGAGGATCTTGCCGACATAGAGATACGTTTCTAGACCAGTAGATGGCCCTAGCGCTGAACGCCGGTTTGTTGTTATAGGACAAGTATCACATTTCCCCTGTCCATCCATCTGTTAGCGCAGAGGGGTTGGACTGCCGGGCCGCTCCTCCCCATCCGCGCCCCGCGAGTTCGGGAGGATTGGCACGGGTCCGCCGCGCCGGTCAGGCCGGGCGGAAAGGACCAGATGTCATGTTTTCAGTCGAACCACATTGGGCCGAACCCGCGCCGACACACACGGATAGGGAAAGACCGGAAAAATGTAAAGGCTAACAGAATGAGGTACAGGAAAGCAGCTTCAGTCGCATTCTTAATGTTAGCTTCATTAATCCTCGCTTGGGGAAGTGGGACGTTTTTTGGTCAAACTTGCAATTTTTGCCCGTAAAAGCGCCGCGAAACTTGGCATAGCTTATCATAAATCAATTTCTAATCGCGTGTGAAATTGTGGAACCCCGGTCTCAGAAGTTTAGGTCACCCAGTTCAGGTATATCCTAGATGCTCGAAACTCGGGTTATTGCATGAGCTATCAGCATGAGCTACACTGTATAGTGTCGGACTATCGCATCAGAAGGCACAGAAGAATATGCTTTATAAACATTTTTTTTTTGCAATTTTGTCACCGCTTCAGAGCTACAGTAGATGCCCGAGTCCTTTGAAAGTTGCAGTGCACGATGTAATAAGGCCATTGGCAGCTACAACTTGTATGTCTCGGAATCTTATAAGTTCATCCGGACTTAAATCCCCCAAGAAATCGTTCGGGTCGGAGTTTTCGAATTGTATCACAAAACTTCGTCAGCGTGTCGTAATCGGGTTCGGGGGTATCGGTCGCAAAATTGAGGACGTTTTACGACCGATTGGATTCCCCGAAATGAGGTACATCGAAATAGGTAGGTACCCTTTTTATGCAAAAGTATCAACTTCGAAATTTGACCTTTTACCAGACCTTGACCTAACCTCCACCAGAAAGTAACCTAAACCGTCCCTCATGGCCGTCTAACCAAAACCATTGAGTTGGAAATGAAAAATTGGCCACAAAACATGCATCACACGGCCCTAGTAAAGTTGGGGTCATGTGTTGACCCTTGGTGACCTGACCTCTAGGTTACCTGACCTGGTATCAGTGACGTCTTTTAGCAACATCTGTACTAGGCAACCAACGCTTTATCGATGATTTTCGATAAAATGCCCTTTAATCAATGTTATAACGCATTGTCTAGAAGGCCCGTGAACGGTGAAAATTTTTAACTTTGACCTGACCTGTGACGTCATCAGTGACCCTGAGGTCAAAGAAATTAATTTTCTCAAGGCAACAGGGCTATCGAACGCCGTTTGAGTTTAGCGAATCCGTCCAATAGTTTCGGAGATACGGAGGGGGGGGGGGGCAAAAAATAGCCCCACCAGTGTGCGTCTTAAGGTTATGTGATCCGAGGTCAATCTTTGACCTTGACCTTTCGAAGTCAACACATATATGCTACGAGGCGAAATTACGAGAGGACTACGCTGCTGCTAATAGCAATTATGCAGTTTTTGCCTAGCTTTATTGCTTCAAAAGTGATACGTGAAAAACTATCTCTAGAGACGCTATTCTGACTGAAATTCAATCAATTATACACCATTTTATTGCTAATTCGTTGAAAAACACGGTCATGAAGGTTTCATGTCGCTATCTTTCATAGATTCGCCAATATTGGCTAAAAAAAGGATAATTGCAGCTTTCCCCGATTTTTTTTTTTTTATAAATTTAGTCCGAACCTTTTGATGGGAAGGATTCACAAGGACAGAGCCACCGCTAAGCGAAGCTTGTTGCGGTGACCCTGCCCTCTACCCTCCGATCGCGCAATTCCAGTTCTATGGCAGAATTTAGAGTCCAAAGTTTAACGTGCGCACATAGCCGCGCACGGCCGGTCCCCTCACTGACTTCACCTGGCTACGGCCTGCCACCAACCGCAGCCATACCTGTCAGGAGGCCCATAAATGTCAAGCGCCCGTCGCGCTTCGAACCCGGACTGTTGTAACCGGGAACGCGTGCTCTCACCACGCGGAGTCCAACGCTCTACCAACTGAGCTACGGGACCGGCTTTGACCGTCCCGTAGCTCAGTTGGCAAATTTGACCTTTGACCTGCCATAACTGGGTCAAATATTGAATTAGGGTAGAAAATATACCACCAATCGCTAGTAGGTAGGGTAAGGTGCCTAATTAGCGACCCCCTTAATTTGAACCGTCATTGCTCACGCTCTGTGGGTGCCACTGTATTACTGGCTTGATTTTCGGAGAGGTCGTTCATTTTTCTATTAAAATATATTCATTTTCTGTCCCAATATTCACTAACTTATTTGTAGTGAGCATTTTGGCAAACCATTGCAAAAAACGCTAATAGGGAACTCTTCCCGATTAGCGACCGGGGAGGGTCGCTAATAAGTCTATGGGTTTCCCCATATTAAAAATGGCAAAAAATGCGACGCCTGAAAAGATGAAATATGATCTCAAAAAGGTAACCTATACGCAAAGCACTCAATCACTCGAATAGGAACGTTCATCCAACACATTTACGTAAGTAAAAACTGATCACGTGATGCACCGAAGGCGAAAAGAAGGCAGAAACCCAAATTTTGCGGGCTATCTCGTATGATATTCGAGGTCCGCGCTGAATTCGGCACCCCTGCAGTCGGTGACGACATTTGGCATCCCCTGCCACACATTGCAAGCTTCAGCAACACCTCATTTTTATTTATCTCTTTTCCCCTTTCTTTCCCTTCTTGAGCTATTTGCGACCATGTCAGGCGCAAATAGGAAATATGAGTTGCGACACATTTTTAACCGCCATGCTGTGCACAGTTAAGCCATTCACTATGGGAAAACGGTAATCAATTGAAAAAGGAATGTCGATTCAGAATAAAAAAGGTGCATCATCCTAATGTGCATCGCTTTTCATCAGAGAAGGCCGAAACACACACGCTTTGGATAAGAAACTCGTCATTTTTATTTAAACTCACCTGAAACGTCCCACCAGAAACATCGACAACCGTAAAATAATTTAATTTGATAACCAAAGTATGGCTGACCTTTTGACGATGTTTTTACCCCGTTTTCTCCCGCCAGTTTTTCTGTAGGGAGGTAGGTCGCAAATCGGAAAGGGTCGCTAATTAGGCACCTTACCCTACTCGTTGAGAGCACGTATTTAGGCATGTATGGCCTAAACTTTGGAATTCATTTTAAAAGGGGATAAAAACGCAAGCAACGCAAGCAACGCAAACGCATCCCCTTTTAAAATGAATTCCAAAGTTTATGCCATACATGCACTATTATAAGTCACATCTGGCACTATTATACGTCACATCTGTCATTTGATAATCCTCAATCATCGTTGAGAGCAATCGACTGCATCGACTCTTTGTTGCGAAGCGAGCTACGACGCTTAGTTTCGAAACGCCGGGGGAGGGGTATGAAAAATACACTGCCAGGGCGAGGGTTTTGAGTCAGTCGAACTGATATTTGGTCTCACGTCACTCAGGGTCTATGTCTCCATGGAATTTGTAGGCATTGCTGGTTATTTTCATTATTTTATTTATGTTCAGTACGGACTGCCCAGGTCCGGTCAAATACGGGCTACGGACTGCCCAGGTCAGGTCAAATACCTATTGTAAAAATATACCTGTTCGCTGTTCGTAATACCACTCACACAAACTTGTGACATCTTTCAAAGTTGTTAGATTTTCACAAGCTCTTCCCGGCGTACTCCCGATCAAGAGTGAGAGGCGCGCGATAGGAGACGCCTGGCTGGGCGCCGCTCATGGATAGATCGTGGGATGAGTCTCCGACCCGTCTGGTCACGGCGAAACTTAGCAGGGAGGGTTCAGAGCACCTCGACGGCGGCCGAACGCCAGCGGAGCGCCGTAACTAATGGGTGTGACACTGTGTCAACAAACGCCGCTGAGTGACGGGCCGAGGGGACCGTCGAAACGCGCGGGCCATACAGCCAGAGACATCTCTCGGCGATTTTATGAACTAGCTGTGCAATGACTTTCAAATGAATAGAACTGCATAGTGATGCATGCAATGATGATTCACTCGACAGGATTGTGTAGAGAATCGATGTCTTTATGATTCCTAGCAGCCACATTTTTGAAATTGTTGTCATGGCTTTCATGCAATGCACTGCAAGATGAAAATTGTATCATGCAAAACATAGTACAAAATTTGAAAAAAGGCTTGCTAGGAAATGTTTTCCTTGACTTCGTCAGTCCAAAACTGCAAACATCACAGTCGTACGACAATCCGTTATTGAGTTCTATTCGTTTGAAATTTTGATTTTGCAATATGTTTGTCTAAATTGCTCAGTATATGTAGATTGCAGAACAACGGTAACCACACTGTGATGACGAGGTTAACGTCCTTCATAACATATCCAAATGTTAGAGCCAGGTAAAAGCTGCATATACTCGGATACTGTGTATTCTCTGCCAACCGTCAGAGACCGTGCTCGGTTCCCGGCGACCCGCCGATTGACCACGCCCGGTCGCGGTCACGCGCTTATATCGGCACAGCGCGCATGCGCGGTGACCGCGCGGCGGCCAGGCCGCCCGCCGGCCGGCCGGCCGAGCCGCCGGCCCGGCCCGCGCCTCGGCCCCGCACGACCGGCCCGCTCACGATATTCCAGCATCGCAACACTCCTCCCCCCACAAAACAAAACGTGCCCCCTTGGTCGTATAACAAAGAAAAGACTCCAGTATGCGAGTCACACTTCACACGGTCGCGTATAACAAAGAAAAGACTCCAGTATGCGAGTCACACTTCACACGGTCGCGACAGCTTCCGACATCTACGCACAGCGCAGCCACCACGGCAGCTTATCGGATATCCGGCGGTACGCTGCGGCCGTCAGGTGGACGCCGTCTTCACGGAACCACCTGGGTTCCACACGGTACACGTCCTGCTGGCGCCCGTTCCGCCCCGCTTCCCCTCTCGTACGCGAGCACAGCCGGCGCCCCACGGCGATGAGGTGCCCGCCGTTCACTTCCCGTTCATCGCCGCGCAGAACGTCGGCCAGGCGCCGCTCCAGACGGAAGGCCGACGTTGTCTCCCACACGGCTGTTCCGTCGATCCTCGGCCGCGGCGTCGGGCCAATCACGAAGACGTCGTAATGGACTCGGAGATCTGCGATGGCGACCCCCATCCGTTCCGTGAACTGGTCCGGCAGGTGCTGCCGTACCGGCGGTCGCCGGGGATAGATGTCATTTCCACCCAACCAGATCACTATGGCCGAGGGAAGCTTGCCGTCCCTGGTGGCTTCCCGGGCCCACTCCCGCACTCTTCCCGGTACGGCGCTCCCCAGTTCGGCCCACGTAGCTCCTGGTTTGGCCCACACATCGATAACCCACGCCGAGTCCCGGGTGTGGAACTGCGCGTGGTGTACCAGCGAGTCCCCGATGATAAGAGCACTCCTTACCAATACCCTATCAGGGGGCACACCGCCCAGCGGCCCAAAACGGACCGCCGCCGCAGCCACCCGGGGCATCCCGCCCATGGGCTCCGCCGCAGCCACCTGGGGCGTCCCGCCCATAGGCTCCACGAGGCCGGCCGCCCCGGGCCCACCACCGGGGACCAACGCCGCAGAGGCTTGGGGCGTCCCGCCCTTGACCTCCGCAACGCCGGCCACCCCGGGACGCTCGACGCCCGGGCCGACTGTAGCCTCGGGGGTACCCGGCGGGGAAGTCCGAGACGCACCGCTCGAGCCACCGCCTCTCCTGTCGGGCTGGAGCACTCCCTCGCTCGTACCCGTCTCCATGGCGACGTAGCCCACGTCGGGCGGGTCGATATCCCCCGCCAGGATCTGCTGTAAGATGTCGCCTGTGGGGGAGTCCTCTCCGGACTGGGCACCCGGGAACAGATCCGGCTCGGGCTCGGGTCCAGCCATCTCGACGGTGGGTGGGAAGGCGACTGTGTGGCCCATCGCCAGCCTTTTCATGGCGCGCCACAGTGCGGCCACCTCCTTCTTCCTTTCCTCCCGCTCCACCGCCAGGCATGTCCTCAGTCGCTTCAGCTCCTCCTCCATTCCTGAAACATATACCAGTTAGTGCACACACCCAAGAAGTCAATTTTATGGTTGAGAGCGATCTGGCGGGATAGACACTCTACCAGACCTGGTCACATAGGCGCCCCGCCCCAATTCAATTTTATGGTTGAAAGCGATCTGGCGGGAGAGACACTCTGCCAGACCTGGTCACATAGGCGCCCCGCCCCGCTGGACCCCCGTCCCCTACCGTCTGATTTCGGTTCTGCCGGCAAAGGTAATACAGTGTAAGGGGATCTGGTCCAGCCTCCTCGGACCCCGTCTGCTTCCTGGGGCGCGGTTCTGTGGCTGTGTCCGATGCGTCGTCCTCCCGGTGACTTCCAGACGTTTCTTTTTTGTGGGACTCCCGTTCCACAGCTGGCTTTAGCTGGTTGAAGTGCAGAGCCTTTTCCTTGCCCTTGTCGTCACGGACGAGGTACGTTACTCCTCTCTCTCCTCCGAGGCGGCCGATGATGGTGCCTGGGCCTTTGTAGTACAGCCCCAGCTTCGGCTTCCCGCCGACCGAGACCCTATTATCCCGAATCCATACCCGGTCACCAGCCTCGAACCCTTTTCCGCTCGCGTGCTGGTTGAATCGGGTCGCAGCCTCCGTAGCACTGGCCCGGGTTTTCCTGATAGTCGTCTGATAAGCCTCTGAAATGGCCTTTAGACGGTCTTCAAGGTAGCACCGGATATTTACCGCCCGATCCGGAGGGTTGATGACCGAATCGAGTGGCGTTTTCGGGTGGAATCCGTGCAGCAGAAAGAACGGGGAATATCCGGTGACGCTGTGCACAGAGGTGTTGTAAGCCATGCAGTACGCCTTGATGTCAGCGTCCCAGTTCGTTCCTTGAGGGTCAACGTATTTGGCGACCATGTCCTTGAGTGTTCTCATAAAACGCTCTACCATACCATCACTCTCAGGGTGATAGGGCGTTGTACGCGTTTTCTGGATGCCCAGTCGCTTGCACATGCACTGGAACAACGCAGACTCAAATTGGCCTCCTTGGTCCGAGTGAATCCTGTCTGGCACCCCCATGTCGTAAACCCAATCCAACAGCACCGTGGTTACGGTTTCGGCATCCTGCCGTCTGACTGGGTACACTCGGACGTATTTAGAAAAGTAGTCCATGATGACTACTGCATATCGGTTGCCATTCTCCGACACCGGCATCTCAGTGATGTCAATCGCAATTCTGCGGAATGGTTGACTCGTGACCTCCGTCACCAGAGGAGCCCGTTTCTTCGGTGCAGGGCGATGGCGCCGTTGGCAAAGGTCACACGTGCTGCAGTACCGACGGATGTCCGCGAACATGCCGGGCCAGAGGAAGCGCTGTCGCACTCTTTCCGTCGTTCGACTCCGTCCCAAGTGTGCGGACGTCGGATGGTCATGGGCGAGCGTCATGATCCTTGATCGCATCGAATCGGGGACCAGGGCCCGGAAGCCCCACTTCGTCCTCATGCCGAGGACGCCCTCCCGCACTTCGAGCTGCGTCCAGCTCCCACGCAGTAGCTCCCACTCGGCGAGAGGGTGATCGTGCGGTGGTTCCCGACTGCCCAGACAGGCATTCCGCATGACACTGAGTACCGCGTCCTCTTGTTGCGCCGTCTGCAACTCCGATTGTCCTGGTGCTTCAGTGATTAGGCGTCCCGCCCGGTCACCCTTCGCACTAGGTGGCGCAGTAGGCAGTGCGCAGACTTGGTCAAGTTCTGCTGCGCCTCGAGTCTTCCCCTCACATTCTTCCTCTTCACCAGAAGCAGGTTCTTGGGCTCTTGTAGCTGCGGTATGCACGGGTGCTTGACCGGTTTCGGCGGGACAAGACTTGCTGCGCTTACCCGTCCAGATATTGCCGTTGACCGGTCGCTGCCGGGACATCGCATCGGCATTGCCGTGATCACGGCCCGGCCGGACAACCACCCGGAACTGGTAAGAGCTCAGCTCGATGGCCCACCGGCCACGTCTTCCCGTCCCGTCACGTTCCACATTGATGGACTCCGGTGCACCCGTGAGTGGTTTGTGATCGGTCACGACTTCGAACTCTGCTCCAACTGTGTACTGGTTGAATCGCCGGATGGCGTGAACGATGGCCCAGAGTTCTTTGTCATATGTTGGCCATCTGCGCTGTTGCTTTGTCAGCACCTTACTGTCGTAGGCGATGACTCTCTCCGTGTCACCCACCCGCTCCGCGAGCACTGAACCGACTGCAGAGTCGGATGCATCCGTGTACAAGACGAATGTACCACGGAACGTAGGGAGGGCTAATACTGGAGGTGCAGTCAGCGCCTGCTTCAGACTCTCAAAAGCTGCTTCAGCTTCCGGCGTCCACGTCAGGTGGTCACCCACCACCTTGGCTTCCCTCAGCGGCTTCGTGAGATCCATGTATTGTGGGACAAAACGGCTGTAATATCCGCACAATCCGAGGAAGCTCTTCATGCCATCTTCCGTCTTCGGTGGAGCCCAGTCGAGTATCTTCTGGATGTTATGCGGGTCCGGTAGGAGTCCCTCCTTTGCGACCCGGTGACCGAGGAACGTAACTTCGCGCTTTGCGAGGCGACACTTTTCTGGTTTGAGCTTCAGCTTCGCCGACCTCACTCGCTTGAAGACGTCACGAAGCGTTGCGATGTGCTCGTCCTCGGATCTGCTTGATATGATGATGTCATCAAGGTAGACTAAACAGCGTTTCGAGTCCAGACCCGCCAGCACCAGTTCCATGAGTCGCTGGAATGTGGCTCCAGCATTTTTGAGACCCATGGCCATCACCCTGAACTGATGGAGTCCTTTGCCCGTGGAGAACGCCGTCTTTTCTCGGTCCTCTGCAGCCAGCGGGACCTGCCAGTAACCGGTCGCCATGTCGAGCGTCGTGTACCACGTTGCCCCCGCTAGGGTATCCAACGCCTCGTCGACCCTCGGCAGAGGATGCGCACATCCGCGAGTTCGGCTGTTGATCGCGCGGAGATCGACGCAGAAGCGGAAACTTCCATCTTTCTTTCTGGCCAGGACGACTGGGGAGCACCACGGACTTGTACTCTCTTCAATTATTCCATCTTTCATCATCTGCGTCTTCTGCATCTCGACTTGCTCGCGGAGTTTAACTGGTACCCGCCGTGGTCTCTGCTTCACGGGAGCCTCCTCCCCTGTGTCGATGTGGTGTTCGAGCAAATCTGTCTTGCCGATATCACCCGCATACTGACTGAAGATGTCTGCATATTCGCTGAGAATGGTTCTGAGCTTCTCCTTTCCTTCCGCTGAGAAGTCAGATCCGTCCACATCAAGTACTTCTGTCACCGTCGTATTCTGACGCCTTTCTGTTCTGCAGCTCACATCATCAACGTCATCATCATCACTGTCCTCAACGCCTCCGTCTGTAGCCAGGCACAACTTGTACTCGCAGTCCTTCTCGTTTGTAGCATCATAAAATGTCCCTAGGTCACTGCCTCTGAGAACACGGACTTCTTCAGACCCAACATTTGTCAAGATGATCGAGACGCACCCGTCGTCGTCTGCAACGACCAGAGCCCTTGGAGTCAGGAGTCCCTCCCGCTCCGCTACGGTTGATGGCTCGAATATTCCGGCTGCCCCCATTTCATCACTCTGCACGCCGTCCACTCTCTCCAGCTTACCAGCTACCACGCACTCTGACCGTGCTGGAATGACGACGTTCGACAGTAATCGCACTCGCGCACGTCTTGGTCGAACCTGCTCCCGGCTCGGCAGGGGAACGCTCATGGTTCCAATCTTGAATGAGCCAGTGTCGTCGTCAATGACCGTGCGATGCATGCACGTGAAGTCGCGACCTAGTATCACGTCGTACACGAGGTCGTCTGCCACGGTCACTACCGGGCATCGGAAGCTGACTCCATCAATGCATAATGAGAGGTTTTCCAATTCACCAACTATCTGGAGGGAGGTACCTCCCGCTCCGATAGCATTGCGCGCGCTCGGGCTGAGCCGGATTGTTCTTAGTGCTGGGTTCCCCTCATAAAATCCTCTTCGCATCATGGTGAAGTCGGCACCAGTGTCCACCAGCGCCCATGTCGGAGCGCCGTGAATGACGACCCGAACGGCCGACGCCGTGAGTGGGGACGCTTTAGAGAGGACTGGGACCTGTCCCACGGCTCCAGTCCGGTTCAGTTTTCCTGATGCGCATCGGCGCCCCGCCGGGGATCAGCAGCTCTTGTCTCGGAGTGGCCTCCGCCAGTGCTGCCACCCTGGAAGTATTGGCACCCCGCCATCCAGTGGCCCTGCTGCCCACAACATAAGCAGAGCGGCAGCGCGCGCCCGTCACTTGTCGACGGCAATGAAATGGGGCAGTGTCGCTTGAGGTGACCCAATTCTCCACAGCCGAAGCATCTGACGCTAGGTGAACCACGGCTACGCTCGGGGCAGTCTCGCTGAAAATGACCCGGCTGCCCGCAGCGGTAGCACCGGGGAAGCCGGCGAGACTTCCTCGCATCAGTTGTCGTCTTCGGCGCCATTGTGATGGCCGATATCGACTCGTGTAGCCCGCGAATGTGATCTTCGATGGCTGTGAGCCGGTTGTTGTCCGTCACAGTCTTTTCTGCTTGACCCACGGTTGCTTCACCCCCGACCGGGCGGACCGCCCCGATGACGTCGATCTCATGATTTCGCACTGCCTTGATCGTCTTCCTCGTCTCCTCGAATTCTTTACTAACGCGTACCGCGTCAGTCAGTGTGGATACGTTTTGGCTGATTAACCTCTCTTGCAATTGCGTGTCACGGAGGCCACAGATGAATCGGCCGCACTGGAATCCCTCCATAGCGCTGTGGTCGCTGGGCAGAGCCGGCTGGGCTAGCCCACTCAACTCTCTGATCCTGGCTGAGAAGTCTTCAACAGACTCCGAAGGTGACTGGCAAACTCGGTTGAGTTCGGCGTGAGCCTGCAACGTGCTTATTTGCCGACCGAAACGACCTT
Source organism: Amphibalanus amphitrite (assembly GCF_019059575.1). Classification (NCBI taxonomy): domain Eukaryota; kingdom Metazoa; phylum Arthropoda; class Thecostraca; order Balanomorpha; family Balanidae; genus Amphibalanus; species Amphibalanus amphitrite. The sequence goes on along the minus strand of NW_024881528.1, from coordinate 281,766 downwards.
TTAGTGCTTCAACCACCCTGCCGTAGTCCTTCCGTGACTCTTCGGTGAGTGACGCGAATGTGTCCAGTGCAGCTCCGTCCAAAAGACCCGCCATAGCCGCCAGCCGGTCCCCGGCTTTCATGCTCGCCGTCTGAGCTTCGAATCGGCAGAACCATTTTTGCCACCCTTCACCCGACTCGCCACTAAACTTAGAAGCTCTAGAGAGGAAAAGGACAGATAAATCCATGGTAGTTTCCGGTTATGCTGTATCAGGGCTGTTTATCAAGGCTTTACCAAATTTAATGACTAAAGTCTACTAGAGAGAACCTCTCATCGCCCAAGCGTATAATACTCACCGGTCCCGTCCGCTTTTCCAGTGTGAGCTTGCACCGGCAGTCACCAAACTGGCACACACCACAGCACCCACTTCTTTACTAAAATTTTATATGCAGCCGATTTACGTTATGGGTCCTACCGACCGCGCCAAAATATGTTAGAGCCAGGTAAAAGCTGCATATACTCGGATACTGTGTATTCTCTGCCAACCGTCAGAGACCGTGCTCGGTTCCCGGCGACCCGCCGATTGACCACGCCCGGTCGCGGTCACGCGCTTATATCGGCACAGCGCGCATGCGCGGTGACCGCGCGGCGGCCAGGCCGCCCGCCGGCCGGCCGGCCGAGCCGCCGGCCCGGCCCGCGCCTCGGCCCCGCACGACCGGCCCGCTCACGATATTCCAGCATCGCAACACAAAAACAAAGGCAATCGAAGCAACGATGCTCTAGATATTTACGAAAAACGTTTCTCATAGCGTTACGCGTGAAACGCACCCTTAAATGCAGCATCTGTTCGACGTAGCTGAGCTGAGACAAATCGAGCAAACGTTTCAGCAGAATGTTTGTTTTCTGACCAGCTGGTTCCCGCTCCTGCAGGTATGAGGCCGTACAAATGCGAGGACTGCCCTAAGGCGTTCAAGCACAAGCACCATCTGTCCGAGCACAAGCGGCTGCACAGCGGCGAGAAGCCCTATCAGTGCAAAAAGTGTCTCAAGAGGTTCTCGCACTCGGGCTCCTACAGCCAACACATCAACCACCGGTACGCCTACTGCAAACCGTACCGGGAGTAGACCAATGAGAGGAGCCGGCCGCCGGTGGTAGCCAATCAGCGTCCAGCTGGCTGGCAGGTCCGCCGGCGCCGGCGGCTTATTCCATAATGACAGCGTCAACTCGTCGAGATGCGGTGGTTTTATCGAAATTACAACGACATAATAATTGTTACGATGCAATAAGGATTTCTCGTGCGTCTCTGGTTACTGACTTAATGCTAAGTGGACTGTGATGGCCGAGGTCTAAGATATAAAATCCTCACCTGTGCCAAAACTCCATAGCGTATTATTTTTTGACCGTCAGTTCTATTGTGTCATAGCGAGTATTGTCGTTAGCTGCGTGTGCGTGTGTACATTTTATGTAGATAGTCATATAGTCTGTGAGTTCTTCAGCTGTGCCAAATGACTTAGACGATTAGCTTTAGTCCAGTTAGCCATGGCAGGCCGTGCCATATCGTGGCCATTTGACATTAGCCATGACATTAGCCAGGTCATGGCCATTTGACAATCGCTTGACGTGGCAGCCGAGCCGTGTCTTATTCGAGTGCACTTGCCGTGTGCTATGGTGCGATGCATCAGGTCTGATGCAAGGAGTACCTGGTCAAATACTCATACGGGCGCGCCGGGGCGCCGGTGCCCCGACCGGGGCGTCCCGGCCGCTGCCGCTGGTGTACTCATTAACTGCTAGTCATCGAGGTGCCAAGCTTCGGTCGCGTTACTCAGCCAAGATATTGTATTTGTGCGTGTGTGCGATGTGTGCGTGTGTTTGTTGTGTCAATAGCGGCCCGTTTATTATAACTCAGGTGGTGGTCGCCACGCTCTCGGTTCAGTTCCGGCGGCGCTGCGCCGGTCGGTGCCTTGGCCCGGCGCCGCCTGCTGCCGCTTCCTGCGCGCCGCGCCGACGGGTGCAACGGATAGTGCTTCCATACACAGTGTCGGGCCGCGGCGCGCCGCCGCCGCCAGGTGCCAACGATAGCCGTGCCAGTAGCCGCGTGGGCAGCCGTGTGTGATTAGCCGACCTCAGATGGGCCAGTGGGCGCGCTCCGCCGCCCGCCACCGTACAACAAACATGCATTCCAGCCCGGCGTCAGGCGCTCCATGCTCGTTTATTTTCATACAGGCCAAATTTACTGGAAGGCGTCGCCTAGTTTGTCTTTCAGTGTCTGCCATTCCGGTCGGCGGTCGCGGCGGCCGCCCGCGGCACGCCGTGTGCCTCTGCCCAGCCAGGTTCGCTGCGCAGCGCCCAGTCGAATAATCGCGAGCTTCCAAACGTTTTGTCTTCGGTGTTTAGCTGTAGCGTCGCCGCGCTCGGCTCACGCCGGCGCCAGGTTCTTACAACGAACGCGTCATGTATATTTGATAACGCGACCGGTGCCACATTTTATGAGTTTGTCTCGTTAGTGCGCGAGCGGGTACGTCGGAGGATGTCAGTGTCGTGCCAGCATAATGGGTCTCCTCTGTGTGTAGCAATACCGGGCGGTCGCTGCGCGTCCGCCCGCCGGGTCCCCTCTCCACTGTACAGTCGGTGTCTCCCCCGCCCTCCCTCCCTTCCTCTTCTACCTAGATATATCTACCTAGATCCTCGTCGCTGTTGTGCAATAAGCCCGTCTCTGCTCCTCCCTGCCCCGCCCTCCCCTCTGCCCCTCTCGCCGTGCCACCGCCGGCACTCTGTCTCCCCCGCTCCGCCCCCTCTCCCCCTCTGTCTGAATCGGCCCGCTGCCGGCGACCGCCGTCCGATGAACAGGTCTGTCTTGGTACTCAATAAAACCGCATGACGCCACACCGGCTCTTTCGTGGGCTGCCGTGACCGTTGTAACAAAAAGACAGTCGTGGGCTAGGGGCCAGTGACGATGGAGCGTTTCATCGAGTAAAAGCGGAACAGTGTGGTCTAGGGGTGAGGTTCCTGCCTTTAGATCCAGCCATCCAGGTTCGATCCCCTCGCAAGGAGCGCGGGGGGATCCAGGGCCCAGTTTCACCAAGTGGGGTAATTTCGGCATGGGGTAGATTTCCATTCTGCCCCATGGGGTAAAATCCAGTTTCACCAGCTCAAACTACCCCCATGGGGTAGTTTCGGCGTCTCTTGTGAATGTTTGCTAAGCAAGCAGCATCAGCAAAACAACGGAACGTTTTGATTGGTCGAGAATTTCATTTCACGACGGCGTGAAATGAAGAACACATTTGATTTGGCTTCTTGTATTTGTCTACCAATCACCTTGGTAACGATGGCACAATGGCACCTCAGTTTCCAAGATTCACAACTTTATTGAGAAAGGAATGCAATGCACAACCGCGAATCTTGATGGATAGGTTACAGAACAATGGCATGTTTTATTATAGAATAGTATCGAATGTTTTAAAATTAATTAGTGTTTTAGTAAATTTGACGTTTACATTAGATGTTTAAATTAGATGTTTTAGATTAGACTAGAGGTACAGGTTTACGCGATAACTGTATGTTTTGATTTATGTTATGTTACGGGTGCATTAGTTTGGGTGATTGACTTGTATTTTTAGCTGTATTATTTGGGTGGATTTGGGTAGCTGTTTTTAATTGAACTGTAAGGGATGGTGATAGTTGCGGGGTGTTCCAGTGTTTTGTATGTTGGGCCCTTTTTGAACTCAACCCTACCCCTACCCTACCCCTACCCTACCTCTACCCTACCCCTACCCTCCCTATCCTACCCTACCCCCTACCCTACCCTACCCTACCCTACCCTACCCTACCCTACCCTACTACCCTACCATACCCTACCCTACCCTACCCTACTACCCTACCCAACCCTACCCTACCCTACTACCCTACCCTACCCTACCCTATCCTACTACCCTACCCTACCCTACCCTACCATACCATACCCTACCCTACTACCCTATACCTACCCTACCCTACCCTACCTAACTCTACCCTACCATACCCTACCCTACTACCCTACCCAACCCTACCTTACCCTACCCTACCCTACCCTACCCTACCCTACCCTAGTCCCTACCCTGCCCTACCCTACTACCCTACCCTACCTTACCCTACCTTACCCTACCCTACCCTACCCTACCCTACCCTACCCTACCCTTACACTACCCTACCCTACCCTACCCTACCCTACCCTACCCTTACCCTACCCTACCCTACCCTACCCTTACACTACCCTACCCTACCCTACCCTACCCTACCCTACCCTACCCTACCCTACCCTACCCTACCCCTTGTGTCGGCCCTTACACTACCCTACCCTACCCTACCCTACCCTACACTACCACCGACAGTCCAAGTTTCAGCTAAATCGGCCCAGAAACGGCTGAGATATTGCAAAAGCAAATTAGTTGTATTTACTGGCGAATCCTCTTGCGAGCGGTGCCTTGTGTCGGCCTTCGTTGTCAAAGGTCAATGACCTCCCGGCTCTGATGCTTTCCACTCAGTTTTTTAAGCGAACAACTGAGCCTAAAGCACGTGCCCTCTGCTCGGCGCCGGTCGCGGCCCTAATGCTAACCCTATGGCGCACATGAGCACGCGCCACGGGCGCACCCCTGGCCGCATCGTGCCCAAAATTTAATACGACCTGTTGAATGACGTGACCCACGAGCCGTGAAAATTTCACCCTCCTGCGTCAATCGACGGCGCCGCAATAAGCCTTTTTGGGCGTAACCCCGACGGCGGACTTTTTAGGATTTATAATATAGATTAGATGTTAAGTTTTATAATTAGAATGTTTCATGTTTTACTAGTATCGAATACACCTTGCTTGGTATTTTTGACGACTTTTAACTACGAATCTTTTGCACCAGATGCTTTTATTTCTAATGTGCATTACAAAATACATACAGTACCTACAGATGCACGGCACATTTAACGCAACTTTATTGAGATATGCACAACAGCGACAAAAATAAAAACATAGATATGGAAAGTATCGAATCCACTTGGCCTGGTATTTTTAACAACTGCTTATTACGAATTACTTGCACCATATGCTTTTTATTTCTAATGAGAATTACCTAGGTATGCACGACATTCTCTTGCTGATTTAGGTACGGCATTTTTATTTTTATTTCAGTTGTTAGCGTCTTGACATTTGCTGGATATTTGCACATTGACCGTAAGGCATATAGATACCTCGAATGATAATTTGAATAGATCACACAAGTTGAAGTACTATGATCATTTCAACAAGACACATCGTCAGCATGTAACCACCGTGAAGAATGTGCATTTTTATTGTTTATATTTCAAGGCTTCCTCATCCGGTATTCAAGGTCACTGTTGAAGGAAAGCCATTTGAGTAGGATTTGGCGTTATTTGAAGTGCTCAGTTTTTGCAGCGAGCTTTTCCTGTTAGGGCTTGCGAGATAGCTGCGTACACACATATCTCTTCAGCATTGCGCGCCACACAGGAATGCGGCTGATTCACGTGCTTTTGTGAGCGAGGTTCAGGTGCTTCCCTCCGGGAGAAATTCGCCGGCCACCGGCCGGCCGACGGCTGGAAAATTCCACCGGCCGGCCCGGCGGCGGTGTGCAATGTGGGCAGGTGCTGCCACCTGTGCAGTCGTCCGGCCAGAGCCGCCGTGCGCGGTAGTTCCGCGTGCGGCCGCCAGATGCATATCGCCCCGCGCGTCGTGTCTAACCTGACGAAGCTACAAAAAGTTAGATAACTTTAATAAGAGGGACGGTAAAGCCACAATTCCAACGCTGAATGTTGGGCAAAAGCAAAGGGATCCAACACAGCCATCTGTATTTACTGTATTTACCCTTTTCAGTCAGCGATAAGCCCCAGCAATCGCACCGCTGCAAAACTCGCAAGCTGTTCACCGTGCAGGGTATTGCATTATAACCACCCACCGGCTCTTTCAACGTAAGTGTAATCGCTTAATAGGTAGGACGCTAAAAGCAAGTGAGAAATGGTAGGTAGGTGAAACAAAATACGAATTAGAATTAAACATAACTCAAATTGCAAACAATTCAATGAAAACAAAACGATCTGAGACCAAGGCAAATTCGCAAAGTCTTTAGTCGTCTAAAGACGTCTGATTTAAACGTCGGAAAGGAACAAGTTTTTTGCGGTATTTTGGCAAGTAAATACCAAGTATTTTAGAACAAGTTCTTTGCGGTATTTAGGCAAGTAAATACCTTTGGCAGGCTTTCAGTACATTAGCAAGTTTTCAGTACATTACCAAGTAGCAGGTGATACAGCAAGCTGGCAGGTATTTTGGCAAGTTCAACAAGTTTTTCGCGAATATCTAAGCTTCTAGACGTCCGATCAACACGGGACAAACACCAATCGGTCCCAAATTTTCTCCTTAATCATTTTATGGCCAACGCGACGCGTAGCGAGCCAAGATATCTTGTTTAAATATCCATTTGAGTAGGATTGCGGGTTTTTTGAAGCGCTGAGTTTTTGCAGCGAGCTTTTTCTCTTAGGGCCTGCGAGATACCCGCGGAAACACATATCTCTTCAGCATTGCGCGCCACACAGGAATGCGGCTGATTCACGTGCTTTTGTGAGCGAGGTGCTTCCCTCCGGGAGAAATTCGCCGTCCCCATATGCTTAACACGGAGCCGAGCGGCGGCTGACAGGTGGCCGGCTCTCGGGAGATCGGCAGCCGACACTCGAAAAATCGACAAGCCGCCGCTGAATGCGCGTGCGAAGATGAGCGGGGTGCCGCCGTTCCGGAGAGACGGCTGGAAAATTCCACCGGCCGGCCCGGCGGCAGTGTGTTGGGCGGCGGGCGGCGGGGCGGGGTTTCCCCGTCCAGCGGCCGGCAGCGCTGAGCCGAGTCGTTCCCACGGTCTGGCGGCCAGCTGGGTGGGGGCGGGGTGGGGAGTGGGGCGGCCGATTGCCAGCCGCTTCTCCACGGGTAGGTGCTGCCACCTGCGCAGTAGTTCCACTGGCGGCCGCCAGGCCCGTGTGCGGGCCGTGCGCGGTAGTTCCGCCAGCGGCCGCCAGAGGTCACGCGCGTCGTGTCTAACCTGACGAAGCTACAAAAAGTTAGATAACTTTGATAAGAGGGACGGTAAAGCCACAATTCCAACGCTGAATGTTGGGCAAAAGCAAAGGGATCCAACACAGCCATCTGTATTTACTGTATTTACCCTTTTCTGTCAGCGATAAGCCCCAGCAATCGCACCGCTGTAAAACTCGCAAGCTGTTCACCGTGCAGGGTATTGCATTATAACCACCCACCGGCTCTCTCTACGTATGTGTAATCGCTTAATAGGTAGGACGCTAAAACAAGTTAGAAATGATAGGTAGGTGAAACAAAATACAAATTGGGAACAAGTATAATTCAAATTACAAATAATTCATTGGAACAAATCAAAATTATCTGAGACCAAGGCAAATTCGCAAAGTCTTTGATCGACTAAAGACGTCTGATTTAAACGTCGGAAAGGAACAAGTTCTTTGCGGTATTTAGGCAAGTAAATACCAAGTACTTTGGCAGGTTTTCAGTACATTAGCAAGTTTTCAGTACATTACCAAGTAGCAGGTGATACAGCAAGCTGGCAGGTACTTTGGCAGGTTCAACAAGTTTTTCGTGAATATCTAAGCTTCTAGACGTCCGATTAACACGGGACGAACACCAATCGATCCCAAATTTTCTCCCTCATACTTTGATTGCCAAAGCGACGCGGAGCGAGCCAAGATATCTTGTTTAAATATCCATTTGAGTAGGATTGCGGGTTTTTTGAAGCGCTGAGTTTTTGCAGCGAGCTTTTTCTCTTAGGGCCTGCGAGATACCCGCGGAAACACATATCTCTTCAGCATTGCGCGCCACACAGGAATGCGGCTGATTCACGTGCTTTTGTGAGCGAGGTGCTTCCCTCCGGGAGAAATTCGCCGTCCCCATATGCTTAACACGGAGCCGAGCGGCGGCTGACAGGTGGCCGGCTCTCGGGAGATCGGCAGCCGACACTCGAAAAATCGACAAGCCGCCGCTGAATGCGCGTGCGAAGATGAGCGGGGTGCCGCCGTTCCGGAGAGACGGCTGGAAAATTCCACCGGCCGGCCCGGCGGCAGTGTGTTGGGCGGCGGGCGGCGGGGCGGGGTTTCCCCGTCCAGCGGCCGGCAGCGCTGAGCCGAGTCGTTCCCACGGTCTGGCGGCCAGCTGGGTGGGGGCGGGGTGGGGAGTGGGGCGGCCGATTGCCAGCCGCTTCTCCACGGGTAGGTGCTGCCACCTGCGCAGTAGTTCCACTGGCGGCCGCCAGGCCCGTGTGCGGGCCGTGCGCGGTAGTTCCGCCAGCGGCCGCCAGAGGTCACGCGCGTCGTGTCTAACCTGACGAAGCTACAAAAAGTTAGATAACTTTGATAAGAGGGACGGTAAAGCCACAATTCCAACGCTGAATGTTGGGCAAAAGCAAAGGGATCCAACACAGCCATCTGTATTTACTGTATTTACCCTTTTCTGTCAGCGATAAGCCCCAGCAATCGCACCGCTGTAAAACTCGCAAGCTGTTCACCGTGCAGGGTATTGCATTATAACCACCCACCGGCTCTCTCTACGTATGTGTAATCGCTTAATAGGTAGGACGCTAAAACAAGTTAGAAATGATAGGTAGGTGAAACAAAATACAAATTGGGAACAAGTATAATTCAAATTACAAATAATTCATTGGAACAAATCAAAATTATCTGAGACCAAGGCAAATTCGCAAAGTCTTTGATCGACTAAAGACGTCTGATTTAAACGTCGGAAAGGAACAAGTTCTTTGCGGTATTTAGGCAAGTAAATACCAAGTACTTTGGCAGGTTTTCAGTACATTAGCAAGTTTTCAGTACATTACCAAGTAGCAGGTGATACAGCAAGCTGGCAGGTACTTTGGCAGGTTCAACAAGTTTTTCGTGAATATCTAAGCTTCTAGACGTCCGATTAACACGGGACGAACACCAATCGATCCCAAATTTTCTCCCTCATACTTTGATTGCCAAAGCGACGCGGAGCGAGCCAAGATATCTTGTTAAATATACTATTTGAGTAGGATTGCGGGTTTTTTGAATCGCTGAGTTTTTGCAGCGAGCTTTTCCTGTTAGGGCTTGCGAGATAGCTGCGTACACACATATCTCTTCAGCATTGCGCGCCACACAGGAATGCGGCTGATTCACGTGCTTTTGTGAGCGAGGTGCTTCCCTCCGGGAGAAATTCGCCGGCCACCGGCCGGCCGCATGTTTTTTAATCCCACCCAGAAATGACAAACAAGCTCCCTGATTGGCCAGTTGCCGGCCAGTTGGACTTGAGCGGTCGCCATGGTGGTATCGGGGACTCGGCCGGCCTCGTTAGGTGTTGAATTATGTGTTTCGTTGCGCTAGATATTGCCAATTTGCTTTGATATTTGATAAATGACGTTGGCTTTTTCTTTTTGTGACATTGCATACTAATACGACGATATTTTGGTGCCGATTATTATGCATTAAACATTTTGAGACAAATGTGGCGATTTCCACGCCCTTTTGCAGTGCCCCCCTCACTTTGTGTAGTGAGTTAACAGGCTTGTAAGAACCAAGTGAACCATTTTTTAGTCAAGTGGTCATGATTGTCCCTACATCTAATGGGTAATAGTCTTGTGCAAACTTATTAGGTACTGGAGGAAGCAGAATAGTTACGATTTTGGAGTACGCAAACTTGATATTAAAAAATCTCAGGTATTTTGGCTATAGAAAGTGAGAAGAAAAGTTCAATTTATCATTTTTTATTACAATTGCAATAACGATAATATCATGCTAATTGTACTGTCAGGTATTGATGATAGTCATGTCACGTCATGCCACTAACCACACAGACACAACACATTTTCATCTTTATGTATTTAGGCATAAGGTATTACAGGCATGTTTTTGCACACCTCTCATGTGCAAGTGGGCATGGCCTCCTTCACAGTCAAATTTTGGCTGATTGTGCTCAAATTTTTAAGCACCTACATGTAACTAGGGATGCAGATACAGTTAGTCGGGCACTCTACTTAATTCAGTTTTGTGCACCACTTCCTGCTTTCACCATGCTGTGCCCACACCGCTTTACAGTGGACAGCTGCTTGTGTGACACGCATTGATCTTGCATTCATTGAAACACTTAGTTTTGAGTGTTTTGACTCAGTTTTGTTGTAACGTTACCTTTGTTTACGTTTTCAATAACTTGTTTTGGGCTTCTCATATTAATCATTTTTTTCTTGACGTAGCAGGTTTAGTGTAAAACAAGTTTAAGCTGAAATATTTACATGTTCAGATTACATGAATGCATACATTTTATAAAAGCTATTTCAAAGTACTGTAGCCATGTGTAACATGCATATGTCTTAGTCAATGACTACTCAGCATGCTGTTTGGTGTTCAATGGTAACAGTTTGATTTGTTTTTGACATCAAATAAGATTTGATTTGTGTTTCTGAGATTCCTATGTTATTTGTGGCAAATATTTTCCAAAAATCCTCCATCTAAATCTTCAACTGAATTCTAAAATGCCTGCATTTTCTACCAGAAACATTATCATTGATACCTCCTACAATATTTCATTTTGTCACTAGGTACCTGGACTGGTGAAAAGTGAAAACTGAAATTCATTCATGTCACCATTATCCCAAGACCTCCCCCTAAATGGAATTGATCTTGTTTCACAAATGAGTTGTACAATGTCTATCAGCTGATGTCTGTTGTCTATCTCTTTTTCAGCACAGAAGATCCTCAGTTATAGTTAACAAAATGGAAAAAATTAGCTGTGTTTTTAATATTCCAGTCGTGGCCATCAATTGCTCAGGAAAGCAGCCCAGAATCACTTCACAACAGGTATGTTGATGCATGTACATTGATATCAATGTCTGAATGCTGAATAATTGTTGAACAGGGAACACATTTAGATTTACCTAGCCTTTAAAAACCACAAATCCTACATTACTTACATCAACATTTTTCTATAGAGCTTATATTATCTACTTTCATCTGGCTAAGGCTTTTTAACATTATATTTCCTCTGTTAAACAAACAAAATATGATAGTATAACAAGCTGATAATTATATATGCCTGGTCAGCTTGGCCAACATCTGCATCATGCCAATCACAAAATATGACTGCTTTCCTGACATTTACATTTGTTCCACTCACCAATCGACCACCTCTACCATCTGCTCGCTCTATGCACAGACATTGTCATAGGGTCTGTTCCAGTCGCACTTCCTAACACCTCTTAACTCCTCCAAGATTGCTTCCCTGTTCCAGTGGCAGCTTTCGCCCCTACAAAGACAAGAAGGGCCCTGCTCCAACCTCCTCTATCTTGCTCTTGGAGGAGTTTAGATGTGTTAGGAAGTGCGACTGGAACAGACCCATAGCAAAACAGTTTCATCTCTCTGTACTGTCTTTTTTCAGGTTTCCAAAGGATCATCATTCATCAGCACAGAAGGGGGGAAAGAGAAGGCTGTTCAAATTCTGAAAAGCCAGAGCTGCAAAGGAGGTCAAAGATGCAGTGTAGTTGGCCCACTCAGTAGAGTTTCACTAGTGGTTCTGATGTGGACTGGGGATTACACGCTAGATTGAAGTGGCCGGTCTGGAGCAGCTGTAATTCATCATTCGTGCTGACTGCGGACGAGTAAGAGCCCGCGTTGGCCCCGATCGGCGATCGCTGGCCAAAGCCCACCACCAGGTTGGTGATAGGCGTTGGTTGTGATATGTAGTGTCGCCTATGTGTGAAAAGGACAAGTTGATAACAAAACCTGTTGCGCCATGTTATTAACCCGCGCCCGGGTGGCCCTCAGCCAACTTGGTGGTGGTGGTGGGGGGGGGGGGGGGGGGGGAAGGAGGGGAGGCGTATTGGGCCACACCAGGTTATCTTGGAATGTAACAAAGCTGGAAAGACGCAGTAAAATCAATATATAGCTCGCTATTTTTCTTCAGAATCATACAGGTCATTTTCGATCAGGTCATTGCTAAGGTCACTGGAGGTCACCAAAAGTAAAATGATGACGAATTTTGGCTCCCGATTTTGACAACTTCAGAAATTGGTTCATAACTCGGGAACCAAAGAAGCTACAGCGCCGCGGAAAAGCGAATTCGATAGCTCTTTCGAAAATCTTTCAGATTCTCAGATTTTAGCTAAGGTCAACTAGTTTGAGCCTCCAAAGGGCAAAAACTGAACATTCGGCGTGCTTCGGAAATCGTCTTTTCTTTTACAACTTTTGATACTAACCTTTTATTACGTTGATTTTACCGGCACTGCGTTTCTCTCGTCTTGTTGACCTAACAAGGTCAACTTAATAAATTTGACCTCAGGTCAAAGTTGCAGAAAATGCCATATTGCATGTCAGTCGATTCCTTACATTGAGATTGAGATTAACATCAGTAGCGGCGGAACACCTTCAATTGAGGGGGCATTGCCGAGTTTTGGTCCCATTCTTTCCATGCAACGCCCATAGGGCTAATGTTAAAATGCCAGAATCAAAGGGGGCACTGTGCCCCGGTGCCCTCCCCGTTCCGCCGCCTATGATTATGATGTTTTTAGCGCTCTGGCCACGTTCCATCTAAAATCAATGTACAAAAATAAACTGTTGGAGACGTTACATGACCTGAGATGACCTCAGGAGCATACGATATATCCCGATGTTTGAGTGTTTTTGTTTCAAAAGCAGAGCATTTCGAGTTCCTCATACTGACTGAAACTGGAGACGTCGCAAAGTTGACCTGACCCTAGGTCACCGATATCAAAATTAAAGATATGTATTCTGGATGTTGGTACTGATTCTCTCATGCAATAGCTCGAGTTTCAAACTTCTACGTCATGGTGACCTGACCTGACCTTAGGTGACATGGGGTTTGTTACATTTTTTTCACAAATGATGCGAATCGATGCATTATACATAAGCTATACTAAGTTTCGTGTCGTTTTATTTATGCAAGCACTAAATTGTCAGGTGCGGCCAAAAACGCCCCCACCCACCCCACCTGGGGGAACGTTAAAGCAGTGATATATTATTCGGTGTATTCCACGATGCATCGATCGGTGTACTTGATAATGCATTATTTATTGCTGCGTGTCTACGCTTTTGCTCTGTTCAGTGTGATCTGTGATAGGAAAACTACCGATATATCTCCACGCGCATGACTGAAAGAGATCTACATGATGATCTACAATATTGCGTGTCTGTTTTTGTTTGGCATTTTATAAATACTGAGTCAGCTGTGATCGTTTGATGAGACACTGGGACAGTCGGCCTGTATGATCAGCGAACGGCTGGCGGCGGGGCGGTGGTCTGGTGGCTGCTGCATGGGACTGACACCAGCAGATTCAGAGCTGCGATACGCGGACGTTATGTTCACAATACCTTTTCAAAATAATATCTAATAGATATCATGTCCTCGAAAATGTTCTTCAATCAATATGATGTTACCTGCTGGCTTATTCCATGGGGGCCAAAACCGATCGTTTTATGCATGCCTTTTCGGGGCTTCGTTCTCCTCTAAATGCGTGTAGGTAGCAGTTTTATTCAAGGAACGATTGAAAGTGCCTCCGATTGGTTTTCAGCGTAGGTGGGATATGGCCGTTGAATGTGAGGCAGTCGATAAGGAACGTCGAGGGAACGGTCATTGGGTAGGTATGTGAAAGGCAGCAGTAGAAAACAAGGAAGGGAGGCGTTTGGTGTGAGGTTTCAAATGCTCTATGCATAAGAAAAGTTCATTTGATTATATGACACCGTCCTTTTTATCGCGATACGTGAGCAACGCATGAGACGCTCACTGTTCAGGCTTGTAGCGTTAGAGAATGGGCCGACAGGCTGAGAAGGGCTATTTCCGCGAAAGGATATTCTGGAATTTGAATTGAAAGGTATTTAGTTTTGAAAGCATCCGTACTTACACGATACTGACTCATTTAAAATTTCACTTTTTCCCCATTGCGATAACATAAGAAACCGAGACTGCGGTGTCCCCGTACGCAGGATTCTGGAGACTGTCGGGCGGATGTTAGTGGCTGAAAGCCTTAGTTCTTAAGTAAGTAGCAAACAATCATTTCTTTTGATACTTTGTGACACCTAATTCACTAGAAACAATCTGTACGGGCTTCCAAAAAATGTTATATTTAACACGTAAGATCCATTACAATATTTTAGCTGCCCTAACCTGTGAATGTAACGTATGCGTCATTATTGAAAAAGTGCTAAAGCATAGTATTCTATGGTTGACAAATATTCTGCGTCTGTCAGCCAAAACTGGCCAATCAGAGGCTTTGTTTGTCATTTCTGGGTGGGATTAATAAACATGCCGGCCGGCCGACGGCTGGAAAATTCCACCGGCCGGCCCGGCGGCGGTGTGCAATGTGGGCAGGTGCTGCCACCTGTGCAGTCGTCCGGCCAGAGCCGCCGTGCGCGGTAGTTCCGCGTGCGGCCGCCAGAGGCATATCGCCCCGCGCGTCGCTTCAAACCTGACGAATCTACAAAAAGTTAAATAACTTTAATAAGAGAGACGATAAAGCCACAATTCCAACGCTGAATGTTGGACAAAAGCAAAGGGATCCAACACAACCATCTGTATTTACTGTATTTACCCTTTTCAGTCAGCGATAAGCCCCAGAAATCGCACCGGTGCAAAACTCGCAAGCTGTTCACCGTGCAGGGTATTGCATTATAACCACCCACCGGCTCTTTTAACGTAAGTGTAATCGCTTAATAGGTAGGACGCCAAAAACAAATGAGAAATGGTAGGTAGGTAAAACAAAATACGAATTGGAATTAAGCATAACTCAAATAGGTAGGTAAAACAAAATACGAATTGGAATTATACATAACTCAAATTGCAAACAATTCATTGAAAACAAATCAATACGAACTGAGACCAAGGGAAATTTGGAAAGTCTTTGGTCGTCTTAAGACGTCTGATTTAAACGTCGGAAAGGAATAAGTTCTTTGCGGTATTTAGGCAAGTAAATACCAAGTATTTTAGAACAAGTTCTTTGCGGTATTTAGGCAAGTAAATACCTTTGGCAGGTTTTCAGTACATTAGCAAATTTTCAGTACATTACCAAGTAGCAAGTGATACAGCAAGCTGGCAGGTATTTTGGCAAGTTCAACAAGTTTTTCGCGAATATCTAAGCTTCTAGACGTCCGATCAACACGGGACAAACACCAATCGGTCCCAAATTTTCTCCTTAATCATTTTATGGCCAACGCGACGCGTAGCGAGCCAAGATATCTTGGCTTAACATTAGTTTTGAGTTGAGATAGCCAAGTTTGCGGCCAGGCTCAGAAACCACCATTTATCCTGGTCGCAACCCCCGCAGCTTTATGGTGTTCAAGAAATTTCTTCCCTTTACTTGCAGGGTGGGACCAGCGTAGTCCCTATCTCTTAACCATTAGCGGTTTTTTGATGACGTCAGCAGTCATTTCAACGCCCGCCATTCCTTGAACCCGAGTTTTGCTGACCTTGAGCTGCATTTTTTATCAACGTGAAATCCGTCGTCGGCGCTGAGAAAGCCTATTGCTTTTCATTTTAATTTGAATATTAGAAGATACCCACCACTGGAACTTGGACTGATAGGTATTATACCAAGGCCGAGGATGATCAAGCTGCCTGCTATATCTGGAGCTTGGTGTTCAACTTCAACATGGAATAAAAAACAAAATATCAAAGCAAACTGGATATGGTAGTGCAAGTTAAAGTCCAAAGAAATTTGAAGAGCTGACAATTGACATTAATTCTTTTCCTGCAAGGTTTCCATATGGAGATCACACCATGAAGAAATATTTTGATGTTAACAGTTGAAAGGGGATTGATCTTCCAGTTTTGACGAAAGACGCTGCTGACTGTCTTTGGAAAAGGATGTCGGCATGAGGTGCAATTGTGCTTGTGAAGTGGTTATAACTGGTCTTTTCACAGTATTAAATTAAATGTGCCATTGCAGCCAAGTGTGTTATCATGTAAGGTAAAATCAAAACTACAATGTTGGTTTTACGAGCATTGAGAAGGCTGGTAGGTAACACCTGCCTGTGCTCGTAAATCATGCTGCCAAAGTATTCTAAATTAATTTTATCATACGCTTTTGTTGTCCAGAATGGTTGCACTATTGTTTGGTATCATATTATTCCATGTAAATATGGAAGTGTAAAGTCTGATTAACATGTTACCAGATTTGAAGCTGTTACGTTACCTAAGTACCTGTTTTTTACTGGCGCGGTAAATGTCACCTGGATTTTGTTTTGAGGTGCAGACCTAGTAACTCTGACTACATGGGTTTGAAGCTATTATCTATTCTGTTTTTACTGGCCTGGTGAATGGCGACTGATGTTGTCCGTGGATGGCACTGAAACAAATTTTGAGTGTCATGTACAGTGTTTTAATACAATGCTGAGGGCTGAAAGTTGTCTTGTTTAGAGTGGTGAAAGTTCAGGATATGCCAGCCACCATGGTGGGTCAGAGTTAATGTGTTGCAGTCAGTTCGGCTTCGGCAAGCACACGGATGGGCATACGCATCAAGACCTGCTCTGCCATACTTTCAGCCAATTTTACCTAGGTAAGTCTTTTCTTTTTTCTGCCAAAAGCTATGACATTGTGAATTTCAGTGCTGTGGCCTGTGTGTAGCTTTCAGGAAAGCAATTCTAAATAAAGCTCTGATAAAGTGCAAAATCAGCAATGCAGCCCTCTATTACATTTTCTACAACATCTTACTTGTTCCTTGCATGGAGAGAAAAATGCAATGCTATGAATTCGTTTATTCACATAATTTGACAAGCATGCAGTTACGTGCTACTATCACTGCACAAAACAGAGCAGAAAACATCAGTTGATCAAACACAAGACACAACAGAAGTTTACAACATAGGGCTGCCGAGCCTGCTTCCTCCCACCACAGTTGATGCCATTTCCTAGCCTGGATTGATGTGAGCACTGAATAGCTGCTTTGTCTAATTACAGCTCACTACCATTCAACTTAAACTACTCTCTTTAAAGTAAGAGTGAGAGCGTTCAGTGTTCATAGCAGCTCGACAGACGACAGACAACAAACATCTTGACAAACCAACCAGTATTTGATTTGGCTAATGATTTATGTGCTTGTTGTATCATGGCCAAACTACTTTAACAGCAATAATCCCTGTTTCATCTTGATCTTGCTTTTATTTCCATTTGAACTCAGATCTTGAAACAATCATCTGAAAGTGATATCAGATACTGGCTTCTGTTTCTCTTGAAAGCAAGTTAAAACAGCAATGATAAACTAAGGCAGGAGATGTGAGTTGTGGCAGTAGATTTTTGATTCAACAATGTCAACCTTATATTGCTTGAGACCTCTGTGACAGACAAACAAGTATTTATAGTTTTTTTGATAGTTTGGATTCTTGGCTTGATTTAGCAGATCAGCTGTGAACCTTGACTTTGAAATCACATAAATGTCATGGTACCCGAACGAATCCTCGCATGACATTTCTTCGTAGCACAATTTTTCGTCCGCATTTCTTCGTCTACAAATCTTCGTCGGTGCATTTATTTGTCCCTCAATGCTTACTCTTGCATATATTTGCGTTGAAGAAGAAATGCGAGCCGATTTTCATATACCCTGATGCGAGACAGAGTAATGCGATACGAATAAATGCCCTGACGAAGATTTGCAGACGAAGAATTGCGATACGAAGAAATGCCATAAGAAGAATTGTCCTGGAATCCTTTATTGGCCATCATAGGGTGAGACTAAATGCTTACTTCGAAATCTAAGCCGCGTTGCGCATATTTACGTCTGGACAACGAGTTGCGGGGAAAAGTGCTGATTTTGCCGCAGTTTTAGGAGCCGGTTATTAGGCTGGATTTTTGGGTTACTTTTTCGTTCTGATTCCTGTATTTCATGGTGTTTGGCTTTTGAATATTTTAGTTCTTTCAGAGAAATATTATTTGCCTTACAGATTTTGTGAAAATGTTTCAGTTTTTATGAGCCGACCGCTAGAGTCCTAAAACAATACATCAGCACTACAAATTGTAAACAAACAAATGGAGCACCACTTGCCTCCGTTCTGCTCCGTTCCAAGGCCTTTTTTTAGTTTATCTGGTGGTTTTCGAACTATTGTATGTCGTTTTGTTGGAAGTTTTGAATCCCTTGTGACTGAATTATATCATATTAAAGAAACATGTTGATTGAAAACAATCCCAAGTTGAAGTATACAGGAGGCTAAAAAGAGTCCTGAGTCCTGAGTAATATCAGGTTGAAGTTAGGAAATGTTGGTTGATAAACGCAAGTTGATCTGGCTCACTTAAATCAGCAAGAAAAAAAGTATAATTATAAGAGCTTATTGGCCAAAAACAAGCTATAATAGGTATTGCAGGAGATCAATACTGAAGAGCTGGAGCACACGCATTATCAAGCCAGAAAATGTTGGCTGATGAACGCGTATTGATGTATTGGTATGAATATTGAAATATAACTTACAGCAGCAAGATCAATGAGTGCTAACTATCAAGTGAAAAAATCTAGAATGAATGAACCCGGGCAGCTTTACTTTGCTATGCAGATGGTAATGTGCATTACTCAGTGTCTGGCAAATGAAACATGCGATCATTCTATTGCTACTAGAGGAGAAAGCTTGGATTACTAAATCAGCTTAATGTTTAATTTGATGTTCATCATTACTTTGCATTTTTTGAAAAAGGATTTAAGTAAAATTGTCAATGTGGCAATCCATGCAACGGTGTGATCATATCATGTGTTCATAGTCATTCGTGAATCGTGATGCCCTGATGGTGATTATTGGTCTAATATACACAAGCAAAGCTGTCAGCATTTCTTTCTGTGGATGGCCAGAAGGGACTCAGAACTTAGAGGTATTACAATTAGTTTTCTTCACAGGGCTCAGGCTGGGATAAAAAGTACTGAGGGTAATCTTCCAGAAAGGAACTTTATTTTGACTTGGTATGAGATGTAGGCACAAGTGGGTAGGTGCTCAGTACCTATACTTAAGTAGTTATGTAGGTTTAGTTGGGTTAGCTAAGATTAGGTCATGTTAGTTTTTTTTTAATTTGCCAAGTGTCCATAAAAAATGTGACCTGATCAATTCATACCTGACTAACCTCACCTAACCTCAACCATCACACTTATTTGCAACTTACCCAAGACCTGCATAGCATTAGCATAGGTACTTGTTACTCACCCTAACTCAATCTTACCTGCTAACCTTCACCTTGACAACAGTTAGCTCACCTTGCCAAACCACGTCCAGGGTAACAGCCAAATGAGGAACTGGCTCATTGGGTGGCTGGTGTGAGTCTGTGCCGATTTTAAGTGTTTCTTCTCTGAAGCTGCTCTGCACTGCCTGTATGACATGTTAGATGCTCAGAAAAATGTGGGTATACTAAGCTAGTTTGGTGCTTTGTTCATGCTCGAAATATCAATAAGTACAAATCCTGTGGGGTACAGCTATGAGCTAGGTGAGTATGTTATTTGGATATGCTGTTTGACTGTAGTAAATATACAAACAATCACAGGGTCACAGTTATATTCAATCTCCACATAAACATACAACAAAACGCCCATAGCCTCACTCCGAGCACACAACAAATAACTTAAGCCTTTGCAGGCACAAAAATGCTTTGATTTACAGGATGGGTATACAATATATCCTCTGTCCTTGGGGATCTTGCTGCAAAGTTTAAGTTGAAGTAAGATGACTGAACTTCAGGTATGATTAACTTTTTCTTCTTGGCCACTGCTTATGTACGAGAAAGACTAAATGCTTGGTTGATCAACGCCTTGAAAATTTAATGATCCATCTTCGATTCGACATGAAGGCACAAAGAAAATAGTTCCCACTTCTCTCCTCTTGGAATACACAAAGCAAAATATTTAATAACTTCTTCTTAGTGGAGAGACATGGACAAGAGCAATTGTCATAGCTCAAGCTTCCCTTCAAGTTAACCTCTGGCAGTTGGCACTGATCACACGGACACCTCTGATCCAAGATAAAATTGAAATGTGTAAATCTGTCTAGTCAATCATGGAAGGAACGGATGAACTTGAGGTCAATATGATATTTTGCGATATACATCAACGTTACCTCGGAACTTTTCTGCAGGTTTGCTTCATATTTTGTAACAAACGCGCAAAAACTGCAATAAAACATCACTATATGCTTCTGGACAAAATACAATGATAGTAAAAACTTAGCCCTGATGGTATTCATTCTCGGCCAAAACCTAATTACAAAATATTTTGTAGTAAGAACTAAATTTCGGCTAAAAACAAGGCACGTTTTAAAAAAAGAATCATTCCAATGACGGTCCATTATTGCGGTCCTGAAATCGCCACTATTTCCGGCCTCTCCAACGCAACTCGCTGTCCAGACGTAAATATGCCCGCGTTGCAGCATTGGCGGTTATGTGCGGCGTGTATGCCGCATGATTAGTAAGCGGCGACTACTAAATTAAAGACTCAACGCTCCGACCGGTTTTCAATGAATAACACTGCATACCAAAAATGCCAATCGCTCTCGTCATAAGATATTTAGCTTTAAATAAGTAGGTTATCTACATCATCGTTTTGAACCAAATTAATAGTTTCAACTTAACCCTCGCCGGCACAGGGGGGGGGTGATGCAACCCCCCTAAGGTTTTTCGCGAATAACTCGCGTAAAAAGTGGCCGATCACGACGAAACTTTCAGTACCCTCGCATTGATCAATTTCAGAGGCGGATCCAGCTCGGAGTATTTTTTGGGGGGGGGGGGAAACCATAACAAATTATTGATTCTTTCCATGCCTCGTCCATAGGCGTAATGTTAAAATTATGCCGTTTGGGATGGGCAAATGCCCATTTTGCCCCCCCCCCCCCCTGGATCCGCCACTGATCAATTTTACACCCACCCTGAAATTTTCATGACCCTGACCCAAATGACCTTTGACCTGTGACCTACTTTCTGAGACCATGTTTGGCCGGAATCGCGATTCGGCGTATGTCGGCTCGCATTAGCCGCGCATTTGCAAGCTTTTCGTGGTTTCAAACGTTCAAACATGTGATTTGATGTTGCTCCCATGCATTAGGGTGGATGTCAAGGTCACCTGAAGGTCAGGTCAGGTCATTGACCTTTGGTGACCTAGGTTCACTTTTTCGAGTTTTACATGTTTCTAGGCTAGTCATTAGAGCTGAATTCGAATTTAGCAACCATTTGAACATTTACGAAGTGGTTTTGGTGCATTCGTAGCATGTTACGAAGCTGCAGAAGCGGTTGACACGTACCTATTACGAATACCCGTCACGACCCCTACCGGTTGACCTGACCTGACCTGACCCGACCTGGTCTAAATGCTTACAGACATCATCTCTGATCAAAACTAACACGATATTCGTGATCAGCACCCCGGAAAACCCCATGGCAGCCACACTTTACGACTTTCTAACAGGTCTCGATTTTCCCGATTTTCGGGTCATTGACCTGACCTGGAAGGTCACCCGATGACCTAGGACCTTAAAATTGAATATCATCGGCTTCCTCTCGTGACGGGCAACACGCTCGTTTTTTTCCGCGAAGCTCTAGCTCGATCAGGGGCCAAACGGCAATGGGGGGGGGGGTCGTACCACCAACCCCCTTGTGCCGTCGACGGACGCAAAATGGGCTGTGCCGGCGAGGGTTAACAATTGGGTACCATCGGCTTCCTTTCGTCACGGGCAACACGCTCGTTTTTTTTTCTGCTAGCTCGATCAGGAGCCAAACGGCAAGGAGAGGTCCAACGGACCCCCCCCCCCCCTTTATACGTTCGCGGCTGGAAAAACACCAATACGGGCGAGGGTTCAGGAGGGAACAGAGTCGGTGACGGTCAGGGGCACTACAAGCAGAGCACCATAAGCCGTGACCGGGCTGACATACCATGTTTTGATCACGTTTTGATAGCATGACTGAAACAGACTTTTTTGGGTAGCCAGGAAATCGCATGCGACAGCCTATTCAAATTCTTACATCGGCCTTTATATGCACCAGTCGCATACAGGTACGGGATTTAGCATACGATTTCCAGACAATCGAAAGACTGTTTGGAGCCAACAAAGGAATTAAGGAAGGAATGAGTGAGTTAAAGGGACCCTCCCACCTTCAAAAAAGTTAATGAATTGGCATGAAAGTGATGTCGGCTCGGTTCAGAAAGAGCAAAACGAATATCTACCAAATTTCATCGAAAAATATTCACCGGTTTTCAAGATATTAGACTTTTACTTTTGTTTACTTTTTGGGATCTCCGCTGTTCCTAGCGACTTTATTTGAAAGTGCGGCATTTGTTGCGCGCAAAGCAGCATATACCACCGCGTGCTACAAAACGTTTTAGTCAAACTTAATGACGGACGTTCGAAAGCCTGATGACGTCATCAGATTCCCGTAATGGTTAAGAGATAGGGACCACGCTGGTCCCACCCTGCAAGTAAAGGGAAGAAATTTCTTGAACACCATAAAGCTGCGGGGGTTGCGACCAGGATAAATGGTGGTTTCTGAGCCTGGCCGCAAACTTGGCTATCTCAACTCAAAACTAATGTTAAGGTGGGAGGGTCCCTTTAAGTTGAAAGTATTAATTTGGCTCAAAATGATGATGTAGATAACTTAGTTATTTAAATCTAAATATCTTATGACAAGAGCGATTGGCATTTTTGGTATGCAGTGATATTCACTGAAAACCGGTCGGAGCGTTTGAGTCTTTAATTTAGTGGTCGCCGCTTACTAATCATGCGGCATACACGCCGCACATAACCACCAATGCCGCAACGTAGCTTAGATTTCGAGGTAAGCATTTAGTCTCACCCGCCATCATATATTGACCTTCATAAGATAAACGCATCATTCGCGCAATATTTGTCGCACTTTGATACCAAACTATTGCTTCCAAATGCCGACGTAAAGAAAACCTTTATGTGACGTCATAGAAGCAGCGGAGTTCCCAAAAAGTAAACAAAAATAAAAGTCTTATATCTCGAAAACGGGTGAATATTTTCCGGTAAAATTTGGTAGATGTTCATTTTCGCTCTTTGTGATTCACGCTACATCACTTTTATGCCAATTCATTAACTTTTTTGAAGGTGGGAGGGTCCCTTTAATAGTTAAAAAAGTAAAAATCCTGGCATTCAGCTATGGGCGACATCTATAATGCTTCTTTTGGGTGTTGCAATGCAGATCACAAGCATAGGTGGTGCAGGCTACATGCAGTAAAATATTTGGATGAAACTTGAAGTACCTATGCTATGAATAATGCATACTCAAACATGACAGGTGATTGGACTTCAATAAAATATGTTCTTATTACTATTTTACTGTCAATTATTGCTCACAATTCGTATCATATTCACAGATTACCCCACGAATGTCAGCCGTAATTTTGGTCGGATATTTGGGGTAGAATTGCCGGCAAACAGCTGATTGATTGGCTTGTTCAGATGCTCACGGACCGTGAGCATCTGTTTGCATGGCAAATTTGGGGTAAAATAAGAACTGCCCCATGGGGTAGTTTGGAAGTGGCCAATCAGAACCTACCCCATTTGGTGAAACTGGTTTGGGGTAGTTTCGCCGAAACTACCCCAAACAGAGCTTGGTGAAACTGGGCCCTGGTTCGATCCCCTCGCAAGGAGCGCGATATTGTCGAGCCCTGGTAGAAAAGGGTAAGGTTTCCGGTTAGGATTTTAACTTCCCGACGATCTACGGGAAGGACTTTACCAGCCCCATTACGAAGCAGTCTATGCATTGTGCTATAATGCTTTTGTGAACATGTAACAAGTGACTAACAACGCTTAAGCTTGAAAGTATGAACTCTTCAACACGTCCCTCAACAGTCGTCACTCAATGGCACCAGCCAACACGCGCAGTCTCTAAGACACATGACATGTATTTATACTCTGAGACGATCAATTCACCATCAGTGGGGCAGCGACAGACCGGCCGGCCGGCCTGCCCCGCGGCCCGGCCCGGCCCGGTCCGGGAGCTCGGTACAAATGCAGCACGCGCGCGCCCGCCTCTGGACGCCGCTAGTGCGGCAGCCACAGGTATCGGGCGGCGAGCGGCGGGCGGGCGGCGCGCTCCGCCTGGAAAGACATGGTCAGCCTCTGAGGGGGTGGCGCGCGCCGGCGTGCCTCCGCCGAGCACGACCGGCGGCGCTACGTCATCATGGCCGCGTCCTGACCGCCGCCGCCGCCGCCGCCGCCGCCGCCACCGCCCGGGTTCTTGGAGGGGTCGTTCACGTCTCGCCGGAACGTGGTCAGGTTCTGAGTAAACCTGCAGCACACAGACAGGGAGCGCGGTCAGGACACGGTACTATGTCACTAACACGACTAATGCAAGAACAACACAGATTCAACAATGAATGCATTATCCAGGACCAAAAGACAATGGCTTCAACACAACCAGAGCTGACCAGCCTCACCGCACCCTTTGGCGCCGTCCTCCCCGTCCCTCTCAAGTGTCCCTCACCTGGCACAGTTCTTGGTGAGCAGGTTGCTGTCCCTCTCAACTCACCTGCCCCGGTTCTTGGTGAGCAGGTTACCGTTCCTCTCACCTGTCTCAGTTTTTGGTGAGCAGGCGTCCCTCTATATCACATGGCACAGTTCTTGGTGAGCAGGTTGCTTTCCCTCTCAACTCACCTGCCCCGGTTCTTGGTGAGCAGGTTACCGTTCCTCTCACCTGTCTCAGTTTTTGGTGAGCAGGCGTCCCTCTATCTCACCTGGCACAGTTCTTGGTGAGCAGGCTGCTGTCCCTCTCAACTCACCTGCCCCGATTCTTGGTGAGCAGGTTACCGTTCCTCTCACCTGTCTCAGTTTTTGGTGAGCAGGCGTCCCTCTATCTCACCTGGCACAGTTCTTGGTGAGCAGGTTGCTGTCCCTCTCAACTCACCTGCCCCGGTTCTTGGTGAGCAGGTTACCGTTCCTCTCACCTGTCTCAGTTTTTGGTGAGCAGGCGTCCCTCTATCTCACCTGTCCCGGTTCTTGGTGAGTAGGGTGCTGTCTCTCACCTGTCCCGGTTCTTGGTGAGCAGGTTGCTGTCCCTCTCAACTCACCTGCCCCGGTTCTTGGTGAGCAGGTTACCCTTCCTCTCACCTGTCTCAGTTTTTGGTGAGCAGGCGTCCCTCTATCTCACCTGTCCCGGTTCTTGGTGAACAGGTTGCCGTCCCTCTAACTTACCTGCCCCGGTTCTTGGTAAGCAGAGTGCTGTCTCACCTGTCCCGGTTCTTGGTGAGCAGGTTGCTCTCGATGCCGTCCATGAGTGAGTCGAACGCCGCCCGGATGGCCGGCTGCCGCTCCGGCGGGTGGCTGAGCACCATCTGTTCGCGCAGGCCGCCAAAGTACTCGGCGTTGAGCAGGATGAGGCCGAGCAGTGGCCGCGACATGGACCACTGGTTGCGGCAGTCCTCGTACATGATGATGTTGAGCACGGTGGCCAGCAGCTGCTGTAGGATCTCCGGTTGCCGCTCCAGGATCTGCAGGATCGCCTCTCCAGACGGGTTGTGCGCCGGCTTCTTCTTGCCTGGGGGAGTCGCGGGGCGAGTTAGGAATATACGCGCCGAGAATGAGGCGGTTAGAGACATAGTGGACGCGAAATATGAGACGGATATGGAGCTGGTGAAATAAAAGGCACTGGCTAAGACTGAGTAATTAGACAGAACAGGAGATCGAGCCCGAGAATTACTCGCTATTTGAGGCCGCCGCCGACCGTCAGTTAGAGCTCTTTGGAAATCGACACGCCCAACCCTCCCGCAGCTGACACGGCCCAGGTCAGCGGGACAGATGAACGGCGCCCTCACTGGCCGCCATCGGCACACGGAGGAAATGGCGGCGCGCCGGGCGGCCCGATCGACGGCGCATTGATGGAGGGCGGCGGCCCGGTCATTTCCTGCTCAGCCGACCGGACTCGTTAGCACGCGAATTACGTGGCGTTACCGTCAGGCCGTATTTAAATCCGCCGTAACGCTCAGACGGGCAGCCGCCACTCAAGAGACCAGCATCACCGCGGAGGGACACGCCTAAAATTAGCGCGAATCGTGCTGATGAAGAACATTTGCTTAATCACTTCCAACACATTTTCATATGACGAGGTTAGAGATGACCCACGTCTGATTGTAAATTCGGCTGCCTTCTTAGCGCCGCTGCTTGGCAGCACATAAAACTGCCAGCTACCACCAGCGACGACGCCGGCAGCCGAGACCATGAACTAGCCGCCGAGTCGTCGAACTCACCTTTTTGCGCGAGCTGTTTGAATGTGAATGTGACGATGTGGTCGAGTGTGGCGCAGCAGCCGGTACACACCATGGTGTCTGCGGAAAGTACACATCACACATCAGAAACGGGGCCGCTGACGGGCAACACAGGCTTACTGGAGACGGTCCGAGGGCACCGACGACAATGCACAGCCCAGACGCGGACCAACCAAGGCAAATATTGAGGACATCACATACGAATACAGAGCAAAGACGCTTGACGTACTGGACTGGATCACACTCTTTGTGCTGACAGCATTACAACACATTGCACCGCTACGCAATCAACGGTAATAATAACCAGAAACGCGTAACACATGACCTTTCAACAGCCGGCATCCCACGGTTCAGAACATCTATTCATGGTGGCACCGCCTCTGGCTGATGGGGTATTCATAATAGAGAGCTATTTCGATGGCCTTTCTTTAGTTTGCAACCGCAAGGGTGAACAGAGTACATTTCAGAACACGTGACGTAAAAAAAAACATGACATGAAATCAAAGCATGGCATTCAGAAATCGATAGCACGTAAAACAATCATTTCGCTCGGGTCTGTTCTCTAGATGCCAAACAACCAAAGCCTAATGTCCTGTGGCATGTTTCACGAATTTAACATATTGGCTACATAGTACGCAAAATTTATCGGATTCATTGCTACCATAGTGTAAGCTGAACGTTATCTTCCACGGAGGTCATAGATGTAAGATCAAGATGGCAGACAACATTCGAAAAGTAGTCCCAGCATACCACAGTTCACGTTATACGTGACTACATGGCTCCACATGAGATGCAAGCCACAAACACCAAGCAGCTTTCAGATCCGAGCAGCCATGCACGTTGCACACAACACTTTTTCACTTACACGCACATCTACAGCAAGCACAGCTTGTAAACAGCGGCTACAGGTAGACACAGGAAACACACCGGAGTCAGAGGTTACAACATACAAGCAGTGCATCTACCACACTTTGTAATAGTGGTTATGGGCGACAAAAGTATCACGTTATTAATAGAATGGGAGTGTGGGTGTCCCGATGAGTGAACACAACACACCAGAGCAGATTTTCTGCCGCTGCAAACGTTCACAGCACGGGCCATCCGCAGCCGTTGCAAACCCCTCATATTGAGCCGCGTCCCATAGTCCGCAGAGTCGATGTCAACAGAGCCCCTCCCCCTCCCCTATTCCGGTACAGGAGAGGACGGCCCACTCCACTGTACGGAAGTCAGCGTGGCACCCATAAAGCCTCCTGCTCTATTTAATGCCAAACATGGACCAAGACTGTGGTTCGATAATCCCATTGCCCATCGCACAGTCCAAGTGCGAGGCGTCCAATTATAAAATGTGGTTAACCAAATGCGGTTACAGGACTTCCCATATTCAACTATAGCAATCCAACGGACATCTGTCCCTCAAGATGCAAAGGTGGGCACTGGGCAAAGGCCTGGCAGTCACAAGATCTAGTTAGCACTAAACTACACCAAACCATGACATTATAAAACACCTGCCGCGAATCAGCTCTATCTCAGCCATTGTCCACTACAGCCACTGTCGGCCGAGCATCGAACCTTCTACACTAATCCACCAATCCGTTAGTGAACAGCGTAGTGTATGTGCTCACAGCACGAGGGGCAGAGCTCACACTCTAACAGAGGCCGCGGCATGCGGGCGGCGCGGCTCTCTGCCCGGGGGTAGGGGAGGAGACGGGGGCGGGAGAGGGCTTACCGAGCACCGGTCCCACCTTTCCCAGCTTAGTGAGCCGGCCGGGCCGCTGACTGGTATCTGGGGACAGAGCGCGCAGCACCGCCAGGCAGCCACCGGCACCGCCCGGCCATCCGTGCACACAGACACAGCGGCAACGACAGACAGACGAGGATAGGTATATATCGACCCAAGGCACCGGCAGGCAGCCACCGGCACCGCACGGCCCTCCCCTGCACTCCAAAACACAGAGGCGCAGACAGAGACAGGCGTAGGCACCGCTTGGTGCTCTCCGACCCACCTCGCACACACACACACAGACAGACACAAACCTTGACACTGGCACAATCCTCTCCCCGCACAGCATCACAACTGGGACAGTCGAGCTGAACTTTGTCAGAGAGCACTTTGTCAGCAGTCTGAGGTAAGAGCAACACCGTCGGAACGTAAAATGACCATCAAGGCCAAATGCGAGGACCAAAAGCGAGAAAACACAGCGAAACGAAGGCATTACTCAATGAAATCCACCTACATCTTTAAATCTATGAAAAAGTGAACAGAAAAGAAAGTACGATTGATGTCTTCGAAAATGCTGGAACGGAGCAAACTCGAGACTGCTACTTCAATCCCATGCCGTTCTTGCCTCCACTGAAGTTCGCTAAAGCTACTCTGTTTATAGATGAACATACGTTAAATGAGTGCAAAGCAGGTAGGGATAAAGGCAAGGCCAAATGTGCATTGCTCGTCTATGCAAGCTGAGCAAACGGGTTTAAGAATAAGCGGGTGCAAGTCGATTCACACACTGTCATACATGCGAGCATCGGAAGTACGTCCTGACAAATAAAGCACACATACTACGCACAACCCTGCAAAGTGTGCGCCTGCTTACACTTCATACACACAACACGCTCAGCAGAGAAGCATGAAGGGTCAATCGGGCAGTCGGCCCGTCAGACGGCCATGCGGCGGTCGGCCCAGGCGGCCCGGGGTGCGCCCTACTGCACACGGACGAACGTGCGTGCGTCGTGCATGCCCGCCTGGGCGGGGCGGGGGCGGCGGACGGCCGGCCGGACCCCGCGGCGGACGGCTCGAGACCGGCACCGGGCTACCGCCGACACAGAGAGGCACAGGCGCCGCCGGCATCAGAAGCCGGGTGGCGGGGACCAGCAGAGGAGACAGCGACGCTCTGACGGGATCCGGAGAGGGAAAGTCGCGAGGAAGGGTGGCCAGAGGGATGAAACAGATGTGGATATTGGTGACGAGTGAGGACTTTCTGGCTTGCCGATACTTTGGTGGATGTCGATGTTGTTTGTCGAAAGACTTAAGTGGCATAACGTAGCCATCAGCTCATGGACAAAAAATATCGGTAAATATGTAGATGCCTACAAATAAACAAAAATCATCGCGATACGTACCAAAAAAGCATGTACTCATTCAACAGGAAGTTCATAAAAATATAACAATACAAAATGAAAAGAACGTTTTCGCCTCAGTAGAGCGATCTCATATCGGGAGCGATTCGATCTCGAGCTGATTCGACTGGTTCGTCCGGTTCGTTAACTGATTCGTTAGCAGTGCGTTAGCCATGCTCCAACCGTAAAGCTAAAATCACTGGTCAAACGTATTACATATACGTAGGTACCATTTTAAATGCAGTAATCCACACAGCGCGAGAGCAAAGGCGCTAAGACACCAAACAACAACTGTTTTTTCAACAGTCATTGACGTCAACAAACAAACAAACAAAAAACGAAAAGTTTGTGTTGCGTGGAAAAACAAGCGCGTGTAAACGGCAGAGCGTTCTGTAAACGTCAGTGGCAAAACTTAACTAGCATCTGCAAGCCCGACAGCCACCACCAGGAAGGAAAGAGCGGAAAGAGTGTGATAGCGACAGAGAGAGGAGTCAGCGCCGAGTCTCGAGAAGGGCAGAGTGGAAGTGGGTACTTTGGCGGCGCCCGGCGCGGCCTCCGAGCCGGCGCCCGGGCGTCGGGCCGCCCGTCCAGCCGCCCCTCCGTGCGCCGTTCCTGTACCTGTGAAATAGTTCAGATTCCCACCTAACGCCTGCAGTCCTTCTGAGATCGAGGCGAAAATGTAGAGGAACACCTGCGGCTCCAGCGACGAGAGGAACGCCATGTGGTCCTGACACAGACACTCGAGCAGCACGTAGTAGGACTGAGACAGCTTCGGGTAGTCCTGTAACAGACGGAGAAGGAGAAATCACCATCAGAACCGTGCCTTTCGCCAGGCGTGGTGACACAGTCTTAGAATTACGGCGAGTACAAGAAGACAGTTGTCTGTAGATGGCGCTTTGGCGAGAAAATAATTCATCCTCGCTACTCGCATCTTTTGTAGATGCAATAACTTACGCAAAAGTTCAACGATGTAAAGCCCACCATACACCAAAATAGCGTCACCTTTTCCGTAACTCGAGCCTCCCGCGCCTATCCATCTATCCGTCCCTCGCCCCGCCCGCTCCCCGTCCCCAGCCCATGCGCTCCCATGTTTGCTGCTCACCAGGAGATCACTGTGTGGCACAGAGAGGAGCAGCTTGACAAACGTCCGCAGCGCGTTGTCCAGCGTCTCGTCACCGTACAACCGGAACCCGCCGAAGTTGACGTAGTTGCCGCACAACGCCGACTTGAGCATCGAGAAGCAGATGCAGATGCCCTTGAGCCGCATCGGGTACACTTGGTCCTTGGAGAGGTCGGGAATTGTCAGTATCCGCTCGCCTGTAGAAGGGAGAGATACGGGCAGGGCGCCACAGCGGTCAGTGGGGGCGGGGTAGACGGAGCCACAGCGGTCAGTGAGGCGGGGTCACAACTAGGTGCCACAATGACCAGTGGGACGGGAGCACACGAGAGCAACGGCGAAAGGCCCGTCAGTCGAGCAATGTAAATAGTCTGAGGCATTGCCCGTCAAACGCTATCATCAATTGATTCACCGACATTGTACTGTAAGACGTGGGTTTTGTCGTTTTTTTCTTTGTAACTGTAATCATACTTCATTATCATCACTCACCGTACGTGCAGAGCAGCTTGCTCATCTCGCGGAAGAGCAGGATGCCGTTGGGTGAGCTGACGTCGAACTGCAGTCGCTGTGACCGGTTCTGCACCAGCTCGGCGAACAGCTTCAGCACGGGCGTGGTCAGCTGCGGCTCGGTGAACCACAGCTCCACGGCGCGCTGAAGGATCGGCGTGTACGCCGGGTAGATCCAGTCGAACAGCATCATGTAGGACGCCTTGGTGTTGAAGGCGAACACGAGGCCGCGCAGGTCGCGCGCCAGCCCGATCAGCGCCTTCTTGGTCTCCTCACCCTGTCCGGCGGCCAGCGGGGCGCGAGGAGGGGGGTTGGTTTTGTAAGCGAGATGATGCAGATTTAACAATAGGAGCATGAGCTTTACCAATGCAATGACAAATATCGCATTAGTTCAACAGTCTAATTTGTAATCACGTTAAAAATTAAGCTGAACAGCTAATAGACGTGGAATTCAATCGTAGAAATTGGAATGCCTTTTGTAGAATGCGAATGCTTTTCAATACAGGCATTCGCTAACAGTCAAAGCCCTCCCGGCTTGCTCCCAGCCACCAAACATAGCCGCTTTCTCTTTCAGGCAATGAATGACCCAACTCTCCCGGTCCGGTCCGGTCCCGGTGCTCACCTGGAACATGTTGGCCTCGCTGGCCATGAGCGCGCCGATGGCGTCGAAGGCGGCCGTCAGCGGCTCCATGAACGCCTGGAACTTGGCGTCGTCCTCACCCAGTTCGACCATCAGCAGCCGGCCCAGCGACGTGTAGAACATGGTGCGACACTTCATCTCCTTCACCGCCACGCCGGCGCCCAGGAACGGAAAGTGGTCGCTCTGCGGGACGAAAGGCAGGGGGTGATGCAGACGGGAATGGCTGGGCGGGTAATCAACTTATGTATCTTAAGTACGATTGGAGACGGAAAAATTAAAGGTGGGGTAAGCAACAAACATAAACAGCCTCAGATTACTTCTCTATCGTCATGGATTCTCTCAATGAATGACCGGCAAAGCAACAACTTAATCCAAGATTATATTTAGCTTGGCTAAATACGCCCGATAACAACCGTACCGAAGAGGCCGCTCTGTCTGACCGGCTGGCTCGCTGACTCACCGTGTGGTTGTTGAGCAGGAACTGCACCTCCTCCAGTTTGACTAGCTTCCGCACGCTGCTGTAGCCCACCGACAGATCGTTGAGCAGCATCAGAGTGCGAGTGGTTATCTGCTCGCTGCCGCCCCAGAATTTCAGATTCGTGATTCTGCCGACAGACGCGTAGAGTGTTAGACGAGAGCAAACGGGAACAACTGCGATGGATGCAAAAAAAAAATATAAGAGCAAACTTTCAGTTACTCAAACTCCCATTCAAGCTGTTGAAATTCATATAGAATATGGAAGCATGAAGTGCAATAAAAAATAATCAAGATACATATTGACTGAAGTGACGCTACTGGCGCTGACATAAAAAGATTAATATCAGAGCTCGGACGGCCCCTCAGAGCTACTTACATTTTACGCATAAAAACACTAAGCACTGTGGCCTCATCACTGAGACCGAGAACCTCGGAGAGACGACTATACACCTTGGCCGTCTTTTGTACCTGAAACAACACAAACAAAACACCTTGGTAAACGCCTGAGGAACCCACACCAATCTAACAAATCTTTCAACGATTTACACTGCCACAGGGCCACTATAATGATGCCACTTATCATAACTATATTTTGCATTGATATCCTCTCCTTACATCCATTCCCTTTACGTCCTCCCCATCGCTCCCCTTCTCCCACCCGTTTCCGTTAGTATGCCACACGGCACCCCGCACCTGATCGCCGACGTAGATCTTCCTGAACTGCTCGAAGAAGCTGATGGTGGCCAGCTCGAGTTTCTCGCAGCCACCCTGGTTCAGCCTCGAGTCGGTCAGGTTCATGAGCTGGAGTACCCTGCCGGCGCATACGCGGGCAGTCAGTGTACGGGGCGAGGGCGGGGAGTGAGGAGACGCGACAGTGTGACTGTCGAGGGCGGAAGTCTACAGAGGGGCGGCGCAGGTGGTCGCAGCAGCTTGACTCCCTGTCAACACTGCATAAGCTGACAGCGAGCTAGCCGCCAGCAAGATAATTGCAATTCAAACAAGCCTTGCGTTTCCTCACATGTCGTGGACAGGTGAAATAAACGATCTTCGAAAAGGCACATACAAGCCCTAGCTAGTGACAGTTCTTTTCAGCAGCTACGAGTACTCAGCATTCACAGTATAAAGCTCTAGTTTGTGCTTTTAAAAGCGGCCTTTCCCAATCTTTACCACCACAGCAAACCACGGCACACCATTTATCGCCGGTCGTCAGCCGCTCTCCCCTGGGGCTCACCTGCAGATGAGCTCTCCGTCCATGCTGTCGTGCTCATCGTTTGTGTTGAAACTGACCCGGCCGCCGACCGCCGAGCCAATTATGTAAACCAGCCGGGTTAGCTGAGCTGCGCGGAGAGACAGACAGACACACAGACGGCGGACGGTTAGTCGGAGACCGGTACCGGCCGGCACACAACTCAGTCTCAGCGGCGTGCACACAGTCACAGACACTGCAACCAGTCTACCACTATAGTTAGGATATATTTTACATTGCATTGTCAAGATGGCACATTATGTTACCAAACGTCTTACGCAAGTCGTCATTTAGTCAAGGAAATAACAGGTCGTACTCAGTTAGAAGAGCTCTAGTTCCCAGTATCACGAGCACCACACCCATCCTCCTCGTGTCACCTAAGCCTGCACATCACGGCTGCCTCCACAGCCCAGCCAGAAGGCATGCAGCAGTCCCACCGACCCAACCCACCTTCCTTGATGGCACTCTCCAGCCGGTTGTTGACGTTGAGCGCCTGCTGGTAGGCCTGCGCCGTCTCGTCGAACAGACTGACCAGCAGGCGGCACGTCTTCTTGTACTCGCAGCGTGCGATGGTGCTGATCTGGTCCAGCTGCTGCTGCACCATGCCCAGGTCGTCCAGCGGGTCCTCCAGGCCGTCCCTGCACGGAGAACGAGACAGCACCGTCAGACATCGACACAACCATATTCTTGCAGATGCATGTCCGATGTGATTAAATGTCATCCTTATTTATCTTACGCATCGTAATATCATACGTCGTATCAAACCAATTGACATCCAAAGACAGGCGAAATGAGACCAAGCAAGTAGAACTTGGCAAAACTGTGCTTGCCTTCCCGGGCCACTGAACAACCATCCCTTTCTTTCATAGCATCTCGATTCCTCAACCCAAGCAAGGAAGCCCTGACCAGTGACAGATCTGCAAACAGCACGACCATGAGTGACCACCCACCTGACGACGACGGCGGCGGCCTCGAGCCTGGACGTGATGTAGGCCTTGGTGACCTCTGGTGTGTAGGTCTCCAGCAGGTGCGGCTCCGAGGCCTTGACGTACGGCACCGAGGCCACCATGCGCTGCCACAGGCTCAGCAGGTAGTGGACGCTGTTTGGCGCAAACTGCCACATCTGAGGGCGACGCGGAGAGGATCAGTCGTCAGAAAACATACGGCAGCCGGGGGATACTCGGGTGGGGCGGAGTACACACTGGGAGAAACCAGCAGTTCTGAATTCTGAGCATCAATTTCAATAGGACCACCATCGAACAGCGCCCTGGTCAGCTAGTTACTTAGGATTGGTAGAAATGTGATGATGCTGGGCGGGATCTAAGAGCTGATTCAGGGTCCACTTACTGATATTAATGTGAGTTCGTACTTCGCAACGCATCTCGGACAGTCAGCGAGAAAGCAAGAAAACCCGGACAAACGTTTGCTCTATCAGATACATCACCTGAACTCTTCTCACCTTAGGAAGACTTTTTGGAATCAGAAAAAGCCCAGTGCTTTTCTCACTTTGCTCGCCCAGCGGCCACAGCCCCCGGTTCCCCGCGGTTCTGCCGTCACGCCCGCCCCACCTGTAAGCTCTCCACTGTGAACTTGGCCACCAGCCGTATGACGTCCGGGTAGTTGTCGACCATGACCAGCTCGCCCAGCTGATAGTTGGATTTGAGCCGCGCCAGCAGCCGGCAGAACTCGTGGTAGTTGTTGGCGTCAGTCAAACCCTGCCCAAAGTGCGCGGAATGTCGAATACAATAGTTAAAACGAGAAAAGTACTCTTATTCGGCCACTGCCGTGATTGAATGAGTGCTACATGTTATAGTACATTTCACAGTTCCATAAGCCATTGAATCACCCTTCGTGTTAAATCCAGTAAAAGCTGTTCGTTAATGTCACTTTCATTAGTTCTCCTGTTCGTCGTTAATAATTGAGTTGAGTGTCCGTTGATCGTAGGTGTGCTGTCACGAGCGACGATCACGTCAGAGCTGTTTACGTCTGATGACATAGCATTCCAGGAGGCGGAAATCAATACCCGGCCGTCCAGCCGCACATTCCCGGCGATCCACAGGCCGGGGGACGGACAGTGCGCCGTACCTGGGGATTTTGTAGCACGTTCTTGACGCCCTGTACGAGGTGGTTGAGGAACTTGGCCCGCTCCTGGTTGTTGAATAATGACCGCCGAACGGAGGCGATCTGCACTAGACACGATAACGCCTGCAACACGTCAGAGGGGCAGTGATCAGGAATGACACGCGTAAGCAGCATCGAAGTACCATGATAGCCCATGTCATTTTTAGAGCAATACGTCAGTTTAAGTCACGAATTACACAATGTCCTACCGTACAAAAACAAACTAAGACCTTATTGAGAGATATTAGTTACCCATTAGTTTTTGAAAACTGTGAAATTAGCATTCAGGCATCTTGCTGCATAAATACTCTAAGCCATTCCAACCAGTTGATATTCATGCCCTTTCCCCCTTTCTCCGACATGATAGCATTACATTATAGGCGTCGCTCGTTATAGCCGACCTCCCCGGCCGAGCCCGCCCGACCAAAACTCACCAGCGAGGAGAGGGAGTAGGGCAGCGAGGCATACAGGTCAAAGAACAGCTTGAGCGTGGCGGCGTCGAGGAAGGCGGGCCGCCACGCGGTGGGGATCTGCACGGTACACAGGTCGTCCGACGACTCGTCGGTCGAGGTGCCGATGAAGTCAAACATAAGACAGTTCTGGGAGAGCCGCAGCAGCTGGGTCATCAGACCGTGCTGTGGAGAGGAGACGCCAGTCAGAACACGGTGGGTAACAACAAATCACAAATAGGATCCACTCATAACCGACGGTAAACGAGCCGTATCTACGGAGAGCAGATGAGGTAATATACCCGGATCGTGAAACAGAGATGGAAAGTGGACACGGGCTGTGGACGGACGCGGAGATGGATATGGCGATACGCCATCACCCGATAGCCTTGCATCACGCCGTACCCCCGACAATGTGGGAGGGGGGAGTGATGTCACCTCTCGCGCGGAGGCACTGACTAGGAGCGGTGACGTAACCATGGTCATCTCACATTCCGCGCCGGGAGATTAAAGGATTCCCAGCGCAACGACCGTGAGCGGAGATGCCATGACTCATGGTGAGAAATATAAAAATATACAGAAAGAGTAAACCTTAACGTAAGCATAAAAGTCAAAACCACTAAAACAACAAAAGAACGAAAGATTGCAGCACATAATTTTGTAAAAAGCATGCCCACAAATAGTGGAGTGTGCGTAAACAGCTCCCCGTCTTCTCACCTGCGACTCGTCGCTGAAGTCGAGGTTTTTGCAGTTCTCGAGGGCGGTGCGGAGCAGCGTGCAGCTGAGCTGGAACACCTCGTAGAGGCTGGTGTCGCGGAACGAGGCGGCCGTCTTGCGGTGCCTGTTGAGCGAGCGGATGGCGTCCGTCTCGGTCAGCGTGTTCATCTCCACCGTCAGCTGGGAGAGCAGCTGGACGCCGATCATGCAGTGCTGCACGGAGCCCTGCGGCACGGAGGATAGAGGTGTCAGCTGGGGTGGCGTGAATAATGCGAGCAAAACATTGGAAAATGTTCAGAGGTGCGGTGTGCACAAAGTCAGCACCTTAGTGGCAGCCAGCTTGGTAAACGAGGACTTAACCATCAGTGATGCGGCCTTCAGAACATTCTCAGTCGCGGGGGATGTTCTGAAAATATCTTTAAAAATGCAACACATATCCGAGGTTTAATATTATAAAACAAAAGACAATGAAAGTCAATCCAACGACGTGACGTCAATGCAACATTGAGCGAGTCACAGTATCACACTGAACTGGCAAACACTACGGCATAAATCATTTAGCAGCACTTCGGGCAAATGATTTATGCTGGCGGTCACATCGACCGCCTAGGCGGTCACATCGACCGCCTAGCTGGTCGATCAATGAACTAAAATCGACCAGTCTCATCGATATGCAAACTTTATAGTTTGTTTGATTCTTTGCGTTCCGTTAAGGTACGTCGCCGACATCGATTTCACTAGGCGCTGGCATTGATTAAATTATCCATTCCCCGAGTCCTCACCTGCAGGAACACGGAGACGTCCTCGATGACGTTGCGGAAGACGAAGTCGTCCTTGGTGGCGTCGAACCAGCCGAGCTTGGTGAGCCTGCCGAACAGCGTCACCATGGCCTGCACCACGAAAGGCTCCATCTTTGGCCGCGTCGCCAGGTAGTTCAGGATGTAGTTCCCTGGCGAGTTCACAGCGAGGGCGCATCATCAGGAGAGGTGGAAGTCTTATGACACAGCAAATGCTAAGGGTATAATTTTACATACTATTTACCTTCTTATACAAGCTACAAAGTTGCAAGCTATATAAGTAGTTGCATTTCGACGGCTTTGTCCAAGACCAAGCCGTTGGGAGTCGACCAGGATCAAATCAAAGTACATGTAGGTAGCCCACAAACGTCAAAATCGTGAAAATTCGACCTTTGAAAACCTCTAGTGACCTGACCTAAAAATCAAAAAAGTTCCCTTCAAATGTTTTTTTTTGCAACTTCTGGAAAATTGCCTTTTCTCCCTCGTCCCAGGACTCAGGAGACAGGAGCCGTAGCAAGAAGCTGCTCCTTCCCAACCCTGATGAGCTATAGTTGGACCACCACCCTAGCGCGGGCTAGCATTAAGCAATTTTGAAGGAAAAATGCATATAAATCTGAAAGATGGCAATTTGACTTCAAAGTAGAGTAAAATGACCAAGTTTTTTTCTGATGCATTATGATGTATTATGGCTTCACTGACAAACTTCTGTTCCAAGAAAAGGTAATTGATATTTTAATTCATCTTCAAACTCTCGCGAAAAGTAATATTCCAGAGCAATTTTTCATTCCTAATTTTACCAACCAGTAAAACGTCTTATAGGGCGACAAACGGAGCGAGCGAGAGGTCCCAACTTACTTTTGAACAGTACCCTACTATCCGGTCCCTAACCGGCTACCAAATTTGAGCGCAATCGATCCAGCCGTTCTTGAGATCTAGAATCGACCTGTGCACGTGCGCACGTGCAGCAGCACCCCAACTGTGGGACATGGAAATGCATTGCCTACCTACATGCAAAGTTTCAGCGCAATTGGCCCAGTAACTACCGAAATATTGCAATTGTTACCAAACTGACACTTCTTCGTTTTGCACGTGGCACGTGCATAAGGGGTCACCCACGTCCCACATGCAGCGAAAATAGTCCAATACTTGGTAGAAGGAATCAAGCTACCCTACAAAAAATACCGCAAGCAAATCGGTCCAGCGGTTGCTGATTTATGAGCCTCTCAAAAACGTTACAGGCCGGGTCGGGTCGGGTCGGGCCGGGCCGGGCCGCTCATACTGATATTTTTCTGTTATATGGGAAAGACTCGGCTCGCTTCGCTCGCTCCGTAATAAAAACCACTTGCATGTACATTTGCTGCCTGGCTTTTACCACAAAAGGCAGCCGATGGTAGGTCAGGTCAGGTCAGGCCAGGTCAACCAGTAGGCATCATGCTGGGTATTCATTGACGGTGTCAACCACCACTGACAGCTTTGTAACATGTGACACAAAACTTCTTCGTAAATGTTCGAATGGTTACTAAATTCGAAATCGGCTCCAAAACTAGCCTGGAAACATGTAAAACTTGAAAAATTAAATCCAGGTGCTTAAGGGTCAACTGACCTGACCTTAACGTGACCTTGACACCTAACATAATGCAAGGGACCAAATCATTTCACATGTTTAAGCGTTTACAACCACAAAAGGACTGCAAACGCGCGGATAATATGAGCCGACATATATGTCGGCTCATATTATCCGCGATTCC
Source organism: Amphibalanus amphitrite (assembly GCF_019059575.1). Classification (NCBI taxonomy): domain Eukaryota; kingdom Metazoa; phylum Arthropoda; class Thecostraca; order Balanomorpha; family Balanidae; genus Amphibalanus; species Amphibalanus amphitrite. Next base: position 242,602 of record NW_024881528.1, on the reverse strand, counting down.
GGTCGAACATGGTCCCGAGAAATGTCACAGGTCAAAGGTCATTTGGGTCAGGGTCATGAATTTTTCAGGGTATGCGTAAAATTGATCAACTCGAGGGTACATACCGAATGTTTCGTCGCGATCGGCCGCTTTTAGCGCGAGTTATTCGCGAAAAACCGAGAGGGATCCATTAGACCCTCCCCCCCCCCCATATGTGCGAGGGTTAACCCGCACCCCGTAGGGCTACCGGCGGACCCTACCGGCTACCACCCGTAGGGGGGGGGGCGTTTCGCCCCCCCCCTAAAATCTCGGAAATTTACCGGCCGATTTTCAAAATTCAAACGTCGTTCGATAGCCCCACCCGTGAACCACCTTGTGACCAAATTTCATTGACCTAGGTCAAACCGATGACGTCACAGGTCAGGTCAAAGGTCAGATTTTCACTGTTCACAGGCATTTCAAGAAATGTATTGTGAAATCGAGTAAATTGGTAAGTTATTGAAAACCATCGATGGTACATTGTTGGTCAAACACATACTTCGCTATCTGAGGTCACTGATACCAGGTCAGGTCACAGAGGTCAGGTCACTGGGGGGTCACAATATGAAAGTGTCATGTGATCCATGTTTTATGGTCCATTTTACATGACAAATGCGATTATGTGGGTCAGGCAGCCTTTGGGGCCAGCTAAGGTCACGTTTTGGTGAAGGTCAGGTCAAGGTCAGGTCATATTAGGTCAAATGTTGATATTTTTGCATAAAATGGGTATCGATTCGATGCAGCTCATCACGGGGAGTCCAATGGTGGTCTTTGTTTTGCCCTACGTAGTCTAGAATTGCCAAAAATTGAGTTTGAAAATTTGACGTCATCATTTTTGAAGTTTTTTCGCTATAACTTGGCCAAAAAACGAGGTATCGATCTGAAATTTGGTATATAGATAGAGGACGGTAGTTACTATCACATTTATTCCGGTTTTTCGAAACAAAAAACTTTTTGGATTTTTTGGCTAATATATAAAAAAATTGCTTTTTTGATTTTTGGGGGTCAAAACTCAATAATTTCAAAAATCTGAGTTAGCAGTTTTGTAGCCCTGTCAATTCTACACCTTTTATGTCTTGATCGTTTTTCTGTATCTCCAAAGCTGTGGGTCTGACAGCTCTTCTCGCGAAGGTCTTTTTTCGGTCGAAAATGGCAGAACATAACGTCATTCTGACGTCATTTGTGGCCAACCTATAAAAGCCTCTGGAAAAAAAATTTTGGTCACAATGTGTAAAATTGATGCCCGGAGGGGTCATGAAAGTTTGGTGGCGATATCTCTAGCCGTTTAGGAGATATCGACGGAAAAGGGCAGGGGGGCCGTTTGGCCCCCCCCCCCTACGGGGCGCGGGTTAATATGTTTACAGAAAAGTGCATGGGGGAATCCAAACACCTCCTTTTGGCCTCCATTCCTGTAGTTACTAAGCTGAACTGACATTGTTGTGGTCATGTATACATTGTAAGAATACCAATTTCAATTTGCTCCAAAAATAAACTTCATGAATGCAACAAAAAAGCATTGATGGCAATAAAACCCTTGCTTTATTGGTACTTTTTGTCAGTTACAATATCACCAAACACTTCAGCAAACCAATCCTTTACAATCAACTTTCATTTGTACCTTGTATTTTACAGCCAAATAAAAAGTAAACAGCTAGATTGGCTAAAATATTTATAATTCCTTTCAGCCTCTAACCAAATATCACTCAGATTACTCAGCTTATGCAAACTGTTGCAGTTTAAAACTGGAAAAATTGGTGCCGTGACTGGATATTGTACTTTGTAAAATGACAGTGAAACATACACAACAAACAGTTGACTTAAAGTAAGTTTTAGTTAAAATTCCAGCTAAGTTTAAGTTACTTAATGCAACATTTAATGCCACACCACATAACTGCCGTCCAAAGGCAAAAACGCATATGTCGGGTCATGACCTGACCCGCATGCGGTTTTGCCTTTGGACGGCAGATAAAATAATCACAACATATGGCGTGAAGACTCAAATTAAAATACAAATATACAAACTTTGCTGAGTTACACAAGGAAAAAGAGGCAGGGAAATAGTACTTATGGCACATACATACAAGCTTAGGAAAGATGATACAACCTTAAGTTTGCCTTCATTTATTGACAATTGCATTGCCAACCTAACCAGAAACAACACCTCAATAAGTTTTAAATCTTGATACATATCACAATCAAAGATGTTGTGATAGCAGGTTAAGTAGCATTGTCATTTGCCTTTTTAAGCATTAGGCTGTAAAATAAAATATGCACACTGAGCATTTACATCTTGCAGATTATATGTTTGTTTTGCATGAAATTAAGTGGTTCTCAAGGACACAATTAATACTTAATAGGTACCTACAATATCATTGTGAAAGGCTTAGTGTCTAAATATTTATAATATCTACCACAAAAAAACACATTACAACAATAGACATTATACAATAAACTTCAAGTTTGTACTCACTCATATCAACTCGCTGGTGCATGGATATAGACTGTGAATTTCTTGTAACCAGTTTAGTCAGGGTGGTTGCTGCCAGAAGCTGGGAATACGGAGAATCTCCCCTCTGCAGGAGAAGCTGACATTTATTGAGGGTGTCTGGAGCATTTTGAAACTGAACTAGGGTCTTTTCTGCCTCTGCTCTTTGAACGGCATCTGTGGCTTCGTATAGATGCGTGCAAAGTATCTCCAGCTGACGTACTTGCTGTAAAGTAAAAACAAAACACGTGAAAATCGTACTAGTTTCACATTGGGACAATTACGACGCAGCAAAATCGCGCTGTATGAAGCCGATGTAATAAAGTATGCACATAATGTCGTTGAACAATGAAAGAAAGGTATGTGAAAAGAAAAATATTCAAGCACTGTCGAATTTGGAACAAAACGAATACCCCAACAACTATATTTTCAGTGCACTGCGCAACGAACCTGCTCCTCGTCCGCCATTTTCGGGCTGTTTATTTTCTTGATAGTGATGAATTTTACGATAAATGTGGATTTTAAAAATAATAAAAGACAAAGATTCACGGAGGATAAAATAACAATGCATTAAAATGCATAGATGAGAACATTTCAAGATGTTTGTAATTGTTCGTTCGAAATTATTTGTGAAATATAACAACAGCAAATTACTATCTCCGCCACTTTCACAGTGTGACAATTGTGACAAATAAAATCAAAAGTGGCGCGACGGAATTTGTTTGCAGATGCGTCGCGTCGTCCGCGACGGGTGAATGTATGTGCGTGCCAGCAGATTAACTGGAAATTTACACATAAATTTGTTGATTTTATTTGTCAGAAGATTGAGATATTCTCTTCATAAAAGTCCTAGTGCATTACTATTGCACTGGAAGCTGCTGTAAATTTGTTCTGGTCGTTTCCCGGCTGGCGGCGTAAGCTTCAACTCTTCAAATTGAAATAAAGAATAGACAAGATGTATGATGAAGAAGGTAAGGAAAAAAGAATTTCAGGGATCTTAACCAGACTGTGAAACATGTTTATCTTGATGATATTCTTTTTATGTGAAGGCACTTTGCAGGTGCGGATTTGGATTTACTGAGCTGTGGTGTGGATGTTGCATGGAGGCTGGAGCTGTGATGGGCCCAGGGGGGTACGCTCCGGCTGTTTAGCATTACGAAAAGTGGTGACAGACGTTTGTGGAGGATTGTCGACGAACTCTTGTTCCGCGAGCAGCACTCACGCGCTAGCGGAAAATCCACCAATCAGCGCTCGGCAGTGCTCGACGCTGATTGGCCCGACGCTCGTGACGAAATTGCGGGGGACCGCAGTTATTCTCTATGGACCCGTATAGGCTTTTGGATTTCGGAGGGGTTTCTTTAAGATTATATGCTGTTTCGAGCTGTTTTCGAGTTGAAATATATTTCTTATGACTGTTAGCTATATAATGGCACCATAAAATCATGATTTTAATTAATATTACCGATGTAATATCGGCCGAAAAGACATGCTGTCTTGGCACGGACTGCCCTGCGGCTGATGTGGGGCCTCTAGTGTCAGCGTATGGTAATAATGGGCTGAAGAAGGGTTATTGGAGACTCTTAGAGCCCCACCAGGATTCAGTATAGGGTCATCAGAGGCCGGGAACGTCCATCAGGGGTCTGAGTAGGCCTGCTATAGGGGCATACATGACACATCATGGAACATGGGTCAATCTAGATCCATTAGGGGCCGTTGAAGGGCCATCATTGTTCAGCGTGGGCCCGCAATTACCTCTGATGGGCATGCCGTGCCCCGATGGACTAACGCTGGCCTCCGATAAACCATCACCAGCCCCTGATAGGTCTACAAAGCCCCCTGCTGGGTCTAAATTGGTCACTGATATGCCCAAATGGGTCACTGAGAAACCCGTACAACATCCCCTGACTGCACCTGATGGACCAATGCCGTCCCCTCATGGGCCCACCACGGCTCTTGAATAGCCTCTTCAAGTCCCTGAAGCGCCTTTATTGGCCTAAATGGACCCCTGATTGGCTTATGTGGTCCCTAATGGTCCTATATGGCCCCCATGAGCCCTCAATTCGTCCCGAGACAGCCTTACATTATATGCCACCGGCCCCTGGTAGGCCTGCACTGGACCCACTGGGCCTATACCGACCCATAAAGGGCCCATGTCGAGCCCTCATGGGCCTCCGATGACCACACGCCGGCATGTGTGGCCCCATCGGCAGTGGTCCGTCTATCCCATGTACTTACGGTCTTTTTGGCCGATGTGACACCGGTAGTATATAGAAATGTCATGATTAAATGTCGTTATTATATAGTCAAAGGTCATGGAAAGAATATCCAAGCTCAAAAATGGCCTCAAACCCAACAAAAACTGATACAAATCCCCTTCAAAAGTCATAAGTCAATGAAACGCCATAGGGGAGTAGCTGCAGTCCCCCGCAATTTCGTCACGAGCATCGGGCCAATCAGCGTTGAGTATTGCCGAACGCCGATTGGTCGATTTCCGCTAGCTTGTAAATGCTGCTTGCGGATATAGTCTTGAACAAGTGAGGGTCGCGGCAACTAAATATTGCTTGTCACCACTTTTTCTTCGGGAGCGTTCTACCTGGTTTATATAGCCTTGGATGGGCCTAAAGAATGACAGCAGAGCAAAATTTCTCTGCTGGTGCATTGCTGTCCAAGAAAGTTAAAGACACTTTATTATCTTCCAGGAAATAAGTGAACTTCTGTTGCTGTTCTTCATATGAAAAGTGGAAATCAAGATGCCTAAACAATGTGCTAAATGTTATGGACCTAGTCAATGCAAGCTGCTATCTACAAGTTCCCAGTGTGGATGGTGTGTGCTGGTGTGGATATGTAACCCTGGATGGTCACCTCTCGATCTGAATCCTCTTTGACTTTGCTGCCCTACTTTTCAGTCTGAGATCATAATTGTCTTTTTATGGTTCACCATATGGAGGGAAGCTGCTGCAATGAACTGCCTTTAAGAACTGATTATTTGTACCTTCTTCAATATTTAGGAATCTGTTCCAGTAAAACTGCATTCAACAATCTGAATGTGTTCCTACAGATGCCTACAATCATGTGATGATTGGTCTCTTGGCATTAGCATCAAGGCTTTGCAGGAAGAATTTCATTCACCCTTATATACCTACTCACAATACAAGAAGGGGTTATATTTCCCCTTCTTATCCAGCACCATCAGACACCAGCATTCTGAAAGGCTGCAGGAGCAAACCACTTATCAGTTTCAGTTAAACTCTCATTTGTTCAGCATTGGCAGTATATTGTGACACTAAAGCAAATAATGCAAAATATAATGAAGCTGTATCCCCAATTGTGACTGTGTCCCTTGTCTGCACAGGTTTTCACAAGTCTGCTGGGAGGCCATGCAGGGCCAGGCAGGGTGAATCAAACAGCATAGAAAGTAGAAACACAATTAACAATACATCATCATAACCATTACAATGACAAGAAGGAGCTCTCCTGATGTCCTTTGTCTTATATGTTAGCCAGATCAAGATAATCCTTGATAAGTACCTACTGGAGTAATGCCATACCTACCCCTTATTCCTTAGCAAAAAAGTTAGCCCTTAACATATCAGTTCTTGTGGCTTGAAGTTTCATTTTGCTCTAAACAGCTGATTCTTGTTGATACTGAAAACATCCTTTACACAAAACAGATACATATGCAACAGGAGTAAAGGATATTGATTGTTGATAAGTGATTGGCAGCAGTGCTGTAGACTTAGCTATAGTATCACATGTGAACGCTTCATAAAAAAAAAATCATGAATAAGACAAAAGAAGTACCTCACAAATATATTTGCCCCACTGAATCATCTGAGGTGGATACATATGCCATTTTTAAGTTTAAATGGGTGATCCACTGCTTACCAGTGTTATGCTTGACATCATATGTTGCAGTCACTCAGCTCCCTATTCATTCGCTGATGATTATCATGGCCAACTCGTTTCAGACATGTACGAGGATGAGGACCAGGAGGAGATCTCCTCGGAGCTCTGGCAGGAGGCCTGCTGGATCGTCATCAACTCGTACTTTGACGAGAAGGGCCTGGTGCGGCAGCAGCTGGACTCGTTCGACGAGTTCATCCAGATGTCCGTGCAGCGGATCGTGGAGGACTCGCCGGCCATCGACCTGCAGGCGGAGGCGCAGCACACGGCTGGAGAGATGGAGACGCCGGTGAGCGCCGCAGGAGAGAAAGGGGGCGTCCGTGGCCGGTTTTGTGGATGGGTTACCATACAGTGTGGGGAAAAATAAGTCAGCCTAATAAGGAAAAAGTAAGTCAGCCTAATCGTGGTAATGGTGGTTCAATGGTAGTGGCTCAGTCAATTGCAACTTGATTCATGTAATGATTATTCCACTCACAAAAAAGTCTCCTTTTGCTCTCACTTGGTCGTTGAATACACGTGCGCACAACTTTTGATGAACTACCGAGACCTTAGCCATCTACCCGCCAAATGCCGACTCACACCGTTACCCTCTGTCCCGTTCCGTCCGCCGGCAGCCGCGCTACCTGCTCAAGTTCGAGCAGATCTACCTGTCAAAGCCGACACATTGGGAGACGGACGGAGCGCCGTCGGCCATGTTTCCCAACGAGGCGCGACTGCGCAACCTCGTGTACTCGGCGCCGCTCTACGTGGACATCACAAAGACCGTCATCAAGGAGGGCGAGGAGCCGATCGTCACACAGGAGCAGAAGACCTTCATCGGTGGGTGCTGCTGGGGCTAGTGGTGGGGATGGAGGGCTTCAATCATCGTAGGCGGTGTTTGGGAGCTGCGAGGAGATTGGTGTGTCGGCACTGAACACGGTCGTTAGTGCTATCTCTTTGTGAAGTATTTGGCCAAGATCTTGTTTTGAAATCCCACGAAGTTGTTCGTTTATTGGCTAGTTTACCGGTGAGGAGGAGTTGTCGGTGAATTTCCTGCGCCTCTCTTTGTGTTATACCGTTCCACCACTCTGACCGGCGGACCGACGCGATGCTGGCCCGCCTACTGCTTTAGACTGTTGTGACATGCCGGTCTACCTCCCTGACCCCGCGCTGTCCCGGTCCACCGCAGGCAAGATTCCGATCATGTTGCGCTCGGCGCACTGTCTGCTGTCGGGCCTCACGGACCGCGATCTGACCCAGCTCAACGAGTGTCCGCTCGACCCCGGCGGCTACTTCATCATCAACGGATCCGAAAAGGTACGCCCGTGTCTCCGCTTATTGGCTTGAGACGTAGATTTAATTTGCAGTATAGCCTGGCGACTTTTCACTATGCTATGTTATCTTGGTGGATTGAATTCCGGGACTCTCCCGTGCGCCCTCCCACCACTCACCAATCGTGTCTGTGCCGCAGTTTGGCTAAATTCATTTTACGTTAGGGGGAGGATGTAGAAAAAAGGCCGGAAAGGATGCCGTTATTTTCATAAAACTTGACTTCGACCCCTTTTTATATATGCCACTTTTTATATATGTCACGAGAAAATAAAGCAGAAATATTAAATACTGATAAAACTTTGAAGGCATTCTGATACTCGGGATGTTACATGAGGTTTTTAACCCGCGCCCCGTAGGGCTACCGGCGGACCCTACCACCCGTAGGGGGGCCGTTTCGGCCCCCCCCCCCCCCCCTAAGATCTCGGAAAGTTACCGGCCGATTTTCAAAATTCCAACGGCGTTCGATAGCCCCACCCGGGAACTACCTTGTGACCAAATTTCATTGACCTAGGTCAAAATGATGACGTCACAGGTCAGGTCAAAGGTCAGATTTTCACCGTTCACAGGCAATTCAAGAAATGTGCTGTGAAAGCGAGTAAATTGGTGATTTATTGAAAACCATCGATGGTACATTGTTCGTCAAATACATACCTTGCTATCTGAGGTCACTGATACCAGGTCAGGTCACAGCGAGGTCAGGTCACCGGGGGTCACAATATGAATGTGTCGTGTGATACATGTTTTATGGTCCATTTTACATGACAAATGCGATTATGTGGGTTAGGCAGCCTTTGGGGCCAGCCTAGGTCACGTTTTTGTGAAGGTCAGGTCAAGGTCAGGTCAAATTAGGTCAAATTTCAAAGTTGATATTTTTGCATAAAATGGGTATCGATTCGATGCAGCTCGTCACGGGGAGTCTAATGGTGGTCTTCGTTTTGCTCTACGAGTTCTAGAATTGCCAAAAATTGAGTTTGAAAATTTGACGTCATCATTTTTGAACAGTTTTTTTCGCTATAACTTGGCCAAAAAACGAGGTATCGATCTGAAATTTGGTATGTAGATAGAAGGCGGTAGGCACTATCACATATATTCCGGTTTTTTCGAAATTCAAAAAACTTTTTGGATTTTTTGGCGAGTATATCCAAAAAAAATGCTTTTTTGATTTTTGGGGGTCAAAACTCAAAAATTTCAAAAATTCGAGATAGCAGTTTTGTAGCCCTGTCAATTCTACACCTTTTATGTCTTGATCATTTTTCTGTATCTTCAAAGCTGTAGTCCTGACAGGTCTTCTCGCGAAGGTCTTTTTTCGGTCGAAAATGACAGAACATGACGTCACTCTGACGTCATTTGTGGCCAACCTATCATAGCCTCTGGAAAAATTTTTGGTCACAATGTGTAAAATTGATGCCCGGAGGGGTCCTGAAAGTTTGGTGGCGATATCTCCAGCCGTTTAGGAGATATCGACCGAAAAGGACAGGGGGGGCCGTTTCGGCCCCCCCCCCCTACGGGGCGCGGGTTAAGTCGGGTCATATATTTGAACATTTTGGTTATTTGAATGGTTGTCTTGGCGTACCTATTGTGAGAGTTTGTGAGGTTTGTGTTTCTCTTGCTCCTAGACGTTTGGGTTCGAGGTTGTTATTATAAGTCGTGACTGCCGTGAGGATGTTTTTATTTATATTTTTAAGATGTCATTATACTTTTCATTATGGGAGGATTTCCCCGCAACATTACAATTTTGGACACATTGCTGTGCCGACAGGTTTTGATTGCCCAGGAGAAGATGGCCACCAACACTGTGTACGTGTTCAGCATGAGGGACGGCAAGTACCAGTACAAGGCCGAGATCCGCTCCGCCGTCGAGTACTCGTCACGACCCACCTCTACGCTCTGGGTCAACATGCTCGCCAGGACCGGACAGGTATAATTTAACGATTGTTCACTGGAGTAACATTCGCTACAAAGAATCTTGCTTGCTTGCTTGACGTGCTATTTTTGACGTGCTATATGCTATTTTTGTTAAGGTTTTCTTTGATATATGTTCACGAGTTCATCCCATTCACTGTTTGGATTTTGCTAATGACGTCTTTCCTCGCTCTCAGAACGTCAAGAAGTCTGCGATCGGCCAGCGGATCATCGCGATCTTGCCATACATCAAGCAGGAGATCCCGATCATGATCGTGTTCCGCGCGCTGGGTTTTGTCGCCGACCGTGACATCCTGGAGCACATTATCTACGACTTCGACGACCCAGAAATGATGGAAATGGTCAGTAGCCGGGGCGGAAAGTGCAGAACGGTGCTGCGGATGACGGGAAAACTGGAAATATTACTTTGTCGGCTGACTTCAATGATCGCAAGCACATTTTTTTCTGAAAAAAGTATTTTTAAACATTTTTCGAAATAAACAACTGAAAAGATATCTAGGTTTTTGTTGTGTTCTGCTGTGTCGTATTTTGCTCACGTTTTCTATTCACAACCTATTCGCTCGACCATTCCGTCGCCTGTCTCTTGTACTAACTCCCGTGATTTTCATGGTCCGTCCCTCAGGTGAAGCCGTCGCTGGACGAGGCGTTCGTGATCCAGGAGCAGAACGTTGCGCTCAACTTTATCGGAGCTCGCGGCGCCAAGCCGGGAGTCACTAAGGAGAAGCGTATCAAGTATGCCCGCGAGATCCTGCAGAAGGAGATGCTGCCCCACGTCGGCGTCTCAGACTTCTGCGAGACAAAGAAAGCCTACTTCCTCGGGTGAGACGTGGAGGCTGTGTCAATAGCCCTTGATGAAGACTTCTGGTGGTTGGACTGTGCTCAAAATTAGACAGTTACGTCGGGCATCTGGCTGGGAAGAGTCTGGCTTACTGTCAGCTGCAGCGTATGCTGTGACTCAATCTTTGTATCCCAATTTTGACGCATATTGTTCGTAAATTTCGTAGCTCGGCATCTCTATTTTTTCCTAACCACAACACGCGCGCCTCTCCCCAGTTACATGGTGCACCGCCTGCTGATGGCCTCGCTGGGCCGGCGGGAGCTCGACGACCGAGATCACTACGGAAACAAGCGGCTCGACCTGGCCGGACCGCTGCTGGCCTTCCTCTTCAGGGGGTGAGACGGGGGCGGGCTACTGCTGGCCTTCCTCTTCAGGGGGTGAGACGGGGGCGGGCTACTGCGCCCGTGTACTCCGCTCTTCCGGTTTATTGACCCTATCCATCTGTTTGCTTGCTGATTGAATGAATGAATGAAATGGCTGCTTGCTTACGTTCAAAGCATTAAAGGGACAGTATCATCGAAAAAAAAAAATCAATGTATGGAGCTGATTTTTTTTTACTAGCATTTCTTATTTTTCTGAATCAGAAAAACATAGTTTGAGGACCGAACTCGGTGAAAAATATTTTTTCATGAGCGAGTCATTTTCATGAGCGAACCACCACTACAAGCATGGCCGCCACTTTGGAAGCCTGAGAAATTACTACAGAACTGGCGCAGATAATACATTATTGACGCTACGCTTACGCGGCCGCTCTTCTGATTGAGTTGTCGTTAGGGAAAGGCAGCATTAGGTATTGCCCAGAAGATATCACGTGACAAGCTGAAGGAATTCCTTCAAGCTGAAGGAATTCCTTTGTTGAGCCGCTACAATCCGAAGGAAACAGCGGAAATTGCCTACGACCATTTAATGAATTTAACGGTGATGAATGAGTGCGAAAAACGTATTGGCTTTATAAAATTTGATGAAATGACCAGGGTAAAAGTTTTATTACTGGCGGTCAATTCAAAACGGCGCAAACATTTAAACAGTGAAGATAGTGAAGCACGATTCAAAGTGTAGTACACCTTTCGTACTTTGAGCGGCGATAGCGGGATAACGGTGTGGAGCTTCGAGGATCGGTCTTCAGTTCCCGGACCAGAAAGGTGGGGCCTATGCAATGTCAAATTTCATCAAAATGGTAATACTGTCCCTTTAAGGTAGTCTGGACGTTTCTCATACATAGTTTATTCTAGATCCGTTTCCGTTCGTCATATTGTCTTTCAAGGCTGTACGGTTATCGTAAGGGTGACTGTTGCTGTTTGTTTTCTCCAGCCTGTTCAAGAACCTGCTGAAGGAGGTGCGCATGTACGCGCAGAAGTTTATCGACAACGGCAAGGACTTTGGCCTGCACCTGGCCGTGAAGACATCCACCATCACGGACGGCCTGAAGTACTCGCTGGCCACGGGCAACTGGGGAGACCAGAAGAAGGCGCACCAGGCCCGCGCCGGCGTCTCCCAGGTAGGTGGGCAGTAATTCTTGGGGTTTGAACTGTTATCTAGCATACAACCTATGGTGTGTGTGATACTCGGTCGCCAAACGTCTTCGCACCGTGCTGTAACCGTTCTCCCCCGTGTATTCGCACTCTGCCATAACCATTCTCTCCCGGCACACAGGTGTTGAACCGACTGACGTTCGCCTCGACCCTGTCGCATCTGCGGAGAGTCAACTCGCCGATCGGCCGAGACGGAAAGCTGGCCAAGCCGCGTCAGCTGCACAACACCCTGTGGGGGATGATCTGCCCGGCCGAGACGCCCGAGGGAGCCGCCGTCGGTCAGTGATCCGCTCAGAATGTGCAGACGTTATGAGTGTTCCGCTACGTAATTCAGAACAGATGGGGAGTGATTGTGATGCGAACCGCCCGTCAGATTTAAGAGTGATATTTGCAGATTGATTCAAACGCTGCAGCGGACCGTTTGCGTGCAACTTTTTGGTAGCGTTATTTTCTTTCTCGGTGGTTTGGCTACCACGTGAGCCCTCAATCCCACGTATTGCCGTTTCCTGATAAAATCTCTCCACCCATGCTGTGGTACATGTCTTGTAACGATCGTGCGTCGTCTGCTCGCAGGTCTGGTGAAGAACCTGGCCCTGATGGCGTACATTTCTGTGGGCTCTCAGCCGTCGCCCATCCTCGAGTTCCTGGAGGAGTGGAGTATGGAGAATCTGGAGGAGATCGCGCCCAGCGCCATCATCGAGTCAGTACCGCGCGCGCCCCCGGCGTGTAACCTTGCCCTGCGCTGTACCAATGTCTGGTATCGGCTGGCTGCAATTCTATTACACTTACTTTGAATGTTATCATAAGCAACCGATGTTAACCCGCGCCCTGCTGGGGGGGGGGTGTTTGAACACCCCCCCTTGTGGTTTTTCGCGAATATCTCAAAAACGGCGGCGCGGAGCGCCGCCGTTTTTGGTACACCTTATCATACATCAATTCTACACATGTTGTAAAAATTTCAGACCAAGGTCATTCAAGGTCAGGTCACCAGGTCACTTGAAGTGACCTCACCTCATAAAAAGTTTCAATGTCTGTCATAGCTACACCGAGTGACCGATCACTTTGAAACTTTCAGCGATTGCTAAGAGCAATAGTATGTACAAAATGTATATCTCAAAATTTTGATATCGATGACCTAAGGTCAGGTCAATTTTGCGACCTCCCCATTATAAGTCAATGGGAGAAAATTGAAATGCGCCTCTTTTGGATGAAAGACATTATAAACACTCCCAAACACCGAATTACAAGTGGTTTAGACACACTGAACTTGAAAATGGTGTCCGTGACCCTTGTTTATGCCCTGAGGTCATCTTAGGTCACGAATGGTATCTAACAGTTTTTCGCAAATAACTTTTGATAGAGGCATGCTAGAGTGATGAAAACGCCTTAGATGTGTTCAGCTCGACGATACGGATCGACTGATATGCAACATGACCCTTTCCGGTCAGGTCATGACCTTGACCTGAGGTCAAATTTTCAAGTTGACCTTTCAAGGTCAAGTTATAGTTCATTCGATGCGTCTTGACGAGAGTAACACGATGCCGGTAAAAGTAAGCTCGTACAAGGCTTGGGTCAAAAGTTATTGCAGAAAAACTGTTTTCGAAAAAATCGGCTATTTTTGCAGTTTTTGCCCCCTGCAGGCAAAACCGTTGACGTTAGGTCAAATCTGAGAGAATTACTCAGAAAGGGCGTTAAAAGGGCTATCGAATGCGCTTTTTCGCGGCGCTGTAGCTCTATTGGTTCCCGAGTTATGCGTTGGCTTCTTGGAAATTTTCGACATTCGACCTGGAAATCGGCGAAATTTTGCCTTCAATGACCTCTGGTGACCTGACCTTTGACCTGACCAAAAAATTGACCGAAGTGATTTCGTCATTATTTTTTACGCTCTTTCGAACGCCGCCTTCTGCGTATCTCTACGTGGCCCAGGAGCCGAGTTACAAGGGGGGGTGTTCAAACACCCCCCCCCCCCCAGCAGGGCGTGGAAATCCAGGACCCCCAGCAGGGCGCGGGTTAAAAGGGCGTCTTCCACGGCTGTCTATCAGTTTATGGAAAAAAAAATTGTAAGTTGGTACTTTTTATCGCTCTTAGATTTTAGCATCGGCCCTGCGTTTTTAGCTCGTCTGCTTCTTGATGCATCATCACTTTGTCTAATGTATTGTGATGGTGTGTTTCCTCAGCGCCACCAAGATCTTTGTGAACGGCTGCTGGGTGGGTATCCATCGCGACCCTGAGCAGCTGATGACCACACTGAGGAAGCTGCGCCGGCAGATGGACATCATCGTCTCGGAGGTCAGCCTAAGTAGACCCCGGTGGTCTATTTGTGTCAACTGGAGAGTGTGTGTTTAATGTGCTTACAGTAGCCTGACTCACACTCCGCTCACGCATGTCTGCCGTAATTTACAACCGCTTCCGCCTGTCTGCCCGCTAGGTGTGTATGGTGCGCGATATCCGCGACCGCGAGATCCGGATCTACACGGACGCCGGTCGGATCTGCCGGCCGCTGCTGATCGTCGAGAAGGGCCAGCTGCTGCTCAAGAAGCGGCACATCGACATGCTGAAGGGCCGCGAGTACAACAACTACAGGTGACTGCACGTTCATGATACCGCTGGTCTGAGGCGGCGGCGCGGCGGTCGAACCCTGCCGTCATTATACCACCCTTACCACCCACATTTATGTTACGTGATTCACGTAGTTATAGACCGTTTGTGCTTCATATCGTGCAGAGTAGCGCGTAACTGACGCCCCTTTGCCGTCGTCAGCTGGCACGACCTGGTGGCCTCCGGCGTGGTCGAGTACATCGACTGCCTGGAGGAGGAGACCACCATGATCGCCATGACGCCCGACGACCTGAACGGCGAGAAGGACAACGTCTACTGCACCACGTACACGCACTGCGAGATCCACCCGGCCATGATCCTGGGGGTGTGCGCGTCCATCATCCCCTTCCCGGATCACAACCAGAGCCCCAGGAACACTTACCAGGTGGGTCCAACCGGAGTCTACCTAAAAAAAGGATGGGTGGCCGTTGCAGTTAAAGTTACCTGATCATTCAATCATTATTAAGTTGGTTCATGCTTCATGACAATCTCGCTTTTTCAAATTATACCCATCCCGTGTACCTCGTCTAACCTCTTTCTCTCCATCATCCCGCAGAGTGCTATGGGTAAGCAGGCCATGGGCGTGTACATCACCAACTACCACGTGCGTATGGACACGCTGGCGCACGTGCTGTTCTACCCGCAAAAGCCGCTGGTCACCACGCGCAGCATGGAGTACCTGCGCTTCCGAGAGCTGCCGGCCGGCATCAACTCGATCGTGGCGATCGCCTGCTACACGGGCTACAACCAGGAGGACTCGGTGGTCATGAACGCCTCCGCCGTGGAGCGGGGCTTCTTCCGGTCATGCTTCTACCGAAGCTACAAGGTACGGCGGTGCTGAGCGTAGGACTGGGGTGGGCGGTGACCGAAGCACATAAAAACAATAGATATTCTACAACTTGGCATGCCGTGCTGCTCAATACGAAAATACTGAAGGATGTGGGCCCGATGCCGTATTTTCTTACCCTGCTGAATAGTGATCAACACCCTCCCCTCCTGACAGGACGCCGAAACGAAGAAGATCGGCGACCAGGAGGAGACGTTCGAGCGTCCGTCGCGCGACACGTGCCAGGGCATGCGGAACGCCATCTACGAGAAGCTTGACGATGACGGTATCGTGGCGCCGGGTGTGCGCGTCTCCGGCGACGACGTCATCATCGGCAAGACCATCGTGCTGCCCGAGAACGACGACGAGGTCAGGGAGAGTCGGGAGGGGGATGTCGAGCTGGGAGAGGTTTACTGAGGTGGGCACTGGGCAGGGTAACTGAATTGGGGGCACTAGGGTTTATTTGGTGGCAAGAAAGTTGCAAATGTGTATGCTTTAATTTATTAGGCTTTTGCAGCGTGTGCTACTTGACTTTTTGATATGAAGATCCAGTAATCGAACTGTTTGACGCTTTTGCATAACCTCTAGAGACCCCGGGATGCGACGCGTGTTAGCTGTCAGTATTGGCGGCGGGCCCCGCTGCTGCCGGAATGCCGAGTTATAACCGCACCGTAACACTCCTTTCTCCCGTACGACCTGTTCAGCTGGAGGGCTCGGCCAAGAGGTTCACCAAGCGGGACGCCTCGACGTTCCTCCGCAACTCGGAGACGGGTATCGTCGACCAGGTGATGCTGACGCTCAACAACGACGGCTACAAGTTCACCAAGATCCGAGTCCGCTCCATCCGAATTCCGCAGATCGGCGACAAGTTCGCCTCCCGGCACGGACAGAAGGGTGAGCGGTTCGGCGACCTGGCTGAACGGTTTGGTGCAGATTCTGCAGTGGCGTTGTTTTATCGGTTGCTCGCGTGATTAACAATAGTATAGTATACTGGTTTGCAGTGATAAT
Source organism: Amphibalanus amphitrite (assembly GCF_019059575.1). Lineage (NCBI taxonomy): Eukaryota > Metazoa > Arthropoda > Thecostraca > Balanomorpha > Balanidae > Amphibalanus > Amphibalanus amphitrite. Next base: position 226,160 of record NW_024881528.1, on the reverse strand, counting down.
TTTCTGTTGGCGTTGGACTCCAGTTCTATTAGGTGAAACAATTTGGTACGATGATTGTTAACTAGCAAAACAACAACCAAATCCATAAAAAGCACTATCAAGTGCAGCATGCCCTCGTGTCTTCTCCCATTATCTCGTTACTGTCTCTTTTTTGTATTGTCCGTTGTTGACCATTTGTATCCCGCCCGCGTCACAGGTACTTGCGGTATCCAGTTCCGCCAGGAGGACATGCCGTTCACAGCCGAGGGTATCACCCCGGACATCATCATCAACCCGCACGCCATCCCCTCGCGTATGACAATCGGTCACTTGATCGAGTGTCTACAGGGGAAGGTGAGAGGCAGACGGGGGATGGGTAGGATGGAGGGGAGATAGAGAAGGGACAAAGGGAGAAAGACGGGGAGGAGACATTCACTGGTCGCGTGTAGGTTAGTAGAGCATCACATATTTGGATTGATGTTATGTGGGTGTGATTAGTTGGTAATTTGACTGGGTTACGTAATATATATTTGTAAAATAATTTTGTAGCTCCATATTTTTTCCGTGCTTCCTTACCCACTCATTTATACGTTTTGTGGGCTGACCTCCGTATTTGCGTTGCGTGTTTCAGGTGTCTTCCAACAAGGGTGAGATCGGTGACGCCACGCCGTTTAACGACGCCGTGAACGTGCAGAAGGTCTCGGAGCTGCTCAAGGACTACGGCTACCACCTGAGAGGCAACGAGGTGGGCGCTGTTCACAGTTCACACGCATGCTCGGTTACTTTGATAGGAGCGGTGGATGCTTAATTGGAGTTTCAATGAAGGTGTCATTGATTTAATTTGTTGTTGAGAAAGTTGGAAGCTTGAAGAGCAAACGATGGGGCATCATATCGTTGATGATTCAGGTGTGCTCGCTGCGTGCGAAAGTTCACCTACTTAGGCAAATCGCTATGTCCGAGATCTCAGCCCATCGTAACCCTTCTCTCCACTCCACCATCAGAATATCACTGTGCCTGCTGACTACTCGCCCTTCCGCCGTCAGATTATGTACTGCGGGCACACGGGCCGTAAGATGCAGGCCCAGATTTTCCTGGGGCCCACCTACTACCAGCGTCTGAAGCACATGGTGGACGACAAGATCCACTCGCGGGCGCGCGGACCCGTGCAGATCCTGGTCCGGCAGCCCATGGAGGGTCGAGCCAGGTCAGTGGCGCGGTCGGTGGGAGGGACAGCGGTGGGCGGTGGGGTGCGGCGGAATGGGGACGTCCTGGTCGATTGTTGTCGATCATAGCTGATTTTGGTACAGTTCGGAATGTTTTTCGTGTTTATCTGGATTATAAAGCAGGGTAATATATACACAGGTAGTCTATGCCGACAGTTTTGAAGTGACCGTTTAATTATCACCGATCCGTGTGTGACCAGACCATCCGTCGGTCTGTGACTGTCTCTGACTGTCTGTGACTGTCTCTGACCTGTCCGTGTTTGCGTCTGCCCAGAAAGGGACGGCAGTCTGTGGCCGTTCCTATATAACATGTGTCTGTGTCCGCCCACTCAGAAACGACGGTCTGACCGTTCTGATCTGACCTGCTGTATCTGCCCGCACAGGGACGGCGGTGTGTGTCCCTTCTGTTCCGGCATGTCCGTGGTGTCTGTGTCCCTTCTGTTCCGGCATGTCCGTGGTGTCTGTGTCCCTTCTGTTCCGACATGTCCGTGGTGTCTGTGTCCGTTGTGTTCCGACATGTCCGTGGTGTCTGTGTCCGTTGTGTTCCGACATGTCCGTGGTGTCTGTGTCCGTTGTGTTCCGACATGTCCGTGGTGTCTGTGTCCGTTGTGTTCCGACATGTCCGTGGTGTCTGTGTCCGTTGTGTTCCGACATGTCCGTGGTGCCTGTGTCCGTTGTGTTCCGACATGTCCGTGGTGTCTGTGTCCGTTGTGTTCCGACATGTCCGTGGTGTCTGTGTCCGTTGTGTTCCGACATGTCCGTGGTGTCTGTGTCCGTTGTGTTCCGACATGTCCGTGGTGTCTGTGTCCGTTCTGTTCTAACCTGATATCTACTCTCATAGGGACGGTGGTCTGCGTTTCGGCGAGATGGAGCGCGACTGTCAGATCGCCCACGGAGCCGCTCAGTTCCTGCGAGAGCGACTGTTCGAGGTCAGCGACCCGTACCGAGTGCACGTCTGCAACTTCTGCGGCCTCATCTGTATCGCCAACCTGCGCAACAACACCTTCGAGTGCAAGGGCTGCAAGAACAAGACTCAGGTACGGTGGGGGTGCGGGCTGGAGATGGTGGGGCTGGGTGTTTTGGTATCGGGTCGAGTTGTCGCGCATGGTCGAGCCTGGAGGATCAATTGTCAAGTGTCAGTATTAGAGCGATGACTCAGCTTCGGATCTTGGTCGGCCCAGTCAGTCACGAGTGGTTCAACTGCGTCACCAACGGGCCACTTCCTCTGCAATTTAAGCCGCATAACTGCCTGTGCTCACCGAGTGGCGCGTCATCTCGTGTAGTCCAATGACAATGAGGTGCGGTCTGAGTCGTTAAGTAGTTCATGTTCGCATTGTTAGTCGTGACGTCTCAGAGGATTTATGTCTTATTTGGAAGTCCCCAGACTTGACTCTCGGACGTCAATAGATCACTTGACAAGTGTATCTCATGTTTTCCAGATCGCCTTCAACCCACTAGGTTTTCCCATTGGATCGTACTTTCTTCCAACGCCATAAGAGTGTCCTAAGTGTTTTCCTGTCATTTCATTGCTTATTTTTCGTAGCTCAAATCAAATTCAGCCACCTCAATTTTAGAATGTCTCTGTATGTACGGTAACGTTCCGTTTCTGACTGAGTCTTTCCCGTTCTTTCGCAGATATCTCAAGTTCGGATGCCGTACGCCTGTAAACTGCTCTTCCAGGAGCTTATGTCGATGAACATCGCACCGCGCATGATGGTACTCAACAACTGAGGTACTGTTCCCGTCGTCGACTGAGCTCGCCCCCGTCATTAGACAGTCAGTCTGTCATAAGAAAAATTCCGTCAATCATCAGACCGTCGGCCTGTCATCACACTCGGTCTATCTCATCCGAGTTCAGCACCTCGTCAGCGGAACCCTAGCAATGGTATATCAACTCCCGTCGGTAACTGGCCTCCCGTTAGCAGACCCCGTCACCTGAGTGCCGCCAGTCTACCATAGTCTCACACCTGAGCAACGGCATTAGACCGTAAGGCGGTACCACTGGCCGCGCCTGCTTTGTCCGTCACTCTCGCTGTTCCGTCGCTCTACCCGTTCCCCCTCGTTCATTCCCGGTCGGAGGTGAACTGAATGCTAGCAGCGAGCTGTGTTCTGAAGCGGACTGGAGAGTGACCGAGGGTGGGTCGCTCGGAGCAGTGGCGGCGGCCGGTGCGTGACATGACGCACTGGGGACGGGTGTGGCGCGACTGCGGCGAGCCCGGCGCGCCGGGAGATGCGCTCCACCGACCTGGCGTGACGCGGTGGTCGGCGGAGTGACGGTGCGTGACGACCAGATGACGGCGCCGCCACCGTGACGGTCGACCGTGGGTTTGTTCCACGCTGCGGCTGACTGTGAGGTCCATTGGCGGTCAGTCCGCCGGCCCCGGACTGCAGTGTGGTGTTTGTGTCGGCCCCAGCGGCGGCCGGCGTAGGCAAGGGTTGGACCAGGACGGGGTGGGGGTAAAGGCCGAGAGGCGGGGAAATGCTGTGAGGGCGCCCCCAACCGGGGAGCGAGTCTTACTGTGCTCTGTGAAGTGCACTGAGCGCTGTCTGGTGCACAGTCCGCAGTGCACAATGATAGTGCATTGTCTCGTCCGAAACTGTGACTTGCGCCTGGCCGCCCGGCGGCAGCGAGTCGTCTCTGTGAAGTGTCGTTTGCTCTGTTCATTGCTCTCATCGTGAAAATGACCCTCAATACAAGATGTATTGGTAAATATTTTAAACCACGATTGTTTCTGGGGCGGTGAATATTTGCGAATGCTCATCCACATTTTGGGTGACATTACAATCGTGCTTCGTATTGACACCGACGTTAAGTCGAACTTCAGACGTACTCATGGAGAGGTAAAGAAATCGTGTGTATTGGTTTTATTTGTATTGGTCTAAAACCAGGACGTCACGTAACATCTACTGTGATATGCTCAATTCTCTATAGAAACTCCGCACAAGCCAATTCATTCTACAAAATGGGTCTACTACATATTCTACAATACCTACTACGACAAATGAATGCTTCATTGATCACGCATAAGTTAATGAACTTCAGATCATCGGCCACTGTGGCCTACAAGGCACATTTCAATGAGCGGTCAGATTTGTAAAACACTGGCTGGATTGTTTTTTAATGCTTTTCAGGTAGTCTCGCCGTGCGATTCTCCGGTGGGCCCACGGCTCCATGTTGTCTATCTGTTCTGTCCGCACCTCGGTACGGTGTCCAAAGACAAACATCGCGCTCGTTCACACATCTTGAAAGGAGGTTATGTCTCACCAACCGGACAGTCCAGCAATCAAAACACATCAGCTGGTCCGTACACTTCCCAAACTCATTTAGAGACCAATCCCTCCCGCCCCTACCCGCTAACACCCACATCTAAAACAGCCATCAGCCTCTCGTCCTCCCTCGGCCGCCGGTGCCGTGCCCCCACCCCGCTCAGGGCTCCAGCTCATTCTCCTCGACCGAGGCCTGCTCGATCGCGGTCGCCGCCGCCACCACCGCCTGCTCCGGGTCCACGTCGTCCGTCGCCTGCGACACCTCGACGGCGATCTGGTCGACAATCTGCTGGTCGTCGCGGTCGTCGCCCAGGCCGCGGATGAACTGGGCTACGCTCTGGTCGAGCTGCTGGATCTGACGCTGCACATCGCCGGCCAGCTGGTGCAGAGTCTTGTCCTTGACCTGGTCGTGCACCTGGTCGAACAGCTGGGTCAGCGGCGAGATGGCCTCCTGGGGGAGCGCAGGGGAGGGGGGCGGTCAGAGGGCAAGGGTCGGGGTTTTGACGGCGCTGTAATATGGTTGAAACAGAGTGAATTTGTGCGTAGCCATTAGGATTAGACATCAGACATTTATCATTAGGATATATGCACTATGTTGTTTCTTACTGGGTGGTAATTCGCAGATTTCAAGATATTTAGATTACAGGTCAAACAAGACATTTCTAGAAACTGCGCAAGTGCAGAAGACACCGCCCGCACGTTAACATCGTACTTTGACGGACGTCCATACGCATTACGAAATGTCACTGTGGACCAAGAGTCATTTTCAAGCTCCGATCCATTCCGTCACAACTCACACGCAGCACGCTCCCGGAGTGTGTGTGACCTTTGTCCGTCCGTCCCAACGCAAAAAAAAAAGTCCGGTTCGTGACGTTACTGACGCACTGTGACGCCATCAGAGGACACGCAGGACGGAAATTGGCCATTTAGCTGATTTAGCTGTCATCGTTTCAATGCGTGGTGCGAGTGACAAAGAACGTCCAGAGTCCTGCCGCGCGGGTGGGGCGGTTGGACCGGACCCATGTGCTCCGGTTAGTCTGATCTGAGGTCTGCGCGTGTGAGCAGAGCAAAAACAGCTGCAGGATTGTTTACATTGAGAGCCATGTCTGCGGCAGTTAAGCTTGTACTGTTTGCTCATAGCATGAAACTTTGGTCTGGACTATGTTCTGACACGGAATATGTTTAAAATGCGGACCAATGCTGGGCCTTCAACGCTAAAACTGGGAAATGACCGCTGGGGACACCGTGCTGCTGAATCGGCTATTTTACCGGCAAACGGTCGCCACTGGGTTCGCCACCGGTTCTGTACACCCACCACGGACATGACCTTGATTAGGTGACCTTCGGTAAATGGCCGTCACACAGCACCTGCCTTCCGCCCGTGGTCCACCATAGGCGGCTCTGCGGTGATCAGTTCTGGACGGGCGATACGAACCGCTGATAGGTGACCTTGGGTCACGGTGGTCCTGCCCGCACCACCCGGGGGGGGGGGGAGGGAGGCACGTGCGCACTTCCCCTGGACCGATTACGCCGGAGAGAGGACACAGACGGGGGAGAGGCAGACAGGAAAAAAGCCGGAAATGGGCCAGTATTTTTGCCAATTTCTCTGAACAACATTCATCTATTTATCTGACTCTTCCGGTCAAATCATGAGCTCATGGCATCGTCAGATGATTGAATTAGCGTTCTGCGTGTACAGGAAGGGCAAAGGCGTCGCGTGAAAAGAATCATTTACACTGAGTGAAACAATAACAATATGCAGGAAGGAGCATACACAGTAACAATGGATGTGACCTGCCATTCAGGATCGCAAGTTCAGAACGGAGCGATAAAAAATCAGTACGACCTAATTACTGTCCGGTGGACAGAGTCGGCTCGGCTCCGGAGAATCGAACGGCTGCAGTCAGGCCGAATTCAGAGTGTAGCCCGAGCTCCGATACATCCCTCAAGTCGGATGCCGGTGAAGCGGCGGCCGGCGACAGTGTCCCTGTCCGACCGACAGCGGTTACCGCGCGGCATCCGTCTGAAGGCTTTCAGTTCAGCACCTCTGCGCAGATTACCGTGTTTTCGCGGAAATCTGGGGTCCGATCTCGCCTCTGAGGCGAGGGGTAGCCAAATTACCACAAATCTCCTCTTATTCCACTTCCCCTTCCGACCCCATTCCGTCCATCAGACGTGTATACCGGTCTGAATCGAGCAGGGAGGAAAATAGCAGAGCCCGATAATGCCGGCCCGTGCCGGAATGGTTCGACGAAAACAGCGTAATGGTGGCTTTGAATAAAATGGTGGCCCTTTGTTCTCACGAACTGCCTAGTTTGTTACGAACATACATACAATCGACGAGAGCACAGTTTATCGTCGATCGTATCGTCGTCACCTTTCGAAGAGCGAAACATGCCGAGAGCACAGTGTATAATATGAATAGCCGAGAGTTCCAGCACTATCGGCATCCCCCCTCATCCTGTTCTCTCCCCAAAATCTCACCTTGGCTCCCTGAACGGCCTCTGACTCGCTGACGCGGGTGGCCACCTCGACGGTGGCGTTCCGCGCGTCCAGGTACACCTCGGTGACGGTCTTGTTCCTCACGATGTCGTCAATGGCCCGCACCACGGGCGCCATCCACGAGTTGATCCGCTGCGCCAAGGCGTCCAGTGAGGCGAGACCCCAGCCGGAGCTGCTGCCGACAGCGGAGACGGGGGACGGGGGAGTCAGAGGCGCTGATTGGCCGGGAAACAAGGCGGGAAGGTGTGTCGGAAGGGCGGGAGAAAACACGCATAAGTGTGCATCTCGAACTTGAGCGCTGCGTTTCTTGAATGAGATTGGGGGGTTGGAGTTGGGAGTCAAATGATGGGAGTCTATCTCATGCGTTACAGTTATATCGGCTGTGACAAAACGTTGGCTCTGTTGCCCGTAATTAAAGAACAGACGAAGCATGTCGCATAGCAAGGGCGGCCTTTTATCAGTGAGGGTGGCCTTTTATCAGTCGTCGGCCCTCGCAATGCTAAATGAACCGATCGTTTGTCGCGGCATACAGTGCATTGTCCGAGAATACATGTCGGATGGGCCATAGGTCAGGGGTCGCTTTTTAGACACGAAGCGTCGCAATTTAGGGCATCAGACCATAGATACAAAGGTGCAGTGAAGACTTCTGTGGATCAACAATGAGACAGATTGGCTCATCAAAACAACACTGAGCCAGAGAGCAAACAAAACGAGGGTGAGTGATTGACCCAATTGTACTGTGATCGGAGACCGAGATATCAAACTACCAACAGAATAGATAAAACCTTATCTATCGCCGACCATGTGTGTACGATGCCCCATAAGCTGTACTTCGAAATGTTCGCAAAATATCTGGCTGGCACGCATTACCCGAGTACTGCATAAAACCGATGTATTGTCTACTGGAACGTTTCTGTCTAGATATACTCACGAAGGCAGCACGTTTTCGTCCGTGGAAGGGCTGGCAGCGGCCGGCTGTTCCAGCGGCTCGGTGGGCAGCGGATGAACCGTGACCACGCAGGCAGCGGCCACGGCCAGCAGCAGACAACCAGACAGCTTCATCTGCCGGACAGAAACGCGGCGGTAATATATGGTAATCAAGCTTATTTACAAGTTTGTTTACCGGAAAACATAGCGGTTTCAGAAGGTAACCGATGAGATTCAGGATCAGGATCAGGTTCATTTACCGAAGAACACAGAAGTTAAGCAAGGTAACAGCCGTATTCACTAGGAAATAAAGGCGGCACCTTCGTCTGCTTTCCACCCGCATATCCACCGCTCATCAAACAACGCCACTGCGGATTTTGACCAGTCCAGTACCGCTCGGCCTCCGGTGGCTCACCCAGTCTGACCCGTGCGCACAACTCCCCGAGCCATGACCGCAGTATCTGTATACCAGCAGTCAGCACCGACCGCGCTGACTTGCACAGCCACCATCGGCCCTGTTCGGCCAAACCGCGGCACTGTAACGAGCCTCGACCCGGTCCGACCCGGCTCGTCGAGTCGCGCTGACGCCGTGCAGACGGACCGGACGGGCGAACCGGACGACTGCGCGCAGACCGGTCACGTTTCCGGCCGGTTCGTTCCGATAACGGGGCTCACCGCACACGGAAGACACCCAGGAACCGACGGCTCCGGTCGCAGCGCTCGCCCGTGTGCGCCACAAGCTTTGTCAGTGGTGAGCGGCGGACTCCTCCAGAACGGGAGAGTGAGAGATGACCGACGAACCGGTCCCTCCGGCTAGGTCACCGGGCAGGTATGCCGGGCTGCTGACCGCTCTGGTTCCGCACTGAACCGGTGCTTTCTGTCGAACAGTGACTAGTCCGGAAGCCCGGGGACCAGTTCAACAGGCCTCCGCCGGGGCACACCAGGTCGGTCAGTGACCTCAGAGTTCAGACTTTAAACCCGGGGGGGGGGCGTACCCCAGCCGTGCTCCAGTTCTGCTCTGGGCGTGTTCCAAACGTGCTCAGACCGTAGTCAGACCGTGCTCTGGGCACAGCTGACGGTGCGCTCCCGGTCACGAAGTCCAGCACGCCCGGTCGTTCCCGTCGGGCTCGACAAGATCTGCTCTGCACCGGAGACGCGGCAAATTAGGCCCGCCGCTCAGCTCTAGGCTCAGTGCACAACATACGGTGCGCGTGTACCGAGTGAACCGGAGACTCGATGCGGCGAGCCGAGTGATGCGGTGTCGGGTAAACACGGCACTTAAAATGATCGACGCCACGGGAGACGTCCTCGTTTGATTCACGCCTTCATTGTTTGGCTCAGCCTTTGATTGTATCCGACCAATAAATTGGACCATTATTATTGAACCAGAGCTCACAGTTGGAAACGAATAGGACGTGCTAAAATTCATGACATGAAGCGCACACACTGAATCATGAAACATTTTTGTTTCTTTACATTCTGATTCCAAATAAGCAATATCCTAGCATGTACGTATTACCGTATTACCGTTGAAACAGTCGATAGCACAGTCGTCACAAACGGGCGAGGACCACAGAGTACTGTCATCAGCACGGTTTGATCCCTACTCATGCCTACTCAATACTCAATGAGGTCCGGGAGAACCGGCAGAAAGTGGACATTCGGGTCACGGAGTAACGGCTACGGGAGAAGGCGGGTGGGCGGCTGCACTGAGGTCTGCAACGGGTGATAACGGGCAAGGTATGGTTATCATGGGTGGGGCTTCACCAGCTCCAGCAGCTACATAAATCTCTCTAAATGCACCTTATATGTGGACAAAAGCCTCAGTTTGGAAATACCCAGGCACTACCTAGCTGAAAAAAAAACATTTCGATAAAAAAGAAATCAGAAAAAAAACAAAGCTACATGCTATTTCCACCCCAAAACTCTACGCTACTTCACAGACCAGTACCATCGCCCCTCGTCCCACCCACGGGCCACGGGCACACTCACCTTGATATACTCAGCACCGTCACGACCTCTCCCGTCAGCGTCCCGTTCGCGACTGAGGCGCCGCCCGCGCGCTCCCGCCGCTAAGTAGCCGTTCGCGCCGGGCGCCGGGCTGACTCACTGGCCCGGAGAGAGAGCTGAAGTTCGTCACTGCTCCGCGAACCGGCCGGCCCGGCTGTACATACTTTGGACGGGCCCGCTGGAGATGTTAGTACCGGGAACCGGGTCCGGTCCGGACGGGTGGGGATACCGGACCGGACCGTGACCGAGACCGGACCGGACCGTGACCGTGGGACGGACGGACGGACAGACGGACGGACGGACGGACGGTAGGACAGACGAAAGCACGACAGGCAGACAGTGGAAGGAGAAGCAACGGGTAGTATAGACCGACAGACACTCAGACAGGGGACGGACAGGCAAATCAGACAGACAGGCAGGCAAGCAGGCAGGTGAGATAGCCAGGACGTATGGACGGATGTTCCGTCCATGTCGGGTCAGTGACAGCCACATGCCAGTGATGACGCATGCATTTTGCACAGGCGACCAGTTCGTCATCGAGGGAGAGCTGGATTCTGGATACTTCCTGAGTAATCATAGGAAGTGTTTGATTACAGCGGAGCCACTGTGTGAGTGGAAAGAAACGGACACGCACATTATGATGCCATGCGACAGGCTCCACAGATTCGCATGAATAAAGTCCGATGCGACCTTTGAGGGAATATAATAGACATGAGGTTTCCGTTCTGCATCTCAAACAATGCAAGCTTCGATAAGAAAGTTTTAAAAACAAAGGTAAGTGTTTGATGGAAAAGTCATAATATTTTTGTTTGAACTCAGTGAAAGTTAAAAATAAAAATGCGAGCACTTTTTTTTTGTCGTATCTCCAGCACTATTCAGTATTCACTGCACGAAAATGCACAGGACAGTAGCGGTGAACACGGGTAAAGGGGAAGTGTGCAGTCAGTTGGAACCGTCTGCCCGGTACTGAGTACTTCGTTTTACCTAGTAAGAATTCGGGAAGCGCTCCAATACTGTCTTGCAGCGACATGTCGGGTGAATTCGTGCAATAACGCATCAAATGACACTCGGTATAACACTCTAGCCCTCTCTGCGCCGTGCGAGCGCCGAGCACCCCACCCGATGGCAGGCGACCGTACGGGCCCGAGCGTCACGGAGGCGACCTCTGAGGGGCGGGCGGTGCCGCCTCTACCGTCAGGCGCTCAGTGGAGTGTAGTAGGTGGCAGGGCTGTAGGTGGTAGCAGCAAGGCAGCGCCAAGGTAGCATTGAATGGTTGCTGTGTATTTCACGTGGCTCGTTATGATTCAACGTTACCAAACTCGGAATCCAGTTCAGTCGAAAAGGGTTATGCTTGCAGATAAAGTACTAGTTGATGGATCTAGCATCTGACTCGTGGAAAAGCATGCAAAGGCACTACTTTGCTTCACGTGGCATAATTTTTCATATGAAGAGGTCGCAACCGTCAGCAAACCTAAGAAAAGTGTTCAAAGCGGCCAGACATGATCGAGAGTGCCTTCCAAGTTACTCCTTCAGAAAAGGCGTAGGGCGTAGGCTGAGTCGCAATTGGAATCGTGCTCAGTAGATACACAAACTTATAAGTAATATTTTTGAATGTATTTACAAAAAGACAATTAGCCCGGTGAAACTTACGAATGACGAACTGTAGCAATATACGCCATATACAATCATTTCTACCACTGAGAAATTGCTATAGCGGGCCTAACGCCGAAATGAATTGTACCATACTCGCTAAGTGCCAATGCGAATGACAGACCGTTAAAACGTGGACATCTGCACCCAACAAAACAAGGTTATGATCGCGAGCTCCCCACTTCCGTACTCGAAACACTCATGAACGTGAACACTGCTCTAAAAACTAAAAACGGTCGGTGCCGCCTCCGCAGCGCGCCGCGGCACCCATCCCGGCACGTACAGACCCCGGGTGCGGTGTGTAGCCGGCCCGGTAGTGTCTCGCAGTCGGGAGGCCGCGCCCCGGGCTGGTGGCAGTCTGTACTGCGTCAGCGTCACCTCACCGGCACTGCGCGCACGACGGCGACTCGTCGGCCATCCACCGGGCAGAGACCGCTCGGCTGTCCGGGCGGGGGCGCACACCAGGCGGCGGCCGGCGGCGGCGGCGGCGCAGCGAGTCCCTCAGCGGCGCGGCGCGCCCGGCGCCGGCTCCGACTCCAGGTGGTCGGCGGCGTCCCTGTGCGGCGCAGCAGCGAGCCCCTCAGCGGCGCGGCGCGCCCGGCGCCGGCTCCGACTCCAGGTGGTCGGCGTAGTGCGGCCGGCGGCGGCGCAGCTCAGCGTCCCTCAGCGGCGCAGCTCAGCGTCCCTCAGCGGCGCGGCGCGCCCGGCGCCGGCTCCGACTCCAGGTGGTCGGCGTAGTCGGTGAGGCGCAGCGTCAGCACGCGACTCTCCAGACACTCGCCGTCGTCGGGACAGATACCGATCAGCGCGTCCGCGTGGCTGTAAAACTCCTCCTTCAGCGAGATCACCAGAACCTGCAGAAACAGTGCGGGGCCATCACACAACGGCCCGGTGAAGCAATGGAAATTTGTAAGAGCCTAAAGTGTTTAATTTACACATGCAGTTACTCCAATAGTACAAGGTATCTGAGAGAGCACAACCAGTGATAGCCTGTATCAACGCTGTTATCAATAGCTTAAAATAAGAATCATCTATTAATCAAGATCAAATTGTGGAATGGTTGCAGGATCAAAACAACTAACAAAGGGCAAGATAGAGCATTGTCACACCATCCTACGGTTCAAAACTACAGGTAAATTAGTATCGCCCTTAGCACAAAATCAAACCAAATTTTAACTTGTAAGTCCACCCGAACATTAGAAAACGGTTAACAGTATGCCAGCTACTGAAACTATTGAGCTTTTTGTCAATCGGTGTAGCAGCGCGCTGCGACTGACCTGGAGCCTGGTGGCAGTCTGGCTGCGGATGTAGCCGGCCACCTTGCCGATGTTGGTGTTGTCCAGCGCCGCGTCGATCTCGTCGAGCACGAAGAACGGCGCCGGCTGGAAGCTGTGGATGGCGAACAGCAGCGCCAGCGCCGCCACCGTCTTCTCTCCTCCCGAGAGGTTCGACATGGGCTGGAACCGCTTCCCGGGCGCCACGCAGTTGTAGTTGATGCCGTCCAGGTAGGGCTCCTCGGGATTCTCCGGGCCGAGGAACGCCTGCGCAGACTGGTTCTGCGCCAGCGCCTTGTAGATGCCGTCGATCTCGTTAGCCACGTGCTCGAAGCAGCTCATGAACCGGTCGTGCCGCTCCTTCTTGACCCGCTCAAACGCCTGCTTGGACTTTTTGGCACGGCGTCTAGCAGAGTCGAACTCTTCGTTCGTCTCCTGCAGCTTCTCCCTGGCCATGTCCAGTTTCTGCATGGCGCGCATGTTGGGCATTTGGATCTTCTGCAGCATCGAGCTCAGCTCGTTGATCTGCTTGCCCAGCTTGTTTTCAGCCTTTCGAACTTCGTCGTCATCAAGGTCGAAGAAGGATTCGTCTAGCCTCGAGTAGTCCACCACAATCCTTGCAGCTCGCTCGGTGATTGATGTCGTGGCCTGAGAAGGTCCTCCTCCAGGCGCTTCCGAGTCTCCTTCGTCGGGACCTTCCAGGTCATCCAACGAGCCTCTTGACGTCGGGATGATGATGTTCTCCATCTTACATTGTTTCAAGATGGAATGTCTCTCACTGCGTTTCTGCTCAGCCTTGGCATCCAGAGCGTTTATCTGCTTTTGAACTCCCTGCATCTCTTTGGCGATCGTGCCCACTTCGCGTCGAGCCTTGTTGATTTCTTCCTCTTTCTCTTCAGCCTCTTGCCTCATGCCGAGTTTCTCAGATTTCAGCTTGTCTAGCTCACGCATGTCTTTGTCGATGGCAGCCATTTGTTTCTGTTCGGCCAACTTGCAGCGCTCCAACTCTTCCTCGTCGTCGGCGACGGACTTCTCCCAGCGCCGCACGTTGTTCTCCGTGTCGCGAGAGCGTTCAAACTCGAGCTGGTTGGTGATTCTGTTCTTCTGATCCTCGAACTCCAGCCGTCGCTTGGCTTTCTCGGTCTGTGAACGCAGCTCCCGCTCTTCGTACTGGCGAATATTCTGCACACCGATCGCCTGACAGAAGCCGGAGAACACCACATCCTCGACCGAGTTCATGTTCTCCTTGATCTCCTGAATGTCCACGTCTCTCTTTCGCATCGTTCGCTCGATCTCGTGGATGCGAGGTGCAAACGTCTCCAGTTGATTCCGCAGCTGTTCCAGTTCATGCTGGAGCTGCCGAATCTGCTTGCCTTCAGTGTTCTCTTTGTCAGTGCGAGCGTACCTCAGACGAGTCTCCAGACCACGGATCTGGGACTCAACGGTGTTCAGCTCAGACTCTTTGCGAGATTTTTTCATCGCATCCCGCAGTGCTTCTTGCAGGCGCTCTTTCTCGTTCTTCAGATTGCTCATGTGCTTCTCATCCCAACGTTTGGCTTTACGAGCCAAGTCCAGACTGCCTCCAGAGATGATGCCAGACTTTTGGTAGAACGTGCCGTCCAGAGCCACGGCGTCATACCTCTGGCCGTCCTCCATCTCGTAAGCGACCTTCATGGCATCTTCGGGAGTTTCCGAGATCAGCGCGTTGTTTGTGACAAACACCACGGCACGTTTGATGTCAGGGGGATTGTACTGAAGCACGTCGTACACCAGCTTCACGTTCTTTGGGTCACTGATGTTGCGCAAACGTTCCTTCAGCGGTTTGGCTTGGATGTAGTCCAGTGGTAGGAACGTTTCTGGATCCAGCATTTGCTCCTTCAGGTACTGGATGCATTGTCGTGCTGTTTTCTCTGTGTCCACAACGATGGCCTCCATGTACTTGCCAAGAACTTTGGTAATGCCCACATTGTACCTCTTGTGGATGGGCTGGCACATGTTGATCATGCGATCAAATACACCAGGAAACAGTCGCTTGAAGTTCTCCACAATCTCCTGCTTTTTCTTCCGTCTTGCCTCTTCATGTTTGTCCACTCTGGCGTCTCCCAGTTGTTCTGTGACCGACTCAAGTTTGCTCTGCAGGTCAGTGATCTGGTCTTTGCTGGTTCCAACTTCAGACTGCAGTTCTTCCCGCAGACGGCGCTGCTCCTCCAAAGACGCTTCTGAGGAGCGGATGTGTTCCTCAAGTTTCTCAATTCGCTTTTGGGCATCTTCCAGTTCATGGCCTTTTGTTTTCAGACGATTTTCCACCTCTTGCTTTTTTCTCAGTTCATTGTCGAGACGATCTTGATCTGACTTTTGTTCCCGATTCACAGAGTCCAGATCCTGCAGATATCTTGCAGATCGTTTTGCAGCATCCTCCTTCAGCCTATGATACTCCGCAACTTGAGCTTCCTCAAGGCTTACAGACTTCCCTTGGCTCTGAGAATCACCTGACACAGTTTCTTCATACTCAGCTCGTTTTTTGTCAATCGCTCTCATTTCTTCCTCAAGCTCATGAATATCTTGCATGTGTGCCTCATGAGCTTTGCGGGCCTGATTCAAAGACTTGGTGGCTGCATCCACCTTTTTCTGCATGTGAGTCACTCGTTCTTTGGCCTTGATGAATGTGGGCCTTCTTTTGTTGATCTCCACCTCTTTCTCTTTCACCTCCTGGTCAAGTTTAGCTGTGTCTCTTTGAAGCTTTCCATGTTCTTTCTTCTTTTCTTTTAGGTGATCTTCAGCCTTTTCCTTCTTCTTTTCAATCTTGGCAATCTCAGCCCTCTTTTTGGCTATTTCTAGCTCTGCTGCTTCTATCTCCCTTTCATTGTGGTACAGTCTGAACAGCTGCAGCTCAGCCTGCTTGTCATTCAGCTCCTCTTTGAATCTCTGATACTTCTCTGCCTCATCCTTCTCCATTTTTGCCTCCTTCCTCTCAGCTGCTATGCCCTTCTTCTTCTGGTAGGTGTGCTGAGTGTCTTCTTCAGCTTTCACCATCTCTGCTTTCAGTCTGTCATACTCTTCCTTCATTGCTCCTGAGCCACTGATCTCTTCAAACAGGGCAGTTCTTTCTTTGGGATTTTTCATGGCTATGGATTCCACAGCTCCTTGGAAAACCAAGAAGTTCTTGGCTTTCACATTCACTCCAAGCTTCTCCAACTCACTCATGTACTGAGCAACGCTGACAACATTGTTGTCTATGCGATGATCAGATGACGAGCCTTGTACGTATCTGGCAAACCTGCGCTCAGTTCCATCTTCCAGCTCAAAAACTGCAGTCACTCCAGCAGTTCTTGATACAGGCTGTCCAATGGAGGCTCCATGAATGAGATCACTGAGCCTCTTCACACGAAGGAGACCTGTTTTCTCCCCCATGACAAAGCTGATGGCGTCCATGTAGTTTGACTTCCCTGAGCCATTGGGACCAATGATGGCTGTAAATGGTAGCAAAGGACCAATCTGCTTGAAACCCTTGTACGACTTGAAATTTTCCACTTCAATGTACTTCAGCTTGGAAGGCATTGCGATGCACTTCTAGGTTTAACAGATTTAGAAGAAAGATCCTTTCAGGAATCGACGTAAACTAGGTATGTTCCTTGTTAGGGCATGAAGGCGATTAGGTTAGCACCACGTTAGCACTTAACCTTCACATAATAACGGCTTGAGTAGTGCTTCAATACACTGGATTATTATATTATCATGAAACCCTCTCGATTATGCTCAATGAAGCAAAAAATCGCACTTTTCACCTTTCAATATCCAGCAAACACAACTCTTTGGCCGTAAACAATACAACCGTCGCCAAATGTGGCGCAGTTTAGATTTCTTGGAGCCAAATTGATTCAAGAGTTATTTAATTACCTAATGCCTAGATTAAAACTGATTCATTTTTTATTTATGAATGCAAAAGAATATAGTTTATTTTTTAGATTTAAAACATAGCAATTTACTACAATAACGAAGCTTATTGGAAAAATATTAGTTTGTCTAAATTTAAAGATGGCTGCGCCCTACTACGCGTGTGCGCCGGGTGCATGTTTATTAATCCCACCCAGAAATGACAAACAAAGCCTCTGATTGGCCAGTTTTGGCTGACAGACGCAGAATATTTGTCAGCAATAGAATACTATGCTTTAGCACGTTTTCAATAATGACGCATCCGTTACATTTACAGGTTAGGGCAGCTAAAATATTGTAATCGATCTAACATGTTAAATATAACATTTTTGGAAGCTCGTACAGATTGTTTCTAGTGAGTTAGGTGTTACAAAGTATTAAAAGAAATGATTGTTATATGTTAAATAAAGAACAAAAGCTTTTAGTTACTAACATCCGCCTGACAGTCTCCAGAATCCTGCGTATGGGGACACCGCAGTATCTGTTTCTTATGTTATCGCAATAGGGAAAAATTGAAATTTTAAATGAGTCAGTATCGTGTTAAGAAGTACTGATGCTTTCAAAACTAAATGCCTTTCAATTCAAATTCCAGAATATCCTTTCGCGGAAATAGCCCTTCTCAGCCTGTCTCTAACGCTACAAGTCTGAACAGTGAGCGTCTCATGCGCTGCTCACGTATCGCGATAAAAAGGACGGTGTCATATAATCAAATGAACTTTTCTTATGCATAGAGCATTTGAAACCTCACACCAAACGCCTCCCTTCCTTGTTTTCCACTGCTGCCTTTCGCATACCTTACCTAGTACCTACCCAATGACCGTTCCAGCTCGACGTTCCTTATCGACTGCCTCACATTCAACGGCCATATCCCACCTACGCTGAAAACCAATCGGAGGCACTTTCAATCGTCCCTTGAATAAAATTGCTACCTACACGCATTTAGAGGAGAACGAGGCCCAGAAAAGGCGTGCATAAAACGATCGGTTTTGGCCCCCATGGAATAAGCCAGGAGGTAAAATCATATTGATTGAAGAGCATTTTCGAGGACATGATATCTATCAGATATTATTTTGCAAAGGTATTGTGAACATAACGTCCGCGTATCGCAGCTCTGAATCTGCTGGTGTCAGTCCCATGCAGCAGCCACCGGACCACTGCCCCACCGCCTGCCGTTCGCTGATCATACAGGCCGGCTGTCCCAGTGTCTCATCAAACGATCACAGCTGACTCAGTATTTATAAAATGCCAAACAAAAACAGACACCCAATATTATAGATCACGTCATAGATCTCTTTCAGTCATGCGCGTGGACTGTGGAGATATATCGGTAGTTTTCCTATCACAGATCACACTGAACAGAGGAAAAGCGTACACACGCAGCAATAAATAATGCATTTTCAAGTACACCGATCGATGCATCGTGGAATACACCGAAAAAATACATCACTGCTTTAACGTTCCCCAGGTGGGTGGGCCGTGGGGGCGTTTTTGGCCACACCTGACAATTTTGTGCTTGCATAGATAAAACGACACGAAACTTAGTATAGCTTATGTATAATGCATCGATTCGCATCAATTGTGAAAAAAGTAACCCCATGTCACCTAAGGTCAGGTCAGGTCACCCGTCACCATGAAGTAGAAGTTTGAAACTCGAGCTATTGCATGAGAGAATCAGTACCAACATCTTGAATATCTTTAATTTTGATATCGGTGGTGACCTAGGGTCAGGTCAACTTTGCGACGTCTCCAGTTTCAGTCAGTATGAGGAACTCGAAATGTTCTGCTTTTGAAACAAAAGCACTCAGGGATCTATCGTATGCTCCTGAGGTCATCTCAGGTCATGTAACGCCTCCCAACAGTTTATTTTTGTACATCGATTTTAGATGGAACGTGGCCAGAGCGCTAAAAGCATCATAATCATAGGCGGCGGAACAGGCCGAGGGCACCGGGGCACCGTGCCCCCTTTGATTTTGGCATTTTAACATTAGCCCTATGGGCGTTGCATGGAAAGAATGAGACCAAAAGTCGGCAATGCCCCCTTAATTGAAGGTGTTCCGCCGCTACTGATGTTAATCTCAATTTCAATGTAACGAATCAATGACATGCAAAATGGCATTTTCTGCGACATTGACCTGAGGTCAAATTTATTAAGCTGACCTTGTTAGGCCAAGAAGACGAGAGAAGCGCAGTGCCGGTAAAATCAACGTAATAAAAGGTTGGTATCAGTTTAAAAATTTTTAAAGAAAAGACGACTTCCGAAGCAAGCCGATTGTTCAGTTTTTGCCCTTTGGAGGCTTAACCCCAGTTGACCTTAGCTCAAATCTGAGAACCTGAAAGATTTTCGAAAGAGCTATCGAATTCGCTTTTCCGCAGCGCTGTAGCTTCTTTGGTTCCCGAATTATGAACCAATTTGTGAAGTTGTCAAAATCGGGGGCCAAAATTCGTCATCATTTTACTTTTGGTGACCTCCAGTGACCTCAGCGATGACCTGATCAAAAATGACCTGTATGATTCTGAAGAAAAATAGCGATCTATAGATTGATTTTACTGCGTCTTTCCAGCTTTGCTACATTCCAAGATAACCTGGTGTGGCCGAATACACCTGACCCCCCCCCCCCCCCACCAAGTTGACTGAGGGCCACCCGGGCGCGGGTTAATAACATGGCGCAACAGGTTTTGTTATCAACTTGTCCTTTTCACACATAGGCGACACTAGATATCACAGCCAACGCCTATCACCAAACTGGTGGTGGGCTTTGGCCAGCGATCGCCGATCGGGGCCAACGCGGGCTCTTACTCGTCCACAATCAGCAGGAATGATGAACTACAGCTGCTCCAGACCGGCCACTTCAATCCAGCGTGTAATCTTCAGTCCACATCAGAACCACTAGTGACACTCTACTGAGTGGGCCAACTGCACTGCATCTTTGACCTCCTTTGCAGCTCTGGCTTTTCAGAATTTGAACAGCCTTCTCTTTCCCACCCTTCTGTGCTGATGAATGATGATTGATGATCCTTTGGAAACCTGGAAAAAGACAGTACAGACTCAGGGAGATGAAACTGTTTTGCTATGGGTCTGTTCCAGTCGCACTTCCTAACACATCTAAACTCCTCAAAGAGCAAGATAGAGGACGTTGGAGCAGGGCCCTTCTTGGCTTTGTAGGGGCGAAAGCTGCCACTGGAACAGGGAAGCAATCTTGGAGGAGTTAAGAGGTGTTAGGAAGTGCGACTGGAACAGACCCTATGACAATGTCTGTGCATAGAGCAAGCAGATGGTAGACGTGGTCAATTGGTGAGTGGAACAAATGCAAATGTCAGGAAAGCAGTCATATTTCGTGATAGACATGATGCAGATGTTGGCCCAGCTGACAAGGCAGATATAATTACCAGCTTGTTATACTAGTCTATAACTCATCATATTTTCATGTTTAACAGAGGGAATATAATGTAAAAAAGCCTTAGCCAGATGAAAGTAGATAATATAAGTTCTATATAAAAATGTTTATGTAAGTAATGTAGGATTTGTGGTTTTTAGAGGCTAGGTAAATGTGTTCCCTGTTCAACAATTCTTCAGCATTCAGACATTGATGTCAATGTACAATGTACATGCATCAACATACCTGTTGTGAAGTGATTCTGGGCTGCTTTCCTGAGCAATTGATGGCCACCACTGGAATCTTAAAAACACAGCTAATTTTTTTTCCATTTTGTTAACTATGACTGAGGATCTTCTGTGCTGAAAGAGAGATAGACAATAGACATCAGCTGATAGACATTGTGCAATGTACAACTCATTTGTGAAACAAGATCAATTCCATTTTTCCATTCCATTCCGGTCGTAGGATAATGGTGACATGAATGAATTTCAGTTTTCACTTTTCACCAGTCCAGGTACCTGGTGACAAAATGAAATATTGTAGGAGGTATCAATGATAATGTTTCTGGTAGGTAATGTTTCAGTTGAAGCTTTAGATGGATGATTTTTGGAAAATATTTGCCACAAATAACATTGGAATCTCAGAAACAAAAATCAAATCTTACTTGATGTCAAAAACAAATCAAACTATTACCATTGAGCACCAAGCAGCATGCTGAGTAGTCATTCACTAAGACATATGCATGTTACACATGGCTACAGTACTTTGAAATAGCTTTTATAAAATGTATGCACTCATGTAATCTTAACATGTAAAATGTCAGCTAAAACTTGTTTTATACTAAACCTGCTAAGCCAAAAAAAAGATAAATATGAGAAGCCCAAAACAAGTTATTGAAAATATAAACACAGGTAACGTTACAACAAAACTGAGTCAAAACACTCAAAACTAAGTGTTTCAATGAACGCAAGATTAATGCGTGTCACAGAAGCAGCTGTCCACTGTAAAGCAGAGTGGGCACAGCATGGTGAAAGCAGGAAGTGGTGCACAAAACTGAATTAAGAAGAGTGCCCGACTAACTGTATCTACATCCCTTTACATGTGGGTACTTACAAAATTTGAGCACAATCAGCCAAAACTTAACTGTGAAGGAGGCCATGCCCACTCGCACATGAGAGGTGTGCAACAACATGCCTGTAATACCTTATGCCTAGATATATAAAGATGAAAATGTGTTGTGTCTGTGTGCCTGGTTAGTGGCATGACGTGACATGACTATTATCAATACCTGACAGTACAATTATCACGATATTATCATTATTGCAATTGTAATAAAAAATGATCAATTTAACTTTTCTTCTCACTTTATATAGCCAAAATACCTGAGATTTTTTAATATCAAGTTTGCGTAGGTACTCCAAAATCGTAACTTCTGCTTCCTCCAGTACTTTATAAGTTTGCGCAAGACTATTATCCATTAGATGTCAATGTAGGGACGATCATGACCACTTGACTAAAAAATGGTTCACTTGGTTCTTACAAGCCTGGGGAGGGGGCACTGCAAAAGGGTGTGGAAATCGCCACATTTGTCTCATGATGTTTGATGCATAATTAATAATCGGTATCAAAATATCGTCGTATTAGTATGCAAGGTCACCAAAGAATGAGCCAACGTTATTTATCAAATATCAAAGCAAATTGGCAATATCTAGCACAACAAAACACATAATTCAACACCTAACGACGATGCCGGCCGAGTCCCCGATACCACCATGGCGACCGCTCAAGTCCAACTGGCCGGCAACTGGCCAATCAGGGGGCTTGTTTGTCATTTCTGGGTGGGATTAAAAAACATGCGCGCCGGGTACACATGTCGTTTCTCCCCTTGCGCTGTCGCTTTTATTGTTATTGCGGGCATTAGGAGCATTTATTGTATTTCTGAGACGTAACTTTCTTGTACGTGACGTGGTCGCTACGCGTGCCGTAAACAATTTTATTGCGAGGTAATGTACCTAGTCTGGTAGTGCAAGGTGAAGTGTCAATTATTTTCAAATGATTTAGACCAGTTTGAGGTACCGGAAGATGCTTAGATTGATGACATTGCATTGATTTACACTTGTCCTGAGGCCAGTTTTGCCAACAGAAAAATAGCTATCTGCTGGATTTTTTTGCTTTCAGTTTGGACTCCCAATTGAGACTTAAATGTCTCGCAAATACAAGGAAAAAACAATCAAACCTGACCTAACCATAACAACTTACCAGTTGCCTGCAACTTAACAACCTAAAAATCAACCAACCTCCAACCTACAAACCTACAACCTAACGTAGCCTACAACCTTAAATTTTTGCTGTTGCGTATTTGTATGAACAGCGCCATAATTGTAGATCTGACCTTATCTTGCCAAATACTGACGGCTAAACACATAGAGCATAAACCGAAATGGTAAAACCCCATCCACTTACAATGCCCATCACATTTACGCTCCGTATGTGAAGCAGTCTCAAGGCAAAAAATCCGGCTGGCAGGTCAAGCTATTTTTCCGTTGGTAAAGCTGGCCTCTGCCTACTTTTGTCTTGCACCATCATGGCATATGATGGGAGATTTACTGATATCTTCAGTGATAGGTTGAGATTGGTGTTTGGTGTTGATGTTATTAGCATGCTGCCACCACATCTGTTTGTCAATATGGAAGCTGACACTTTACAATTATTGGCTATGAAATGATGACACACTCCAGAAGTCCAGACCCATATAGCACTTAAATTTGGGCTGTTTTCCCCTTCCACAGTGCCCGAGACTCGAGAGTAACAAGATTTGGCCGTTTTTTCTGGTATAGACAAACAATTAGGTAATTTTCATTATGGGAAGCTGTTTCAAATTGCACAACTTTCAAGTGAAGAGTTTAATGAAGTTTTGTTGTTGTTTTTTTGGGGGGAAGAGTAGAGTACCTACCTATTCGTACTCACAGCATCTCAAACAGATATTCTGGATTTGCCCAGCATTACCAGTTACCACATGACTTTAATCAAGAAGTTATTAAAAGCCAGCTGGTAGAGGTATCAACTCACCTTGTCAGGCTCCATCCACCACTCACAGTATGCTAAAAAAAGTATGCTGATAAAAAGAGACAACCAGTGCTTAGGACTCCACCAAATTGTATGCATCAGTCCTGGGCTCATCTAGCATCAAATCTGCCCAAAATAGGCAATATAGCTCCTATGCAGAGTCTCTGGTATATGTTCCGGAAATTTTGTGTCATTGGAGCATCAGATGAAATGCATCCATTTTCAGTGTGCAAATTTATTAATCATTTTGAAGCTTTAATCATATAGAAGCTAGATAAAGCATTTAACACGCGCAGTGGAAGGGTTGCGAGTACTACGCCCAGTGGAAGGGGGGCGGATGTCGCCCCCCCCCCCTTGAGATCTCAGCTCCCACTGGAGCTAGAAAGACGAAATTTGGAGGGTAGGTGAAGGCCCAGGAGAACTCTGTTGTGTGTGAATTTCATGACCCTAGGTCAATATCTTCAAGGTCAAATGAGGTCAAATGTGGTCAAATCTGCCATATGAGCGACTTTTTGCGTTTACACGCCGATATTTTTTTTTTTTTTTTTTTAAATATTTTTGTTGCCCGACCCGGGCTTTTGTCGTTAGTAGCACACATTCATACTGGGTTAGTACACTATATACACGGCAGTGGTACGAATCGTTTTCGGCACCCGCTACGCGGGACAGCCTTGACCGCACGCTTCCTGTCACGCACCCCAGGTGGCACCGCACTGGTGCGCACGCTGGGGCTATCCCGATTTCTCGGGCCCGGCAGGTCAGAGGGCTGCTCCGGGACATGAAGCGAGGCCGTGCCCTCGGGACATGTCACCGGACCGAAGGATCTGTTTAAAGGCGGATCAGGCCCGTGTACCTGCGGCCGGGGGCGCTGGCTGGCACAGCGGTAATCCCCACGACCGAGGTTTACACGCCGATAACTCAAAAAGTTACCGGCCGATTTTCTTTTTTTCACTATAAGAAAGAATGTACATTTGTGAGTATGTATGGTGAATTTCTTGTTAATCCAACAATAAATATGGCAGATAAAAGCCTGCTGAGGGTAAGACGTCGCCGGCTGAAGCGGGATCGGCCGACGCGGGAAACGCGGCAATCACAATTTTGTGTTAACACACTCATAACTCAAGGTGTTACCGGCCGATTTTCAAAATTCTTTGACCATAAGATTGCCTGTACATTTCTTAGTCTTCTCACGAAATTTGACGCGAATCGAATATAATCAGTGGTAAGGAGCGCCATGTAAAGACGGAACCGTCCCGCCCCGGCACAGTCTACAATTCAGGCGGCGCGTAACGTCTAGCGCCGGCCGCCGCGGAGCCGCGACGGCAGGATGTTTGACTTCACACCGCTATTACTAGAAAAGCTGTGACCCGATTTTCTTATTTCTTGCACGAGAAGATCCGCAGTTCAATTCTGGACAGGTAGCCAAAATTTCACCTTAATTTTATGTTTGCGGCGCGAGTTATTGGCGAAAAACAGGAGGGGTGGGCGAAATCCGCCCCCTCCCCCCCCCATCTTCCACTGCGCGTGTTAACCCTCGCCCTGGCAGCGCAAGCGCATTTTTGATAACACGGCCTGGCAGGGGGGGGGGGTTGATGCAACCCCCCCTCGCGATTGGCTCCTATGGCACAGAAACACCAAATTTGGTAGTTAGGTGGGCCCCCTGGAGTTCTCGCCCCTGTGCAAATTTGGTTGCTTTGGTCAATATTTAGGGGGTTTTGGAGGGTATAAATGACCAGCTTTCAGCTCCAATCTTTAGCAGTGCAATTCAAGAAGTGAACAATTCATCAACAAGTTACCTACCTACCCCTCTGATTTGCCCCTTTCTGCAGCATGTTTGTCAACCTGGCAGCATGTTGGTACCTATTTGTTAAACCTCTGATGTAAGATAAAGTTGTCCTAAACTAAGCCCAGGCTCAGTTGAGCCTTTTTCAGCTCAAGTTCAGTGCACGTTCAGATAAGTGATGTAAAAAACGAATATTTTCTTCATTCAAAGGCGAGAGGAAACAATGTGTTTACATGTCTTTTGCCCATTTAATTCAATATGGGCGAATTATGAGCAGGACTGTCTAGGCTTGGTGTGGGTGGACTTACATTTCCAACATCCAAATAACTAGCAGCATAATGTAAAACAACGATGTGTGATTTCCAGCAGCAGATTGATATTTGTGAATCTGCTTTAGGTATTAAATCAGTTGTTTTATCTCATATTTACAGTTACCTCTGCGCTGCACAACATCTGGATAACATCATAACAAGAATCACAGCCATGGAGGAGGAAGATCCTCCAGTTGTTCAGTTTCACGAAATGGGGCTCGATGACCGGCTTCTGCTGGCCATATCTCGCCAGAAATGGCACACACCGACCCTCATCCAGGAGAAAGCCATCCCCCTGGCCCTGGAGGGCAAGGACATCCTGGCGCGGGCGCGGACCGGCTCCGGCAAGTCAGCCGCCTTTGCCATCCCCGTGATTCAGATGATCCTGCAGAACAAGAAGTCGTGCGCGCACCAGGAGGTGCAGGCTCTGGTGCTGGCGCCCACCCGGGAGCTCTGCCAGCAGCTCTGCTCTCACTTTGAGGCGCTGACCAGCTCGTGCTCGCGCGAGGTGCGCTGCGCCAACATCGGCACTCAGGCGGACCTGGCGGCGCAGAAGGCGATCCTGCAGCACCGGCCGGACGTGGTGGTGGGCACGCCGTCGCGCGTGCTGGCGCACCTGCAGTCGGGCAGCCTGGACGTGTCGCGCTCGCTGCGCACCCTGGTGGTGGACGAGGCGGACCTGATGCTGACGTTCGGCCACAGCGGCGACCTGCAGCAGGTGGCGCGCCACCTGCCCGCCGTCTGCCAGGCCATCCTGATGAGCGCCACCCTGTCGGAGGAGGTGCGCGAGCTGCGCCAGCTGCTGCTGCACAACCCAGTGGTGCTCAAACTGGAGGAGCCGCAGCTGCCCGCCTCCAACCAGCTGTCGCAGTACCACCTCAAGGTCGAGGAAAAGGACAAGTTTGTGCTCATCTATACCCTGTTCAAACTGAAACTGGTACGTGGAAAGACGATCATCTTCGTGGCCACCGTGGATCGCTGCTATAAGCTGAAGCTGTATCTGGAGCAGTTTGGCATCCCGACGTGCGCCCTGAGTTCGGAGCTGCCGGCGAATTCGCGGAGCCACATCCTGTCGCAGTTCAACGACGGCGCGTACGACATCATCATCGCGTCCGACGAGAGGTTCCTGGACGAGCCGGAGCCGCCGGCCGAGGAGCAGGAAGACACCAAACAGAAGAAGAGAACCAAGAAGGGCGGCGAGGCTGGCGAGCCGAGCAAGAAAAAACGCAAGCAGGACAAGGAGTCTGGAGTGGTGCGGGGCATCGACTTCCAGTTTGTCTCGAATGTCATCAACTTTGACTTCCCGCAGGACGTTGACTCTTACATTCACCGCGTCGGTCGGACGGCACGCGGTAACAGCAAGGGTTCTGCGCTGTCCTTCGTCAGCATCAAGGAGCAGCCGATGCTGGACGAGGTGACGGAGAAGCTGCACACAATGTTCCCGGGCGAGGCGCACCTGTTCAAGCCGTACCAGTTCCGCATGGAGGAGATCGAGGGGTTCCGCTACCGGGCCCAGGACGCCATGCGCGCCGTCACCAAACGCGCCATCCGAGAGGCGCGGCTCAAAGAGATAAAGCAGGAGCTACTCAACTCCAAGCGGCTCCAGTCGTACTTTGAGGAGAACCCAAGGGACCTGCAGGTGCTGCGGCACGACAAAGCACTGCATACGGTGAAGGTGCAGAAGCACATGAAGCATGTGCCGGAGTATATCGTGCCCAAGTCGTTGCGAAAACGCGCGGGTATCATAGAGAAGGAGAGGCTGAAACAGCGAAAGGCTGCAGCGGCCGCGAGTCAGTCGTCCTCAGCGAAAAAGCTGCGCAGCGGACGGGCGAAACAGGCGGAAAATCCCCTCAAAACCTTAAAGTTTGAAGGCTTTGATGACGAATTCCGGTGAGAATCTGATAAGACGTCATCTGTCTTGTCTCTTGTACTTATGTGTTGACGTGTTATAAGATACGAATTTGTGGCTATGTGCTGACTGGAATGTGGTATCATATTTTCGTATTAAAGGGACCCTCCCACCTTCAAAAAAGTTTATGAATTGGCATGAAAGTGATGTCGCTCGGTTCAGAAAGAGCGAAAACGAATAGCTACCAAATTTCACCGAAAAATATTCACCGGTTTTCAAGATATTAGACTTTTACTTTTGTTTACTTTTTTGGGATCTCCGCTGTTTCTAGCGACTTCATTTTAGAAGTGCGGCGTTTGCGGCAGATGTTGCGCGCAAATAGCATATACCACCGCGTGCTACAAAACGTTTTAGTCAAACATTTAAAAATCGTTAGATATTTGCGCTGACGTCACACATTCAGAGGGGTATTCCTAAGCATTAGCCCCTCTGAATCAAAATGCTGCAATTTTGAAATTCAATATTTCCGATTTAAGGCATTTCTCGATGTTGTGAGTGCCGAAACCGGTAATTGTGAGCCAGGGACCCCATTTTGGCTATCTCAACTCAAATCTAATGTTAAGGTGGGAGGGTCCCTTTAAAGGGACACTCCCACCTTAACATTAGTTTTGAGTTGAGATAGCCAAATTGGTGGCCATGGCCTGCAAATACCGGTTTGGGCACTCACAACATCGACAAATGCTTTAATTCGGAGATATGGAAATTCAAACTTGCAGTTTTCGGATTCTAAGGGGCTAGTGCATTGGTATGCCCCCTTAGAATTTGTGACGTCAGCGGAGATCTAACGATTTTTAAATCTTTTACTGAAACGTTTGGTAGCACGCGGTATGCGTATTTGGAAATTCCGACCTCGACGAGCATCTGTGGTAGAAAACCACCCCTTTGGTAGGGGAAACTACTGCTGTCTGCTACCATTTGCACTACATGTGTCGCTATAGCTGCGACATCTATGCATATTAAATCGCGACGTGTGTGTGCGGTGGCCGGTGATTCTTTGGTGATTCTAGTTAGCGATTAGCTAGGGCAGCAGGGTGGATCCAGACTTTCAGTTTGAGGGTGGGCGGACTCTTGGCCGGCCCGATCCCCGGCAAGTTGCTGAGCGGGGGCCCGGGGGGGGGGGGGAAGGAAGGTCCAATATAATGACCCAAAAGACATGCCTATTGCCCATAGGTATACATTTACGTATGCAGGGCTGCGGAGTCGATGGATTTTCGGCGACTCCGACTCCGACTCCGACTCCGGCTTTCAAAAACCAGCTCCGACTCCGACTCCGACTCCGGGCCGAATTGTCGACTCCGACCGACTCCAACTCCCGACTCCGACTCCGCAGACCTAGCAGGGCTGCGGAGTCGACAGATTTTCGGTGACTCCGACTCCGACTTCGGCTCGGGTTTCTAAAATCGACTCCGACTCCGACTCCGCAGCCCTGTTAACGTATGTATTGAATGGTATCAGCACTCAGCAGTGTGCCTCCTGAGATGTTAGTGATTTTTATCGATTCATCAAGTTGACGATTTGTTTTTGCGGATATCTTAAAAACGGCAGCGCTCCGCGTCGGTGTTTTTTAACTTATTTAATAACCTTTAGCTTTAACTTTACCAATACCAATACAAACCAATACATACTATATATGCCTATAGGCAATAGGTGTGGCATCATATTGGACCTTTCTTCCCCCCCCCCCCCCGCTCAGCAACCGGACTGCCAGGGATCGGGCCGGCCATGAGTTACCCCACGGCCCACGCCCACCCTTAACCAGGGATGCGGAGTCGTGGACATTTCAGACGGTTCCGACTCCGGCTCCGGCTCCGGGTGAAATGCCATGGCGGCTCCGGCTCCGGCTCCGGCTCCGAGTAAAATGGTCCGGCGGCTCCGGCTCCAATACTCAGTACATTTTAAATATGTACCTACGGGTGGCAGAAAAAAGAAGATGGGATTGGTGCACGTTGCTTCTGCATTTGCATAACTTAAGGCTATTTTCATATTTTGAATACCGCATTTCTTACTGTCTGGAACTGTAAGTTCCAGGCAGTTCGGTTTGACAAATCGAACTAGGTCACTATCTGTTTCCTCTTCAAAAAAGGAGCCGGAGTCGCCCCCTTTTTTGACAGCTCCGGCTCTGGCTCCGGCTCCGAACTATATTGTTTCACAGCTTCGGCTCCGGCTCCGGGCAAAATATGCCGGCTCCGGCGGCTCCGGCTCCGCACCCCGGCCCTGCCTCAAACCGAAAGTCTGGATCCACCCTGGTGCCCTAGCTAATCGCTTACTAGAATCAGCGCACACAGATGTCGTGGTTTACATGTATATGCATAGATGTCGCAGCGATAGCGACACATGCAGTGCAAATGGTAGCAGACAGCAGTAGTTTCCCCTACCAAAGTGGTGGTTTTCTACCACAGACGCTCGTCAAGGTCGGAAATTCCAAATACGCCGGTGGTATATGCTGCTTTGCGCGCAACAAATGCCGCCTTTTCAAATAAAGTCGCTAGGAACAGCGGAGATCCCAAAAAGTAAACAAAAGTAAAAGTCTAATATCTTGAAAACCGGTGAATATTTTTCGATGAAATTTGGTAGACATTCGTTTTCGCTCTTTCTGAACCGAGCGACATCACTTTCGTGCCAATTCATTAACTTTTTTGAAGGTGGGAGGGTCCCTTTAATGAAGCGTCTCAAGCTGAGGCGCTATGACAAATTCTGGTCCTATGGGACGTGACCTGCTGTGCGATGTGCTTTTCAGCTAATGCGCGATTGTTGGCTTTATCATTTGCTGGTCATGTGCTAAAACGAAGAATACATTAGGGAACTCAGCATCATTTTTAGATAGTGGTGTACAATCCAGCTGCTATCGCGTAAAAGAGAAATGACATCTGTTAACCCGCGCCGGGCCGGGGGGGGGGGGTTGAACACACGCACCCCTGCGGTTTTTCGCAGATATTTAAAAAACGGCGGCGCCTGTTTGTGTATCTTTTCCGCACACGTGAAAATTTCAGATCTAGGTCGCTCAAGGTCAGGTCACTGGGTCACGCCAAGTGACCTCAGAAAAAATAAAATGCTCGTCATAGCTACACCGACTGAACGAAAGCCTTTAAACTTTCAAAGATTTATAAGAGTAACAGTATCTATAAAACGTATATCTCGGAATTTTGATATCGGTGACCTAAGGTCAGGTCAATTTTGCGGCCTCCATTATAAGTCAATGGGAGAAAATTGAAAAGCGTCTCTTTTGCTTGAACGCCATTCTAGACACCCTCAAACATCGGGATGCAGGTAAAATTCACACTTAACCGGAAAATGGCACCTGTGACCCCTCGTTATGTCCCCAAGGTCACCTCAGGTCACGAATAGTATATAAGTTTTTCGCTAATAACTTCTGATAGAGGCATGCTAGGGCGATGAAAACGCCTTAGATGTGTTTGGCTTGACGATGCGAATCGACTGATGTGCAGCATGACCTTTTCCGGTCAGGTCATGACCTTGACCTGAGGTCAAATTTTCAAGTTGACCTTTCAAGGTCAAATTATAGTTCATTCGAAGCGTCTTGACGAGAGGAACACGATGGTGGCAAAAGTAATGTCGTGCCTCTATTGAGTCAAATGTTATTACCGCAAAAAAACAATTTTCGTAAAAAACGGCAATTTTTGGAGTTTTTGTCCTCTGGAGGCTAAACCGTTAACCTGAGGTCAAGTCTGGGGTCATTTTGGTGAAAGAGCGTTAAAAGAGCTATCGAATGCGCTTTTCCGCGGCGATGTAGCTCTATTGGTTTCCGAGTTAGCCGTTGGCAGTTTCCAAAATGTTGAAATAGCCAATATTTTACCTTTGGTGGCCTCTGGTGACCTGGCCTTTTACCTGACCTAAAAAATGACCGGCGCGGAAGTCTCGGAGCACCGGCCCGGCTCGGGTTAATCGACTTCAGTTTATGTTAACGAAAGCCACCGCACGAACAATTAGTGAATCATTTGCACGATGCACAATCTATTGATATGATCGCAAAGTCGCATAAGAGCACTTAACCTCAGTTGGAAGGGCCCAAGCTCAGCATCTGAGGACCAGGCGCCCAAGGTCCAATCTCGTTTAATTGGAGAAGATTGATAAAACCCTCAGACCCGTTGACCTGTTTCTGGGATCCATTCCACTCAGTGGCTATCCCTGTAACTATTTCTGGTCCTGAGGCCACTGTCGCCGTCACAGGCTGTCCGGTCTGCTATGCGCACCTCTCAGCCGGCGTCTCTGGTACCCCTGGCCGGTCTGAACTGGTCTGCCGTCCCCGGAGCCCGGCGTCACGGGGTCCTTTTGGGAGCGAGCTGGCGCGGCTTTGTTCGCCGGCCGCCGGGCGGCAGGCTGTCTGTGGTAGGCTGGCTTCCGGAGCCGGCCCGGCCCTCCGCCAGGTTGCTAGGCCGGGGCTGCCAGCGCCCGCGCTGGCCTGTTGTTCTCAGCCCGTTCTAGAGATCTGAGGCAAGGTACATGGCAGTTCTCCAGCCACCTCGCCCCCGAGAACAGGGAGTGGTAGCACATGATGGGCACTGATAGGTTCATTCCCCTCGAGCATTTGCTAAGAAATCGACCTGCCTTGGCAATGCTATCCGCAGATGCATACATGTATTTTCGGATTTGTCATCTGTGTTTGTTTCAAACCATTTCGCTGCGTATGCTTGAGTTTTAGCTGTGTCGTATTGGTGACAAGCGATGAAGTTTTGGAAGGTTATTTTTTTCGTGTTCCCTCGAAAAAGGTAGAGTTGGTGGTTCTCAGCTCGGTCTGGTCCGGGGAAAAATTAACTGCGCTGTCGGTCGTGTAGCAACCCTTGGGATATTCATTTGGCAGCATGAGCGTCTAAATCCGACGGTAGTTCCCGTCGTTCTGAGTAGCGTCGTCCTTGTAACGATCGGGAGCAGCTTTTTAAAAGGCATTCGACCTTTTGTCTCAGAAACGCTAAGTGACAGCTGCAGTGGAGACGAAGCAGCCTTGCGACTGTTTGTGTCCACTCAGACAGAGGTTTAGTGGGTCGGCGGGCGAGTTCTATGTTTACGGCTCGGTGGCCGACACCGAGTGTCCAAAAACAAAGTGCAGCTAGCTCAAGGTCGACTAGCGGCCGCCCAGTGCTACTCCCAACTCCCAGCTAACGTTTTTATCGATTCTGTGACTTCCGCATGGTCAGCAATCCTCTGTCAGCCCGGCCCTGTTGGCTGCTGAACTCCTCCAGTCGCGCCATCCTTCACCGGGTCAAGACTTCGGTCAGCCTGGGGTCAGGTCCATAGGCGTAGGAACCGGGGGGGCCAGGGGGGCCACGGCCACCCCACCATTTTGGAGTGGGGGGGGGGGCCAGTAATGTGTGTGGCCCCCCCACTTTTGAGAGCACTCCAATGTCTGAGATTCGCTCTTTACTTTAAACACGATTCAACCAACTAAACACAAAAAGATGGGCCACGGTGCCGTTTCTGTCACGGATAATCTGTGCTTTGCAGGTAGAATTAACACCGTCTAAAACATGCAGCAGTTTAGCGATTTAGCGCGTAAATTTTCAAATTCAGCGCAGAAGAGACATATCTGATATGTTTATTGCGCCGATTGCGCCAACCGGTTTCGTTTTGTGGATCTGGTCAAGGCACTAAGATGAAGATCTGGTTTGAGTCAGGTAGAATTTAGAAATGAGATGAATATAAGAAGTTTTTTTGCGAAAAAAGTGGGTGTGTATCTGGTGAATATACATATTGCATTATTAATGCGACCTTGACAGGGGTGGATAATTATGTAAATCCCAGGGTTGCCTTTTCTGGACGGACCTATGCACCTACCCTACCTACAATTTCCCCAATTTCATTCAAAATTAGCTACAAATGAAAGGTTGCCTTTTGTTCATGGGTACCTTTGGAAATAAGAGTGTGTTTAAAGGGAGATAATGACCTTTTTCCACAAAATCTGGGTTAGGACCATTTTCTGACAAAACACAACAAGTTATAATGTAAATTAAAACCATTTTGCTCAATTCGGTACCTTGCCGCAAATATCTCAACTTGAAGTCACGTTAGCGGGGAGCGCTGAAAATGACCGTTGAATAAGTACTTACATCACTTTTTGGTACTTGCATGTAATTTTGTAAAATGAGCGTATTCCTTACATTTGATCTTCATCACATCTAGTTAGTTAATGGTCGTCTATAGTGCCTTCAAAAGATATTCATGGTTTGGGGGTGGTTTATGTCTAAGTTTACGCAACTATTTTTCCTGTTCATCATCTGACGCCATATGCTGCTATTTTAGTAGCAACGACTCAATTTTGAATCGGTCCCGCCGACTGCACAATAAAAGAAGATAGATACAACACTTTTGCGGCATCACTGAAAAACTTATGCAGTACTGTTATCAAAATTCTCATAACACCGTTCGACAAACCTGAAGTCTTTTTGAAATAAATATGCTTGTGTTTTTCGCTTCAGGCTCTGACGCCAAAATAATGAATTTCGTAGTCGCAATCGCAAGATTTGGCTGCGTTTCTGGCGCATGCCGTTCATTTGTGGCGCAAAATAATACTTGGAAACAAAGAAGAGTAGGCACTATGTACCCCCGAATTAGAATCTAATTAATTCTAAACCGAATTAACTCTAATTCAAATTAGAATCCTTACAACCAAGCAACGACAAGGCGATAACATAAACAAAAACCCAAGCGTCGCTGTTTGAAACAAAAGCGCCATATACTGCGACTTTTTTATAGAGAAGGACAACGCATTTCGGTGGGTGTTACAAGTACTGCAAGTACTGCTTCTTTTTTGCAAAAATAAAAACCTTTTTCACATACGAAAATGTGCTAGGAAATTTTCATATTTTATAGAAACTACAGTAGAAATAGTATAGATGTCGAGTAATTTTTATTTAAGAAAAAAGAAAGCTCATTATCTCCCTTTAAGAGAGTGTGATAATCATCATCATCATCATCACATTTATTTGCATCACACACACAAGAGAGTGTGAAATAAGTGTGTGGAAATAAGAGTTTTTCGTCAATAACTAGGTACCGATCAAATTGAGCTAGCGAGTCGGGAAAGCCACCTATGGACTCAAGAAGACCTGCCGAATCGAATGATATGCGACATGACCTCCTTCGACCAATTTCGTGACCTGGGGACGCCGACCTGACCGTGACCCGAGGTCAACACCCTAAGTTTACCTCACCCAAACAAAAAGTATATCATTCGACGCGCCTGAGAGAGGCGAACACGATGCTGGCAAAATCGCGGCTCTGCGGCCATTTTTTGCGAAGTTATTCACCAAAAACGGAACCGTGCTTTGAGGCACTTGACCTGACCTCAGAGGTCACCGGTTTTTGTTTGTTTTGTTGGGTTAGGCCCTTTCAGTCCAATGAGACCATTTCAGAGTCGGAAGGATGATAGGATATACATAGGGGGAGACATTGGTCTGGGCAGGCACCCTAGTGAGTCGCCGGGGCTGAGCCCGTCCAGAGGACAGGCCACCCAGCCCCAAGGCACTCACTGCACCCGGCTACGGGGTGCGCTCCCTCGGGAGCAGCGGTGCCGCTCCAAGGGAGCAGCCCGCATGAGATAAAGTTGCCTGTCCAGCCCGGAGCACCGGTTGACCTAGGACCATAAAATCGGGTATCGATCTCTGCGTCTCGTAACGGCGCACACGCTCGTTTTACCGCGACGCGCTAGCTCCACCTGGGGCGAAACGGCGAGGGGGGTCGTACCCGCCCCCCGCCCCCTCGGCCAGCGCGTATGTAGAAAACCTATAGGACCGGGCCGTGGAGGGTTAAACTGGCCTCTGAAGGCCCAGACCGTCTAAAAGTCCCACACCGGCCTCTGATAAGTGAAAGTCAATCAGCCCAGTTGCAGTGGTCGCTGATATAAAACCTCTTAAAACGTTATAGGCCTGGCTGAGCCTAGCTGGGCCATTCATGCTGATTTTTATAGGTATATTGAAAAGACTCGCTTTGCACGTTTCACGCTTGCTCGTAATGAAAAAGTTGCTGGATGCCTCTGGAATTTGCATGGGTGCCAACGGCTGCGGAGGACAGGGGAACGCGTCCATCAGTTTGAGTTTATGGACGGGAGAGTGGAGACTCCCTGAAATTTCAACCATTTTTTTTCTTTTTTTTCTATTTTTTTACCTCTGAGCATGTTTGCGAAAACAAAGTGGCCGAAATCCGAGGAGAAATCGGATTTTGGGGGTAGGTTAGGTTTTGGATCTCTGGGACCCTGGCCCCCCCACTTTCGAAAACGTTCCTACGCCTATGGTCAGGTCACTGACTCTGTCCGACGCGGGTCCGATGTTGGCCCGGCCTGGGGCGTTGGACGAAGTTCCCTCCTCCACCGGCGGCGTCGGCGGCGCGGGAGGGGCATGCCTAACGGTTCGGTTGTTTGGAACCAACGGTCGCACTAGCCGATTAGCGGCAAGCGCCGATTATCGAGATGAACATGCCTGCCTTCAACAATTGTGCTAAGATAGATATAGGTTACCTATCATACATCCTTATAACAATAGCTGAAATTATCTTATTCGGTTGAATAGTTTTGGCGAACAGTGAACACATTTACATGTCACGAGTCCTAATAGCCGTGAAACCGTAAAACACAGAGAACCAGTAGCGAGCAGCGCGCCGGTCAGCCGCTAACCGCTTGTTTATTGTATCAAGGTCAGTCGGACGAATGACGTCACACACTGCTAGGATCGGCCGCATGACGTCACACACTGCAAGGCACGCGCAATACATTTGCACAACGTCACATCTCCCTTTCTCGACAAAAAACGAGCTAATATGAAACCCTTCACACAAGTAACATTCCTGATGCATTTAAACACACAAAGCACATCCGACAAATAACGATGAGAAATGGGACACCAAGAAAACAAAACGGATGCACGCTGACAAACGACAAAACAAATCGACGGATAATCCGTCCCGTTTACGGCACATAATCCTGCAGATAGCGTGGAGGTTGCGAGATGCGACCAGAGCGGCGCACAGGCGGCGGAGAGAGTGGCGATGAGGCAGAGACATTTCCCCTGCCGTGAACACTCGGCGACGCGTCCCCACCTCCTACGGTGTCCGAGGTGGACAGCGGCGTACGGGGAGACTCTGGCCGCGAGAACGAATGGTCCCGAGAGAGACGGGAAGGCGGTAGGTGGTACTGGTCATGAGGCCTCTCTGGTGGGTCATGGGCAACGCTCGGATCCTCGTTAGTAGCGAGCAAATGGCGGCGGTTACGCCGATACACATAGTTGTCAACTCTGACCAGATAGGATCGGTCTCCCGCTGATCGCAAACAGATACCGGGTGACCACGTGGACTGACCCGGCAATTGCATGCGGACGGTCTCACCTTCGATGAGAGCCCGGAGGGGTCGGGTGCCGCGATTGAAATACGTCGCCTGGGTTTGTTGCGCTTTTATCCGGGCCTCACGGACGGGAACTGGGGGTGCTGGGGCCAAAGTTGATCGAGCAGTCGGAAGAAAAGTACGGCACGGGCGACTGAACATAAGCTGAGCGGGAGAAACTCCGGTGATTTCATTCGGTGCGTTCCGCCACATCAGTAGCGCCCAGAGTGGATCCTCCCCGGCAGCCAGAGCTTTACGCCAGAGGTTTTTGATCGTGCGAACTGCATTTTCAGCTTTGCCATTAGCCTGAGGGTACTTGGGACTGGAGGTGCGGTGTTCTATGTCTAACTGGCGCATAAAATCCGCAAACTCAGCACTCGAATACTGTGGTCCGTTATCGCTGACTAGAACCTCTGGAAATCCAAAACGAGCAAAATGCACAGACAGGGCACGAATTACTTGAGCCGACGAAAGGCAGGGCAAACGATCAACTTCCACGTAGTTACTGTAGTAATCCACTAGCACGGAGTATGCCTGGCCATCCAGTTCAAACAGATCCGTCGCAAGTACCTGCCAGGGACGACTGGGCACGTCATGTGACTGTAACGGCTCCCGAGGAGGCGAGGGTCGGTGCGCGAGACAGACAGGACACTTGAGGATAATCTCGCGTAGCTGGGCCTGCATCCCTATCCAGAACACGCTTTCACGCGCCAGCCGTATGATAGAAGCCAGTCCGATGTGACTGCGGTGAAGCTGAGACAGTACCTCTCGTTGTTGACTGGCTGGGACTACTAGACACCGATACTTGAAAATTAGACCTCCCTGAACCGTAAGTTCGTCGCGAAATGGGTAAAAACACCTGACAATCTCAGGAACCGCGTCACGGCGGTCAGGCCAGCCGCTCTGAATCTGAGCCATAAGGGCAGACAGTATCGGATCGGACGCTGTCGCTGCACGGATAAGCGCCAGCCGGCTCGGAGACACTGAAACTCCCTGACTTAAATCTACCGTCTCCAGCTGGAGAGCAAAAACGTCCGGGGTCAGCGGCAGAGACGCCCGACTGAGGGTGTCAGCGACACACAGCTGGCTGCCGGGCTGGTAGGTGATCGTGTAGTCGTAGCGCTGAAGGGTCATTAGCATCCGCTGAAGGCGGAGCGGCGCGTCACCTAGCGGCTTCGATTGAATGGCCACCAGTGGTTTGTGATCAGTGACCACAGTGACGGGGCGCGCGTACAAAAACTGGTCAAGACGAGTGAGTGCAAATGTGATGGCGAGCAGTTCTTTCTCGATTTGCGAATACGCCTTTTCAGCCGTTGTGAGCGCGCGTGAACAGTAAATTACAGGCTTCCCTTCTTGCAATAGACACGCTCCGAGACCAGACATAGAAGCATCGCACTGTACCGTCGCTTCCCGTCGGGGGTCGTAAAAACTCAGCACCGGAGCCGAGGTAAGCAGACATATAACGCGATCGAACGCCCTCTGACACGACTCGCTCCAATACCACTCAACTGAACGCTGAGTCAGCTGCCGGAGTGGGGCCAGCACAGATGACATGTTCGGCAGGAATCGAGACAGGTACCCGACCATGCCCAAAAAACGTTTTAGCTCGGGCACCGAGGTCGGCACCGGGAAGTCTGTTATAGCCCTAACACGGGCCGGGTCGCACTTCAGGCCCTCCTTACTCAAGATGTGTCCCATCCATTTGACGGATCCGACTTTAAATCGGAACTTATCTGGGTTCAGACGCAAGTTCCGCTCCGCGGCCCGTCGGAGGAACCCTCTGAGATTGGCGTCGTGGTCCTGCTCAGTCGTACCGAAGATGATGAAGTCGTCGGCGATCACGTCAACCCCTGGCAAGCCCGCGACGAGGTCGTGCATTGTGCGCTGCCAGACTTCCGGGGCTGATTTAATGCCATAAGGCAGGACCTCCCACCTGTACCTGCCGAAGGGTGTGTGGAATGTACATAGCCTGGCCGCCTCATCCGTCAGCCCGATCTGCCAGAAAGCCTGACTGGCATCGACAACTGAGAAAATTTTGGCCTCACTGAGCCGGGTTGTGACCTCATCCAGAGTAGGGGTAGGGTAATGCTCGCGCTGAATAGCCTTATTGAGGGACTTGGGATCTAGACAGAGGCGGAGATCTCCGTTTGGTTTGTCTACGATTACCAGGTTAGATACCCATGGTGTGGGCTCGGTCACAGGAGATATCAGTCCTTGGGCGACGAGGTCATCCAACTTAGATTTCAGTTGGTCCCGGACATGGACACGAACACGGCGCGGGGCCTCCGCGACGGGACTGATCTGGGGGTCTGTGACAATGTTGTACTCAGTGACGACTCGACCCGGCTTAGACACATCAAATACCTGCTCAAACTCGGACATGACCCCAGCCCGAGTCAGACCCTCGGTCGAGCCCATGTCAGCAGACACTCGGGGAACGTAATCGAGCGGGTCGACATCTTTGACATCTATCAGACCCAAATCGACAGACGATAGCAGGCTAATGATGGGCAGCGCGTCATGACCAATCACTCTACAGTTGAGCGTGACCTTCTGGCCCGATGAGGGGTTCACAAGACACAGGTTGGCCTTACCTAGTGTGCTCACAAGTGTGCCATCATACATACGGAGAGCAGAGACACTAGACCGCAAAAACTGGTGCGATACATCACCTGTGACACGCTCATAGTCACTGAGCGACACGATGTTACACTCGGAGCCAGAGTCGACCAGGAACCGCAGGGGCTCGCCCGACGGCGATGTAAGCGTTTTAAATACACGAGGAGATACCTGGATATCTGAATCTGGCGCCTGCACTACATTCACAGCATATAATGGGGCCCCCCTTTCTGTGCCCACCTGTTCCGCATCCTGGTCTGCTTGTTCAATTGCTGCGACACCGTCCCGGTCCCGTCGTCCACCTCCAGCACGGGTCGCAGAGCGCAGTCCCCGGTCGCCGGCCACCGGGACCGGTGGCGCCACAGAGCGAGGCGGCAGGCGGCTGTCGTTACGCCGCTGGCCGGTAGAGGCGCCACCACTCCGTGTTGTGACGCCCGAGAAGCCGCCATCTTGGCCTCTGGGCGACAGGGGGCGGGCGCCGGCGGGCCGGCCGCAGCACGCCGAAAAATGGTTTCGGCCACCGCAGGCGTGGCATGACTGTCCCCACGCTGGGCACGAGGACCGTTGCATCACGTGAACTCGGGCACAGAACCGACACCGACTCACAGCTGGGGCCGGGGAGGGCTGAGAAATCGCGCTCACCTCACTGGGATTCAGCACATCACCAGTAGCACTCCCGGCACTCCCCATGCACTGCTGGTCACGCCGTGAGGCCTCCTCAGACAGGGCGATGTCCACTGCGGCCGTTAACGTGAGATCGGCCTGTCGGAGTAGGGCACGTTGGGTGGCGCGATCGGCGACACCGATCACCAGCCGATCACGGATCATATTGTCCGGGTCCGGGAACTCACACGTCACGACCAAAGAGCGCAGAGCGGCGAGGAAGGTCGTGATGCTCTCGCCCGGCTGCTGGACACGGGCATGAAAGTTATAGCGCTCCAACACCACGTTGCGGCGCGGATTGCAATATGCCTCAAACTTTTCCAACAGTGGCGGCAAGCCATCAGAGTCCTGCCACTGAAAATGAGAGGCCACTTCTTGGGCGCCGATGCCTGCATAGTTCAAAAAAGTTCCCACTTGTACCAAGACAGGTTTCTCAGCCAGCTCCTTAGCCGCAGCGTAGTACTTCCAATCTCTGCTGAATCGCGCCCATTCGGCCGCCATGTTGACGGCCGAAAAATTCAGCTCTGTCGGAGCGCGCAAATTCATCTTGAATAATCGCAAAAATAATCGAACGAACGAATCGAACGAACAGGAAGACCAATCAGGGCGATAATTCGGCCACTTCTGACACCATGTCACGAGTCCTAATAGCCGTGAAACCGTAAAACACAGAGAACCAGTAGCGAGCAGCGCGCCGGTCAGCCGCTAACCGCTTGTTTATTGTATCAAGGTCAGTCGGACGAATGACGTCACACACTGCTAGGATCGGCCGCATGACGTCACACACTGCAAGGCACGCGCAATACATTTGCACAACGTCACACTTCTACCTACCTGTAGGTACCTACTTCTCTTTAGGTGAGGTCACTTCACTACTAACATGGCCGTTTTACCCGACCTGAGATGAGATGACCTACGAAAAATATAAAGAAATTCAAACAATTTAGAAGTCGCTTGGTGTATTTAACATTATAGTATTTAAAACACTATTCATTAAAAAATTATTCAGGCAAATTTGTTGGATGTTGGACCCTTTTACGCCGGCCACGCTATCCCCGGCCGCATCGAGTGACGTCGCGAAGTGGGTGTGGTCAGAGGCCAGGCCATCACACGGTGTGTGCCTGGCCGCCGTACCTCCTGCCCGGGGGCACACGGCGCGGGCAGCCGGCCAGCAGGGGACCGTCGGGCAGTGTCGGTGCCGGCACCGCGCCGGACCGCCCTCCCCTCCCCTGCCCAGCGGGGCGGGGAGGGGGGGGGGGCGGAGCGGCGCCGGGCGGGCCGCCGCCGCCGCCAGCCAGTCGGCTCAGGCCCATGTCGTCCCCTATCTCTCTGCGTGTCCACTAACACGAATGACGTCACGCATGTGGGCGGAGCTATGGGCGGAGCCTAACGCACGCGGCAGTCCAAGCCGCCATATTTGAATTTATATTTTAATAGAATCTTGCCGATATTTTGGGTGAAGTCAATTTATATGGATAGCTTGGTGACAGTTTAGCTATACGAATAATAATTTATTATGGATGTGCGTATATTCAGCTTGGAATTGCAATTAAAGTTCCGCACCGCATAGATTCGAACTCGGGACCTTTGGAATACTGCGCGGGCACGCTAACCACTACACTACCACGACCGCGCGGCGGCCGGCGGCAGGGAGGCTGCGGAGACATGGGGGGACATTTTACGCTTTTGTGAAAAAAGCAAAAGATTTAGCGAAAAACACGTAATAGATAACTTGCAGAAAATTGTCTGCTCTTTTAGATAAGATACTTAAGTTTGATATATCTTGTGCAGACTTCATTCTACAGTGCTTCGAAAATCGCTCATTTACATGGGGATTGAACGGGACTTCGAGACTTGACTCCAAATGACGTCACGAGCTGACGTCACGAAAAGGTAGAATCGCCGGACGACCCTACCTGGTATATAGGGCCTTGAGTCGGCTGTGTTGTGCTGCGGCGCTCGCAGGCGTCCTTCGCTCGCGCCGGGCGAGGCAGGCCGTGGTCGGCGCCGGTGCACTCTAGACTGGGAGCGGTCGGCGGGGCAGCTGAGCTGGCCCGGGCGGTCACCCGGAGCCGGCGGATGTGCAGCGGGCCGGCCTCTGTTGTCAGCCGGAGGAGACTGGAGTGAGACGAGCGCACTTCCTCAGCTGTCTAACACAGGTAAACGGCGCTGCGCCGTGTAACCGCAGGCAGACGGCCCCTGCCCCCCCCCCCCTCCCCGCAGTGAGTGCGACGTACGGGTATCTGTATAAAATTTCACCCGTTCGCCCCGCTGGTTTCAGGAAACTACGATATGTTCCTGAAGACCCAAAGTCTTTCTTGCAGTCCATTTCAATTTAACCCGCTCCCCAGTGTCAGTCTGGATTTGCCACGACCTGGTGTGTGGGGGGGGGGTGTTTGAACACCCCCCCCTTCTAACTCGGCTCCTGGGCCACGTAGCGACACTCGGTAAGCGGCAATCGAAAGAACGTCAAAAATAAGGACGAAAACACTTAGGTCATTTTTTGGGTCAGGTCAAAGGTCAGGTCACCAGAGGTCACCAAAGGAAAAATGTTGACTATTTCAACATTTTGGAAACTGCCAACGGCTATCTCGGGAACCGATAGAGCTACAGCGCCGCGGAAAAGCGCATTCGATAGCCCTTTTACAGACCTTTCTTGAAAGGTCAACTTGAAAATTTGACCTCAGGTCAAGGTACTCATGACCTGACCGGAAAAGGTCATGTTGCATATCAGTCGATCCGCAACGTTGAGCCAAACACATCTAAGGCGTTTTCAGCGCTCTAGCACGCCTCTATCAGAAGTTATTAGCGAAAAACTGTTAGATTCTGTTCGTGACCTGAGATGACCTCGGGGACATAACGAGGGGTCACAGTTGCCATTTTCCGGTTCAGTGTGTCAATTTTACCTACATCTCGATGTTTGAGAGTGTCTAGAATAGCGTTCGTGCAAAACAAACGCTTTTCAATTTTCTCCCATTGACTTATAATGGAGAGGCCGCAAAATTGACCTGACCTTAGGTCACCGATATCAAAATTCCGAGATATACATTTTATAGATACTGTTACCCTCATCAATCGCTGAAAGTTTCGAAGTGATCGGTCACTCGGTGTAGCTATGGCAGACATTGAAACTTTTTTATGAGGTGAGAGTGTCTAGAATAGCGTTTGACCCCCTATTGACCTGACCTTGAATGACCTTGGTCTGAAATTTTCACAACATGTGTAGAATTGATGTATGATAAGTTGTATCAAAAACGGCGGCGCTCCGCGTCGCCGTTTTTGAGATATCTGCGAAAAACCGAAAGGGGGGTGTTCAAACACCCCCCACACTTGGGCGCGGGTTAACTCGGGTCGTAGTATGCAGGCATGGGGAAAATGTGAAATGT
Source organism: Amphibalanus amphitrite (assembly GCF_019059575.1). Classification (NCBI taxonomy): domain Eukaryota; kingdom Metazoa; phylum Arthropoda; class Thecostraca; order Balanomorpha; family Balanidae; genus Amphibalanus; species Amphibalanus amphitrite. The sequence goes on along the minus strand of NW_024881528.1, from coordinate 182,956 downwards.
CTTGCAAGTAGATGCCTTGAAACGACACGACACTACGTGTCCTTTGGTGCGGCCTTTGCGGTGCTATACAGTAGATATACGTGCACGATTCGTAAGCAATAAGCATGGGATGGGCGTAAGATTTGACTCATGATCAGACAATGGGGCGTAAAGGTCTAGCAGCTTTACGTACGCTATTTTAATTTTAAATAGCCGGCCCTTTTGTCCCTGACTATTTTAGTTGGTAGGTATAAGTGCACCCGATGCTTAGACGCCAGATAGTCATTAAAACACCTTTAGGTACATTTTTCTGACACCTAATTTGCTATTCATTGCTGAACATTTCGATTTATTACCGAGCGACGCGAACCGTGTCTTATGGCCGCTTGAGTAGATACGGGAAGATATAGGGCTACTACCGGGCAAAAAGGCTCCAAGGGGAGCTATTTTCTCTTCTCAGACTTCATATGCTATTTTTTTCAGACAGAGTCATCCTCATCTCCTTTACCCAGATTCTGAGGTTCCAAAGATAAAATGGAACCTATGTCAGGGGCTGGTCACTGGTCGGGGCTGCACTTATCCAGGCCCATGTATTGGTATATGGATTCATTTAGACGGTTTGCTTGGGAACTGTCAGATGCCGGGGAGCGGCTCGAGGCTATCGGTCCGAACCATATAAACAACCATAGTTGTTTTCTTTTCAACAGATTCTGAAGTTTGACTGGAATGGAAACTGCTAAGTAGGTATACGTCGCAGAAGATAATGCTAATGCATGCTGTTCAGCGAGGAGGTCTTGAAAAGCGGGACGACCTCAGTCAAGAAACTTTGCGAAACGTGAACAAATCGGCCAAGATTTGTGCTGGCGAAGTTAGCGACCCGGCCTTTGATAAATGCATAAATGATTTGACCCATACCAAAAACGTGATTTTTGCGTGATTTTTGTCAATCTGCCTCTTAACCAGTGGCCTAAACAATGTGTCGAATTGAGGAATTGGGTTCTACTTAAATGGTGTATGCATAACTAGGTACCCCTTTCTTGTTTCGTAAATTAAAGAATGCAATTTAGGTACTGGAAAGTGCAGACGTTGCATACCTATATTAGGTAGTCAATTATGCATTCATAAGACATATGCAGCATGCACTAACGATGAATGATAGGTATTAACTAGGTACCTACATTTAAAACAAGGGCCTGTTATGTAGGTACCTTTTAATTAAGTACTCAGTGCGGATGAATTTGTGCGCACACTAAAACTAGACGGTAGTCACTACTAGTGGTCCTTGCTTTGGAATATACCTACCTACATGTGCGCCATTGAGATATCGAATCTAATTTCATTTGCAATCTCCCTGCAGCGCAAGACTTCGTTGTTATTAGGCTTGCAGCTGAGCTTTGTATGCCTTGGGATAACTCGGCCGTTTCATCTTGGGTTTGATAAAACTACTTTGACGCATTTGAGCTAAAATGTTAAAAGCCATACCGTGCTGCTTATCAAATGTATGCACATTTTTAAGGTATAATAGATTTATGTGACATTTTCATATTTACTCTACCAGCTAAATAGCCGGAGCGAGGAACGGCTGACGGGCTGACTATTGTTTTGTAAAGCTAGCGTGAACCGAGGCCGACGAGAGTTTCAATGTACATACCTCCCGGCATCATTCTATCAAACTGCATGCCATGGCCATCACTGTCTAGCGAACCATGTTGCATGCATACTGACATGCACGAGAGAGGGGTTGTATCAGGGATATCGTGGTCCTTCCAATGCCGCTCATTGTAGCAGGGAGCGGACCGTTCTATAACGTCGCAAATACAATGTAGGTAGTTATAGTATACGTAACTGTTGTGCAATTGATGGCAGATGCCAATACCTGGCTTTATAGACGGCGACGTATGAATGCATCATTCACGTCGTATTTCAGATTCTTGTAAATTGTACGAATTGATGCGAAATCTTTCACAAGAGGAGAGAACCTTGAATATGATGGCATGTCTGCGATATCTTTATCCCACCATGCCAGCTTGAATGAATAGATATTGTTGATACGTATACGTAAGTCATATTTATGAAGTAATTCGCGACCTCTGTGGCTTCCTGTTTAATGAGTTCAAGTCAGCATTGCCGATCATGGGCCCGCCTTTTGTGTGTGAATGTGACCAGCTCTCCATGACCAGCCGGAGCCGGGGCGGGTTCCAGACCAGGCCCCAGGGTCACATTGGGGTCACGCCGGAGTGCGGTCGATACTCTGATCCAGCGGTGGACGGCATGCAACAGACCGCTGCAGTTGGCGGGGTTTACACTGCCGGCGCGACCGCCGCTCCCACTGCGCCGGACCGGGCAGGGTCGGGCGGTTCCATCCGCCGCTGACGATACATTCGCGAGTGCGACGAACAGTTCCGGCCCGGTGACCACTGCGATGGGCGTGGTACTCAGGGCGATGACCAATGGTACAGGTACACAGTTATTTGAAATATGCATCGTTATTTGAAGCGCTCTGGACCATCAACGCATCGTCGGTTGGTTAGCGGGGAACGGGCACGATTCATGTCCACGTGCGTTGGTGTTCAAATTTGTTCTGTCGACCGGCATGCAAAGATAAACGGTCTTTCAAAGTTGTTTTATAGTTGTGTCATTGTTTGAAGAAAACACTGCTCGTCCTTTGAAGATCCGGGGAGCATAAACTGGACTGTTCATGGCCGAGATTGTTCGTTATCAGCATTGGATGGAGAGGGTCAATTGAGTGGAGAGGAGAAGTTTCCGTCTGAGCTCTGTAAGCCGCCGAAGAAACTGACCGACTCGACTGGATTATCAGAAACTGCGCCTCGGACTCAGCTTGGCACACTGGCGGATCCAGACTTGCGTTTTGGGGGGGGGGGCCAACTCATGCAGGAGCCAAACCTAGGGTACCCCCAAATCCTGTTTTCTCATCGGATTTAGGCCACTTATTTTTCGTCACAGCCCTGACACTATGAATATTTTTTTTAACTAAAAATAAAAATATATAAATGGTAGCCCACCCGACCCATGCCTTTATATTACTTTGTAAACACTTACTATTGCTTTTGTCGACCAGTTAACCCGCTTCGAGTCAGTGCTTGGGTCCCTTTGCGGGCCGGGAGGTGGTAAAACGGGAGGTGGTCTAACTCGGCTCCTGGGCCAGGCACTGATTGAACTGTGCTTCATTATCGCTTGGGGGAGGGGGCAAACGGGCCACTTTAGGCCTCTGGGAAGGTGGCATGGCCCTAAATGCCCCCTCCCTGGATCCGCCAGTGTAAGAGACCATTGGAGCTGCAGTTGAGTACCTCAGACGTCAGGGTACGTCCTCAGATGTATAGGACTCGCATGGAGACCTCTTATGCTATAGTGGACTGAAAGGACCCAAAGGAGCCTGTCTAGGGCTCCCGGAGATAGACGTGGGCCCTCAGGAGCCCGCTAGAGCCCCCAATGAGGGATAAGTGAGGGATACCAAGTGCCTGCAATTGCATATTGCATAAGCCATAACGCCATTACAAATCAATATAATATGTACCAGTGGCAGATCCAAGGGGGGCCACATGGGTCATGACCCCCCTTGGTGCCCGGGGGCACCACAGGCCTGTCAGGGGCACCACCGGCCTAGCAGGGGCACTACCAGCCCGCCAGGGGCACCACAGGCCTAACAAGGGCACCACGGGCCTGTGAGGGGCCCCACAGGCTAGGCTTGTCAGGGGCACCCCAGGTCTGTCAGGGACACCAGAGACCTGCCAGGGGCGCCGCCGGCCTCACAGGGGCACCATGGGCCTGTCAGGGGCACCAGAGGCCTAGCAGGTGTACCACAGGCCTTACAGGGGCACCTTGGGCCTGTCAGGGGCACCACAGTCCTGTCAGGGCCCAGGGGCACCAGCGGCCTAGCAGGGGCACCACAGGCCTGCCAGGGGCACCACCGGTCTAGCAGGGGCACCACCGGCCTCGCAGGGGCACCATGGGCCTGTCAGGGGCCCCACCGACCTCGCAGGGGCACCACCGGCCTCGCAGGCATCACGGCATCACGCAGGGGCACCTTGGGCCTGTCGGGGGCATCACGGGCCTGTTGGGGGCACTTTAGGCTTGTCAGGGGCACCACAGTCCTGTCAGGTCCCAGGGGCATCAGCAGCCTAGCAGGGGCACCCTAGGCCCGCCAGAGGCACCACAGGCCTGCCAGGGTCCAGGGGCACCACAGACCTACCAAGGGCACCACGGGTCTGTCAGGGGCACCTCAGGCTCCCGTGCCCCCCCCCCCGGATCTGCCAGTGATGCCACACCACGCGAAACACCGCCAACTCCCAGCTACCGCGCCATAAACACGTGCCAACAAGTCTTTTTTGAAGGTCGACTCCACTCGCGCAACTTTTGACTGACCCTCACTGCTACCATATTGCTTCCATATTATGCTGTGGAAAGCTTTACTTCACCAAGTGGCTAAAAACCTCCATCAAGGTATATTTTCTTAGCAATTTTTCTTACGTTTTGGGGGGGGCCAAACAGGCCACTTTAGGCCTTTGGGGGGGGGCCATGGCCCCCGTGCCCCCCCCCCCCTGGATCCGCCAGTGGCTTGGCAGGGACTGGACCGATAAAATCGTGTGAACTGAATTTAACTCAGGCGAGACGGAAATAATAAACCCCAAAACGAAAAGGAGAACTTAAAACAACTTAGGCCCAGAACGTACTGAATATATTCAATTAATACATAGCACTAAAATTCAAACAGGCGCGTGATTAAAAGCCGACTGTACCATCAGCATATCCCCCTCATCTTCAAGATCATCGCATCGTCATTGGTAGGTAAGTTTGTCGGGTGGCTGCCTCAGCCTTGTGCTACGCCGAAGAGTTGGCGGCGAAGGAGCGGAGACATCGGGGCCTCCGTCAGAACTGTCCGGCCGAACAGCACCACTATTCTGAGTGGGCTCCTCGATGCACGTGACCTCACTCGAGACAAAACTATCATTGGATGTGCTAGTCAAATCGTTATCGGTGGAAAAGTATGGCGTGGTCACATCAGCTGCTCCCTGAGACCTCGGAGCAGGTGTCTCCTGCATGGTCGCCCATGGCGCCGGAGCGGTGATGTACAGCGGTACGTCCATCTCAGTCGTCTCTGATGGCCTGTCTTCTGAGCCATCAGTCTCTTCTACGACCTGACGGTGCCGCAGATCACGGACGTGCCATGGTGTTCCGCCCACTTCCACGACCTGTAGAGATACGACTCTGGTAACCACGCCAGGCTTGGATGTCTCGGTGCACCTGGTTCCTGGTTTCCTCATCCAGACATTGTCCCCTACACAATATCTAGCGATAGCATCTGCATTTTCTTCTTGTCGAACAGGGGCCAGATCAGGAGGAATCTCTTGTGTCGCATTGCCTGCCGGGTGCCGAACGCAGTCCCGCACCGGATACCGATAAACGCCACTCGCCGGTGCACTCGTTCTAGAGCTGGCGTCTTTCGGAGTAGCATTGTACAGGTGCACAGCCTCTGCAATCGAGCACTGTTTCCTTGCGGCTATTACTTTTACAGCCCTATGATTTCTCTCAACTATTGAATTGCCACTCGGCCGGTACACGGCGCGGAACCGGAGGCGGAGTCCCCATCGGGACGCGAAAGCGGCAAATATCCGACTTCTAAACGCAGTGTCGTTATCTGCCAACAGCTCAACTGGAGAACCTCTCTCGTAGAATATGTCGGCCAGTCGTTCTACGACACAGGCTGCGTCCATTCTTCTCAGTGGCCGCCATAGACAGAAACGAGACGGCCCACAGTCAATTACGGTCAAGTACGACTGACCTTTGAAATGCGTAATATCAATGGCCAATCGCCACCAGGTTTCTGACACTTCCAAGCTTCCATGCCGCCACTTAACTGGAGCTGGGTCGACTGATTGGCAGATTTGGCATTGCCTCACAACCAATTGCGCCATCTTACGAGTTACTGAACGGTTAATCTCGCGGCGGGCAAAATATAATGTTCGTCGAACCCCAGGGTGTCCGGCATCTTGATGTGTGCGGGCAATTGACGACAGTAGATTTTGCTCACTCGCTGTGGCTGCAACAGCCGTGACAGGTGCCACACTCGGGGCATTTCCTATCATGGGCATGATTTCTTCCTGTTTGGCATCCCCACCTCGAAGCCAGTCCGAGGGAACGCGTGTTAGAACATCAGCTCGATTTTCTGCAGAAGGAACGAGCTGAACGGATAGGGAAATACCCATTTCTTCTTGCAGCTGCCGTATCAAGTCAATCCGACGGCGGATTAACATCTCCCCCTGTGCCTTCGTTCGGAGCCTGGCGCGACCCGTGAGCGCATCTTCTACCCAGCGATGGACCGTGGCCGAATCAGTTTTAAGCTGGACAGTTTTCATGCCCCAGACTATATAGCAAGGTTGATTCCTCGTACCATCGCATCCAATAGGGTTGGGACCTATCTGCATGCTCTGTATGTTTTGGTAAAATAAAAAAGCTCAGAATTTTTAATGATTTAATTTAAAATCACTTTGTTAAAAAAATGCCTAGTTAGTTCAGAAATTAATTATTTGTGGCTGAAAACGACTTGCTTCTGATTGGTCGGGCTAATCATGACGTCACATGTAGGTATATAGCTGTCTGTATATTTGGCGCAGTTGAGACATACATTTTCTATGTATTTTCCTATGGTAAATCGGAGTGATTGGTCGTGTTTTCAGTTTCTCTTTATTTTGCGCTGGTATTGCGTGGCTAAGAAGTTTTATCAAGAATGGCATATACTAAAATGTTCCTTTAATAATGGAGCTTCAATATCTGTGAGTTTTATTGGCAAGCGAAAACTGATTTCGCTGTTATTTTATCTGGAAATTACTCATTTTTTTAGGTCAATATTCAAAATATTTTACGGGAACAAGTTGGCACTTTTCTTGATTTTTGCACTCAAATCGCGTGCGATTCAACTGTATTGGAACTTGCAAAGAAGCTTGGTGATTAATTAACTGCGTTGTTATGGCACTGTTTGCAAAGCATGGATAATGAAACTCTGCCAAAGACTTAGCTACATAGCAATGCCTCAAGTAATACGCAGGAGGGACAGAATGCAGAGTCCGATCGAGAAGAATCGGTGCAAATGCTACGAAGACCAGGCAGCTCTGATACAATAGCTAGTCGTCTCACTACTCTCACTCCATTAGACCAGCTGATTCCTGACAGCACCGACTCGGATGCAAAGATGGAGCTCATCTTCCAAGCCAGAAACCAGTTCTTTGATGGAAGATGTGATGCTGCCTCTGTCTCTGCTTTGTTGGCCACTTTGGACGGGGCGGAGCTCCGCTCCTTGCGTGAGCGGTTATTCGCCTGTCATCCAGAAATAGTTCCTTCGTTTGCTGGCCGTTCCCTGATAAGGTGCAATACGGGGAGCTGTAATCAGGGAAGTAACTTTCCATATGAAAGGGGTGCAGGTGCACCCCCGTCCCCCATCCACTAGAAGTGCACCCCCATAGGCTAAGCGGCGCCCCACACGCCGCCCCACACGATTAGCTCTAGAGCAGATGGCGAGGGTGATTTCTCGGCTACATTCCATCTCGGCGTCACGTCTGTCAAGACAGCCTCAGATTCAGATTCACTTTCAGAATCACATTCGGACCCCCTTAGATTTTCATAAAAACTGGTCCATGGGTACAGTTTTGGACGCTGATTCCAATGGTGAAGTCTGTTCTTCGCCACATATTATACTTTGGCCCCTAGAGGCATTCAAAGTTTTTTTGGGGGGGAAGAGGGACCACCTTAGATTTTCATAAAAACTGGTCCATGTGTACAGTTTCGGACGCTGATTCCAATGGTGAAGTCTGTTTTTCGCCACATATTATACTTTGGCCCCTAGAGGCATTCAAAGTTTTTTTAGGGGAAGGGGGACCCCCTTAGATTTTCATAAAAACTGGTCCATGTGTACAGTTTTAGACGCTGATTCCAATGGTGAAGTCTGTTTTTCGCCACATATTATACTTTGGCCCCTAGAGGCATTCAAAGTTTTTTTGGGGAAGGGGGACCCCCTTAGATTTTCATAAAAACTGGTCCATGGGTACAGTTTTGGACGTTGATTCCAATGGTGAAGTCTGTTTTTCGCCACATATTATACTTTGGCCCCTAGAGGCATTCAAAGTTTTTTGGGGGGGGGAGGGGGACCCCCTTAGATTTTTATAAAAACTAGTCCATGTGTACAGTTTTGGACGCTGATTCCAATGGTGAAGTCTGTTCTTCGCCACATATTATACTTTAGCCCCTAGAGGCATCCAAAGTTTTTTTAAGGGGAAGGGGGACCCCCTTAGATTTTCATAAAAACTGGTCCATGGGTACAGTTTTGGACGCCGATTCCAATGGTGAAGTCTGTTCTTCGCCACATATTATACTTTGGCCCCTAGAGGCATTCAAAGTTTTTTGGGGGAAGGGGGACCCCCTTAGATTTGCATAAAAACTGGTCCATGTGTACAGTTTCGGACGTTGATTCCAATGGTGAAGTCTGTTTTTCGCCACATATTATACTTTGGCCCCTAGAGGCATTCAAAGTTTTTTTTGGGTGAAGGGGGACCCCCTTAGATTTTCATAAAAACTGGTCCATGTGTACAGTTTTGGACGCTGATTCCAATGGTGAAGTCTGTTTTTCGCCACATATTATACTTTGGCCCCTAGAGGCATTCAAAGTTTTTTGGGGGGAAGGGGGACCCCCTTAGATTTTCATAAAAACTGGTCCATGGGTACAGTTTTGGACGCTGATTCCAATGGTGAAGTCTGTTTTTCGCCAATTATTATACTTTGGCCCCTAGAGGCATTCAAAGTTTTTTTAGGGGAAGGGGGACCCCCTTAGATTTTCATAAAAACTGGTCCATGTGTACAGTTTCGGACGCTGATTCCAATGGTGAAGTCTGTTTTTCGCCACATATTATACTTTGGCCCCTAGAGGCATTCAAAGTTTTTTGGGGGAAGGGGACCCCCTTAGATTTTCATAAAAACTGGTCCATGTGTACAGTTTTAGACGCTGATTCCAATGGTGATGTCTGTTCTTCGCCACATATTATACTTTGGCCCCTAGAGGCATTCAAAGTTTTTTTGGGGGAAAGGGGGACCCCCTTAGATTTTCATAAAAACTGGTCCATGTGTACAGTTTCGGACGCTGATTCCAATGGTGAAGTCTGTTTTTCGCCACATATTATACTTTGGTTCCTAGAGGCATTCAAAGTTTTTTAGGGGAAGGGGGACCCCCTTAAATTTTCATAAAAATTGGTCCATGTGTACAGTTTTGGACGCTGATTCCAATGGTGAAGTCTGTTTTTCGCCATATATTATACTTTGGCCCCTAGAGGCATTCAAAGTTTTTTTGGGAAGGGGGACCCCCTTAGATTTTCATAAAAACTGGTCCATGGGTACAGTTTTGGACGTTGATTCCAATGGTGAAGTCTGTTTTTCGCCACATATTATACTTTGGCCCCTAGAGGCATTTAAAGTTTTTTTGGGGAAGGGGGACCCCCTTAGATTTTCATAAAAACTGGTCTGTGTGTACAGTTTCGGACGCTGATTCCAATGGTGAAGTCTGTTTTTCGTCACATATTATACTTTGGCCCCTAGAGGCATCCAAAGTTTTTTAAGGGGAAGGGGGACCCCCTTCGATTTTCATAAAAACTGGTCCATGGGTACAGTTTTGGACGCTGATTCAAATGGTGAAGTCTGTTCTTCGCCACATATTATATTTTGGCCCCTAGAGGCATCAAAAGTTTTTTAAGGGGAAGGGGGACCCCTTAGATTTTCATAAAAACTGGTCCATGGGTCCAGTTTTGGACGCTGATTCCAATGGTGAGGTCTGTTTTTCGCCACATATTATACTTTGGCCCCTAGAGGCATTCAAAGTTTTTTGGGGGGAAGGGGGACCCCTTTAGATTTTTATAAAAACCCAAAAAAAACTTTGAATTCCTCTAGGGGCCAAAGTATAATATGTGGCGAAAAACAGACTTCACCATTGGAATTAGCGTCCAAAACTATACCCATGGACCAGTTTTTTTGAAAATCTAAGGGGGTCCCCCCTCGCCCCAAAAAACTTTGAATGCCTCTAGGGGCCAAAGTATAATATGTGGCGAAAAACAGACTTCACCATTGGAATCAGCGTCCAAAACTGTACACATGGACCAATTTCTATGAAAATCTAAGGGGGTCCCCCTTCCCCCCAAAAAAACTTTGAATGCCTCTAGGGGCCAAAGTATAATATGTGGCGAAAAACAGACTTCAACGTTGGAATCAGCGTCCAAAACTGTACACATGGACCAGTTTTTATGAAAATCTAAGGGGTCCCCCTTCGCCCCCAAAAAAAAATTGAATGCCTCTAGGGGCCAAAGTATAATATGTGGCGAAGAACAGACTTCACCATTGGAATCAGCGTCCAAAACTGTACCCATGGACCAGTTTTTTATGAAAATCTAAGGGGGTCCCCCTTCGCCCCAAAAAACTTTGAATGCCTCTAGGGGCCAAAGTATAATATGTGGCGAAAAACAGACTTCACCATTGGAATCAGCGTTTAAAACTGTACCCATGGACCAGTTTTTATGAAAATCTAAGGGGGTCCCCCTTCGCTCCAAAAAACTTTGAATGCCTCTAGGGGCCAAAGTATAATATGTGGCGAGAAACAGACTTCACCATTGGAATCAGCGTCCAAAACTGTACACATGGACCAGTTTTTATGAAAATCTAAGGGGGTCCCCCTTCACCCCAAAAAAAAACTTTGAATGCCTCTAGGGGCCAAAGCATAATATGTGGCGAAAAACAGACTTCACCATTGGAATCAGCGTCCAAAACTGTACCCATGCACCAGTTTTTATGAAAATCTAGGGGGTCCCCCTTCCCCCAAAAAACTTTGAATGCCTCCAGGGGCCAAAGTATAATATGTGGCGAAAAACAGACTTCACTATTGGAATCAGCGTCCAAAACTGTACCCATGGACCAGTTTTTATGAAAATCTAAGGGGGATCCGAATGTGATTCTGAAAGTGAATCTGAATGCCTCTAAGGGCCAAAGTATATGTGGCGAAAAACAGACTTCACCATGGGAATCAGCGTCCAAAACTGTACACATGGACCAGTTTTTATGAAAATCTAAGGGGGTCCCCCTTCGCCCCAAAAAACTTTGAATGCCTCTAGGGGCCAAAGTATAATATGTGGCGAAAAACAGACTTCACCATTGGAATCAGCGTCCGAAACTGTACACATGGACCAGTTTTTATGAAAATCTAAGGGGGTCCCCCTTCGCCCCAAAAAAACTTTGAATGCCTCTAGGGGCCAAAGTATATGTGGCGAAAAACAGACTTCACCATTGGAATCAGCGTCTGAAACTGTACACATGGACCAGTTTTTATGAAAATCTAAGGGGGTCCCCCTTCCCCCCAAAAAAACTTTGAATGCCTCTAGGGGCCAAAGTATAATATGTGGCGAAAAACAGACTTCACCATTGGAATCAGCGTCCAAAACTGTACACATGGACTAGTTTTTATGAAAATCTAAGGGGGTCCCCCTTCCCCCCCAAAAAACTTTGAATGCCTCTAGGGGCCAAAGTATAATATGTGGCGAAAAACAGACTTCGCCGTTGGAATCAGCGTCCAAAACTGTACACATGGACCAGTTTTTATGAAAATCTAAGGGGGTCCCCCTTCGCCCCAAAAAAACTTTGAATGCCTCTAGGGGCCAAAGTATAATATGTGGCGAAAAACCGACTTCACCATTGGAATCAGCGTCCAAAACTGTACCCATGGACCAGTTCTTATGAAAATCTAAGGGGGTCCGAATGTGATTCTGAAAGTGAATCTGAATCTGAGGCTGTCTTGACAGACGTCTCGGCGTCGTGATGCTTGTGGGCTTGGAAAGCGTCCAGTCGTATGTAGGGTAGTGTAGGGGTAGGGTTGAGTTCAATAAGGTCCTTACATTTGAAAGGTTTGAACAACCCGCAATCAGCACAACATACCACAAGTTAAATAAAAAAACTACCAAACTCCGTCCAACTAATATTAATAAACATTACAGCCAAACTAATGGCCTAAATAAAAATATATCTCAAATCCTAACAGTTATCGCGGGTGATGGCGCCATGAGTTGCTATTATCCAAAACAGATGCAAATAAACATGTTTGTATGTCCTATGTATGTTTGTTTTAAAAACGTTGCAGCGGCGCTGGGAACTGCAGTCTTAGATCTGGGTGTTTGGCATCTGCAACTCTTCATATACACATTAACCCTATTTCGGACGGGGAGACCTTTCAGGATTTTCTTGTACAATTACCAAACGCCGCGAGACATTCAGCTCATATTTGATGACTTTTCCTAAATGCTCATTGCGCACATCTCAGCAAAAAAAAAAAAAAAATGCCGGGTCAGGTCAGGTAACCAGAGCGGGTTTGTTGACCCCACCTCAGAAAAGTTTGCAAACACGTCAGAGCTTGAGTTTTTCACGAAGTTATTTCCTCTCATCAAGTCTTCAAAACAGTACCTGCAGTATGTGTCGTTTGCATATCTCAGAATTTTTTATCTGTGACCTGAGGTTAGGTCAGAGTCGTGACCTTTACATTGCAAGCCTATGGAAAAGTATTGAAATGCGACCTGCACCTCGAGTAAACGAGTCAAAACCACCCAATTCTTTAAGAATTATGACAAATTATCTTATCTGTAATGATCCAGGTGCCATTTACTGACAGGGACACCGGAGAGGGTTATCTGAGTCGAGATCATGTGAGGTGATATCTACCATACATCAATGCTCACAATACTTACAATATTGACAATGCTTTTGCTTACAACACTTACAATACTTACGATGAGACCAGCAAGCACTCTGCCGTTACAGTTCTAACTTCTGTTTCGAAAAACGACGTTACACACATTCGCTGCCAGCATAACATGTATTGTTTGACAGTAACAAAATACAATTGACATCTGAACCCCAAACGGACCGCCATCCACTCAAATTTTATAACCCTGACCGGTCAGGGGGCGAATGGAGGTCATTTCCTGGGCATTACACTCAGCCCTTGCACAAAATATCTCACCTCACAGTGATCATTACAACAATAGCACCGACTTGATAGTGGATTTCAAAGTACTTGCATCAGCTCTTCCTGCTATTGCAGACGATCATCTCCTCAGAGTAATGTTGTTCGGGACATGAAGGAAGATCGTTTTCGGAGTTTCATAAGTGCTACTGCAACAGCCTGGCACAAAACAGGACTTGTACGCTCTTCTCTGCACTTTGCCCTTCAGTATATCACAAAAGAATTGTTTAGAATCCATCTTACGCTTCTTTCACAGTCTCCCTTGCCACCGTAGGGCGTAGATAGATTGCTGTTGCTGGTAAGTTAAGGCACGGTAGATAGAGATTACCTCGGTTCTCAACGCCTTAAGTTATTTTCATAAAAAAGAACAAATAAATGATCAATAAGATGACAGGAATGTAAACATTTTAATCGTAAAGTAGTCCAAATATTGGAATGAGCTTTTGCTTTTCAGCATCCTCCGATTCATCATCTTTATCATTTGAAAATTCGAGGTACATAAAATGTTTATCACGCGCTCATGTTAAGTGGGAATATAGTACACGGCAGACACATCAATTTTTGACACTGAACATTTCATCCGTAAATGTTTTAGCATAATATATATTAACACATGGTTTCCCGTGTGTAAATGGTTTTAACGCACGACGTGGATGGATTGGAGCACGAGTGTGTTAAAATGCACGAGTGAAACGAGTGCATTAACGCACAAGTGCTCCATTCCATCCACGAGTGCGTTAAAACCATTTATGCACGGAAATCATGTGTTAAACTAATTAATACATGCTTAACGGTGCGAATTCGAATTAAAATTAAACTTAGTCCATGACACTAAAAGGGCCTTTTATGGGAATTCTTAGAATAAAGCCAATGACCCTTCCGAAAAACTTCAGTTGAGAAAGTCATCACTGCACGCGCGTGCACCAATTTAAATTGGTGCACGGCTACCTTCGAATTAACGCACGGTTAATCTCCAGTGAACGCACCGTAAAGTATGTATTAATTTAAGGTTAAAAACAGCGCGAATGGCAGAGTGAAGCAAACAACATCTTTCACCCATTGATATAACATGTAATCTGTGGTGCGCCAGATGCGCCATTATTTGTCAACCGCAGAAGGTGACATGTGACGTAACAGCATCAAGAGCATCTTTTTTCAAGAACTTTTCAAAACAAGTTTCCTATCTTTCTTCCCCCATTTCTCTCAGCTTATTGATTTTATGAGGCAATGGTATGCACCATAAATTCTGTGAAAATAGTTTGATCATTTTCATGCATTCTTAAAAAATCGAGTTCCCAACCCCATTCAGCCATATTTATATGTGCGGTGTCTTCGCGCCGCAGCCAGCAGGCGTCTTCTATGACAGCTCCATCTTCTGTTTCTATAACGACGCCATAAGCAATTGAGCTCGCGTCTGTCCATACCACGGCTCTGTCACCCGACACACACCATGCCCCACGGGCCGGGTCATCGCTGGCCAACCTCCGAGCTACGTCATCAACGTGTTCACGAAGCCTTGCGTCATTCGTTTCGTCGTCCCAGCCCTGGGTGAGGGCGTTCACGGAGCGTTTTAACCAAGCTGCCGCTGGACTAGCCACCCACCGACGGGTAAATGTCCCACAAGTCTGCCACACCACGAAAATATGGAACGGCGGGTCATTTTTGACGGAGGATCTCCGATGGCATTATCCCTCGTCCAGCAGAGCTCATCTTTGACGGTTTTGACTTTGAGGCCTAAAAACCGGGCGCCCTCGGTAGCACGTTGGGGTGGCTTACACTCAAGCCCAAAGTTCGCGAAGTGTGCTACTACGTCATCCGCGCTTACCATATCCTCGTTGACACACAAATCGTCAACATATGGGAGCACAGCCTGAACCATCTCTGGGCGCTGGGAGAGCACGGCACTAACTACCGCTTTCATTATCATCGGAGCTACTTTCAAGCCAAAGCCGACGCGCGTCAAGGCATACCGCTTGCCCTCTACAATGACGGTCTGGTACGGCCATAATCGCTTTTCCGTCCGTAGCTGTAGATAGGCCTTCTTCAGGTCGACTACCGCTACACGTTTCCCGTGCCGTCGCCACTTCCGAAGCTGTTCTGCACAGACGTCCGCATCGGCGGTGTGCGA
The DNA here is from genome assembly GCF_019059575.1 of Amphibalanus amphitrite. Taxonomy (NCBI): domain Eukaryota; kingdom Metazoa; phylum Arthropoda; class Thecostraca; order Balanomorpha; family Balanidae; genus Amphibalanus; species Amphibalanus amphitrite. The sequence goes on along the minus strand of NW_024881528.1, from coordinate 167,795 downwards.
GGTAACATGCAGGTTCAGTTCCCGGTAATCGAAAACGGGTCTTATCTTTGCCTTGCTTTGTTGTTCCACCGCCATGAGAGGAATGAGACCCAGCGCAGGCCCAAGAGACTTTTCATCGTAAGGCAACAGCCAGCCTTCTTTGATCCACGACTTCAGCTCAGTAGTAAATTCGTCGCGCATATCGTCTGCAATATGATACTCTGCGACGTCATTTTTCAGCCATTGTGGGCCATTCCTATTCCTCCATTTCCATGACACAGTCCAAATTTTCTCATTGGGATTGAATCGCGCCGTAAAATCCGCCGTGTCGACCACAAGAGGCGCTGGGCTACTTTCCGTTGCAAGACACATACTTGCTCTTGGCACAGTCGTCTCTGTCGTGCCGCAAAACCGCAACTCGGAGGGCGTGAGCACATACACGCCACCTAGCGCCATTATTCCTGACATTCCCAAAATCATGTCCAGTCCCAGCGGATGCCGATCGACGACCAAAGCCGCTAGTTGAGCACTCGCTGCACGTGGCACCCGCACGTGTATGCTGCACACTCCGCAGCACGTAAATGGGTCGCCACTCAACGTGCGAACGACCGTTTTCCTCCTCCGATAAACCCTGCAGCAACCGCTATATATTATATTGTCCGTGCTTCCCGTATCTACCAGCACTGTTCGCTCCTCCCCATCGACAAGGAGGCGAGTCACAGGTAGAGCGCCGGCGCCCACTACTGGTCGGGAGACGACGCCGGCGCTGATGCGGCGCTCCCGGTGTCGTTTCCCGACTTCCTTACCGGACATTGTGGCGATATGTGATCCGTAGCCCCACAGGTCCAGCACCGCCGTAATCGCCGTTCTCCACGCCACGGGGGACCACGAGCTTCTCGCCCTCCACGCATGGCTGCCCCTGCCGCCGTAGTGACGCCACGCTCATCCTGTAGAACTGCGCGGACCCGCGCCAGTGCGCTGTTCAGAGTCAAACTCTCCGCGCGAGTTCCAGCTCTGATCGTCTGCCGGACAGTGTCCGGTAGGCCGGCCACGAAAGCGCATAGGAGAGTTTGATCGGAGGCTCCGCCGAACAGAGCCGCCAGACGACGAAGGTCCGATAGATATACGTCGGGCGACTCACCGGGCTGCAGTCTCCGGTCTGAGAACGCATCATACGCCGCGAACTGGTCTAGAGCGAAAGCGGCGAACAGAGCCGAGCGCACTGCCAGGATAGAGCTGCGGTCCCGAGCTGGCATCTGAGACCACACGGCAAACGCACCGCCCGCCAGCCGCAGCGGCACTACGGTCATTATATCTGCTCCTCTCATCTCGCATAAGAGTGTCGTTCTCGTGAACCACTCCACCACGTCCGTCGTTCCGTCATACTCCGGAACCAGGCGAACATCTAATTGGGTCGGGATGGGGGCTGCTGCTGGCTCAACTCGCTGAGGCGGGGTCGAATACGTCTCGTTGTTTTCTTCGTTTCGTTCTCTTCGTTCGTTCGGATTTTCCATCAGACTAATTTCTGATTTTACACTCGCCATTATAATTGGGCCGAAATAGCTTGTGAACTGAATTTAACTCAGGCGAGACGGAAATAATAAACCCCAAAACGAAAAGGAGAACTTAAAACAACTTAGGCCCAGAACGTACTGAATATATTCAATTAATACATAGCACTAAAATTCAAACAGGCGCGTGATTAAAAGCCGACTGTACCATCAGCATAAATCGCGTGAGCGAAGCTCCCAGAATGAGCATCCATATCAGCATGTTAACGACCTTATTTGTATTTTGTTACATAATACTGCATGAATTCAGAATGAAGGAGTATAAAGATTTCGATAGAATGAATTATGGATGTAAGGTATTTTTTACACCTTCTGACATTAGGTATGCGTTCAGGCAGTCGCACATGAGGCATGATGGGCTGATGCGGTTGTGTTGTGCACTCGGACTCGTTGATCTGCTGACACCAGTCAACAGTCTCGGTCCCAGCCCGGCGGGCGCCCTGTCGGCTCATTGTCGGCAGGCCGGCACTGTGGCGTGACTGCGGCGCCAGCCAGACCTGCGACCTTGACAGGTCGGTCAGTGGCCGGCGAACGGTCCGGAATGGTGCCAACCGACGACCGAGACGGGCCGGCAGCGAGGCGCTCGTGGTGCCGGTGTCTCCGGCGTGCATAGGACAGTACCTATCGTCAAAACTGGCGGACCTCAACACATAAAGGACATCGCCAGGGGTAATTCTGACTGCTTGGGAATTCACCAGGAAAAGATGAGACGCATTGCGGGCCATTTGAGTTAGCGTGTGCCGTGTGGTGTCTTGATAAGCATGCATGAGCCGTCATCAGCATGTTAAAGCTTTAAAGAACAAGCCCTTGACATGGAAACAAGAATGAATTATATGGAGATTAGTCGGTAGGCTAGGCACCTATTCGAAAAGTATGGACAAAACTCTGAAATTGACCACCTTTTTTGAATTCTTGGGATGTATTCGTATCGAGCTATCATTAGTCAACATATCGTAACGCGTTGTGCTGGCCCGGCGTGCATTCGCTCCTCGAACTATGCGTTACCGCCGTGGTCTAGCGCCGTGAATTAGCAGCTGTACCAAGATAACTTCATGACAATAGGCTGCACCATCGTGCATAAGCGCCGTAAGGTAGACTGTTCCGCAATACACCAGCGCCGTAAGGTAGGCTGTACCGCAATGCATCAGCGCCGTAAGGTAGGCTGTATTACCGCCGTGCATTAGCGCCATGCCCATAAGGTAGGCTATACCGCCATGAGTTAGCATTGCATAACGTACCGCAGTACAGCTTTCGCGAGCTTAAAGGGACCCTCCCACCTTCAAAAAAGTTAATGAATTGACATGAAAGTGATGTCGCTCAGTTCAGAAAGAGCAAAAACGAATATCTACCAAATTTCATCGAAAAATATTCACCGGTTTTCAAGATATTAGACTTTTACTTTTGTTTACTTTTTGGGATCTCCGCTGTTCCTAGCGACTTTATTTGAAAGTGCGGCATTTGTTGCGCGCAAAGCAGCATATACCACAGCGTGCTACAAAACGTTTTAGTCAAACATTTAACGGACGTTCGAAAGCCTGATGACGTCATCAGATTCCCGTAATGGTTAAGAGATAGGGACCACACTGGTCCCACCCTGCAAGTAAAGGGAAGAAATTTCTTGAACACCATAAAGCTGCGGGGGTTGCGACCAGGATAAATGGTGGTTTCTGAGCCTGGCCGCAAACTTGGCTATCTCAACTCAAAACTAATGTTAAGGTGGGAGGGTCCCTTTAAGCGGTAGCTTTTGCACTTTTACATTTCCGGTTATATCTCAGAAACTAATCGATCCACGATGAAGCCATTTTACACGATCATGGCCGGCTTGTGTGAACCAACAAGTCGATCTCATCTTCAACACTTAAAAGCTTAAGACGACGAAGATGTAGCATGAAGTACACTAAATATCCTAGGTGCAAAACCTACCGCTAAAACCCGCGAGACCTGTACCTCAGCGCCGTAAGGTAGGCTTTACCGCAGTACGCTAGCGCCGTATAGGTATGCTGTACCGCCGTGCATCAGCGCCGTAACGTAGGCTGCACCGCCGACCACCAGCGCCGTGAGGTAGACTCCTGACTCCCGCCGAGTTCTACCGCCGTAAGGTAGACTGTACCGCAGTACAGGGTGTCCGGATAGTTCTGGCGCTTTTCAACATTTTCTAAAACAAATGCCATTGGTTCATAGATACTAATCAATGGATCAAAACAATGACCAGGGACACCAAGCCACATGCTTCCGCTACGTGCTCATTCAATGTAACCACCGTCGGCGCCGACGACGGCCTCGACGTAGGGGAGGAAGCGTCTGCGGGTTTTGACGATGCGGGGCATTTCCAGGTCCTCCCATGCTGTCATGATGCGAGTCTTCAGCGACTCCAGGTTGGGGTGAGAAATGGCCTAGATCCTGTTCTACAAAACGCGTAGCACGCCTTAGTCGAGCGGGTCAGGTTAGGAGAATAAGGCGGCCTAATCTCATTTCGCCACGGTGATCTGGCCCGGCAAGCTCCTCTGTCAGTTTAGCTTGAATGGCGGCGGCGTTGTTGGAGGGTGCTCTGTGCTGTTGAAATGCGAAGTGACCCTTAGGGCATGTCGTCTTGACCCTCGGGTTGATGTGGCTGTCCAGGAACCCCTCGTGGGCCAGCCTGTTATTCATTTATTCGACATTGACGAAGATGATGGGACATTTTTGTCCATCAGACCCCCGCACTTTTCTTCGATTGCCGCGCTGAAATGCTGCTCCGTTCCCATATCGCGTTCGAAACGGTCTGAGGATATTTTTTAAGGAATTCCCGAGTCGAAATAAACCTTTACCTGCTAAACCATTCATCGAAAAACGCCGCATCGCGCTGCAACTCGCGCCTCGTTCAAGTCGCACCCGGCCGCCGCGCGCAGGCATTCAGCGACAAGGCGCATCTTCGCCCATCTACCCATCACTGAAAACGATTTCAAGGTCATATTTACACGACCCCTGGCTGAGCAATCAACGAGGGGTCATGTCTGTGATGATTGGCTGAATGTCCAATAATCACAGCGCGCGTTACACGGCGTCCAAAAGAAGCGCCAGGACTTTCCGGACACCCTGTACACCAGCGCCGTAAGGTAGACTGTGCCGCAATACACTAGCGCCGTATGGTGAACTGTACCGCCGTGCACCACCACTAGCGCGAGGCTGTTCCGTCTATTAGGAACAGCCTGGCGTTAATAGGCTGTTCCGTCTATTAACGCCGTAAGGTAGACTGTACCGCCGTGCACTAGCGCTGTAAGATAGGCTGTGCCGTCGATTAGAGCCGTGAGGTAGGTACACCGTACTAGTGATGTCAATTATGGAAAATCGTAATACCGATACCAAACCAAATACCAACAATATCCATGGAAAAATACCGAAAGCAAAGTCAAACCGACTTTGGAATTTGAGGAAAATGCCAACTGTTTACCAAATTCTCAGCCTTTTACATTAGTGAAGATTCATAATACCAACAAAATACCAAATGCACTCGCCTTGCAATACCAAATACCAAGTTGGTATCGGTTTGGTATATGTATACCAAAAAGTTGGTATCCGATTGACACCTCTACATCGTACCGCAGTCCGCAGTACCTAGGTACACCATAGCCGTAAGCAGGCTGTACCGCCGTACACCATAGCCGTAAGGTTGGCTGTACCCCTGGGCTGTACCGCCGTGCTGTACCGTAATGCGCCACACCATTTCCAAGTCTCCACCAAAATGCCTTTTTTGTTAATTGTTATTGACTTGCACATAGACAGAGGCTCCGCCACGGTTTTGGGATTGGGGGGGGGTCCGACCAAAAACACAAAACCTCGCTGGCGGATCCAAGGTGGGCATTTTGGGCGAACTCACCCCACCCCTACCCCCCACCCCCACCCCCACCCCACCCCCTGCAGCTCCCGAAATCGATGAAAAATTGCCGTTTTTTCTAGAGTTCAAAGGAAACTTAACAATTCCATCGGGAGGATTTTGCTTTATGAACCGAAAAAACAAGGTTCAGTTTGCAAGAGGAGTCGAAAACCGAGAAGCGGAGCTCAATGACACCGACATGGCGGCCTTTCAAATCAACGTTCTTAAAGGAAAGGAGGCCGCTGTTGCGCGCTCCAAGGGCGGTGTTAGCCATCAGACAGCGCATTAGGCTCTCAAACTAGTATGGTGCTCGAAAGACCGGCTTACCCCCCCCCCCACACACACACACACACTATCGGGTGATCTCACATGGAAAGAGGGTTCTCAGATCGATTTGAAGCTCTTTTGGGGCGGGTGTTGTGTCTAGGAGGTGTCCTGCAAGCTGGACCCCTCTCACGAAATTATTGCCAAATTCTAGCATGCTAAGTTAATCCTAGCAATCTTAAACGCATTCATAATAATAACAAAATGGTAGAATAATGACACTCCCATAAATATAGGTCGGCAATTGTTGAGCACTTCGTCTGTTACAACATCTTCGTGTTTCCCTACATTTCTAGATCTTAAATTCCTTAGCTTTGCGACCATCAACACATTCTAATTGAATTATTCAACACATTCTGTGAATGATTTAGTCATTCTAACGCAAAACAAGGTTACAGGTATTCGGAATATTGGGGGGTACTGTACCCCCCATGGGAATTATTGAGGGGGTCCGGACCCCCGCGTACCCCCCTGTGGCGGAGCCCCTGCACATAGATAACATCAAAACATGATTCATGTTATCTATGACTTGCATTTCGGTGTAGAGTGGAGATGTCAATCGGATACAAACATTTTGGTATACCGATACCAAACCGATACCAACTTGGTATTTGGTATTTCAATCCTCCTATATTTGGTATTTTGTTGGTATTATGAACCCGGCACTAATATATAAGAGGCTGATAAATTGGTATAAATTTGGTATTGCCTCATGTTCCTATTGGTTCGGTTTCGGTATTTCCTCACCGTTCTGGTTGGTATTTGGTTTGGTATCGGTATTCCGATTTTCTGTAATTGACATCACTAGTGTAGAGTGATAGACTCTGCCCTTCGCTGAGCTACGTTTTGTGAATTTGTTGCATTTAGCTAAAGCGTGTGATGCTGGCCGTACAGAAGCTGTTGAAGTAACGAGTTGAATAAAGATTAAAAACCATTTGAATGTGAAACCCTCGGTCTGCACTGTGCACTGGTTGGAAGGCTACGGCCTGGATAGAATTCCTGCGTGACAATCTTGGGTTCTTGACCCTGAGTGGCTTGGTGTCATCCGAGCCATAGGCGGCGGAACGGGGAGGGCACCGGGGCACCGTGCCCCCTTTGATTTTGGCATTTGGCATTAGCCCTATGAGCGTTGCATGGAAAGAATGGGACCAAAAGTCAGCAGTGCCCCTTAATTGAAGATATTCCGCCGCTACTGTCCGAGCCTACCAATAATTCCTATATTTTGATATTAGCCAGATGGCGTGCATGGAAGTAATGGCCTTGGGATAATAAAATTGACCGTTGTCCGTTAGAACTTTACCGACAGATTTCGGAAGTTGACCCCGTGTCTCGACCTACGAGGGTGGGTTGATAAGCCTTTTCCAAAATATCTGTTCTTTCCGCCCGGAAAATAGGCCGAGCTCGCTCCCGTTGTCGGGCTCGTGGGGCGGGCCCGGCGGAGCTGCCGATCGATGCCGCCGCCAGGGGCGCCACCGTCGGCGGCGGCACACCGTTTCTGTAATGATCGCAGCGTCGGTGGAGGGCATCAGCTGATACCCCTCCCCCGACCGACGCGCGGCGCACCGAACAAAGGAACGGCTCGCTCCTGGCAGCTGTGAGTCGACGCGGACCCCAGCTGCGGTGACACGAGGGTCGCACGCCTGCATACTGCAGCAGGGGCGCCGCCGCGCTGTTCGCAGTCCGCTGTGCGCCGCAAAAACTCCGCCGGGTGCACGGTGCCGAGCCCAGTTGCAAGGTGTTGACGTAGAATTCTGAATCGGAACAAAGCGTGGAAGCTTCGGCAAGGCCGAAGGCGTCGGTGTCTTCTTGAAGGCAGGAGCCCTTCGTTAACATTCTTCTAAAATTTACTATATCTTATCGCCGTTCCATATAGCGTGAGTCAAGTCGGACATTCGAGACCCTGTATTATCTACATGATGTCACTTTTGCTCAAATCATAATAATTATCCATATCCGACTAGCCAATGCCTGGCACGGATCCTTCTGCATCACTCACACATGGCTATGCCAGTGCTGTGTGGTTTTAGGCCGGCCAGACATCCACTGTCTATCTGACCACCACCGGACGCGGGTCAGCTGTGACCATCTGTGGTCAGCTGGGCACCCCATGGCCACGTGAGCAGTCGACACTGGCTGCGCTGCGGGAGCCGGGGAGCCCCACTGTAGACGACGACATATTGTGTGGTTTGTCTGAGACAGCATGGGGCGATCGGTGTGCGGGCGGTACTGTGGCGGGGACCGTCGGTACAGACTGTACTGCACGGGGACGGTCGGTACTCGGTACTGCGGCGGGGACGGTCGGTACTGACGAGTGACGGTATATCGTGTCGGGGGATGTTCGGTATTGAGGGTATACCGCGGCGGGGACGGTCGGTACTGACTGTATACTGTGGGTGGATGGTCGGTACTGACGGTATACCGCGGCGGGGACGGTCGGTACAGACTGTACTGCATGGGGACGGTCGGTACTCGGTACTGCGGCGGGGACGGTCGGTACTGACGAGTGACGGTATATCGTGTCGGGGGATGTTCGGTACTGAGGGTATACCGCGGCGGGGACGGTCGGTACTGACGGTATACTGTGGGTGGATGGTCGGTACTGACGGTATACCGCGGCGGGGACGGTCGGTGACACAGACTGCACATCCATGTACTGCGGCGGAGCGGTCGGTACTGCGGCGGGGACAGTCGGTACGGACGGCACTGCGGTTGGACGGTCGGCTCGGGTCACTGAGGTGGTCGCCTCCCGCAGCTCGCCACAGCGGATAAACAGCCGGCCGCCGCGGGCGGGCTGCTCCGCTGCTGCGGTCTGGCCCGGCGAGCGGCCAGAGCCGCGGAGAGCGGATAGAGCCGCGGCGAGCGCGTGGGACGAGCCGGCCACGCGAGAATTCCGAGTAAGCCGGCGTGGCTGACGGCACTCTGATAACCGAGCAGCAGTCGAGTGCGCCTCTGAGAAGGGTGTGTTTATACCGAACGCACATAACAGTGGTGGATGTCTCGCAGTTGTACGATTCTGAAGGTCGCGGCACGTCACCGTACTGGTACGGCTCCCATGGCCGTCTTCCGTGTCCCCTCTGGACAGAGGACCGGCAGACATAGCCGTTATGTGTCCCCGGCGGACAGACCGGGACGCAACGGGCTGATAGACGCAACACAGCCACCCCAGAGGGCAGTCGTGCGCTCCGGACTCCCAGAGCTGCCCAGTTCAGCAGCGACAGCACACAAAGGTCCCTGCTCCGAGACCCCACCCCACGCCGCGTTGCGCCACCGCACGGATCACCCCCCCCCCCCCCGGTCTCCGCAGACATACACAGGAGGTAATGTGGCTTTGTCCGACGGCGCCGATGGTCGTCACGTGGTAACCAGGCGATACGATTACCTGCACGAGCTCTGACACACCTACGCCGTACCGTGCACGGTTGGATACAGCTCCCGTAACTGAGAGGGGGAGGGGGGCTGCGGACTGGAGGGCAATCACTGCACCGCCGAGGATCTACTCGGAAACACGACACGGGACTTGTGCGAAATCTGAGCTCAGAACAGTCGGCACGCCATATGTTACGGAGAATCAGCAAGTGTCTCACCGCGCGCGGTATCAGTCACTGTGGTCATTGCTTCCTTAAATGCCACGCTGGTGGGCGGCTGGTGCGTGCACGGCGAACGGAAGTCGAGACGATAGGGCCTCTTCCGTTACTGCCGTGGTGCAAGTGCGGCGTGCCTGCCGCGCTGGTTGAGAAACTGGGAGCGATGGGGAACGAGCGCGAAATACCGAGCGGAGGCCGGAGAGCGGGTGGAAACGTCGAGAGCAGGGAGCGATGGGGCACGGTCAGAGAACGCTGCGAGAGGTTGTACCTGGATGAAACGTTCACATCGAGCCAAACGACAGAATAAAGCAATCGTGTAGCATTGTGTTTGCCACTAATTAGAGCTACGATGTATGACCAACGGGCAACGACTGAGGAAAGTACCTTAACGTTCCTTCCAATCGTAACCTTTTAAATACTTAAAGGGACCCTCCCACCTTCAAAAAAGTTAATGAATTGGCATGAAAGTGATGTCGCTCGGTTCAGAAAGAGCAAAAACGAATATCTACCAAATTTCAACGAAAAATATTCACCGGTTTTCAAGATATTAGACTTTTACTTTTGTTTACTTTTTGGGATCTCCGCTGTTCCTAGCGACTTTATTTGAGAGTGCGGCATTTGTTGCGCGCTAAGCAGCATATACCACCGCCGTGCTACAAAACGTTTTAGTCAAACATTTAAAAATCGTTAGATATCTGCGCTGACGTCACACATTCAGAGGGGTATACCTATGCATTAGCCCCTCTGAATCAAAATGCTGCAATTTTGAAATTCAATATTTCCGATTTAAGGCATTTCTCGATGTTGTAAGTGCCGAAACCGGTAATTGTGAGCCAGGGACCCCATTTTGGCTATCTCAACTCAAATCTAATGTTAAGGTGGGAGGGTCCTGTATACCTTTATCCTATTAGATTTACATAGGTAGGTACTGGCAGCGGAATCGAATGAGAAGCTTGAAATATACATGGCAGTAACATAGACCGTCTAATATGACGTTAAAGTTAAGTTAAAGTTGACGTAAAGTTAACTTCTTTATAAAATATTTAAAATTAACAGTGTTAAATCGAAACTCAGCTCATCAATTTGAAGGGAACTCGTTCAATGATGTTTTCATGTTTCATCAGCTTAAAACGTGACTGGGTTCGCTAACCGCCTCACTCGGGGGCCGGACCGGTGAAGGGTCATCAGTATTAAAGAGGGCGGCCTGGGCCGATCACGTCTGACGGCCGTGCGGACGCACCTCACGGCCGGCGGCGCGGCGCGGCGCGGCGCGGCGGCCCTCCCCGCTGACCCCTCCCTGTTTGTCGTTCCAGTACACCGGGCGCGGCCGGCATGGCTCTGGAGTCGAGCGGCGAGGGCCGGCCGCTGCTGGAGTCGCCCGGCTCGCCGGCCGAGGCCCCGGCCCAGGCGGTCAGCCGGCAGCTGGCCGTGCGCTGGAGCTGCCTGGAGGCGCTGGAGCCGCCGGAGCCGCCGCCGCCGCCGCCGCACCAGCTGGCCAAGCCGCCAGCCTACAGCAGCATGCTGAGCACCGACTCGGGCTGCGAGTCCGAGGGCGGCGCGTCCGACAGCGTGTACAGCACGGTCACCTCGTGCACCTCGGACCTGGTGCGCCTCCAGCTGGACCCGCTGCCCGCCGAGGGGGCAGACTGCGAGGAGTCGCAGCAGGAGCGGCCCGGCGCGGCGCCGGCCGAGGCGGTCGCCCCGCCACCGCCGCCGGCAGACCCAGCGGACGAGCGAAGGTGAGTGGCGCCGCGATTTGCTGCAGAGCTGACCTACTATCCCGTGTCTGCATTCCTTCACTCATGTCATACACTCCAAACGTTGTCGCGTCATATGCCAGACTCCCAACTGCACACTCGGCCGTTCCATGCTGAGCGCGCTCTGTAATCGGTCAACGGCAGCGTCGGCGGCCGGCTGGAGTGTTTGTTATCCCGACCTAGCATCTGTGGGCCTGTCTGGTGACTGTTATGGAGAGCGCCACTGTCCGTCACCGGTCAGTCCTGCGCTCCGCTGCGTGTCGGGCCGCGGTACGCCGCCGTGTGCGGGCGGAGGATGGACGGTCATGTGCGCACGGACGGAGCCGCGGCTGGGTGGGACGACGGGGGGCTGTTTATCGCCCCGTGCACAGCCCGCTGCAGACGCCGCAGGCAGAGCCAATCAGGTGCGCCCCGTGTTTACCACCTCTGACCCTGCCCCCTGTACGTCTGCTGGGAAATGCGCTGAGATCATAACTCGGGGCCTCTGAACTATGACGACCTAAGGACGCAGTCGTCAAGTGTTTACGTTGGAATATCTAAATAGGTTACATCGTCTTGAACTTGCAAAGGGAGCTAATTGAGTCTTTTTGAAATTGAATAAGCCATTCGGAGTTAAAATAATTAGCTAATTGGTGCATGTAGATCTGACATTTGTGTGGATCATAAACAACTGTCGGGAACACATTCAGCGCTACTTCGAGGCCAGATTTGGATCCAAGGCCACCTATAGATATATAAAGTGTTATGTTATCTCATGTTTTTGGAGACAGTCCCGAATTTCGCTGGGAACAGTTTGCTCTGGCTCGGGTCCATGAGTGCCTGACCAGGTGCGCACCGAGCCGGGAGGCTCTCAATTCGACACTAGAAAGCCATGCGCGCCCCCCGTAGGCCTCGATTAGACATGAGACCCGTGTGTACCCCGGCCGGCGGTAGGGTTCTGGAATGCTGAATCAGTCACGGCCCACTCCGCGGCCAAAACACGGGCTCGGCTGGAAATACAGCCAGATAAAACCGGGCGCGGCTGGTCGCCGCTGGCCGGTGATGTCAGAATGGCCCTGGTGACCTCCCAGGGCCCACCTGGCACCCCGCGCCGGGCGTCTGGAGGGGCGCCGGTCCTCTCTGGATCGGCTCCGGCCGGCCGAGGCGCCAGACCGAGCCCGGTGGTGACCCGAACAGACGGACGGGAGGGACAGACCAGGGGATAGGGCGCCAGACCCACTGAGCTGCTGGCAGGCAGAACAGACGGGGACTGGGCGAGCGACCAGCGAACCACCGAGCAGCCGGTAGGGAGACCAATACCTCGATATTCGAGCTTAGGACAGACCAAGTCACGTCCGAAAGTACCAGTCATGGGCGCGGGCCCTTGTGCTGTTGAAATGATGGCGGGGAACAGAACGGTTACGGTCCGGATCTTGATTAGTCGGGACAATCACTGTCATTTCATTGTCCCAACTAAATTCGCATGCCAGAGGCAACGGATTCCATGCCTGAGATAATGTACCTTAAAATGTGTCGAAGAACTGTTGTACAACCGCTAATATCGAGAGCAATTGCAAAGCATGAACGCTTCTAAAGTAAACGCACAGTTTCCATTGGGCACGACCATAAATGAGAGGTCACAACACTGACACAGCGCTGGCACTGTCGCATCCAGAATGGAGATATGGGACGCTGGACACAGCCAAGAAAATTTCCCACAAAGGCAGGCAATACCTAAATTAGATAACATGACCTGCAGTTAAATCGTTAGAGTGCGACGACCTACCTTCATGAAGACGTCACACCCAGCCTATTGACTAATCAGGTCTGCCAGGGGCCAAAATTTGTACTTAGAATCGGGCGCACAAAAAGCGTTAGGAGTTGAGAGGTAAAAACAAAGGGACCGCTCGGCATCGCCAAAGATTTCTCACAACATAAGTGAGCCTTTGATGCAGAGCCTATTTTAAGGGAATTTGACTGGGGGGGGGGGGGGGGGCAACCTGGAAAATTGTCTCTAATAATCCATCAACCCTCGCCCGTATTGGTATTTTCCAGCTGCGAACGTATATGGGGGGGGGGGGGGTCCGTTGGACCTTCCCCCTTGCCGTTTCGACCCTGCTCGAGCTAGAGCTTCGTGGAAAAAATGACCGTGTTGCTCGTGATGAAAGGAAGCCGATGATACCCAATTTTAACCCTCGCCGACCCTCGCCGACACAGGGGGGGGGGGGGGTGATGCAACCCCCCTAAGGTTTTTTTTCGCGAATAACTCGCGTAAAAAGCTGCCGATTGCAACGAAACTTTCAGTACCCTCGCATTTATCAATTTTACACCTACCCTGAAAATTTCATGACCCTGACCCAAATGACCTTTGACCTGTGACCTACTTTCCGAGACCATGTTTGGCCGGAATCACGATTCGGCGTATGTCGACTCGCATTAGCCGCGCTTTTGCAAGCTTTTCGTGCTTTCAAACGTTCAAACATGTGATTTGATGTTGCTCCCATGCATTAGGGTGGATGTCAAGGTCACCTGAAGGTCAGGTCAGGTCAGTGACCTTTGATGACCTCGGTTCACTTTTTCGAGTTTTACATGTTTCTAGGCCAGTTTTTGGAGCTGAATTCGAATTTAGCAGCCCGATGAACATTTACGAAGCCTAGTTTTAGTGCCTTTGTAACATGTTACGAAGCTGTCAGAGGCGGTTGACACCATACTAGGAATACCCGGCAGGACCCCTACTGGTTGACCTAACCTGACCTGACCCGACCTGGACTAAATGCATGAAGACATCATCTGTGATCAAAACTCACATGATATCATTCGGATCAGCACCCCGAAAAACTCCATAGCAGCCACACTTTACGACGTTCTAACAGGTCCCGATTTTCCCGATTTTCGGGTCATTGACCTGACCTGGAAGGTCACCCGATGACCTAGGACATTAAAGTTGGATATCATCGGCTTCCTCTCGTGACGGTCAGCACGCTCGTTTTTTCCGCGAAGCTCTAGCTCGATCAGGGGCCAAACGCGAGGGGGGGGGGGTCGTACCAGCCCCCCTTGTGCCGTCGAAGGACGCAAAATGGCCTGTGCCGGCGAGTGTTAAGGTCCTAGGTCGTCATCACTTGACCTTCCAGGTCAGGTCAATGACCCAAAAGCCGGGAAAATCGAGACCTGTTAGAGCATCGTAAAGGGTGGCTGCTATGCTTTTTCGGGGTGATGATCACGAATATCATGTTAGTTATGATTATAGATGATGTCTTCATGCATTTAGGCCAGGTCGGGTCAGGTCAGGTCAGGTCAACCAGTAAGGGTTTTGCCGGGTGTTCGTAGTAGGTGGCAACCGCCTCTGACAGCCTCGTAACATGTTACGAAGGCACCAAAACTACTTCGCAAACGGTCAAATGGTTGCTAAATTCGAATTTAGCTCAAAAAAACTAGCCTAGAATCTTATAGAACTCGAAAATGTGAACCGAGGTCATCAAAGGTAAATGACCTGACCTGACCTTCCGGTGACCTTGACATGATTCTGGGGCTCCCGATTTTGAAAGTACCTACTTCTTAGGTGTTCTTTACAGCAACATGCGCTGTTATCAAAATTAATTCGCTTATAGAAATGTAAAAGAAAAAATACAGGCATATCGGTGATCCTGGATTCATCTAAAAGAGCAGGACTTGAACCATATACCCGGGTCATTCCTGGTAACATCGGACGGCGTGAGTCAGCGCCAAACAGTCGGTTCAGAGAAGCCTCTCCCGCCGGGCGGCAGCGGCATGGGCTGTTCTGATGCAAGGCGACTGACGACTGTCCGTAGCAGCTGGCCGGTGATCACACGCCGCGCTAGGGCAGCATCATCAGCGAGCCGGAATACAGCGTCACGGCTCTGTAAACACACATTGTCTGGGAACTCGGCGAGCACGGTGAGACGACGACGTGGATCTTGAGAGGATCATGGACAGTAGGGTGTGTCGATAGTCGCAGATTCGCGTTAGACAAAGATATAAATTGGCGCGAGCATGCCAAAACACTAGCCCTGCAGTTGGTTTTGCGTAAAAATGCGATTTGACGAGGCTCGGGCAGGTCGAAGTTACAGCGAAAAAGTCGCAGTCGACGGTGCTGCCACCTACATTGCCAATAACGGGCACTATCATATCGTGATAATTGGGGTAGTTTCAAATGAGAAATGACTTCTATTTTTGTTCAGACTGCTTAAGAAGAAATAAAACTTTTCGGAAACGCACATTTTTCCCAAATATCGCGTTCCATTTTTTCCTGTTGAGTTGTTAGGAAAGTGGTAAATTTCAAGGTTGACGGCTAAAAAACGAAACAGGAGGAACAGAGCAGGAATCACCAAGACGTGTGCCGCGCCGATGCTGTAGCCTGTAGATAAGGGGTGAGCAACAGAACCAGCATACCTAACGATTTTGATTACTGATAGATATTTTTCTCTAAATGGAAGACTATTAGTAACTCAGGCAAGCCTTCTAATATAGGTATCGACAGGGTTGCGGTAAAAGGTACAATCGATGGCACCATGGGTGTAACTTTGTATACTTTCGAGGTCCCATGTGGGACCCCAATGCGAACATTTGGGACCCCAATTGTCATTTTGGGACCCCAATAGTGGAGGCCCCCGAGACGCATCAGCTTCTTTGCAAACGGAGGTCCGATATTCATATAAAAGGTTCTCTGTTTAAATAGGAGGCCCCTTGGACAAATCGGAGGCCCTGTTGGACAAATAGGAGGCCCCCTGAACAAGTAGGAGGCCCCCTGAACAAGTAGGAGGCCCCCTGAACAAGTAGGAGGCCCCCTGAACAAGTAGGAGGCCCCCGGAAAACAGGAAGTCCCCTGGAGAAATAGGAGGCTCTCTGGACAAGTAGGAGGCCTCCTGGACAAATAGGAGGCCCTAGACAAATAAGAGGCCCCTAGACAAATAGTAAGCCCCATGGACAAGTAGGAGGCCCTCTGTACAAATAGGAGGCCCCCCTGCAAAAATAGGAGGCCCCCTGGACAAATAGGAGGTCCTAGACCTAGACAAACAGGAGGCCCCTTTCACAAAAGGAGGCCCCTGGACAAATAGGAGGCCCCATGGACAAGTAGGAGGCCCTCTGTACAAATAGGAGGCCCCTGCAAAAATAGGAGGCCCCCTGGACAAATAGAAGGTCCTAGACCTAGACAAAAAGGAGGCCCCTTTCACAAAAGGAGGCCCCCTGGACAAATAGGAGGCCCCTTTCACAAAAGGAGGCCCCTGGACAATTAAGAGGCCCCCTGAACAAGGAGGCCCCCTGGATAAAGAGGAAGCCCCCTAAAAATAGGAGCCCTCTGGATAAATAGGAGGCCGCTTGGAAAATAAGAGGCTACTTTAACCAATAGGAGGCCCCTTGGACAAATAGGAGGCCCCCTGAACATGTAGGAGGCACGCTGGACAAATAGGAGGCCTCTTGGGCAAAGAGGCCCCCTAGAAAAATAACAGGTCCCTTGGACAAATAGGAGGCCCCCTGGACAAATAGGGGACCTCTTGAACAAATAGGAGGCTCCATGGACAAGTAGGAGCTAGAGGCTCTCTGTACGAATAAGAGGCCCCCTGGACAAATAGAAGGCTCCCTTAACAAAAAGGAGTCCCTTCAAAAAAAGGAGGCCCCGGGACAAGTAGGAGACCCTTGGACAAATAGGAGGCCCCTGCACAAATATGAGACTCCTAGTCGAATAAAAGACCCCTGGATAAATAGGAGGCCCCTGGACAAATAGGAGGCCCCTGAACACGTAGGAGGCCCCCTAGATAAAGAGGAGGCCCCCTGGAAAATAAAAGCCCCCTGGATAAATAGGGGACCTTCTGGAGAAACAGGAGGCCTCCTGGACAAATAGGAGGTCCCATAGACGAATAGGAGGCCGCTTGGACAAATAGGAGGCGCCGTTAACCAATAGGAGGCCCCCTAGACAAACAGGAGGCCCTCTGTAACAGTAGGAGGCTCTCTGTACGTACAAGAGACCGGCGCTCGACCTGTAGAAGCTTAGCCGTATGTACGCTAGGAGGCTCTCTGTGCAAGTAGTCGAAGTAGGAGGCTCTCTGTACTGTACCTACAATTACAAATAAGAGGCCCCCTGGGTAACTTAGATGCAACACAAATCGGAGGTCACCTATAAAAAAGCGGGACTCTGTTGGAATACCTGATTTAATAAATTATTTTCCTGATATTCAAATTACTTAGGTAATCCTCGTCCGCACATGGGGGGGGGGGGGGGCAGTGGTTGCCACACCCCCCCCCCCGACCTAGGTAGTTTTTTCTGCTCTGCACTAAACATTTTGATTGCTAGAAGTCGGATATTTCGTATAGCTGCTGCTCTATCCTTTTTTAGCGTCCACTGAAAATTTCAAGTTTCTGTGGTTTTTGGTTTCGGAGATATGACCTTATTCTTCAGGTAATGTCATAACCCAAATGACAAATACCCAATATCTTGCGTTGGCGTTGGGTCTTGTGAGCTTTTGACACCTTGATTTCGGCCTTTTTTGTCAGTCTTACCTCCCACCTATCATGGAACATGTTGTTCAATGATGTAGAGATGCCAGGGTCAGGGTCAAGGTCAACCTAGGTCGTCTAAAAATATTGCGTTTTAAGCAAGCTGAATTTACTTTCGTGAAGTTTCTTTGACTGTATTTTTGGCAAAAGCTTCTCAGTTCATGATCTCATGTAATATGGACACATTCACAGTCGGTGCACACATCAGTATACTCGTACACACAGACACACACAGACATACAAACACATGTCATTGACCTTGAGCTAACTTGACCTGAAATGACCACAGCCAGCAAAAACCTAGTCGGATAGTGTGACAAAGAGGTTCTAGCTGGCTTGGCACCACAATACGGCAGCGTCATCGGTACATGATGAGCAGCGCACGTGATATTCCAACGGGCAACGGTGACCCCAAACAGCAACATTCTTTAGTTTGACCTGACCTGGAAGGTCAATGACTGACCTGATGAGGTAAAATTGGTATCATTGGATTCGTCACTTCCCAAAGAATCTGTTGCTCTTGACCGCAAGGCTTAAAATCTTGTAAGAAAAAATTGTGGTGATGTCGAATAAGATACCTACACAAGCAGCGGGCCAACCCATCATATACCGATGACGCTGCCGTATTAGTGCCAAGCGAGCTAGAACAGCTCTTTGTCACACTATCCGACTAATTTGCTGGCTGTGGTCATTTCACGTCAAGTTAGGTCAAGGTCAATGATATGTGTTTGTATGTCTGTGTATGTCTGTGTATGTACTGATGTGTGCACAGATCGGTTTGTGTGTCCCTATTACACTTGATCATGAAGTGAGAAGCTTTTACTAAACATACAGTCAAAGAAACTTCACGAAAAGTAAATTCAGTTTGCCTAAAGCGCAATAATTTTAGATGACCTAGGTTGACCTTGACCCTGACTCTGACATCTGTACATCGCAGAACAACATGTTCAATGATAGGTGGGAGGTAAGACTGGCAAAAAAAAAGCCGAAATCAGCGTGTCAAAAGCTCACAAGGCCCATAGCCATCGCAAGATATTGGGTATTCGTCATTTAGGACATGACATGACCTGAAGAACAAGGTCATATCTCCAAACCCAAATGCCGCAGAAGCTTGAAATTTTCAATGGACGCTGAGAAAAGATAGAAAAGCAGCTATACAAAGAAAATCAGGTTTCTAGCTTTAAAAATGTTAAGTGTAGAGCAGAAAAACTAACTTGGGGGTGGCGACCCTCCCCCCAGGTGCCGGCGAAGGTTAACCCTCACACTTTCTGGGGTCGGCTTACGGCTAGATTCCTTGCGCAATGCTGTGCCGTTAATTTTTTTTCTATTATAAAGGCATTGTGTTTTATTGTCAAAAGTGAAAAAGCCAGAAATTTTCGTCGATTTCGGATGCCGCGGGGGTATTTACATACAATGTCACCCTGCTGGCCTGGATCCACCAGTAGGGTCAGGTGACCTACCATTTCTTTATCGATATTTAAAAAAAAAATCATGGCATCAGAGCTGTGACGAAAAATAAGTGGCCTAAATCCGATGAGAAAACTGGATTTGGGGGTACCCCATGTTTGGCTTCTGAGCCTCTGGTCCCCCAATGAAAATTTCTTAGAGGAGGCCCTGGCGTGGCTCGTAAATTACCGCTTCCGCAATTGGAGGCCCCTAATTGCTTGGAGGCCCCCACTAAATGGAGGCCCCCTTGGACGTTTGGGACCCCAATGGTGATGTCAAAGTTTCACCCATGGATGGCACATTACAATTATTCTGAGTTGGGTAACAACACTCTTCAGATACCTACCATCAACAACCTCACTATCTCCTATATGGGAGCTATATCATCTGATTCCAGCGCCCTGAAAACAAACAGGTTATTACCAAAAATCTCTATATTAGCGCCTACCGACATACGCTGAATGACGCTATCAATACCCGACATTTGTAAAAGGTGATTCGCCACACAGCCCGCCGGCGTCTGAGGGGTTGAATAAGTGAGCCAGATTGCCAGCGACTCACCGCTGAACTACCGGGCATAACAAAACGGACGATGCGACATGACTCAGAGATCATCACAGACGCAACGAAAAATGTAACCGAAGGCCATCTGAGCTGTTGTTGTTGTTGTTGTTGTGTGTTCCCTCCAGCCGCGTCACCGCGGTGTAGCCGTGCGGCTCTGGAGGTCCCTCACGGCGGCCGCCAGGGCCGCCACCTCCGTCGTCGCGGACGTCTTCCGGGTTCAGGAAAATCGTTCCGTACATCCGCAGACGCCAGCCCATAAGGGCCGGGCACCGGAAGAAGTGCCGGGGCGTGTGGCCTCCTCCCGGCACACGGTGCACCGGCCCGCCGCACAGTCGGTGTCAGGGCACTGGCGGCAATCGTCGGAAAGGTTCCGTCCAATCCGGTGAAGGTATTGGCGGGATCCTGACCAGTGGCCCGCGCGGAGTTGATGGACGTCGACGGCCGACGATCTGTCCCCCGTCGCGGCCGGCGGCGGCAGCCGGTTCTCCATCAGGGTCCGGTACCAGCCCTCCGGCCAGGCGGCGATGGTGCGGTCGCGGGCCAGTCTGGCGGCCGCGCGGTGGGCGGTAGCGACGTCCACCGGGACCGCCGCCTGGGGGAGCGCGGTCGCCTCCTTGGCGATCTGGTCGGCGCGCTCGTTTTCGTCGACGCCGCAATGGGACGGCACCCACTGTAGGTGGATCCGGCGGGACGGACCGGCCAGGGCCGCTAGTTCGGTCCAGATGGCGGCTCCTAGCAGGGTCTTCTGGGACGCCGGGCCCTCTCTCAGCGTCGCGAGGGCCGACTGCGAATCCGAGCAGATGGTGATCGGCGCGCTCGGCTGGTGCGGGTGGTCGCGCAGGTGGTTCAGGGCCGCGCGGAGTGTGACCATCTCCGCCCTGAAGCTCGAGCAGAGTTGACCGGCAGGGACGCGTAGCTCGTCGGTTGCACCGTCCGGCCACTCCACAAAGGCTCCTGCTCCTCCGCTGCGGACTCCCGCATCCGCCGACCCATCCGTCCAAACCCAGATGGCTTGCCATGGGGGAGGGACGCTAGGTGTCTCTGCGCCGCCTGGTGCAGTTCGTCAGGTGGGGCGTCACGCCGCAACGCTCCGATGTCCAGGGAGAATGTGACGTGTGGGCAGGCGGCCACCTCCCACGGCGGCGCGCGGGCGGGCAGCAGGGGCTCGATCGTGAGCACGATCCCAGCAGCCCGCCAGGTGTCGTGCCCCACCCCGCCCCATCTGAGCTCGTGCGGAACCCTCGTTCAGATACGTAATATCGCTATCTGCCACCTCGCGGTTCCCTTGTCAAGCCGAACTCAAAGGCGGCGAAACGGGGAGGGCACCGCGGCACCGTGCCCCCTTTGATTTTGGCATTTTAACATTAGCCCTATGGGCGTTGCATGGAATGAATGGGACCAAAAGTCGGCAGTGCCCCCCTTAATTGAAGGTATTCCGCCGCTACTGGCCGAACTGATGACACGCAATGACCAGTCAGTCACAGCTCAGCTTCCTGCGGAACACAGGAAGACACATTCAGTGAGAGTCGGTGGTCATTGATTGTGTCAATATTATTGACATGGTGACTAAAGAACGGTTATATTGCGCCAATACTGTTGCCAGTAGCAGCACCACCAATCTTTTGAACTAAAACCACTTGACATCGGTAAAAAGAAACCCTCTAGCTTTTTTTCAAGCAATCCGTGAAATAGAGGGGATTAGAAAAACCGAAAATCCAAATATTAGCACTAGATAACATAGATCTTAAATTTTGGCCAACATTTTTAAAGCATAGGTACATCAGAGGAGCTGTTGGCGGCTTACCGTCGCGTCTGTGATGATCTCTGAGTCATGTCGCATCGTCCGTTTTGTTACGCCCGGTAGTTCAGCGGTGAGTCGCTGGCAATCTGGCTCACTGATTCAACCCCTCCGACGCCGGCGGGCTGTGTGGCGAATCACCTTTTACAAATGTTGGGTATTGATAGCGTCATTCAGCATATGTCGGTAGGCGCTAATACAGAGATTTTTTATGATAACCTGTTTGTTTTCAGGGCGCTGGAATCAGATGAAATAGCTCCCATATAGGAGATAGTGAGGTTGTTGATGGTAGGTATCTGAAGAGTGTTGTTTCCCAACTCAGAATAATTGTAATGTGCCATCGATTGTACCTTTTACCGCAACCCTGTCGATACCTATATTAGAAGGCTTGCCTGAGTTACTAATAGTCTTTCATTTAGAGAAAAATATCTATCACTAATCAAAATCGTTAGGTATGCTGGTTCTGTTGCTCACCCCTTATCTACAGGCTACAGCATCGGCGCGGCGCACGTCTTGGCGATTCCTGCTCTGTTCCTCCTGTTTCGTTTTTTAGCCGTCAACCTTGAAATTTACCACTTTCCTAACAACTCAACAGGAAAAATTGGAACGCGATATTTGGGAAAAATGTATGTTTCCGAATTGTTTTATTTCTTCTTAAGCAGTTTGAACAAAAATAGAAGTCATTTCTCATTTGAAACTACCCCAATTATAACGATATGATAGTGCCCGTTATTGGCAATGTAGGTGGCAGCACCGTCGACTGCGACTTTTTCGCTGTAACTTCGACCTGCCCGAGCCTCGTCAAATCGCATTTTTACGCAAAACCAACTGCAGGGCTAGTGTTTTGGCATGCTCCCGCCAATTTATATCTTTGTCTAACGCGAATCTGTGAGAAAAACCCCTCTGTCGACACACCCTAAATTGGACAGCTCATGACCGACACGGAACGACAGCTGGCAGTTGATCAGAGGAAGCCGGAAACTGCCCGGACGAGCGGGGCCGGGCGGCGAGGGCTGACCGGCAGGAGGGGTCTGATCGGCCCGCTCCCGTGCTGCCACGCACCTGCACCCCGTGAGCTGTTGTTGGGAGTGAACACGGAGTGGGCACGGCGGTCCGGATCGGTCCGGTTTGCGGCGGATCGGCCGACGCTGGAGCGCCGCCAGGCTTCTCGGTGACGTGGCAGCTCTCTGCCTGGGGCCAGAGCCGTCAGCGCGAGCGTCGTCAGAGCCGCTGGCCCGGCGACAGACCGACCCACGCACAGTGGGCCAGGCGCATCAAAAAAGCGGAATTAAGTCGAAAATCAACTTCGGTGAAATTCCTGTAATTATGGGATAGAGTATTGTAAAAATGTCCAAAGTTTCCGAATAAGCAAGTTTCCTTTCCACAATGTCAAGGCAGATAATGCTATAACGTCGCAAAGTAGGACTTACCGACTGGAGATGGAAATGACTGCTGTGTACCATTTTCCGTTCCCCCGATTCAAAAGCTCTCAGCGTAAAATCATTAAAGTTATTCCGTACAAAATAGCTTTAAAAAAACAGCCGGTATTTCTGCGCATGTTTCTCGTACTCAAGTTCCCGGGAACTATTTCATGCTTACTAGTAGCGGTGGGGTTTACAGTGCCTGTTCGGAACCGTGGTAGTGCAACGACGCAATGAATTTATATAAGGATGTAAAGAAAACGTCACCGAACAACACGAAGATATTTGCTGCCTGACTTTCCTCAAGGTGTATAGCTTGCTGCCCAATGCAAATATTTTGCGCATTTTTGCGCGAAATGGACAAATAAGGGTTTAACCCTCGCCGGCATAGGCCGTTTTGCATCCCTCGACGGCACAGGGGGATGCGACCCTCCTCGCGTTTGGCCCCTAATTGAGCTAGAGCCTCGCGGAAAAAAACCGTCGTGTAGGTCGTCACGAGACGAAGCCAACGGTACCCGGTTTTAAGGTCATAGGTCAAATGGTGACCTCTGAGGTCAGGTCAATGGCCGAAAGTCGGGACCTGTTAGAACGTCGTATAGTGTGGCTGCTAAGGGGTTTTTCGGGATGCTGATCACGAATATCATGTTAGTTTTGATCACAGATGATGTCTTCGTGCATTTAGGCCAGGTCGGGTCAGCTCAGGTCAGGTCAACCAGTATGGGTCCTGCCGGGTATTCGTAGTAGGTGTCAACCCGCCTCTGACAGCTTCGTAACATGTTACGAAGGCACCAAAACTACTTCGTAAATGTTCAAATGGTTCCTAAATTCGAATTCAGCTCCAAAAACTAGCCCAGAAACATGTAAAACTCGAAAAAGTGAACCGAGGTCATCGAAGGTCAATGACCTGACCTGACCTTCAGGTGACCTTTACACCCACCCTAATGCATGGGACCAACATCATATCACATGTTTGAACGCTTGAAACCACGAAAAGACTGCAAACGCGCGGCCAATGCGGCATAGTGCCCGCCTGTCCCAGGCATATGTGCAGCGCAGAAATTAAATAATGACGTCATAGGTCAGTGACCTAGCGTAACCAATCAAATTTGAAAATGGATATCGGATTCGGCTTTAGCATGATATTTTACCCTGTAACGAATCATTTTTGGCACCGCAGCTGTGCTCATTGATTTAATTCCGCTTTTTTGAAGCGCCTGGCCCACTGTGCCACGTCGACCGACGGTTCGAGAGGCTGTCAGAACAGACGGCTCGTGGCACCACTGCACTGTCGGGTTATACTATATGGCGAGGCGATCCCTGATTTGTCCGTTTCTGATTCCAGCTCACCTTCTCCTTCCGTCCCAAGCATACAGCACAAACAATGACACCGTCATATGCTCTCGAGGGGTTGCCCACAGTCACATCCATCATATCACATGCGGAGCCATTCATCTTAAGTCGCCATTACTGAACGACGTCATGCCTCGGCATACTGGCGT
This sequence comes from Amphibalanus amphitrite, assembly GCF_019059575.1. NCBI lineage: Eukaryota > Metazoa > Arthropoda > Thecostraca > Balanomorpha > Balanidae > Amphibalanus > Amphibalanus amphitrite. Next base: position 143,507 of record NW_024881528.1, on the reverse strand, counting down.
GACTTTCCGGGATAAGCCAGGCAGCATGATAGAACATCCATTAGTCTCCCGCCGCCATTATAGTCGCAGTCTGCCCCGCTGTATCAGTTCTATATCTATGTAGTGATTTGTCGCTATACTTTATATTCAGTCTAACCCAGTCTCCTTTTCCCATAACCGTCTACCCCGCCATACCGGTTCTGTTTAGCATTTTGTCGGTTTATGTCCGTTCCTGTCGGGTGGGAGCCCGTCCCGTCATCCTGTACGTATCCACCACTGCCAGGTGTTCCCTCTAGCCCTATATCCCGTCCCATCTGCACGTGCAGGGGAGGGCGCAGGTGGCGCCGCCACCGCCCGCCCTGTTACCGTTGAGTCAGCAGCAGGCCAGCTGGGCGGTCTCACGGCCAAACCGAGAGATGACTGCGGTGATATGCTGATTGCTGACTGCGAAGGGGCAACTATGTCAATGCGCACCGACGCATACGCTATAACGAACGACGCGAGTACACGGCTACACTGTCCCTTTTTCTTATCATTGCGCAGTGCACGCTAGTCCTAACGACGTCGATCTACGTATGAACCTAAAATGACTCATTCGTCCTACGTGATCAAGCCTAAAGATTGGTAATTTAAAGGTGAAAGGGCAGTAAATAAAATTCCACTTTCAATATACAGTCTACAGCTCCCTTTCCATCAATAACATTTAGATATCAATGCCGGCGACGGCTGTGGACTGCGCTAAACCCAGTGGAGCAAGCAATGGCGCATTTTGCTCATCCATACACCTAAGTTTTTTTTTCTCATTAAATTACGCAATGCGCGGACAGCTATAATCGCGAATTAGGACTTGTTCCCCATCCTCAAAACGCCCGGTCGAACCCAAGATTACTTTACTTATAGGTCGAACCAGACCGTTGCTAGCCAAAGTCAGGCGCAAAAGCGAGTACCCGCTTCACGGAGTTCTGTAGCCTTGTGCCAGAGTTGGTCGTGCATTTACACGAAGTGATCGCTCCCGTCCCGATCTGCAAACGATACTGGAGAAGAGCTCGGGCTAGGAAAGTTACGAGAATCGCTCTATAGCTTAGGAGGGAAACTCGATGACTCTTCTTTGCATTGAACCGCACTATCAAACGTTTAAGGTTCATGAATCTGAGACCGACCTGTATAGTCCCTGAGGCTAATTACATAAGAGCGTTGAGCTCAGGGCGGAGTCGGATGAGACAGTTGCGTAGGGACCGGTCGTTGGCGCGGCGCCGGGACGGTCCCTTCTGTGAAGTCCCACAGTGTCCGTTGTCCCGCTGGCGTCATCCCACTGCCCAGCTGCCGTCTCTGTGGCAACAGCTCCGTTGGTTTATACCCAACTGGCAGTGTCCGTAGACAGTGCCGTGGTGTATGGTTGGGAGTCTAGGGGTGCAAGGACCTCATTAGGGCGAAAGACCTAAAAATAGTCCCATTCCCTAGACATTTTACCGCAAATTCTATAGATGACACTTCGAGAATTGCTGGGAAGGCTACTTTAAAACGGATCTGACTCAGGACGCCCGACGGATAGTAAGTCCAACAATAACGGTTGCCGAAATTGGACTTAACACCGCAGGACCCTGGCAAATCCAAAAGGACCATTTCAATAGCTGGCTAATAGGCGAAAGGAGCTTATCTTGCGCATGCATCGAGATCAAACACCCGTTAGCTTCCAATTTGCGCAGCTGACCGATCCGGAAGCCTCCCGTCCCATCCTGCAGAGTGCTCAATGCTCGTCACCTGGCCGGTGGCCGCCGCTGATGCAAATCGGCCGACCCTGGGGCGGGTCTGCTCTGGTAACAGGAAGTCGGGGGCGTGACCGGCCGGCGGCCCGTGGCCAAATGGCCCCTGCGTCACGGCCCCGTGATGATCGCTGACCGCACGTGACCGCCGTGCTTCGGCGACAACACCGCGTCTCCCGACCGGTGTATGTGCGGCGGCCGGGCGTTCACCCGGTGTCCCGCGCGTTGTGTACCGTGTTGTGCTGTGCTGGCCGCAGCGCTGAGTCTATTCTGGTCCCGGCAGGGTGCGGAGCTGGAGCCTGGAGGCGCGGGGAGCCGCCGAGGCGGCGGCCGAGCCGGCGGTCGGCGCGCCCGAGGCCGCCGAGGCGGACCTGCTGCCGGCGCCGCTGCGCCACTCCTACTCGGAGCCGTCGCTCACGACGTCTGCGTCGACGGCGTCGATGCCCATCTGCCGGATCTGCCACATGCCGTCGGAGGAGCGCGCCGAGCTCATCTCTCCGTGCCGCTGTGCGGGCACGATGCAGTACATCCACACCGCCTGCCTGATGGTGAGACACGGCTGCGACCTTCTCACGGCCCCTCAGTGGGGCATGCCGCCAGACCTGACCGAGACAGAGAGACGTGCAGTGTCGACCCGCTGAACCTGACCGAGATTGAGAGACGTGCAATAGCAACCCGCTTAACAAGGCGACTGGCACGGAGGTCAACGTAGTCACGTGGTATGCCGCCATCGTGCCTCATTTCGTGATGCGTGGCGCCGACCTTTGTCCGAACCAGCGATCTAATGTTCACGACTCACAGGAGAAATTGTGCTGATCAAACGAGATCTGCCGGATCTTCGCTACTTGATTCCTCAGCCCACACTTATAAAGAGCGAACGGCTCCGTGTCATTTCTTATTACCGCTCCGGACAGGCATTCATCACTATATCTAATCACACGGTGCTGAATGCCGATTTTAAATAGTCTATTTCATTTCCAGTTGTTATATAACCACGACGAACAATACTGCCTCTGAGAAGCAAGGCATTACGCAACCTGTCTTTGAGCAAGCACATAACACTGGCGAAACAAAGGCCGAAGCCTCAATAAATAACCACGTCCTCGCTCAATGAATTCAGCCTTTAGACAGCACGAATCTAGTCTCGTCGAATAATTAAACACCCTCCTTTCGAGAAGTGCGCTTGCATCACACTTGACGTTGATTACTGGTGGAAATATGTTCGATATTGCAGTACGCCATGGATTACGTCAATGCAAGTGTTAGGGCGTCCGTTTTGGCAGGGTGCCTGACAGATGGGGGGAGGAGGCTGACCTCGGATGCCCCGAGGCGGTGTTTGGCCCGCGGCGCAGGCCGATCAGATGCGGAGATGACGCCGCGCTGTTTTTAGGCGGAGAGGCAGAATACCACACCAGGACCGACACACAGACTGGCCTTGGCATCGGTATAACTGTCCGTAAACTGTCGGCGCGACCCTTCCAGAGCATACGCCTCTCAGATGCAAAACACAGCAGTTTTGGCGCGGGTGCAAGGAGTCCAAACGACAACATAAACGTGTTAAAGGGACCCTCCCACCTTAACATTAGTTTTGAGTTGAGATAGCCAAGTTTGCGGCCAGGCTCAGAAACCACCATTTATCCTGGTCGCAACCCCCGCAGCTTTATGGTGTTCAAGAAATTTCTTCCCTTTACTTGCAGGGTGGGACCAGCGTGGTCCCTATCTCTTAACCATTACGGGAATCTGATGACGTCATCAGGCTTTCGAACGTCCGTTAAATGTTTGACTAAAACGTTTTGTAGCACGCGGTGGTATATTCTGCTTTGCGCGCAACAAATGCCGCACTGTCAAATAAAGTCGCTAGGAACAGCGGAGATCCCAAAAAGTAAACAAAAGTAAAAGTCTAATATCTTGAAAACCGGTGAATATTTTTCGATGAAATTTGGTAGATATTCGTTTTTGCTCTTTCTGAACCGAGCGACATCACTTTCATGCCAATTCATTAACTTTTTTGAAGGTGGGAGGGTCCCTTTAATGGCGTTTACCTTGCCGTCTTTATCGCCTGTATTTTTTTGCAACAGTGAAAAGGTGCAAGGTTCTTTTTTCCCGCAACAACTTCTCAATTCTCTTGTCGTCTTTGTCTTCCAGTCGCTTTTGTCGCTCCCTGACTCGATCCACATTGCACTACTTGAAACCCTTTTGCACACAAGGGTGCACAATGTACAATGAGCAGATGTGTACCGCCACGCCCACGCCCCGGCGTCTGACCGCACCGTGCCCGTCTGACCGTCCCCCACATCTGACCGTCCCCCACATCTGACCGTCCTCCGGCGTCTGAGCGTCCCCCACATCTGACCGTCCCACGGCGTCTGACCGTCCCCCGGCGTCTGACCGTCCCGCGGCGCCCCTCTCCTGTCGGCAGCACTGGATCGAGGTGTCGAGCCGGCGCTCCAAGCGGCCGCCCTGCTGTGAGCTCTGCCAGTACCAGTACCAGCGGCACAAGCGGTTCCGCGTCGGCCGCTGGATCGTGCCGGCCGTCTCCACGCGCGACAAGGTGCTCCACTCCGTCTTCATCCTCACCGCCATCGTTATGATCACCTGCGCCGTTATCACCATCTTCTGCTTCAAGCAGGTGGGCGCGCTGCTCGAATGACTAGCCACATCATGTGCTCTGTGCTCAAGATTAATTAATCCATCAATTATTGAGTGTTGAACAGGAGCCGATCGATCATTCCACGGGCCTTTACCGATTTGAGACGGTCTGACATGGATTAAAGGGACCCTCCCACCTTCAAAAAAGTTTATGAATTGGCATGAAAGTGATGTCGCTCGGTTCAGAAAGAGCGAAAACGAATATCTACCAAATTTCACCGAAAAATATTCACCGGTTTTCAAGATATTAGACTTTTACTTTTGTTTACTTTTTTTTTGGGATCTCCGCTGTTTCTAGCGACTTTATTTTAGAAATGCGGCGTTTGCGGCAGATGTTGCGCGCAAATAGCAAATACCACCGCGTGCTACAAAACGTTTTAGTCAAACATTTAAAAATCGTTAGATATTTGCGCTGACGTCACACATTCAGAGGGGTATTCCTAAGCATTAGCCCCTCTGAATCAAAATGCTGCAATTTTGAAATTCAATATTTCCGATTTAAGGCATTTCTCGATGTTGTGAGTGCCGAAACCGGTAATTGTGAGCCAGGGACCCCATTTTGGCTATCTCAACTCAAATCTAATGTTAAGGTGGGAGGGTCCCTTTAAAGTAACGGGAACTTCCGATTGTAACTATGTTGCAGACAGTGCAATTCACGTCGGCGCATTGTATCTGTAACAATGCTTGTAGCTCTAATAAACCAAACAAGACAATTGACACTACCCTTGTTTGCAGGAAATTATTAAAACTGTAATATTATCAGTCCACCCTCCCTGGCACCCCACCCCTATACTGTGTTGTTAATACCACGAAGTGCCTCGACAATAAGTCATTATTTTAAACAATAAAATGTCTGTCTAACGAAAGCGTAGGGAACATCATCACACCTACAATCAACAGGAAGTCACACTCATGCGGGAAAGCTAAATAACAACTGAACACAAACATTATTTATTGAGTCGGCAATGTCTCTGCTTAGGTTCGCCAATTACAATTTAGCTGGTCGGCACGCGCAGCCTTTCCTCGTGCCAAAGCACCGTGTCAGCGAATGTAACAGCAGGGTGCCCCGCAGCAGTCCTCGGTTCTATGAGCCCGACTGAGCTGTTTCATAGACCATCTGTGACTGTCGTGCAATGCGTTACACCAGACTGACGCGTGTGCCCCGCATCTCTGTCCGACAGGACTCGGGGAAGCGTCGCCTTATGTACGACGAGGCGGAGCTGACGCCCAACGAGACGGTGACGCTCGTCTGCGGCGTGCTCTTCTTCGCCGGCTTCTTCATCGGCATGTACTGCGAGGTGAAGGCCAAGTATTCCATGTACCACCTGGTGTCGCGCGTCTTCTACCTGAACCAGCAGTGGTTCATCGAGGAGTACGACCGCGCCAAGGACGAAAAGTTCCGCGGCTCGCCGCCAGGCGGCTCTGCCGTCTGACACTCCGTGTAGTTCGGGGGCGGTTGGCGAGGACCGTGAGAACAGCTCAGGATGCAGATCAGCTGAGTGGCCGGGCGCCGCACACTGGGAGCTTTTGAAAGAGCCGAGCGGTCTGTCATATGCATTGCTCGCGGGCCACTGTGTGGCTCGTGTGAGCGGTGTGGTCCGAAACGGACCGACTGTGAGAGGCAGACTGTCGCCGGGTAGCGGCCCTGGCGGAACGCGAATCAAATGCGGCAGTGCGGCTACATGCGCAGCACGGGCCACTGGCTAGGTGATGACGACTTTGTCCAGTCTCGGTCATTTGCCGCATAGAATGAGCATGGGCGGACGGGTTTGTATCAAGCTGCACTGTGTGCTTGCTAGCTGCCAGCTTGAGATGAGTACTTCTCTCGTTCCCCTCCAGTACAAACAGATGGTCAGGTATACCAAAGGACGTGGCATACCAGCGTATGCTGCATGTGTAACAGGATGCTTAACGAATACGCACTAAAACAATCCGGTCCACCTTTGTTTGGAGCTGTCAGTGCATACTATCGTGTAGACCCACGGGAAGTCTGCAAATGCTTCGAATGTTTATATTCTGTCCTGGCTGTGGGCGGGGTGAGCCAGCCATCGAGTCTCACTGTCGTGTACTTAATGTAGTCAACGAGTCGACATGCTTTCCCGACTCTTCTTGTTGCCGCCTATTCTTTTCTGAGTGTACAGAATCAGTATGTTATATTACCTATGAATATAATGCAGTAAGGTATAATATGGCCAGATTGTTCATTGTGCCGGATATGTACATCAAGGGCGTCATTTTGTCACGTATGGTTTTCATTTGTCAATTGTCATGCCAATAAACTGGGTAACGTGAATACAAACACTGTTTGCAGCCGCTCACAATATTCGGCGCCGCGCTGGCGAGATTCTCGCAACTACACAGGCGACAGTCCAGTTCTAGGACCTTGCAGTCCAGTACTGTAGACGCCGAGACTTTGGTTCACCGAAGACATGTGGGGATGGCGAGGTAAATAACATTAACAATCCATCACCGACAGGGGCGCGGGAACTACTTTCTGACTGGGGGGGCACACCATAATAGAGATTAACCTAGGGTACCCCCAAATCTAGTTTTCTCACCGGTTTTAGGCCACTTATTTTTCACCCCTCGGCTTTTTCAACAAAAAAAAGAAAACATTTGCAAAAAAGTGTGGTATTCCGTCTCAAAGCTGTTGGGCACCGCCCCCACGGCCCCAGAGTTGGGGGGGGGGGGGCAAGCTGCCCCCACTGCCCCCCCCCCCGGCTCCCGAGGCTATGATCACCGAACCCCACCCCAGACATTCACATTCGTCAGCACAACCTCTAACCTAAAAACACCGAGAGTCGCGGACCAATCAATTCTTGAACCTGAACCTTGAAGCTCTATGTCTATATATAGGGTAGACCGGGGCAAGTCGCCCCGCCGAGGTAAAACGCCTCACCGATGTTTCTCGGAACTGGCAAGGTTCTGGGGAAACATCCTCTCTTCTATAAAACGTGCACTATACGATCATTATATGAGCAGACTGGAAATAAATTGTGATGACTCTTTAGGGAGATGTAGCCAAAAATGTGTTTTTGGAGTGATTTTTATGTTTTGTTGTCAGATTATGCATCATGGCGTTCTTTTATCGTCCACATTAGGTTAACGACTTTTATGTATTTTGAACACCTATTGTCTAACGCTTATAATGCCGGGTTGGTTCGTGTTGAATTATGTCTTCCTGGAGTGCAAGGCGTTGTTCTCTGACCGAACTACGTGATGGGGTAAAACGCCCCAGTAGGTCGCGGGGCAAAAAGCCCCATGGGGCGTTTTACCTCATGTGTTGTTCGGACTACCCACTTCCTAATGTTCGGTAGCTGGCGAACGGTATGTTTCTATGCATTTATATGTACTTTTCTCAGCAACTGGATGGCAAAGGAAGTATTTTGTTAACATTTGCATTGCAATAATTTATTATTTGGCCTTATGAGGCAGGTGAAAAACCTGCTCATACAATAGTGTCGTAGCTGAACACCTGATAGGATGGAAGGTGCTAACTTCAGTGCCATGCCTCCCAAGGTCTAACGGACCTTTCATATAAGATTTAGTCAACTAGCATGTTTAATCTTTAATCTAGAGTATGGGGCTTCTTGCCCCAGGCCGTGGGGCGTTTTGCCCTGGGGTTGGGGCAAAACGCCCTATTTGCAGTTGCTTCACAAACCACTTCCTAGCTGGGAGTCCGATCATAAGTGAATGAATTTGAGGGGTGGATTTTAAAGTAAAATGTCCAAAGAACGCATTGAGCACAAATTTGGCCTTCCAGGTTATGTGGGACAAAAGTTATGTAGCAAAATAAATTATCTGGGGCGTCTTGCCCCAGGCTACCCTAGCCTTGTCTTGAAGTTCAGCATTAACGTTGCACGATTATTATCCCAGAGACGTGCGCCAGCCAGAGCCTATTTTAAGGGAATTTGACTGGGGGGGCAACCTGGAAAATTGTCTCTAATAATCCATCAACCCTCGCCCGTATTGGTATTTTCCAGCTGCGAACGTATATGGGGGGGGGGGGGGGGTCCGTTGGACCTTCCCCCTTGCCGTTTCGACCCTGCTCGAGCTAGAGCTTCGTGGAAAAAACGACCGTGTTGCCCGTGATGAAAGGAAGCCGATGATACCCAATTTTAACCCTCGCCGACCCTCGCCGACACAGGGGGGGGGGGTTGATGCAACCCCCCTAAGGTTTTTTCGCGAATAACTCGCGTAAAAAGCTGCCGATTGCAACGAAACTTTCAGTACCCTCGCATTTATCAATTTTACACCTACCCTAAAAATTTCATGACCCTGACCCAAATGACCTTTGACCTGTGACCTACTTTCCGAGACCATGTTTGGCCGGAATCACGATTCGGCGTATGTCGACTTGCATTAGCCGCGCTTTTGCAAGCTTTTCGTGCTTTCAAACGTTCAAACATGTGATTTGATGTTGCTCCCATGCATTATGGTGGATGTCAAGGTCACCTGAAGGTCAGGTCAGGTCAGTGACCTTTGATGACCTCGGTTCACTTTTTCGAGTTTTACATGTTTCTAGGCCAGTTTTTGGAGCTGATTCGAATTTAGCAACCCGATGAACATTTACGAAGCCTAGTTTTAGTGCCTTTGTAACATGTTACGAAGCTGTCAGAGGCGGTTGACACCTACTAGGAATACCCGGCAGGACCCCTACTGGTTGACCTGACCTGACCTGACCCGACCTGGACTAAATGCATGAAGACATCATCTTTGATCAAAACTCACATGATATCATTCGGATCAGCACCCCGAAAAACCCCATAGCAGCCACACTTTACGACGTTCTAACAGGTCCCGATTTTCCCGATTTTCGGGTCATTGACCTGACCTGGAAGGTCACCCGATGACCTAGGACATTAAAATTGGATATCATCGGCTTCCTCTCGTGACGGGCAGCACGCTCGTTTTTTCCGCGAAGCTCTAGCTCGATCAGGGGCCAAACGCGAGGGGGGGTCGTACCAACCCCCCTTGTGCCGTCGAAGGACGCAAAATGGCCTGTGCCGGCGAGTGTTAAGGTCCTAGGTCGTCATCACTTGACCTTCCAGGTCAGGTCAATGACCCAAAAGTCGGGAAAATCGAGACCTGTTAGAGCATCGTAAAGGGTGGCTGCTATGTTTTTTCGGGGTGATGATCACGAATATCATGTTAGTTATGATTATAGATGATGTCTTCATGCATTTAGGCCAGGTCGGGTCAGGTCAGGTCAGGTCAACCAGTAAGGGTTTTGCCGGGTGTTCGTAGTAGGTGGCAACCGCCTCTGACAGCCTCGTAACATGTTACGAAGGCACCAAAACTACTTCGCAAACGGTCAAATGGTTGCTAAATTCGAATTTAGCTCCAAAAACTAGCCTAGAATCTTATAGAACTCGAAAATGTGAACCGAGGTCATCAAAGGTAAATGACCTGACCTGACCTTCCGGTGACCTTGACACCCACCCTAATGCATGGGAGCAACATCATATCCCATGTTTGAACGTTTGAAACCACGAAAAGACTGCAAACGAGCGGCTAATGCGAGGCGACATGCGCCGAATCGCAATCCCGGCCAAACATGGTGCCATGGTGCTAGGCCGCCGGTGCATCTGAAAGAACTGTGGGTGCCCCTGACAAGCCTGAAGTTCCAACGACAGGCCCGTGGTGCCCCTGACAGGCCCATGATGCCCTTGCGAGGCCGTTGGTGTCCCTGCTAGGCCGGTGGTGCCTCTGCTAGGCCGCTGGTGCCCCTGGGCCCTGAGAGGACTGTGGTGCTCCTGACAAGCCTGGAGTGTCCCCGACAGGCACGTGGTGCCACTTACAGGCCCAAGATGTCCCTGCGAGGCCGGTGGTGCCCCTGCCAGGCATGTGGTGTCCCTGCTAGGCCTCTGGTTCCCCTGGCAGGCCTGTGGTGTCCCTTGGCCCTGACAAGCTTGAGGTGCCCCCGACAGGCCCGTGGTGTCGCTGACAGGTCCGTGGTGCCCTTGCTAGGCCTGTGGTGCCTCTGGCAGGCCTGTGGTGCCCCTGGCGGGCCTGTGGTGGTATCCCTGACAGGCCCAAGGTGGCGCCCCTGCGAGGCCGGTGGGGCCTCTGGCAGGTCTGTGGTGCCCCTGGCAGACCTATGGTGCTCTTCCTAGGTCGATGGTGCTCCCAACAGGTCTGTGGTGCCCCTGACAGGCCGGTGGTGCCCCAGGCAGGCCTGTGGTGTCCCCGGGCCAAAGGGGGCGGGGGTCATAACCCATATGACCCACCATTGGATCCACCACTGGTCATTACTTGCAGACTGACTCATTTGACATCCATTGCAAAACAAGTCACAGTTGTATGTTTGTCACCGTGTTCCTTTATGCCCATTTTTATAGTGGGCACATCTCGACGACTGGGGGGGCAATTCTGTTGAGTGCGGGGGCATTTGCCCCCCCAGTTAACATGTTAAAATAGGCCCTGGCGCCAGCGGCAACACTGACACGGGGCAGGTCGAGGCAGCCACCATCTCCCATTGCAATTGGAATGCAGCTTGTCATAGGGAAAAAGTGATAAGTGATTACTAGAGTAGGTAGCTGCGAGGGGTGAAAGCTTGGTGAACCCTGCCATGACTCATTCGGCCGCCCGTGTTCACGAGTTATCGCGCCAAGAAGAAAATAGGGGGGGGAGGGGGGTGTTGACAGCGGAGAGGGCAAGGTGCTTAGACTTCATGGATGCCTCATGCCAAGTAAAGTTCCTGAGGCCCGAGCGCAAGCAGTTGAGCAGATGCCTAGTAAGTAGTACCTATGAGTCCAGGGCTGCGGGGTCGATGGATTCCCGGAGAATCAGACTCCATCTTTCTAAAAAAAACGTCGGGGTCGTTTCTAAAAAAACGACCCCGCCTAGGATTGCCTTATACATTGCAGGTAGCATATGAATAACAATGACCCGGCATAAGCTCAGAGCTTCCTTACCGTGCGCTTCCGTTGTGTATCAATATGCGGCTATATTATAAGCGACTGCACCGATATTTATAATTCACACCACTCTCCTCCCAAGCAAGCGCGCAAATGAGTAGTTGACTTGTCAGCCGTCAGCCGCGTGCTAGCGCGTGTAATGTAGAAGAATCAGCAGAGCAACTGTTCCTCTTGGTATTTGTTTTTGGACTTAGTACATCATAATTGTTACACCAATGGAAGCGCTGCATGCATGAGTATACCCAGTATACCGATCGACGTTTAATGCTTCAGTTTGCAGCTATCTTTTCAAATAATCTATGAATTGTCAATGTATCACAATTAATTGTAAATGAAGGATACTATCGAAAATTTGATGATGAAATAAGAAAGAATCTTTGAAAAAGATAATTATTTGTGACGTCATTTAAACAAATTGTGGATAAAAATTAAAACATCCCATCCACTTGTATCTGACAATTGTAGCGCGTTGCGGCCTTTTTCGTGTTGGTGGATGTTGGGTCGTTTGCGCTTTTATTTGTAGCGCTTAAAGGTGAGTTTTATGGAATATTATTATGCTTTAATATTTAGTCGAGTGAGTGAAAAAATGCGTTTCTTTTGATAGCTATCTTAGCCATAAGCAAGCATTATTTGCTTCAGTCTAAGGTGTGCCGGATGCAAGGCTCCGTGACCGTCTCCAGCTGGAACCTCGGTTTGTGCCATTTGTAACTTGAAAGCAAGCTTGAAAGCCGGCGCCGTTTTTTTTTTTTGGCATCTCGCAGGCAGTGCGAGACTTACTGTTTGCGTTTGAAGTGAATATTTTTGGTGTTTTTTACTTATGGTCCGCCATTCAGAGAGGTTAATAAAAGCAATTCACAAGTTACTCTAAGACCTCCTGATATCATTTCTGATGCTTATTTCTTCTGCAAACCAGTGAAAAAGCACCAGTACACTACTTACCGTAATCTCCAACTCCCCACTTCTTACCGACTGGAGCTGCACGCCGAAATGTAGTCTGCGCGCAACTTTCCCCCAGCGTTGAATGGATAAAGCAAGGTCGAGCGTGGAGCGAATGTACAAGTATATTACAGATGATTTTAAACTAAGGAAAGTGGCATCAAAATACTTTTAGCCAAGCATTGCAGTGCCAAAGGGCAAAGGCAATGCATGGGAGAGATTGCCTGATGCCAATGCATAACCACTTAACCTAAAAATATTTGACTTACCATTGCTTGCAATCTATTCCTGGGAGCGACTTTTTCCTTTTCCCCTGGTAGGCAAACATCAGTAGGTCAGGTTAGGTGAGGTTTGGTTGTGTTCTGACCATTTTCTCATGTCTCATTGGCTTCGCTAAATATTTCCTGTTTTTATTCACTTTTTTACGTAACTTATTGTGTTTTGGCATTATGACGTCATTTTCATCACGTCGAAAATCCAATGAATACTGACATCATTCTTCACTTCAAAGTTCAATAGGGCAATGTTGTATGCTGCCTTTTCACCGCAGTAGCGTGGTTTCTTCGGTGTATATCATGCAGTGTGGGTTGTGATGTGCTGGTGTTTTGGAAACTCTTTACATTTATGATGCATTTAAACATCATATATGATTTCAGGACATCAAATAATGTAAGAATGTATATTTTTCTTGTTAAAAAGCGTGGCAGAACTAAAGTAAATATTAACCTATTTTTCTTCACATTTTTTGTGACTAAATCATACCATTTTTAGTGCGCCAGATTTGCCTATTTTATGCATATAGTATGGCAATGGCGAAGGGATCATACCATATTGAAAGTCACTCATTTTGCTCAAAATATTTTTCCTTCAGTTAAGGAATGATTAATGCACATTTTCAAATTGGCTTAAAGACATAATGTGGAACTTGAAATATAGAAAAGCCCAAATGGACTTTCTCCACAAAGTTCAGTACTTTCCTACCTACCTAGGTCCTGTGAACATTCATTATGTATTTTCATATGTTTGTCAGCAGTTGATTTGTAAATAAATTTGCTTTTATCAAATTCACAGTGAAGTTTTTAAGACACAATTGCTGATGAAGATATGTTGGTATAGCATTGTATGTATTCGTATCATCCCAACATTGTGGCTTTTCTGATTTCAGTCAGTACAGTAGTTAAACACAGTGGGTGTGTTCTTAAAATGCAAAAATCAATATATGTTAACCCTCGCCCGTATTGGTGTTTTTTCCAGCCGGGAACGTATAAGGGGTGGGGTCCGTTGGACCCCCCCCCCCCTGCCGTTTCGCCCCGGATCGAGCTAGAACTTGCGGAAAAAAACGAGTGTGTTGCCCGTGACGAGAGAAAGCCGATGATACCCAATTTTAAGGTCCTAGGTGATAGGTCATTGCTTGACCTTCCAGGCCAGGAATGACCCAAAAGTCGGGAAAATCGGGACCTGTTAGAACGTTGTAAAGTGTGGCTGCTATGGGGTTTTCCGGGGTTCTGATCACGAATATCATGTTAGTTTTGATCACAGATGATGTCTACATGCATTTAGGCCAGGTCGGGTCAGGTCAGGTCATCCAAGTAGGGGTCTTGCCGGGTATTCGTAGTAGGTGTCAACCGCCTCTGACAGCTTCGTAACATGTGACGAAGGCACCAAGACAACTTCGTAAATGTTCTTATGGTTGCTAAATTCGAATTCAGCTCCAAAAACTGGCTTGGAAACATGTAAAACTCGAAAAAGTGAACCGAGTTCATCAAAGGTCAATGACCTGACCTGACCTTCAGGTGGCCTTGACACCCACCCTAATGAATGGGGGCAACATCATATCACATGTTTGAACGCTTGAAACCACGAAAAGACTGCAAAAGCGCGGCTAATGCGAGCCGACATACGCCGAATCGCGATTCCGGCCAAACATGGTCTCGAAAAGTAGGTCACAGGTCAAAGGTCGTTTGGGTCAGGGTCATGAAATTTTCAGAGTAGGTGTTAAATTGATCAACTCGAGGGTACTGAAATTTTGTCGCGATCGGCCGCTTTTTACGCGAGTTATTCGCGAAAAACCGAGGGGGAGGGGTCCGTTCGATCCCCCCCCCCCCCATACGGGTGAGGGTTAATAGTTAATACATATTGAAAGTTCCAATGAGTTAACAAACTTTGTAGGGAGTAAGTCCATTTTAATCTTTTCTACATTTACCAATGTTCACTGGAACCTATGCATTTTTTAAAGTTATTGTGAGTAACTACTTAGGTACCAGCCTCAATGCAAGTGCTAGAAACTGAATTCATTAAAACTTGGGTATGGTGTGGTAGGATCTACTGTAGTCTCTGCAAAGTTTTTCCAATCTGGCTGAACTGCAATATTCACTGGAAGATGTGGTGAGTATTGCAGTGATTAAAAATCATTGAAGCCACTTGCAGATCCAGGTGGGCATTAGGAACAAATGCTCCCTTGCAGCATCCAAATTCAATGAAAGTTACAGTATTTAATGATAAAAGCAAACTTAACAACGGTTACTAGGAAAAGATTGTGTTACACTGACTTCAGTCATACTGTTTAAGGAATCAAAATATGAGTAGTTTTTTTTTTAATTTGGAGAAACTTTTTTGGGAGGAGATGCCCCCAACAGCATCCAATGCTGCCTTCTGGATCTGCCAGTGATTGGAGCAGCTTTATTTCGAAGTCATTGGTCACTTTGGTCACTTATTGGTCACTTTAATTAGTTTGCTTTTCCTAATTCTCAGCATCATGGCTTAGAGGCCTAATGCTGCATTTGTTATCAGCACCTACAAGTACCCATGCGATACATGGCTCACCAATAAAAATAAGTTCAAGGCCGTTGAGCTTATCTGATGTCAACCTAAACCTTAAACTTTTCCAAACATGAGGTTGATCATTAAAATATTTTGACCAGACAAATGTGTGATACCTATAGTCTGGCAACCCAAGAAAGAACGGATTTAAAAAGTGCTTCAGCTGTGAGGTTGCAGCAAGAATATCCTTAGTGCCAATTTTATTGAAATTGAGATTGTTATACCATTCAGCTCACCTCTACAAGCCCCATAGGATGCAATAACCCCACATCGCTAGCTGCTTCCTTTGCTTAGATATCAAGTACAAGAATACTAAGTGTGTCATAGTTACTTTCAAAGTTTTTTTTTCACTCCTCCAGTCATATTCTAAAAACCGCACTGAGGATGATCTTGCTGGGAACCATCAATACCATTTAAGTTTTTGTTGTTTTGTTTTAGGTTTATGTGCTTCCTTCTACTGAAAAATAAATGTTAATGGCTTTAAACATGGATTCTTAGGTTTTGTTAGTCCATTTTTTCTTGGTGTTTGAAAGTCGAAATTCAGCTGCATAATAACATGCGCAGATTATAAGACATGTAAAGCTATTGTGTATGTAACAATGTGTATGAACTTGCTTAACTTCTTAGGATGTGTGCTTGATCAGGTAGTCCAGTGAGAATATTATCAGCTTGGCATCTGAAAAGAGATGTTGGAAAAGTTTTTGTTTCGCCTGCTGATTTCGTTTGTTTGCCTGTCATGCTCACAGCTCAGCAGTAGTTGATGCGTGGTAATGATGATGTGTATTGCTTTTCCAATCTTCAGACTGGCACTATGAGTCGTTTTTTCGACGCCGGGTCCGACTCGGACTCGGAATCAACCCAGAGTGACGAGCCGGAGCGGTTCCAGCAGCCTAAGCTCACCGCCGCCGCATTCGCCGTGAGTGATACCGAAAACACTGCGGTGGAACACACAGCCTGCTACAGACTGCCATGCTGGCTGATTTGTTGAGGGTCCTTTGTTTTGTAGCAGTTATAGCTTCGAGCCACCGGCCTGCAACTGACTGTTATTCTTGAGTGTTTCCGAGTTTTGTCTTCGTTTCGTCTCTCGCTCGAGTTGATGCAAGTGATTTCGTTTCGACCATACTGCTATTTTCGTTCCATCATAATTGTGTTGTTTCATTCCTTGTTCACGTCTCGCTTGTACTTATTTGCTCGTTTGTCATCCGAATCCTAAACGTATTTTCATCGAAACGTTTGAAGTGTCTGTTGACTGTATATGTGATTCGTTATTAGCTAATGTTTTCATTTGTGTCTCTCTTCAGTTCTCCGATGATGAAGAGGAGACGAAGCGCGTGGTCAGGTCCGCTAAGGAGAAGCGCTATGAGGAACTGAAAACCTATGTTAGAAATATCAAGAACTTCCGGAAGAACAGGGACATTGGTTCACTGTTAACCAGTAAGTATTCCTGACCTCGCTGTTAGCTCCCATTTATCACCTCACGAACTAGCTAGCATACAGGATAGCGATTCAGGACGTAACTGAGTATTCTCTATATTATTAATTGAATCTCATCTTTATATTATTAATTTAAATTTATATGATATAAGTGTTATTTAACTATCTATGTTTGGACTTCTAACACTTCTCCTCATTATTCGATGTCGAATGTACCGTTAGTTCAAAGCATTTTGTCCACAACGATTGTCGTCTGTGTGTTCAGACTTTGAGGACCTATGGAAGGCGTTCACGAAGGCGCAGACTGTGATCCAGAAGGAGGAGAGCGGTCAGGTGCCGCGCTTCTACGTCCGCTGCATGGCCGAGGGCGAGGACTTTATCAACTCCGTCTGGGAGGACCGCAACGCAAGGTTCGTGCACCGTCCGCAGTGATCGTATTGCATTGCGACCTTAGGTGTTTGCGAGAGGCTTCACGACATCGAGCTTTATCCGAACAATGTCGGCTGATGCAATTTTATACGGCTTTCAGAGAGAACTTCTTGTATTTCAAAGTTCGCCAGTCTAGCTAGGTTATGTGTAGATACTCAAAATGGACGCGTTTATTTATCAATTATTGTTCGTATTCGTTCCTTTAGAACAGAATGGCATCATGGTGTCACGGTGTATATAGCTGACCGAAACGCTGTCACTCCAGGAAAAACCTCTCCAAGGTCCAGTCCAAGAGTCTGGCGACGCTGCGCCAGAAGCTGCGCAAGTACAACCGCGAGGAGAAGATGGCGGCGGAGATCGCCAAGTTCCGCGAGAACCCCGACCTGCCGGACAGCGACGAGGAGGAGAAGCGCGCCGAAGGTGGGTGACGCCCTCCCCGGGGTGCCAGCGGTGCGCGGCTGGGGCCTGGGCTTGGGAAAACATCCTGGACATGGTGTCACGAATGCTTCTAATGGGAAAGGGTGGGTGAACTTTTATCTCGGGACGATGCATGAACTGAAAAAATCCGATGAAGCTCAAACTGTGTAGTTCAAACTGTAGTCTTATTTTAATTGTTAGGCGTTACAGTATGTAGGGGGCAGGCGAGTGCGCCGGCGGTCCGTGTCGCCGCCAGCCGTCTGTGTCGCCGCCGGCGGTCCGTGTCGCCGCCAGCCGTCGTCTCACCACCGCCCCGGCGTGCCGGCAGACTCTGACGACTCAGACTCTGAGGACGACGGCGCCAGCGACGCCGAGGTGGCGCCCTCCACGGGCACCAGCAAGGAGCCGTCCCGCTCGCGCGAGATGAGCAAGGCCAAGGACGAGTCGGACTCGGACAGCGACGACATCGACTGGGGCTCCGACTCGGACGAGTCAGACTACAGCGACGACGACCAGGACCAGTACCCCAGCATGCGCGACTACTTCCTCAAAAAGTGAGTACCATTTGGCCGGACCAGTAGGACAGTAGAGCACAAGGGTATGCTATTTAAAAAAGTGATGATGTAATGACAGGGACCAGTGGCCAGCATGAGGCGCGTGCGAGTCAAGCTCTGCCTGACATCTCTTTGATCTCCGTATTGTTTTCGCCAGTTTTTCTTTCGGGATGTGTAATTTGTTAATTGTGGTTTCTCATAGGCTACGAGTCACACGCGATTTGGCATTAGTGCCGAAGTCTTTCGCTGCATTGTCGGGAAAATCGAGCCACTTTATTTTTGCATTAGCTTCATCGACACCGTGTATCAAGTTGCACCGTGTCTCGTGTGTCTACCCGCTCATCGTATTCATCCTCCCGCCCCAGGTCGACCGATAAGGATGACGAGGCCCGCAAGCGCCAGAAGAAGGAGGAGCGGGAGCGCCAGCGGGCCGAGGAGCGCGAGCGACGCCGGCAGCAGGAGGAGGACGACGAGGATGAGGACGGCGACTGGGAGAAGGTCAAGAAGGGCGCGCCCACCGCCAAGGAGAAGCTCAAAATGTTCGCCAAGGACGACGAGGTGACGCTGAACCTCGTCAACAAAAAGTACGCCGAGATCAGCGCGGCGCGCGGCAAAAAGGGCAACGACCGGCGGGAGATGATCGAGCTGCTGCATGAGCTGCTGACCATCGCCGAGCAGCACAACATGACGCCCGGCATGATCGTCAAGATCAAGTTCGGTCTGACGGCGGCCATCTTCGACTACAACCTGGCCATCCGGTACGCCATGAAGCCCGACCTCTGGGAGAAGGTGAGTGACAGAGGTGATGTGTAGGGACGTGAGGCGTGGCGATGGGTGGAGGAGCGGCACCGTCGATAAGCGATATGACCGTCACGTGATCAGGCGCAAAGGTCAGAGCTCTTGTCCCTCAATTGGTGCATTGTGGGTTTAAAGTGTCGTGTGTGACCTGGCTGCGCTGACACCGTCCGGTCCGTTCGGTGAACAGGTGAACCAGCGGGTGGAGGACCTGCTGGACCAGCTGCTCACCACGCCGGACGTCATCGTCGGTGAGAACATCCTCGAGGAGAACGAGTCGCTCGAGGAGCCGCCGTACCGCGTGCGCGGCTGCATCCTCTCCGTCGTCGAGCGGCTCGACGACGAGTTCGTCAAGATCCTGAAAAATTGCGACGCCCACAGCAACGAGTACTTTGAGAGGTGCGTGCCGCGACGAGTGGCGGGGTTTAAAAGGGTGGGATGTGTGTGATGACTGGCGACGAGGCTGGGTGTTTGGACGAAATACTGAGCCTGTATTTGTGGATTTAGTTTCATTATCGAATACGATCCTGCCCTGTTCATCCACGTGAAATGTTCAAAATTCCATCTAGGGGTCAATGAAGCTTAACTTCTGAAGGGTCACAATGGAATTTTCATTGTTATTTTTTGTTATCTTTCATAGAGTTCATCAGTCATTCCTTCCGCGCCGGCGTGTAAACCTCCGTCGCCCCTCCCGCTCTTCCCTCCCCCACTAACGGAGCTCCTACTTTGCTCAGGCTGCGCGACGAGCACCGGATGGTGCGTCTGATCGACAAGGCCGTCCAGCTGCTCGAGTCGCGCCTGCCCAAGGCCGATGACGCCGTGGTGGAGTTGTGCACCACGCCGCACGAAATGTGCCGCGGCTACCTGAAGCAGGTGGAGCACATCTACTACAAGGTGGACAAGCGCATCTTCCAGCAGGCAGAGGTGAGGAGAAACTGCAGGGATGGCGAGCCTTGTGTTGGCCAGCGATGGTGACGTACGATGGTGGTGGTTGGCGATGTGTTAACGGTGGTGAAAGTACGGTAAAAGAGGCGTCCGCCAGGAATTGTTACAGTATAAAATATAAATGTAAAACATAACGGTAACATGAAGACTCAGCCTGACGGCATGCTTTCACGATGTATGGTGAGTCATGGGCTGTGGTGTGGTTTTCGACCAGCTACTGACCACTTCCCGTGTCCCGCCTCCCCACCAGGGCGAGGTGCCGGCCGACGAGCCGACCAGCGAGCAGGAGGTGGACCGGCGCTGCAAGTACATCTACAGCAACGACAGCACGGCGGTGCTGCGCACGCGCGCCATCCTCTACCACATCTACCACCACGCGCTGCACGACCACTGGTACGAGGCGCGCGACCTGATGCTCATGTCGCACCTGCAGACCAACATCCAGAACGCCGACCCCGTCACCAAGGTGAGAGATAACGTAATGCGCATTGCGCACCGTCAATGAAGGGAAGGGGCTAGCACCGTAGGGAAGAGCCACGATGAAATTGCGAAAAATCGCTCGCTTCGAACAGATAGTATGCAGTGGACCATGCGTGGAGGTTTTGCCACGTCTTTTCTCTTTCTTAGTGTTGTGATTGCGTTGTCCGAGGCGCGCCCCGTGACGTCCGCAGATTATAATCACCGCCTACCCGCTGTCCACAGATTCACTATAACCGGATGATGGTGCAGCTGGGTCTGTGCGCGTTCCGCAACTCCCAGATCCGGGAGGCGCACAATGCGCTGCTCGACATCCAGAGCAGTCCGCGCGTCAAGGAGCTGCTCGCCCAGGGCAGCAGTCAGGTACATACGCTATTGAACGCGACGGTTGACCGCTACGGTGGAATGTGTACAGCGTTCGCAACTGCCGGTCGGTCGACAGATACAGGGTGTCTCAAAAAAAGTGTCACGGTTTTGAACATCTCCCGTTTCGTAACCATAAAGCCTAAATCATTCAAATTTTCCAGATTTAGTGGCAATGATCTGACATTTTATGTGGTAAAATTACAAGTTCCTAGGCAGAATGGTTTTTACACTAGAACAAAAAATAAAAAAACTCAATTTTCATGCTGTAGGAGATGGTACGTCACGGCCTGCCGTCGATCCTGAAGAGTCTAGGCCCCTTTCGCCTGATGAATCCCAGAAACAAGCTCATCAATACATTTTTGAAACCTTTATAGGTACGAACACCGTGTACAACTGCCATCTGGAGCACAGCAGCAAGCTGAAACACAGCCACAAACATGGGCAATAGGGTTGTTCAAAAAAACCGAATTTTGGAAAAGTATATGGGCTCATGGCTCATGTGGTGCGGTATTCTTTTCTGAGTCCAATGATACCCTTTTTTTCCGAAAAGTATTACTGCTAGGCGCTGCTCAAACGGCTTAAAGAGGACCATGTTACGCCCGCCGACCGGCCGGTGTCAATAAGGGCGAGAATTCGACGCCGCACGGCGGCGGCAGCGCCTTATCGGCACCGCGCGCCACGACATCTGCCGGGCGGCCGGCTGGGCGGTGGGAAGTTATAAGTGCGTGGTCTTATTGCACACGATCGGGGTGAGCTATCCCATGTTTTCGGGGCGGAAAGTTTCAGTGCAGCATCGGTGCGTCTGCCACGGTGGTCTGTGTCGATGGTATAGAAAACAACTCGAGCAGACCTCAGAAAATACTGAATGATTCCGGGTAGTTGCCTCGAAACAATCCGTTTCAAGAACACAGCTGCCTTCTTAACGTACTGTATCACTTGTTAATTCTTCAAAAAGCAAGCTCTGAGCAATAACAGACTTCTTTGCATTGCTGTTGACAATTTAAGTTGCTTTTGGACGGTGGCTCGCAGCCCCAATATGCTGCCGCGTAACTCTATTCCAACGACGAAACGGCAACTTAGCGAGAATCGAAAAATTAACGAAGTAGGTACAACAGGAGCTGGCAAGGCTCCTGCATTGGTCTATCCGTCATGAGTGACACACCGGGGTAATGTGTCACGTCAGGGCAGAGCTGTGTTCTATGCCGGGTCTGGATTCGGGTCTTGATCGGCATCGGTGGGCACGGCCGCCCTGGCCGAACTGCCGGCGTCGCTTATGCTCGAAGGATTGGATAAACGGCGCTTGATTTATATGAGTAGGTACTCCGGCTAATGTCTCTACTCATGTCTCACTTCGTCACACTGTCAGGGTGGCCACCCTGTCACTCCCAGACATGTTATGTTTTCTTTCGACCCGCTAATCTAAGTTACACCTGGCGTCGATTCTGTTGCCCCAGCATCTGACATCAACGTATCTGAATAATGACATTGGTGACGCCTATGCTCGTCAAAGCCACCCCCAAACTTGGGCCGATGACTGTCGGGTATCCTCCATATTCTGTCCTTGTGCATACTGCATTGCCAGCCCCTGCTGTACGTATATCGTGAATTTTCGATTCTCGCGAAGTTGCCGTTTCGCCGTTGGAATAAAGTTGCGCGGCAGCATATTGGGGGTGCGAGCCACCGTCAAAAACTAACGTAAATTGTCAACAGTAATGCAAAGAGGTGTGTTATTGCTCAGAGTTTGCTTTTTGAAGAATTAACAAGTGATACGGTACGTTAAGAAGGCAGCTGTATTCTTAAAACGGATTGTTTCGAGGCAACTACCCGGAATCATTCAGTATTTTCTGAGCTCTGCTTGAGTTATTTTCTATACCATCGACACAGACCACCGTGGCAGACGCACCGATGCTGCACTGAAACTTTCCGCCCCGAAAACATGGGATAGCTCACCCCGATCGTGTGCAATAAGACCACGCACTTATAACTTCCCACCGCCCAGCCGGCCGCCCGGCAGATGTGGCGCGCGGTGCCGATAAGGCGCTGCCGCCGGCGCGCGGCGTCGAGTTCTCGCCCTTATTGACACAGGCCGGTCGGCGGGCGTAACATGGTCCTATTTAAGCCGTTTGAGGAGCCCCTAACAGTTAATACTTTTCAGAAAAAAGGGCATCATTGGTCTCAGAAAAGAATACCGCACCACATGAGCCATGAGCCCATATACTTTTCCAAAATTCGGTTTTTTTGAACAACCCTAAATTGGGCAACGATCAACACTTGATTTTCAGACGACGCGAGTTTCCATGCTTCGACAGTCGACGGCGTCTTAGATGACAAAATCCTCTACTCGGTTTTGTTCCGAAACACGGTTTTGTTCTAATAAAGGATAGCTGATGGATAGTTTTAAAGTTCCCACTCAAACGTGTAGAACTTCTGGGTGTGCGCAATGTGCAGTGTGTCACAAGTCCTTTGCACGGTGTCAGCGACTGCAGCTTTTGACGGAAGAGTCAGGCATGGCAACCGCGCTGTCCTGAGACTGGGTGATTGCGATTCCATTGTCTGTTTTGCATGCCAGTTTTTGGTTTCTTATAGTTGTAGATAATTACTGACGAGCACGTTGCTGGGTGCAACAAGCAAAAGCCGAAGTCTTACCGAAATCGTCGGCAGACAGTGACGTATACCATCTCCTATAGCACCCAAAATTGAGATTTTTTTGATTTTTTTCCGTTGCAAAAACCATTTTGCCTAAGAACTTGAAATTCTGCCACACAAAATGTCATACTATTGCCACTAATTCAGGAAAATTTGAACGATGTAGGTCATGTAGTTAGGAAATGGGAGATGTTCAAAACCGTGACACTTTTTTTGAGACACCCTGTACCTCTCAACAGCGTGCCACTTAGGGCCTTCCCGCGGACGCGTGACCGCGTGAACAGCGTGACCTTCCGCCTTATCTTCTCGGGGGTTATTGCTGAGTCTGAGTTTTTATACAGCAAGCTTTTAAGTATCGGTGTTGATACAATGCAAAAGAATCAGTCCCACAATCACCACGTAGGTGCCAGATGTCCGTCTAACGTCCCGGGGTGTCTGTTCCAGCGTCGCGACGACCTGACCCAGGAGCAGGAGGAGCTGAACAAGCTGCGAGAGATGCCCTACCACATGCACATCAACCTGGAGCTGCTCGAGTGTGTCTACCTGGTGTCGGCCATGCTCATCGAGGTGCCTTACATGGCTGGTGAGTCTTACAGGGATGACATTGACGACGGCGGGCGGGGTCCGCAAACCAAGGACACGCGGGGAGCTCATGCGTACATTGCCTGAAACAATATCTGCTTACCGACCATTTTCCGTGCCGGTACTTTATTTTTCCAAAATTAGCTGGGCCTGCGTGGGTCTTTATTGCTTTGTTTGCTATACCATTATTTTATTGCGACATGTTCCGAAATTTTGACGGCTGCATTGTCAGCAGTGATATTTACGTACCCATATCCGTTCTAACCCTCCGCACCCGTCTGTTTCAGCGCACGAGTTTGACGCCCGTCGTCGGCTGATTTCCAAGTCGTTCCACTACCAGCTGCGCAACTCGGCGCTCAAGTACGACCTGCTCGGGCCCCCCGAGCTGATGCGAGAGCACGTGGTGGCCGCCTCAAAGGCGATGCGGCGCGGCGACTGGCGGGCCTGCCGCGACTTCGTCATCGACAAAACTATGAACGCTAAGGTGGGTGGTTATCGGAGAATCCGTGTCGACTTGACGAATGTCGAGTTATGATTCAATCGTACGTCGTGATAGACTTGGCTGGTTTTGATGAAATTTTATGTTTGAAACGAATTCGAAATTAACCGGCTAAGGCACATTTCCTTAACCTTCCAGGCGGTGGGGGGGGGGGGGTAATTTTTTGCCCACCTTTAGTTTTTTTTTTCGATATATCTCGAGAACCGCTGCGCCGATCGTCACCAAACTTTCAGTACCCTCCCGTGAATAGCTATTGCACATTGTGACCAAAAATTTTTCCAAATGCTATGATAGGTTGGCCGCAAATGACGTCAGAGTGACGTAATTTCTGCCATTTTCGACCCAAAAAAGGTTTCACGGGAAGAGCTGTCAGGACTACAGCTTTAGAGATACAGAAAAATGTTTCAGACATAAAAGGTGTAGAATCAAGAGGACTACAAAACTGCTATCTCGGATTTTTGAAATTTTTGGATTTTGACCCCAAAAATAAAAAAGAGATTTTTTGAATATAATAGCCGAAAAATCCAAAAAGTTGTTTAAATTTCGAAAAACCGGAATATATTTGATAGTCCCTAACGTCTTCTATCAACATACCAAATTTGAGATCGATACCTCTTTTTTGGCCAAGTTATAGCAAAAAAAAAAAAAAAAACTTCAAAATTGATGACGTCAAATTTTCAAACTCAATTTTTAGCAATTCTATACCTCGTAGCGCAAAACAAAGACCACCATTAGACTCCCCGTGACGAGCTGCATCGAATCAATACCCATTTTATGCAAAAATATCAACTTTGAAATTTGACCTTTTTTGACCTGGCCTTGACCTGACCCCCACCAGAAAGTGACCTAAACCGTACCTGATGGTCTTATAACCAACACCATTGAGTTGGAAATGAAAAACTGGCCATAGAACATGCATCGCACAACCTTAGTAAAGTTGGGTTCATGTGGTGACCCTTGGTGACCTGACTTGTGACCTGAACTGGTATGACCAGTGACCTCTTATAGCAACATATGTACTAGACAACTGATGCCCTATCGCTGATTTTCGACAAAATGCGTTTTACTCGGTGTTATAGCGCTTTCCCTAGAAGCCCCGTGAACGGTGAAACATTTTATCTTTGACCTGACCTTTGACGTTATCGGTGACCCCGAGGTCAATGAAATTCGGTTTCCTTCACCAAATTTGACAGGGCTATCGAACGCCGTTTTAATTTTCCGGATCCGTCCAGTAGTTTCCGAGATACGAGGGGGGGGGGGGCAAAAAATGCCCCCCCCCCCACCGCGCGGAAGGTGGCCGGGAGGCCCACCGCCTGCCGGGTTAATATCTAACATCGCATGTTCCTTTCTGCTTGTAGTATCCTCATTCATTTTTCAAGAGGCTCGTTGTCGCAGCAGCTGATGTACTGTGTTTAATTTCGTCTGTAACTGATGTATCACGTCTAACGTCTTGTGTCTTTTCGCCCGCCGGCCAGGTGTGGGACCGTTTCTACAACGGTGACCAGCCTCGGGCCGACAAGGTGCGTGCCATGCTGACGCGCAAGATCCAGGAGGAGACGCTGCGCACCTACCTGTTCACCTACAGCAACGTGTACGACTCGGTGTCGATGGTGACCATGTCGGAGCTGTTCGAGCTCTCCGTCGGAGACGTGCACAGCATCGTCAGCAAGATGATCATCAACGCTGAGCTGATGGTGAGCAAACTCCGGCGAGCGAGGGGAGTGGGAAGCAGCCGCGGTTATTGTATGTGCTGGCATGGAGTTACATGATAGCGGTTCATTAAATTAATTTGGTTATTGAGTAACTTGCAAGTAAGTTTTTATTGAATAACTAGCTCTTCTCTCATGTGTCTTCGGGTTTGGTGAGGTCAGGTATGACTAACTATTTGTACCATTTTACGCACGCGGTGGAGTCTCGCATCTCCGCTGGTCTGACGCTCCTGCCCCGCCGCCGCCACAGGCCTCCCTGGACGAGCCGTCTCAGACGGTGGTGATGCACCGGACCGAGCCCAGCCGACTGCAGTCCATGGCCCTCCAGCTGGCCGACAAACTCGCCAACTTTGTCGAAAACAACGAGCGCCTGCTGGAGATGAAGCAGGGCCGCGACATGTACTACGGCCGGGGCGGCGGCGGCCGCGGCTTCGGCGACCGGCCGCCGTTCCCGCGCGGCGACCGCGTCGGCGGCGGGCAGGGAGGGTACGGCCGCGGCGGCGGCGGCGGCGGCGCCTGGGGAAACCGGCGGGACAATCGCGGCCCTCCGCGCGACCAGCGCGGCCCCCGCCGCTAGGTGAGCAACTGAGCACCACTACGGAGTGGCTGACTGGGGTAATCAGGTCTCGAGCTTGGAAATTGGTTGAATAATGGTCTTTTATCTATAGACGACTTTACGCATGAGCGAGGCTATGCTATTGCGAGGAGGAAAGGAGTAACAGTTGCCAGTAACATCTTGTAATTTATGACCTTCAAAATTAGACTTGTGTTATCATTCCATTAGACCCGTCACCTGACTACCAAGCCATATGCCATGTGCCATAACTGACTCCGCTCCCCTCCCCGGCAGGCCCCCGGCGCCCCGCTCGTGCGCCGGCCCTCTGGCGCCCGCTCTCCACCGCGGCGGGGGGCGGCTGGCGCGGTCGGCCGGCCGGCTCCGTCCGACCCACCGCGTTCGGTCGCCCCCCGCCTGCTGCTCTGCTGCCAACGGTGACTGGTGCACGGTGACATGTCCGGTGTTACGGGACGACATGTTTAGAATACATTCACACGGTCGGGTTATCGTGTTTGGTGTTGGAGAATGAATGGGATTGAGGATGTGGGAATGAGCAATGATCAGTGTTGAATATCCGCATCATCAGCTTCCTCGTCTATGCTAAGCGATTGTCCACTTACCTGCGCTGTGAGAAGCCGGGTGGCTATCACCAGTTTTGCCTCTTGGTTAGATGGTCTCTAGCTCAGCTAATGTCTCTGATTCGGTCAGATCCGCTAAGATCTGGTGACACCCGGACGTCCGGTCCGACTTGACCAGATCCGTTCATTTCTAATAAGGTCTGCTTAGATCTAGCTCTGTCCGGTCAGGTCTGCTGAATCAAGGCTGGGTCTGGGCTGATGGGGTTAGTTCGTCCGATGGTTCGCATCGCTCAATTCGTCAGCACTGTCACACCGATAAACTAATGGTTCCTACACATATGGCTCCGCAGAAGTCCACTCGACTTCGGGTCCGTATTATCAAAATGTCTATTAAAACAGGCCACATTTAGCCAAGATTCAGCTCGGATCCGACCCAGATTCGGGACATCTCACAAATCGCGAGCAAAGTAACGGGACACAAGCAAGCACCACACCATTAGGAGGATGGTTGTTGGCTCAACAGTTGAACACATTTGTGGGCAACCAGCGCACGGCGCCCACCGACACGGATTTTGTTACGCCGAATGCGCTAAAAAGTTTAATTCGGAAAGATCAGCCTACATGCTGGTGTATCAGCTCAGGCACCGGAACCCCTACCACCCTAGTGCAGCAGCTAATGAACCGGAGACGTCCACCGATTGTCTCACGGAGTTCAGTGAGTTTGACAGTGATTGTAAACACGGTCGTTCTCGTCACCAGCCGCCGACGGTCGGCACACTTGGCCGGCCGGAGATGGCGGCTGAGCTGTCAGCCGTAAATACATAATGAGCCCGCGGTCATTACCGCCGTCTCTGCCGAGAGTGGGGAGCCGGCCGGCCGCCGTTCGGGCGGCGCTCGGCTGTGACCGGGAGTCATTTCCTGGCCGGCCGCGCTCGGCTCGGCTGCTGGTAGGGGCGGTTTGTGGGTCAGCCCGGGTGGGCCGTGCAGGACACGACATCCCGGTCCTACCTCAGCGGGCACTAGACACCCTGGTCCTGTCCGTCCGCAGAGAACAGGTGCGCAGTGCTAATGACCCTTCGTCTGTCCGACTGTGTGTCCGAGATATTGTGCGTGACTGCTGGCATGTTCTGTGCGACTGCGGCTCATGTCCATTTACTCCTGCTTGTGTCTGTGTGTGCGGCTGTCTGTGTGCGTCCTGTTTTTACGCTTCACTGGCGATGGGCTCCAGAAACTTGTACTGTGATAGCTCCGGGAGAGGGGAAATCGGGTCATACTCCATCCTCGAGTGTGTTTGGCATCCGTAGCATGTTCTTCCTTGTGGATTGGCTAACCTTTCAGTTACAGCTCTGTAAAATCATTTTCCGAGTGGAGCTTCTCGTTACCGCTGTAGAACTCCTTTCAATCGGCGTTCTCTATTTTGATTTGCCAACACACATTCGAGAAGTCCGTATTGGGCTACCTACCGATAATGTATTTAGGTCACCACTTGCAGACGTGCAAGTGGTGACCTTTGTCCTTCACCCAGGCTCATCATGCACAGATGCGTCGCATTGTGCAGTCAAACTGCAGGCACCTTCGAACATATGCACAACCAATAATCTTATTCTCAGTGATCTCCTACCGTTGCGTCGCTCCGATTCTGTGCCATCCTCAGTCGTTTTTTTCGTGCCGCGGAGTCCCCGGTCACCGGGTACGTAAGTGGCTTGTCGGTGAGCTCCGTCCCCTAATGGTGGTCCAGGTAACTCGAAAGCCTGTCCTGGGCGGCCACCCATGAACTCGGCGATTACCGGGCCGATGGATGCTTTGGCCCACTTATGGTCCGATGTCTCTTATCCTTCAATGTCATGTGCTCTGACACCAGCCATATGTTTGTTAATTCATCCATTACCTATTACCATCCATCCATACCTATTAGCCCATAACCCAATTACGAACGAACTGCATTGCATTCACACATACCGCAATAACAACCTATTGTCGCCTATGTTCACACATAGGTACAGATGCACTGAAAGCACTCTAGCACCCAAAGTAAGACCAGCTGCTCCATGGTTTGATTGCTCGCTATTTGTAACGCTCAGAGCCGTCCAAACATCACCAATACCATACGCTTGGTTCCAGAGTGGTCCAGATTAGACACCTGACCGCCCTGAAGGATTGTCTCGACTGACAGCACGGGTCCGATCGATCAAAGCCCACAATATCGGCCGGCGAACGGTGCAGATTCGGACCGGCACCGGCCGGGCGGTGGCCATATGCCGGCGCTGCGTAATGAGGTGCGGTGTCCGATGCCTGAGCAGTCTACTGAGCACAAGGCGGGCGGGGCCAGACGCGTGCAAATGGTATACGGGTGATACGACGGGTGATCCGTACCGTACTGCACCGTCGAACAGATGGACGGAATTCGGAAACCTCATAATCAGATTGATAGAACGCAGCGCGGCAAAAGCGATGGAAACGTTTACGGAGCGTTTCCTGATTGAATGCTTGATGCGATTTTTACATAGTTTCTCTGTTAATACAAGAAGTGTGTTAGATTTCACTGAAACGTTGTGCTTTCAATTTTCGAATGACACATTGAGAATCCAATCGGCGTTTCAAAGAATGCTCATAACACGCCTTGCAAAAATAATGATCCTAAATAAGCTACACACGAATCACACGTGCAATCTCCGATAGACTAGCTGGCTGGAGACTACGAGGACTCAGCACAAGATACTAGCACTGCGCGCACCAGTGACTGCAACGCCCCACACGACACAAGCACCGGGCAGGCGACAGCGATAAGGAACTGCAACGCCCCACTCCACAATAACACTGGGAAGATTAACAAAGAGTTTATGAGACATGAGGGGTGGGGGTGGGGGGCGGATAGTATTCAAACAAATGATTCAAAGTTACAGATCAGGCTTTTACACACGACAGAACCGATATGTTGTAAATAAGTTTTAGTTTACCGGGCTGGATCAGCCATGGCGAAGCCAGGACATATTTCCTGAACCGGCACTACCTACAGGATCCACTATGATCCGATGTGAATAGGACCGCACGAAACCGAGGAAGCGGAAAAGACTGAATGGCCAGAAGATAGCCCGATCATTTTCTCCGATCTGAGCGTGGTCCAGGACTATGGTACCTATGGCCGGTTTGATGCGGAACTTATCAGACATTACGCCGCTACAAGCGACTCGCAATAATTTGGTCAGCATTGTAAAGGACGATACCGCCGGAAAGCACTCAGACTGAATGACGCTGCGGGATGGCCCAGAATGCGCCAGGACGTAACGTGATTCCATACTGGTGGCCCCGCCGGGTGACATATGAGCTGTGAGCGACAATGGAATCCGACAGCCGGCGGCCGACAGACGGCGTGCGGTCGGTCGGTATGTGGCGGCCGGACGGTGTAGGACGCCGGGCGGGCGGCGGATGGCGGCGCGGCGCGCGCCGGGCCGCAGGACAAGTGGGACGGGCCGGCGTCGAACCGGGACATCGACGGTGGCGGGCCGACCAATTAGGGGCCGGGCCGACCGACGGAGGACGCAGGACGTCCAGCCGGCCGCCACTCGACGCTCCGATGCGGCGGCGGCAGCACGCCATGTCGGCGCGGCGCGGCCTGCCGGCGCTGCTGCTGGCGGCCGCCGTCGGTGCCGCGGCGGTCGGTGCATCGTCCTCTGCCGGCGCCAGCCAGCAGAAACAGGAGCTGCCCCACGCGGCCGCGCACAAACAGATCGTCTACCGCTACATCCCCATCGACAAGTCGTTCCTGAACCTGGACCGCGCGTACGACGACTACTACAGGACCAGTCCGGCTAGCGAGAACGCCAGGAGGGACTACAGTCAGACGGGCCACCGGGGTCGGCTGGACAGCTACGACCGGCTGTACAACAACGACTACCGCACCCGGAACGACTACAGCGACTACGGCTCGGCGACGGGCTCCCGCGGCAGCGCGGAGGTGGACACGTACTCGTCTTACTCGCGGGGGGACAGCCACCACCACGGCGGCGAGGTGGACACCTACTCCTCCTACTCGCGGGGGGACAGCCACCAGCACGGACTGACCAACACCTACAACAGGGACTCGGACGACTACGGCGACTACTACGACTACGACTATAGTCATGAGCACACCACCAAACGGCCCAAACGGAGACGTAAGAAGAAAACGAAGACGAGCAAGTCGATGTCTTCCAGAGTGCTCGACTTCGCCGAGGCCATGATACGCAGGTAAGGCTCCGACCCGGCCGTTATTGACACAATAGGTAGACATCCATTTTGCCCCAGTATTGCCCGCGACTGATCCAGCCATCATCCCGTGACTGAGCACACTACCTGCCCTGCAACGTTGGACGGGCGCTCCATCAGACGGGTGACCGAATAAGTCTTTTCCTCTGAAGTAGCTATCAGGATGTTAGATACCCGGACGTAAGTAAAGGCCGGGTTTCTGACCTCGTCTAACGTTATGTTGAATAAGAAGAATTGAGTCAAATAAGAAGTAAGGCTTGAATAAGACGTTGAATTCCATATTCACAGCAGACGACTACACAGTAACACCATGCGAAAGGGGCGAGCCGCGTCTGACTAAATCGAACCTTCAATGTTCGACGGTTTGATAGATTTCATGGCCCACGGACCGACAGTCCATATCACCATTAACAGTGACGGATCAGACCGCAGCACAGGGTGATGGTCCATGAGCTCCGAGCGTGTTCGGTGTGTTCCTTCCCACCGTGAGTGAGCTCCAGGCACAGTCGACCGCTCGACAGCCGTGACCAGCCCCGGCGGTACTGATATCAACCCAGACAGATTATTGACAGCTGAACGGACGAATGACGGCTAAGATAGGTCGAACGTCAGAGCCGATCGGGACTGTCGGGGCACAGTCAGCGTCAATCGCTCATGAGTATCAGTCTAAAGAATACCGGGAAAACTGGTATCTCGTAAGTTATCACAATTTACAATGTATATGTTACAGGGAGTATGAGAAATCAGTTAGTTTGCAAACTACCTAGGGAGTTTGCAAACTCCCTGAACGATCAGGTAGTTTGCAAACTCCCTAGGTAGTTTGCAAAGTACCTGGTCGAACAGGTAGTTTGCATACTCCCTAGGTAGTTTGCAAAGTCCCTAGTTAGTTTGCAAACTCCCTAGGGTTGTTGCAAACTACCTAGGTAAAATGCGAAAACGACGAAACAACAGCCACATACGAGTACATATGTAGATAAGACGCGATGAATTGGTTCAGAGCTCAGAATGAAGCTTGGCAGCAATGGTGCATAACGAGACGATGTGGTGTTTTGATGACGCTCTTTCGCAGCTCAGTGCTTCTGCCTTCTTACTATTTATTTTTGTCTTGCTCGCAAATATCACCTTACAGATTAATGTCTGCCTTTTTCTTGTAGTCGACAACATGTTACGTTGCCATCCACCTTCTTTCCTTGGACGTCAGCGGCCTCTCCTCCACTGGTCTGGCGTCCATCAGAAAGCGGATGACGTCGCCATGTTCGGCGTCTTCCACGACTCGAGTTATTGCCGCTCAACGCTTCCTCCCATTCCTGGAACTTCTGATCGAACAGTTCGCGAGACATCCCCACTGAACCACAGAGCAACCACAGAACAGAAATTGCGATCACTATGCTGCCTCTTCACACTCCGCTCAGCACTGATGACCCGCCTGCACTGAGCACCGTCCACCAGCCGTGACCCGACAGTGCCTTCCATCCGTATCCCACAGGCACAGACTGACCTGACCTTTCAAGCTCAGGGCAGTCGACTGCTGGCTACCAGGATCGGGTGGAAGCGGGGTGTTGGGTTGACTGAAGATGACATCCTGATTTCTAACCCGCGCCCCGTAGGGGGGGGGGGGGGCGAAACGCCCCCCCCTGTCCTTTTCCGTCAATATCTCCTAAACGGCTGCAGATATCGCCACTAAACTTTCAGGACTTCTCTGGGCATCAATTTTACACATTGTGACCAAAAATATTTCCAGAGGCTATAATAGGTTGGCCACAAATGACGTCAGAATGACGTAATGTTCTGCCATTTTCGACCGAAAAAGAGCTTCGCGAGAAGAGCTGTCAGACCTACAGCTTTGAAGATACAGAAAAATGATAAAACATAAATGGTGTGAAATTGACAGGGCTACAAAACTGCTATCTCGGATTTTTTTTTTGATCCCCCAAAATTAAAAATGACATTGGATATATTACCCCAAAAAATCAATGTTTTTTAGTTTTGAAAAAAAACTACCGTCTTCTATCTACATACCGAATTTCAGTTGGATATCTCTTTTTTTTTGGCCAAGTTATAGCGAAAAAATTTCAAAAATCATTACATAAAATTTTCGAACTCAATTTTTGGGAATTCTATAACACGTAGGTCAAAAACAAAGACCACCATTAGACTCACCGTGACGAGCTGCATCGAATCGATACCCATTTTATGCAAAATATCAACTTTAAAATTTGACCTAATTTGACCTGATCTTGACCTGACCTTCACCAGAACGTAACCTAAGCTGGCCCCAAAGGCTGCCTGACCCACATATTCGCATTTGTCATGTAAAATGGACCATAAAACATGTATGACACGACACTTTCATATTGTGACCCCCAGTGACCTGACCTCTGCTCTGTGACCTGACCTGGTATCAGTGACCTCAGATAGCAAAGTAGCCAGAAATTGAGCTTACAAATTTTACGTCATCATTTTTGAACAGTTTTTTTTTCGCTATAACTTGGCCAAAAAAGAGGTATCGATCTGAAATTTGGTATGTAGATAGAACTGATAGAAGACGGTAGGTACTAGCATTTATATTCCGGTTTTTCCAAAATTAAAAAAAAATGATTTATTGGGTAAAATATAAAAAAACATTTTTGGGGGTCAAAAATCAAAAATTTCAAAAAATATGTGATAGCGGTTTTGTAGCACTGTCGATTCCACACCTTTTGTTTTTTATCATTTTTCTGTATCTCCAAAGCTGTAGGCCTGACAGCTCTTCTCGCAAAGCCCCTTTTTGGTCGAAAATGGCAAAACATGACGTCATTGTGACGTCATTTGTGGCCAACCTATCATAGCCTCTGGAAATATTTTTGGTCACAATGTGTAAAATTGATGCCCGAAGAAGTCCTGAAAGTTTAGTGGCGATATCTGCAGCCGTTTAGGAGATATTGACGGAAAAGGACAGGGGGCGTTTCCCCCCCCCCCTACGGGGCGCGGGTTAGAAATCAGGATGTCATCTTAGGCAACCCAACGCCACGCTTCCGCCCGATCCAGGTAGCCAGCAGTCGACTGCTCCGAGCTTGACAGGACAGGTCAGTCTGTGCCTGTGGGATACGGATGAAAGGCGCTGTCGGGTCACGGCTGGTGGACGGTGCTCAGTGCAGGCGGGTCATCAGTGCTGAGCGGAGTGTGAAGAGGCAGCATAGTGATCGCAATTTCTGTTCTGTGGTTGCTCTGTGGTTCTGTGGGGATGTCTCGCGAACTGTTCGATCAGAAGTTCCAGGAGTGGGAGGAAGCGTTGAGCGGCAATAACTCGAGTCGTGGAAGACGCCGAACATGGCGACGTCATCCGCTTTCTGATGGACGCCAGACCGGTGGAGGAGAGGCCGCTGACGTCCAAGGAAAGAAGGTGGATGGCAACGTAACATGTTGTCGACTACAAGAAAAAAGGCAGACATTAATCTGTAAGGTGATATTTGCGAGCAAGACAAAAATAAATAGCTGCTCTAAATCGCACTAAGCTGCGAAAGAGCGTCATCAAAACACTACATCGTCTCGTTATGCACCATTGCTGCCAAGCTTCATTCTGAGCTCTGAACCAATTCATCGCGTCTTATCTACATATGTACTCGTATATGGCTGTTGTTTCGTCGTTTTCGCATTTTACCTAGGTAGTTTGCAACAACCCTAGGGAGTTTGCAAACTAACTAGGGACTTTGCAAACTACCTAGGGAGTATGCAAACTACCTGTTCGACCAGGTACTTTGCAAACTACCTAGGGAGTTTGCAAACTACCTGATCGTTCAGGGAGTTTGCAAACTCCCTAGGTAGTTTGCAAACTAACTGATTTCTCATACTCCCTGTAACATATATGTTACAGGGAGTATGAGAAATAAGTTAGTTTGCCAACTACCTAGGG
The DNA here is from genome assembly GCF_019059575.1 of Amphibalanus amphitrite. Taxonomy (NCBI): domain Eukaryota; kingdom Metazoa; phylum Arthropoda; class Thecostraca; order Balanomorpha; family Balanidae; genus Amphibalanus; species Amphibalanus amphitrite. The sequence continues at coordinate 108,316 of NW_024881528.1, read as the reverse complement.
AGTTTGCAAACTACCTGAACGATCAGGTAGTTTGCAAACTCCCTAGGTAGTTTGAAAAGTACCTGGTCGAACAGGTAGTTTGCAAAGTTCCTAGTTAGTTTGCAAACTCCCTAGGGTTGTTGCAAACTACCTAGGTAATATGCGAAAACGACGATGGATTACTTAAATAAACTGTGTAAATGATTGGACTGCTAGTTGACGTCACACAAGTATTAACCTTCACCCGTACAGACGTACAGTGCAGCTTCAATGACCCAATTTCCCAAGTTCCGGCAATGACTTAGGCAGCCAGTTACCCAAACGCCATATGTATAAGCCAACATGTCTATGACTGTTTCATAAACAAAGTTGACGCGTACCTTTGGCATCGGTCCGACTCGGATCAGGCAAGAAATTAGACGAACGTCTCCGGAATCGGGCGACCCGACAAATATGTATCTCGGACTAACGGGGCCGTCACGCTCTGAAACACCAAAGGTTCGTCGCACTTATGTCTGAAGACAATCGTTAACAAGCTGTCTTCGGAATAAGAGCGTTCAGCACGGTGTAACTTGTACGGGTCCACATATATTTTATAACACATCTAAAACCAAAACCACGTCTGAGGAAGGTTCGGAGCCTTTAGTGCGGATAATTATTAGGCGTAGGCAATGTAAATTGTATGTCATGACACTGTGTGGTTCTCAGCGCAAGCGTTGCATGGATGCTTCGGTACACAATAGACCCTGATTGAGCCAGATGCAGTGAGTTCCATGTTGATAATTGGGTAGCCACCCAACTGTTTGACTTCTTAGCAACTGGGAACCATGACAGATCAGTCATACTCGTAATCGTGGCAAGAAAAACACGCAATAGGCATCTCCTCGCGTCACATGTAGGTTCACAGTTATGCCCCAGATAGAGCGCGATTAAAGGGACTATCCCACCTTTAACATGGGGTTTGAGTTGAGATAGCCAAGTTTGCGGCGAGGTTCAGAAACCACTATCTATCTAGGTTGCAACCCCCGCGGCCTCTTGGTGTTGAAGAAATTCGTTCCCTTCATTTGAAAATGGGCCTTGCGATAAGGCCCTATCTTCAACATGGAGCGACCGTTAGTGTGACGTCACCTCGTTTAGTCATTCTGATTTAAATGGGTTTGTTCGTTGAAAAATCGCTTAAAACTTGGTCTGAACTTTGTTGTGGTGCCTACAGAGTAAAAAGAATCAGCTTTATGACAGTACTGTGGCCTGGGGAAGGAGGTAATTTTGGGCTGTGACGTCGCATATTTGAAAGTTTGTGTTTGGAATATGGGAAGCCTAAGATGTTTAATGAAAAATAAATGCCAGAACCGTGTTCCTGGTCATCCAATCTATAAAGTCGGGCACAATTTAACTGGTTTTAACAACATTTTAGAAGGTGGGATAGTTCCTTTAATTAAACAATGCTGAATGCTCTTTTCAGTGAAGGGGTAACATGCTTCGTCAGACCAAAATTCCTCTCATCTGAGATAACAATGGATGTTGTCCGTGGCTGGCAAGGGTAAATGTTAAAAGAGCGTTTGTGATGCTCTCCACTGTCCGAATCAGGAGAGCCTAGCTCACCGTTAAAAGTACCCGTATTGGTATTAAAGGGATTTCCAGCAGAGCCTCACTCTATTCATACATACAAGTTGTTACCAGTGAAACCTCAAATACAAGGTGCGAGATATCACTGCTCAAAACAGAGCTCTAATAGCAATTGTAGTAGCCAACCTATGCGGTTACGCATGGATGGCCACAGATGGGCCTGGAACCGTGTGTTCCACTTCGACGAATTTGGACTAACGAAAATCAAAGCAGGTTCACAAGGATACAGGCGCGGCTTTACAACCTGTCCTAAAAACTAGACCATCTGTGGTTCCATCTTTCTATTTTCCCTCGCTCTTCGTTTACATTTTCATGCTCTTCCTGTGGTCAGTTGACTATGGTTTTGGCCGTTTTCAAGAGACCATCGTTCACTGGAGAAGTGTGCCGACAGCACTATCAGCCCGATCGGGAGCTAATTGGGTCAGATACCGCGGACCAAAATCGCCGCCCGGCCCGCCTCCGCGGCACGCTCCCACCATTATACCGTCAGGAGGCGACCGGCCGGCCGGGCCGGGCCGGGCCGGGCGGCACGCTGAGCCAGCTCATACCCTCGAAATCACACGACACAACCTTATCGGCCAGTTAGTTTTTTTTTAATTGTGATGGGAGCCTCATATTACTGTATCCTACTTGATTTATCTTGTCATTGGTCATCCACTGATACTTGCTTCAGTGCGCATTACGCTTCAGTGACCCATGTTTCATAAGCCCGATATTTACGACGCGACTGTTGCCACCTCGTCTGAATCCTGAGCTTAGCAAACCACCAATGACTGTCAACTCACGCTGTATTCCGGCAGGATCTGGTCACGCGACTCGAGTGGTGGCGGCCACGGCCACGGCTACAAAAGCCGCCCCAAGAAGAAGAAGAAGAAGAAGAAGAAGAAGAAGAGGACGAGGTCCAAGTTCAAGTGGCCGCGCTTCGTCACGTTCGACGGCGTGCTGCGTTTCCTGACGTACCTCTTCGCCGTGGCATCGGTGATCGGCTACATTCTGCTAGTCACCCTCAACGCCGTGGCTAGCGTAAGTCCATTTATCAAAGCTGTAAAATGCGACATGACGTTCACAAATATAAAGTCTTCAGCAAAATTACCTACCACCAAGATCATCCCTCTTGCTCATGGATTTTATCACAAAGTTAAATACCAAGCGTTGCATGATAAGTACCGGTGACCACCTGACGTCAGGTTTTGCTCTCTGCTGACAGGACGGCTGGAACGGCTTTTTCAAGCGGCGTAGCCTGGACACGAGTGGCGCCGATTTGGTGAACGCCGAGGCCCTCCGCCTGCTGCAGCTGCTCGATACCGCCATAGAGCGCTACCGGGGCAGGGAGTGCGTCTTCTGCCGACAGGGCTGGGGCGCGCAGACGGACTTCGAGTAGGCGCCACGGTAAGGACTGACTGTTATCGAGGAAGTTTGTGACAGGTCTTATGTGCTTGTCACATTTGAAAACGTCCTCAATACCAAGAAAAGCAAATGGGTATAGAAGTTATGCCATTATTTCATACGAGCATTGATGGAACGGTTTGAATTGTCCAATTTTTATGAAGCTTTAACAGGGTATTTCGGCCAATAGTTTGCACCATAATAACTGAAGAACTGCGACAATCTCTCTCAATGATTGCAGTATAAAAAGCAAAAACCGATGTTACAGAAATGGAAGAATAGTTTCAGATCCGCGACATTTTCAATCAGTTGCGGCGATCAGCCATCCTAATCCATGCACTATGTCGACAGGCCGACGTCTCAGTCTTCAGCTGGTTCATCGGCGGTGCGACAAGGGCATCATCTGCAGACTCCGGTTCGCACCTTCCTCAGGGCGGGGTCACGCTGAAGCCAGCCAGTCCAACGGACACCGCACTCTCAACGGCCGGGGAGTCCGCCGAGTTGTGTACGCAAGGAAAGTGGCTCAGAATCCGCCAGGTCCAAAACCTTCTCAGGGTTACAACCGGAACGCAGTGGTCAGTGACGGCTGCTGCAGCCACAGCAGTTCGAAAATGTTGAACCGTTCAGCGGCATTCTGACTGTGGGCCAGCCGCCGACTTATGGGCGATTGTGGGCCTGTTTGTACTTTTTTATTCGTACACCAGTGTTGTATTGCCTCAGGTCGAGGTCCAGTACCGGCATATTGCCACTCCGTCCCTCCCGTGTGTAGAATGTTGATTGTTTGTTTAGTTACATTCATTGTTATTCCTTAGCCGATCGGGTGATTCACCGCGTATACCATAGTCGTCTCATGTCATACCCTATTAGAAAATGGCTCAAATGTGATTATACCAGGTTGCCAGGTAATTTGGCCGAAAGAAGCGCTTTTGCATGACAGAATACGGCCATTATCGTAGACCCTTGTTAGCATAAAAAACGTTATGATGCTGCATAAGACATTATATTATTGCTGAATAATGAATACATGATTTTAATACAAACACAACTTTTGCTACGCATCATCGGACGTCGTAGTTAATGGCTTCACAGCGTAGATTGGTCCATGATTTGTACACACAGTCGCTACACAACAATACAATACAACAAAACTGAGATCGACTAGAATCGATTCGTTCTCGAGATCACATCTCAGGTCGCTGCTCGCATGGCTCGTCTGCAGCGGAGGACGCCTCAGAGCACTGAGCACCGTCCCCTATCCCCCAGCGCTGCCCCAGATCTCTCTGGCAAAGCTTCACCTGTTCAGTGAGGCGGCGCGGTCCCGTGCCGGGCGACTAGTCGGTGTTGAGCAGCAGACAGACGCCCTGCAGCGTCCAGTGCGACAGGTGCTCCTTGGTGTAGAGGTCCGCCTCGAACGTCAGGCCGACGCCGGCGGCGTTACGCCGATCGGAGGTGACGTACACGGGCGCGCGGAACGTGTCCTGTCCACCCAGCGAGAGGGCGCCGCGCCGTCAGGAACAGACCGGCGACTGCCTTATCAGCTATTTAGTATAAACAATGGAACGGAATTAAAACAAATGACCCATACACCCTGAAAAGCTTATCCTGAATAACAATGTAAGACCTTGCATGCAAACTTCTACGAAAGTCTCGGGGCTGGCGTTGACAACATAGCCACCCCTTCCCCGACTGACCTGCAGTTTGAGCTTGTGCACCTCGATAGGCACCACCTTCAGAATGGGCAGCTCCTGGATCAGCTCCCCGGGCTTGGCCCGCTCCAGGTGGCCCTCCTCTATGTTCCAGCCAGCTCCCTCCAGGTACAGGCCCTCCACGTAGCAGCCCTGCACCGACCAGACAGCAGACACTGTCACATCCCAGTCACACCCTGAGCTGACTTTTGGAGGGCATGGTTTGTTTTAATTAGACATTTTTGTAATGCCTGTCTAAAAATTAAAAAGATAGTAAATGCACTCCGGTAGAACTTGACAACCGAACAACCAGCAAAGTTGTTTTTGAACATCCTTTATGCCGATTAACTGTATCCAGACAAACTTCATCCAAACGGCCCTCACAGTCAACCTATCCACTTCTGCTCTCATCCGACTCACCCCGGTGAGTCGCTCGAGCACCTCCTCCATGTTGGAGTGCTGCGTCACTTGGGTGAACAGCGTGGCCTTGTCGAGCGGCCAGCCCGAGTTGCGGCACGTGGCCTGCACCAGAGCCGTCAGGAACGACTCGGGGATGGCCAGACCCGACAGCCAGATCACCTGCGGCTCGCCAGAGTTGATCTGAAAAAATAAATAAATAACAGCGGGACATTACCTTTCCAGCTAATGCATGTAACATCCAGCAGCATTATAGTAAGCAGCACCGAACAGGATCTAGGTAAACAACGCTGATAATCAAATTCTTACCAATATGCGTGAAAAACCTAAAGCGGTAGACCCAAGAAACAAAAGCGAACAGAAAGGAAGCGACAAGTACCACGACTGGTCAATACACACAATATGCGTGAGCCGTCACGCGACCCTCAGATCGTACCCAGTCGTTGTACTGCTGGACGCGCCGCTGGAAGTGCTCCATCCAGCCGCCGAGCGACTTGCACGTGATCGGCGCCCGTTTGCGCCACGAGTCCGGCAGCTGGCCGTTGTAAAGGCAGCGGAACACGTTGTCCAGCTCGGCATCCATGCCGATCTCACCGGCCAGAGCCTGTGGACAAAAGTCACAGTCAGTCCGCCGACCGTTGCGCCGAGAAACAAACCGTTTGTCTTATCATGTTCGTCAAGGCAAATGAAAAGTGAAATAATACTGTTCCCTGGGTACACAATTGGTCCAATTTCTTGCTGTATCACCTTGCCGAGATTGGAGAGCGTCTGTTGCATCTTGACGATGAGGTAGTTGAACCTCTCGAGCTCCTGGAGCAGCACCACAGTGGTGGGCGTCATGCTGGCGGCGTACTGGCGCCGCAGCCGGCGCAGGTCCGTCACGACCGGCATCCGAGACAGAATGTCCGACGCCAGCTTACCGACAAACGCCTCCGGGCTGACCCCAGAGTCGCTCGTACCTGAAACAGAAGGGGTCAATGTCAATATTTCGTAAAAATGACTGACTGTATGATAAAATAGTAGTGACCATTCCTCACAGCTTATCCTCAGTGCAGCGTGTCAGGCGTATGGGCCGTACCGGTGCGCGGCTGGAGCTCCACCAGGTGCAGCCACATGTCGCGCACTGAGAACGTGTAGTAGCCGATCTCGGCGTTCGGGTGCAGTCCCAGCACCTCCGGCCCGCTGGCCAGCGGCAGCTCCTCGATGCTGGCGATGTAGCTGTCCCGGTTACCCACCTCCGGGATCGTGTAGTCCACCTGGTAACAGACGGCCATCCACGAGGACTAGATTAGAGCTGGGACAGTGAACTACATTAGTCGCACAACTCGCATGGACGGAATCTTCACCATAATTACCTCAGCTCCGAGAGTCGAACAAAACACCGCCTCAGAGGATACGCCGAACTACCAATGCGCTAGATAACCGCGGACTATGTAACAGTGGCGATCACCAATAAAACCTCAGGCAGTCAGGCGTGACTGCCTCTATAGCCGTTATCCGGCGCTGACCGGCTCCCGGCGGTTGGCTGACCCGCGTCACTCACCTGACCGTCTCGGTAGAAGTGGAACGGCTGGAAGGTGTCGAACAGAAAGTCTCCCATGTACTCGTCCATGTAAGTGGAGACGACGCGTCGGTCAAAGTCGTCGATCACACGGCCTCCATACATCACCTGGGAATTGGGACACAGTAAAGGACACGACAACCTTGGCACCGTGACCGTTAAAGACACGACGGGTTATTGGCTAAGTGCTGAGTACACTAGTTTTATGCGCTATAATGACAAGGAAAAGCAAATATTGGAGATGCGCACCTCTCCCATTAGGTACTTGAGACTGCCCCAGGGCAGGCGTGTGTCCTTGGACTCGAGCGCCTTGTTCAGATAGGTAGTCAGCAGGTCCAAGCACACGTTGAAGTCCGACTCGTTGAAGTCGTAGGCCACGTTCAGGCCAATACGTCCGTACTTGCGCCGCTCCTGTAATAGACGTAACGGGAAGGACGTCGGAAAGTCCAGAACCCAAGGAAAAAATAAGCCAGTAAAACGCGACATTCAAGTGAGTAGCTTATCGTCACAAAGCGATAATTAATGTTTCGGAAGGATCCCACCAATGCTACAAGTAAATACAATACGAAGGACACTATAAGTAGTTAAGCTCGGATACATGATAGCTGTGCTATCCCTGCTGACCAGTATAACGGCGTGGAAGAAGCTGAGCACGTAGACCAGCGTGGGGAAGGCCGGGTGCTCCGAGTTGGTGTCCAGCACGGCGCTGGGCATCTTGAAATACGTGCTGCGCAGATTGAGCTTCAGACCGTTCGGCGGCTCCGTCACCACTGCACGGAGACGAAGGTGAAACACACAACATCAAACAAGATGCAATTATTCAACACATCAGCTTTCCAGCGAAGTCCAGAGCCGATCACACATTGGGTTGTGATTGTTCTGCAAATCGAAGAAATGAATTATTCCCGGTATATTTCCAACACTGCAGAACAAAACGGCTAGAATGCCAATGATATATTTTTACCGCAAGTCGAGTCACGGACACGGTTACGGAATACCGAGCAACTCTTACGGAATGTCAAATCTCTGCATTGTAACACGGCGTCTCGCCTTCAGTCGGCCGGTTGGGCCCTACCTTTGAACGAGCGCTGCAGAATGCCGATCGGGAAGCCGGGCGTGGGGTCTGTGGTGAGCCACAGTCTGAAGTCGGGATGCGGCTTGTGCAGACGCTCCACCTCCTTCTCCAGCTGTCTGAGGAAGCTGACGAGCAGGTGACAGTTCTGCAGCATCAGCCAGTGGCCGCGCGCCACCGCCGCCTCCATCAGCCGCATCGCCACCTGACGGCGCACAGTCCGCGTATCAACCACTGCCTGCTTTATGTAGATGGCAGCCATACACACTCCATCCATTACCATTACTAACTGTCGTTCGCAGGGCGGCGGAACTACCTCCCACGCTAATTTGTGTCACTATTATCAAGTACTTGCTCGCTACGGTTACTAAAGCTTACGACATACGGCCGTAACTATTCAATTTGAAGAGTGGCACGGTAGAAACACACTGGGCTGCAGCGGCCCTTGAAAAGAGCGACAATCGTGGCTCCCACTAGGTAAGTTGTACCTCCTCCTGGCCCTGTCCCAGCGACAGGAACTTGATGCGGCTGGAGCCGAAGCCGTTTCTGTCGGCCAGTTTCATCAGATCTCCGGCCGGATCGGCGCCCGGAGAGAGGATGAACACCACCGGCGTGGTCGGAGCCGACTGCTCCAGGATCGCCTCAAATCTGCCAACAATACATACGATGACAACTAAAAACATAATTTCAGTTTCATCGGTCCAGCCCGTTCTTCAAATTATTTCCTGTTGAATATGAACAAACACGCAAGTTTAACCAGCCATGTCAGGACCTGAGCACGGGCGGCGTGACGTATTTCTCTCCCATGATCTCGCTGACGTAGTCGGTGACGCCCAGGTAGACGCGGTCGACGCGGAACGACCTCAGCACCATCAGGCGCTGGAACGGCGTGCAGCGCTTTTCGTACACGCCCGGCAGCTCTTCGGCCTCGGGACGCTCGCTCGAGTACCACTATCGGCAGAGTATCAGACAGTCACAGAAACAGGGTCACTGAAAGCCACTCGAGAACAACGCACCGCTTGGACAGCCTACAGACAGTCGGTACATACCCTCAGACATCAACTTGTAATCTTCGGAACAATAACGTAGGGTGTCTGGGAGGCATTTGGATCCAATATACACCAAATTTATGGAACGGGCATTCGCTGGGCAATGCACTCAACATTCAATGACGAGCAATGGATCGCCGAGTGTGATCTCACCTGATGCCACTGTTCAGCCCGCTTTTGGATGTCTTTCGGGAGCGTTCCAAACAGATCGGGGAAGTCCATCGTGAGACGACAAATATCCTCCCAGCCCTAAAACGAGACCGGCAAATTAACGATATCATTGGTGGGCAAGAATGCATGTCTTCGTTCGCTGAAGTTGATTTATCACTTTCAACCGTAATAATACTCAACATCAGGTTCATCTCAAACGTCAAACACCCTCACCTTGTCAGGTATCCAGTCGGCAGGTTTGGCGGTCGACGTTTTCTCAACCGAAACGTTTCCTGAAAAAGGTTTATTTCATCGTATGCGCCACATTTTTTATATTTTGCCAAAGGCAGCCAGCATTTCAATAGTTAGCTGTCGGGAGTTTCAAAACTATTTTGCATGCTACTTTCCACACCTTTTAATTATATATAGAATAGTGGATATCTTTGTTTTACTTCGTTTTTTTAACCTTGCTTGACGAATGAGTCAATATTTTACTTCCTTCTGATGCCCATGTCATGGTTAACCCTTCCACCTTTTATGAAAAAGTCCACTTCAGGCTGAGTGACGAATAGCTCGCTGCGCTGTAAGGTGACGGTGATCTGCAGGGAAAACAGCAGCTTGTGCCGCTCGAAGATGCCTGAAATCAGCACAAACACATGAAAATAACCGCTGCAAAATTCGCAGTGATGCTTAATCTTATGACTGTTTCGATTTGTTGGTGCGGTTCATCAGTAGCGGCGGAACAGCTTCAAATAAGGGGGGGGGGGGCAGTGCCGACTTTTGGTCCCACTCTTTCCATGCAACGCCCATAGGGCTAATGTTAAAACGTCAAAATCAAGGGGGGATCGGTGAACCGGTGCACCCCCCCCCCCGTTCCACCGCCTATGCTGTTCATCACACCAGACTTGATACAAATGCACGAAGTCTCGACTGGGTACGGCCGCCGGTTGCCATTGGTAATCGCTCACCAGTGCATCCGTAGTCATACACGTTTTCGGTGAGAGTATCGATAATATTCCTGAGTCGCTTTGTTAGTACTGTGTCCGGCATACTTTTCTTCAGTGAGTACGAGAACACCTGAAAAAATATAGCCGTTAGATACAAGCGCCATAAAGCCAAAAGGCAAAGCAAGTGAAAAAGCTCGTTAAAACCAGGTAACGCAACCATGCTGTGTCATGTCGTGAACACTTACATAAAAAGTGTTTATAATGCAATATTGTGATTTATGTGTGTGACGGGGAACTCACCTGTAGGTAGGCGGCCAGCGAGTACTGGTACATGGAGTTCACGGTGGCCATGTCCGAGAGCACAAAGAAGAGCAGCGCGCCCCGCTTGGCCACCGGCCGGAAGCCGTCTCGGAGCCGGTCGATATCGGTGGCCGTGGTGGCGGCCAGCTCGAGCTTCTCGAACACCTCGGTGGCCTTCTCCTTGGTGTCCTCCAGGGTCTGCAGTAGCTCCGTGTTGTCCAGCATGTTACCCTGCAGGATCGACAGGCCGGCCGTGAGATAAACGTACGGAAAACCAGTGACTCATAATAGTGAGCAGCAGCATTGGTAGAAACTCACTGAGTACTCCCAAACAGATCACCAGATCACGTCGACACCGAGTATAGCAGATCAAGCGCCACTACCGACCTGGCAGGTGGAGAGCTCTCGGAGCAGGGCGTCCTCCAGGTCCTTGAGAAGACGTTTGTTCTGGCTCGTCTCTGAGATAAGGTTTTCGCGTTGCTCCTCTAGATCTCTTCTCTCCGAGCCGACTACCACACTCAGTAGCTGGTCTTCCAAGCCCTGCCCAAGCGAGATATGGAATCATTAACCTGGCTGCAAGAACGGGATCCTTAGAATAAGTCTTATCAAATATCTCAAACTGCTAGTTTTTTATCTACATAACAATGCATTACCTTGGTCGTCACAGTGTAGTTAATAACCATCGCCTTTCCAAACACGGCCGGGGAGTAGATGGGGTTCGTCATCTTGGAGTTAAGATAGAGCCGGAAGTTATTGTCGTAGTCCACTTCACGGTCTCCGAGCATCACGAAAACGCGACCTTGCTCATCTAAAAAAGAAAACCACGCTAGGTGTTAAAGAAGCAACAATGACCCACCAAATAAAGCTTCTGATGTGTTCACTACGAGCAAAGTACAGCCTGTACTATTGTACAGGCTGCACAATGTCGTTTGAGCTATCACGACATTGCGATAAGCAAAAAGTCTTCACTTCCTTGCTGCTCAAATCATCGTCAGAAACACGGAGCATTTCTGAGCAACATTTCGTCACTTACGTTTGATGTTGCGCTCTAGGACGTTGTCGATCACTGGGTCGATGTATTCCTCGACATCTTGTACAAGAACTGGAAAACCGTACTTGATGGCTACCTCCAACTGCCGTAGGAAGTCGCTGTCGCTGAAGGTAACCACCTGCAAAAAGGATTACGGCAGTCAACTCAGCAGTTATAAGCATACGTGCACATAAAAGAAATGCTTTGGTACATTGAAACACAGTATGCTCAAACTTTATAGCATAAATGACCTCGCAGCCTCATGCGTCAATATAATCTGAATGCCCTGGGATGCACAGAACACAAGCCAAGGCCTCCAAAATTAAATTATCGGCTTAGATCACGCGATCTGCTGTAACCAACGCCTCGTGTAAATCCGTAAGATGTATCACCTTGAGGTTATTGTTCTGCTCCTTCTTTTTGATCCAGTTTAGTGCCTGCTGCTGCGGGTCGATACAGAGCGGGAACCGGGAGCCCTGCGTCGTCAGGATGCCGTTCTGGACAGAGAGCTCATCCGGAGGCAGGCCTTCAGAGTTCCACCTATAGCGGAACGACACAAACAGCAGCTGTCAGTATGTCGAATTAGCTTCTCCAAGTAGGGGAGAACGAGGTGAGTTGTATCAGTTTTTACTCTAGGTCAAATTTCTCCTTAGATTTAACAAGGAGAATGACCGTTGCTATACCAAAGGAAAGCTTCAACGTTTGTCTACATACACTCTCCTGCGCGTTACGCTAAGGTTTCTTATCTTGCCTACACCTCGCTTTAAATGGGACCACTTCAATTGATACAATTCGCCTCACTAGTGAGGTAAGTTGTACCGCACGGTGGGTAAAGATGTATCAACGGTTTATGATTAGAAAGTGTGACGTTGTATATACACTTCTACACAGTCCAGAGAACAAGAAAAGTATCCTGAATAGCGACGTCCAGCTCCAGCCAGCAGATCAACGATTTCTTGGTGTCGCTGAAGGGTACGGATGACCCTATAGCAAAATCATTGAACCATTTCTTCAATATAAGCGCATAACGCGATCTGTTTGTCCGAAACTAAATGTATTATCACCGTATCACTGTAGTATCACTGCTATCACTGATATCACTGATATCACTGATATCACTGACATCACTGTTGTAGTATCACTGATACAACATTCCCCACCACACTCTGATACAACTTGTCCAAGTGCGTCATTTCAAGAGAAGGTCTATGAAACGCTATACGCCATGTTTCGTTGCGCGAAACGAATTATGTTGTGATTAAGAGCAATGTTGACTCTCACTTATAGTGGTAAAACAATAGAAAGCTCTCAACATATAAAAGCCAAAAACATATATTTCCTAAAGAACGCATTTCTTACTAAGGACCCATCAAAACACATTTTCGTTACTCGCCCGAAAACGCGTCCACTCTTGTTGACGGCACAACACGGAAAGACGGCGCGCAACGCGGCGTCCCGAACAGTAGCGTCAAGTCTGCGATCTGGCGGATAGTTTTGGCGAAATTCGCTCTGATACTACTTGTCCATGATACAACTCACCCCGCTCTCCCCTAATCACAGTAACGACAGCTGGGGCGTTCCACGACAGATCGACCAAGCCATAACACCCTACCTCTCAGATTTTGATGAAATTGCGTCCAAGGGGTTATCCGTACCGTAGATTCTTAATCTCTTATTTTTAGCGTCATACTACGAACGGTTTACGAGTTATAGCCAGAGGCATTTTTCAAAATGCCCAGAGTAACCCTCTTTTAAACTCGTATTATCAAAAAATATAGCCAGTAACCTACATTAATATGCATATCATTGGAATCCTCATTGACTGTAGAAAATTATTCAACCAAAATATTTTGAAAATTTTCAAAATCACAAGATTTTTTGAAATAATGAATTTTTGATTTTCGATTTTCAAAAGGTGGCCATTTAATTTTTGACAAAAACATTATGCCAAAAGATGCCTCTGGATATGAAAATTAAATATCCAAAAAATTGGAGACATGTTTTGCCTTTAACTTTTTATATAATTTTTTGTTTACGACAATGTTTGTAGTAAAAGGGAACATTTGGTGATGCCTTCCAGAGCCAATCATTCTCCTACCCTCATACCCTCGAACTGTTTCATGAAAATTAGAAATAAAAGCCTGGCACTTACACCACACTTACAAAACAGGCATGCGATTATTGAATGATTTTTGCTTCACTTTCGCTGTAGCTTCGAACATTGTTCAATGACGGTCAAAAAATTAATTTTGAGCTGAACACTGATATCGGCTGCCTCGCATGTAATTCTGATATGCTTCTAAGCAGCTTGCACTGATGAAACGTTACACTGGCGGATCCAAGGGGGGGGGGTACGGCCATGCTCCCCCCAAGCCCGTTTGCCCCCCCAAAAAAGACCCAAGTTTTAACATTGCGCCTATGGCGGTGCATGGAAAGGAAGGGGCCATTTCGGCCATTTGCCCCCCCCCCCCCTCCCCCCCCAAAAAAAAAAACGTCCGGCTGGATCCGCCAATGAAACATTAGGAATTATCAAAATTGTGAATCGAACGTTGTGGCCGGACATACCTACACAACTTCCGTTCATAAGAGCCGAGGCTGTATTAGAGTCAAATGAAGAGAAGGCTCTAGCTAGTAATCGCATGAAGTTAGCTCTGTCCTTGTAATAATGGGCTTTCAGTAATTTTGATGAATAAATTTGCCACAAAAAATTATACGAGCATCAAAATGTGGCATTTGAAGGTAACTGATTGCAATTGTCAGGGGCGTGACCAGGTCAGAGTAGGTGGGGGTGACAAAGTTACCTACAAGTACTTGAAAACTCGCCGATATTGTATTCTGTTTTCTTGGAACTGGAAACATCTCTAACGTTTTGAAATTAATGCATTTCGAGGTAGTGAGTGGCTTGGGATGATGCTCCATGTTTCACTAACATTCACTTTATTAGTATTGTTATTCCCACCCGGCCGAAGGGGAGGGTTTGATGTGCAGCCCCAACGGTTTTCTCGATATTGTTTGCAACGCTGTAAGGCTAGAGAGCTGAAAGTTGACACACTTCAACATTGATTTAATCCAAATCTGTTGACACCAACAGAACAGGCTAAGGTCAGCTTACTGACCTATGACGTCACAAATAAACATCGGAATCCGGAATGATGCAAAAAGTTGCAGCTTTGCACTGTGCTATCAGTGTATGGGAACCTTCTGCAGGGGATGAAACAAGTAACGGCAGTAACGGCTCTTGAGATTTCACAACACAAATTCCTCCAACTTTCCTAAATTTTCACCCGAGCTCAGGCTGGTCACGTGACTTCACTAATATAAGTCAATGGGAAATATTGAAACATTGAAACTGTTATTTAGATGCCGAAAATGATCCAAGCCCATCTCAAACGCCTGTAATCGTGATTTCATACACTTTTGCAATGAGCGATTCTTAGGTTTTGCATTGAGGACCTTGCAATGCGTCGTATATGCCGTTACTTTGTATGGGCGTGTGAGGTCATCGGTTTTCTTTTTGTCAATGACTGAATGGAATTATTCTAACGAGTCGAGTAAGCCACCAGTGAACTCAGGGAACTTTGCTGAACCGAATCATATACTTACAATAGCCGTTTTCACGACGGTTATCTGACACACATTTACATACTGATATTTGATGGGATTTGGTCAAATTTGGTTCATAGTTGATTCTTAATTGTTTTTAGGTTAGGTTGCGCTAGTTGTTTATTCACCTTATTTATCAAATTATCAGTCGTTACTTTTTACTCAAACATTAGAATAAAATTACGTTATGAAAATAGCTGCAGTAAAAGATTTGGCTAGATTCGTCTGATATCCGTCGTGAAAACGGCTGAAATGGCCTCATTTGACCAGCTTCTTTACCTAAGCGGTTTTGATGTGGCCTAGACCTGAGGAAAACATCTTAAGCTGACCTCTTCCAAATAAAGTTTTATCATTACGGCCAACCGGTGACCTGAGGTCAGATCAAATGTCTTGAGGCAGGGATCCAATTTTCGGTCAATAAATCCCCTAAATGGTCGCAGCACCGTCATTTCGGTATCTGGCAAAGTGTTTCAGGTCACGAAACTGGTCGATTGAGATAATACCTACCTACAGCAAAAGTATCTGTCGGTTCGACAGCTCATTCTGAGTACATTGATGTCCCTCCCCTCAATGTCGTCATTTTGTTCGGAATCTATTAACGAAAAACTCTCGACTCAATCAGCGTTAGTGACGTCATAAATGACGTTGCGTCACTATGACGTCACACAAGGTCCAATATCAAAACTAAAGCATCGGACCTTGCAAAGAATGCGTGAATTACGTTCTCCCCGTAAACTATTGTTTGGCGTTTCGCAATAGTGACATTTTTAAGCATTAGATAGGCTCAATTACGTGACGTCATAGTTCAGTAAAGTGACCTTATATGAAAGTTCATTTGATGTCACAAGATAAATCAACTAGATGAATTGTAATAACTTTCCGGCTTCAGCACTCTATCGCCAATGAGTCCCCAGCAGTGATAAGCAAACCGTCAAAGGTGGGCAGCATTCGCTCCCTTGGCCACAGGGCGTTAAACCTCGCTCTCTTGAAACAATACGCCATTATGACGTTTTTGGATCTTTGGGTCCTAGCTTTGCTTTCGTAGGTGTCTTAAGCATCTCTAAAAAAATAACAGCGTTGCAATGAGCTCTTGATCACATTTGACCGTACTCCGTTCAGACCGGTTGACAGTTATTGTTGTTTTTTCCACTGTACGACGAAATTCAATGTTGTATAGCGACCTTTAGGGGAAAAACATGTTTTTAATATTTTCATCATTGAAAGTCAATGCGTTCACAAGACTTTTGCTGCAAAAATAAATTGTAAAAAAAGATGGCCACGTTCTCAAAATTTGATTTTTATAAATCAATTTCATGTTTAAAAAATTAAAAATAAAAATTTTCAAAAATAATTGATGTCACGAAAATCTTTGGTTAATTCTAATTGTGATGACATGCAGTTTTATATGAATCTGATGGGTATTTAGCTAAATATGTGGGGATGAAACTTAGAGTTTTTATGATAGCCGTTAAGTTGCCTGGGGCAATATCTCCCAAAGTATTCGACGAATGAGATTGAAAATGTCACAACACGAATCGCCGGGCAAGATAACCCCATAAACGAATTTTCATCAAAATATGAGAGATAGGGTGTTATTTCGCAATTTTTTTGGTCGATCTGTCGTGGAACGCCCCAGCTATCAGTCTGCAAAAACAATGTCGCATTACCCAACCCTCTCTACACAGTCACACACCAATACAATTATCCCTTGTGCTGTGACCTACTTGGAGATCTCCACGTCATCGGTGAGCACGGCCTCTAGTTTGAACGGCTGCGACATCGGCACCTCGCGCTCCCTCAAGTCCGCCTGCCAGTCCGTGTACACCAGCTGGTTACGGAAGTCCCAGGTAAACGCCCCCACGTAGCACAGGAACGCCGAGCTCAACAGGCAGTCTCCCATCAGCTGAATACGCTGCTCGCCCAACTCCTTCAGCGTCTGGGTCCACCTGCCGAGACAAGCCACAGGTAAAATGAGAACGGGGACATCTGAAAGAAGACTCATGGGCATTAGGATCGTATGCATACGTTTCATTCCATACTGATCGAACTATCCATTTGGATGTAAAATGCAGGTCATATCATTCGTTTGCAATTCCACCTCATACGATTAGTGCTCCAAAATTCTCAATTGAAGCAACTAAAATTAGGCGTATAATACACTGTTCTTCACCTCTCATTCTCCGACGCCAGTCCGTTGATGAGCCTGTCGGCAGCGTCCAGCCTCTTCATCATCAGTTCCGTTTCAGCCTGCAGAATGGCACGCTCCTCCTTGGCTGTCTCGAACTTGGCGTTCAATTCGGCCATCAGCTGCTCGATCCGCTCCACCTCGGCATTTGTTGCGTCTAGCTCTTTTTTGGCCTGGGGTCGGAGGAGGGAAATAAATTAAAAAAATATAGAGGAGAGAAGCTTAACAAAACGGCAAACAGAACTGACGAGAAGATCATTCGGAAGATTGTCGTAAAATGTTATACAGGCGATCTAAACGGGCTATGATTAATCGTAAAAAGAAGCTTTTGAACTTCTTTGACGAAAATGCTTCGACCAAACAACGGACTTCAATGAATATTTAGCTTCACATTTCATTTAAGATATGGACAAACCATGTCACGTGAAGCAAGAAAAAAAGACAGTGTCAATTATTATAAGAGTAGGTATGGTTACTCACCGCGTAGAAATCTTTCTCAAGCTGCGCCACCTTCTCACGTTTGGGTCGGACCTCTTTGAGCACGTCACAGTAGGACATAACAGCATTGACGAACTTCAGGAGGCCAGCACCCGCTCGTGACACAGCACGCATCTCGTCTTCGCTCATTTTCAGCTCCTTTAAAACAAAACATGAAGAAGTTTAGAACGTTGCATGCAATGGGGCAGAATATACAACATACAATCATATCATTTTGACATTGTTAATAATTATTCAAATTGCTGCATATTCATATTATACCAAATCCCTGTAGGTTCAGTCATTCTGGTCACTATGCGTAATACTGTCTGTTATGGTCTTTGCCTACACGATGGATGAGGTGTATATGTACATGATTTCTTTCATAACGTAATTGTGCACCTCGGATTGAGCAAAATTGTAGGACGTTATTTGCCACTAGCAGACATAAGCGCATTTCAAGAGGAACACTTCAATTAACGTTGTTTTCGACGTTCCTTGAACAATTGGTGAGATGACACATCCACTAGCACCAGCAGACACCAAACTATCGCTGCACTGTATGACGCCCAACTACCCAAGCAGGTCGTACAACCAAATCACAAATATGGCACTTCCGACAATCCTGACCTTCAGGAATCCTTTGACGGTCTTAATGGCGGACTGCGGTATGGCATCTACGTCCATCTCCTGCAATGTCCTCAGGAAAGATGGATCAGACATCATGCCCTTGGCGCCCTTCCAGGAGACGTCCTTGATGCCGCGAATCACCACCACGCACTCACAGACCGCCTGCACCGGCTTCGGTGGAGTAGCGAATGACCTGTACGGCAGAACACCCGTCAGGAGCAGTATTTCATATATCAGTATCAGTCAGCTGTGCCAGCCCGACATATTAACCGTAAAGACACGACAGTAATGTACAATTGAAAATGCAAGCCGTTTGCGACCCTCGAATGCGATGTGCGACCAAAGAGCGCACAGTAAAACAATGACATTATCCATTTTGCAGAGCCAAGGAGGATCGCCTACCTCTGTGATTGGTTTTGGGCGTCGCTAAACGACACACGAGAGGACCCAAAATGAAAGGGACAAGATAGTACTTACCTGCTCCACAAACTGGTAAAATTGCAGCATAAAATAGATCATATGTCAAAAAGAGATATCAACCGACGGAGCGATATGTAGGTACGCTTACTATCGACACAAGAATTGGTGACCGAAAAGTTACAAACAGGCAAATATGACTCTATCAGCGTTTCGTCCAATTAATGATTTGATTTAATGCGCTGAAAACGTTGCAGTTACACATCGCTCAAAACGTCAAGACCTAACCATCACAGCATACATAGCCGTGTTAATTTGTCACGCCTCGTTAGCCCTCCTCACTCCAATCCAGTTTAATCACCTGATTTCAGTGATATCGGACTTTTCGAGATCCTCTAGTGCCAGACGAGCGGCCTCCAAGACCGGCAGGGCCTCTGATAACACTTCTTCTGCCTCTCTCTTCTCGCGTGATATAACTTTGCTGCTTGTCTCAATCTCTTTGCTCTTCGATATAGCAAACTCTTTCTTCTGGGATGCCTCTTCCGTGCCTGTAAAGCGACAAAAAGTAGTCAGCAAGGTCATCTAATGAGATTTTACCAGATGCTAAGAGCTAAAGATCCCAAGAGCTTGAAACTTTCACTTTTGTTCGAACAATGAATTTACTTTTAGAAGTTATCATTATTTTTCATATAATTTCTTCACCCAAGCTTCAGTTTTTTTCACTGAATGACAATTGAACTCAAGCACACTGCGTCGTTGAAGCTGCAGCGCCTAGGCGTGATACTCGACGTCTTATAAAAGGTTCGGTCACTTCCTGGCGTACCCTGGGCGATCTCCTGAATGAGCTTCTCGCAGGCTGCCGATTTCTCCAGCACGGCCACCTTCTGCACCTCAAGGAGCTGGTTCAGCTCGTGGATCTGCTCACGGGCCTCGGCTATCTTCTGCAGACCGCCGCCAAGACGCTCACACTGCAAACAACGATTCGTTTTCGTCAAGTGTCCCCAGTTTTTTTTTGTCACGTAACTATCCCTATGAAAAATGTGATCTCATGATAACACAAACGTACTGGAAACAAAAATAGCCAATACCAGCTTATTATCTGAAATAGCACGGTAAAATATCACAAATGGAGGCACTTTCACGCCCAGTTCACCTGCGCGAGATTATATTCGTTGCTCTCCTGTAGGAGCCGTAAGTAGGTTTTGATGTAATCCAGGTAGTGTTTGGGCGTGCAGTGGTTGACGCGGCGCAGCTTCTGCTGGTACTGCACGCTGGCCAGCTGTGCCGATGTGTGCACCTGAACCACGTGAGCCACCACAGACGCACGGTGCTGGTCTGGAACCAACGCCACCTGCGAATCCACAACAAATTGTTCGTACGCTTATATCTTGAGCTCCAAATATAAGCCGACAGTGAAGTGAATGGATTCATAGAAATTAAGCATGCTTGATAGTTTAGCAAACATTAAAACATTCGAAGTCATGAAAAAAACTTCTGACTACGGAAATTTGTTGACAGAAATAAAAAGGTAAGCCCACAAAGTATGATAAACCGACAGACCTCGGCTAAGAAGACACTGGCCACGGCGTACAGCGCCTGCTCCGGCCATGGCTGGAACCAGTCGATGGTGGTGTTGTTGACGAGGCCAGGGAAGTTTCGGCAGCGGATTTGGAGCTGCTGACCCGTGGGAGACATGCAGAGCACCACGTGCAGGTTCTGCACACACCGGTCGACGAAAAACTGCCACACACTCTCTCTACGGAGATGAACCAGAAGGCGGAGGGTTAGGTATATCACAAAGCAACATCGTATTTTTCAACGATATCGACACATATGATTGGAAACATCTACTTAAGATATAATAGTATGTCAGTCAGCAACATATCCATAGCTATTCAACATTATGCTAGATAGAATGCACTTAAACAATTAAATGTCACCCAATCCGAAACAGCAAGGCGCTCGATATATGTACTACGTCTGGGCCTAGTCAGTGTAAAAATCGTCGCATGACAAAGCGATACCCAAGTAGATATCAATGCGACCCTCTTACTTTTGTATGGCATATCCGGCTTTGACTGCCTCATCTCTTACGGCTCCCAATATCTGATCCTTCTCGTCTTCACCAAAAAGAGCTGGCACCATTCCTGAAACGCAAATGGATTATGGAACAATACATCCAGCGGGCTTAGAAATGTACATAAGAAATAAATAAAATATGTGCTGCCGATAATCTCCCAGACGCTAAGCCAAGTATTCCCTTCTGGTAAACAGTTCGATAAACAATCGTGCGATCCAGAGATAAATATGACGATGTAGCTAGCTAAGTAGCTAGTCATTCTTTTCGTCCAAACATACCTGATGTCAGCATGTTATTGATAAGTTCAAGGAATCCCTCCTCTGCAACGTGGTTGTCACAGAACATGAAGACCATCGGCTTGTTCTGGAGACCCAGCTTGTCGTACAACACTTTCAAGTCGTCTCGGAATGAGCTCTCGTCATAACCGCGACTCAACTGGATCTCAAATACTTCACAACCTGTAAAACAGACAACAGTGATAAACAAACCAGTGAAAAGATTGCTAAGACGACCTTAACCCGACCGAATCCTAAAAAAATCGCAATCGTTGAGTGCCTTTGGCCTATGAAAAAGCGGGAACAGATAATTACCTACCTAATCTTAACTTCAAGGTAACATTGAAAGCATGAACGCATGATGTTATCAGTTGAGCAGGCACAACAAATGCATCTTTGCGGATAAGGGCGAAAGCAAAATAAACAGTTCTGTTCTGGGCTGCTTTGGGTGTTGTTCGTGACCCTGACTTCTAATTTTGTGACCAAATGTAAAGAGAGTACGACAATTAAACCTGCATATCTACAATCACCTGATACCCACATGATGAAAACTTTATCAATTCGACATAATATTCCAGCAAAAATTAACGTAGGTAATAAATTGTATTGAGCCAATTCATATCAACCAAATGACAGTGTTTTTTATATATTTCATGCCATGGCCTATTATCTATACCAACTAAAAAACCCTTCCGGCGTAACTGGACTTTCCTAGCTGCATGCTTCACGGATTCTGCTATACATTTTGAAAAGAATATCTTAAACATCATGTAACTAAACCACTTGACACCCACTTACCTTCATTCGGAATTTCCCGCTCTAAATGTCACCGTTCACTTTGGAACATTTGGGTTTGCGCAACTGTCTTCTTAGTCCTTACCTGGGCAGCCTTAGCAAGGAAAAACGATATACGATATATGGGCTTCGTATAACGGCACATCACGTCAGACCAAGCATAAGTCTTGGACTGGTTAAGTGTTGCCGACTGTATGTACCCATCAGACGGCCGAGACCCATCCTATATTATATTCCATGACAGTGCAAATAAGCTTGTATCTTGTCCGGTGACAAACGCAAAATATGTCGCATGTTTTAGAAACAATTTTGGCGTAAAATAATTACCTTGAGAGTTTGAGAAGAATAAGTTAAATACTAATAATAACCTATCCTTACCTAAACCACTAAAAAGTATGATTACAGGCATTTTAAATTGTCGCAAGCACTACTGTAAAAACGAACTACAAAAACTGCTGAATTTTGATAGCTCGGACACTGTCGTAAGGCAGCCCCACACCTGCAGTGAAGGCGGCCAGCTTGGTCAGGCTCTGTTTTCCCGATCCTCCAACGCCGACCAGCAGCGCGTGGCCCTGCACCATCCTGAGCACCCGCTGGATCCGAGTCAGGTGCTGCAGGGCGTCGTCGAACAGCACCAGCTGGAGCTTGTTGTTGCCGCGCTCATTGTACTCCTCCATTATCTGTGGATCGATGGAGGCTGATAAGAATAACACTCGTGATATTTTACAACATTCAGTACCAGCTTGTTCGATTCGTTCGTTAAAAATTGCATGACAATTCTGCCAAAAATAGCAGAACTAAACAGCAAAAGGTCATCAACTCGTTAACACACAACTGTACCTCTTGGAAGAGCGCCTTGGATGCGTCGTAGTCCTGCATGTCTTCATAGAGCCTCGGCACGTCCGACTCGAGGGCGTTTCGGTAGTCGCCGAACAGGATAGGGTCTCGGAGCACGTACTCGGTCCATTCGTCGCTGTGCTGTCCGACGTTATCGGCCATCAGCTGCACCAGCTGGCCAGACACCACCGCAAAGTCCTGCCGAAAACGAAAGACACATATAAGGTACGGATCTGCATTGGTTCTACCAAAAGGGGGCTCACATGCAATTAACATAACAGCACAACAGTTAAGATCGGCCTACATCCCCTCGCGCTAGGAATTCTCACCTGGTCATCGATCAGTCGGTCGGCGAACACGCGCAGGCACTCGTTGCGCCAGCAGCGCACCATCTGCTTGGTCTTGGTGAACCGCTCCGGACTGGTCTGGCACAGGCCGCCGAAGATGCGACTCAGGTCGCGGAGGTTGAACAGGTAGTGGAAGCGGGACGGCGTCGGCGGCAGCAGCCTCACAATCGCCTGTGGAGGAGTGGGGGCATCCGCATACCTATAATTTGGTCGGTAGTTGCCTCCTATATGCTTCTCAACTGGGTCCGCACATGAGCCTCGCCTGATTGAGGAAGAACAGCATGGGAGCGATCAATCAAGCTATATTGATAGCCTGGTTTATTGTAAAAGCTATTTAGATTTCATCACAAATAAAAGCAAATTCCATCGTATCGCTGCCGGAGCGACAAAGACCGGTCCGGGCGCCAGGGGATGTAGCTCAGTGGTAGAGCGCTCGCTTCGCATGTGAGAGGCCTCGGGTTCAAACCCCGACATCTCCAACGCCCTTCCTTTATGGCCAGGAAACTGTGTAATGTGTATTGCGGTGCCTGCTTTAGCGATGACGCCTTCGGATAATGTTATTCTAGCCAAAAAAAGTCCGCCTTATGAGTTGATTGAGCTAAGCCTCCCTCCCCATGAATGTATGTGTAAAGTTAATTGATATGGGGCCAGCTCTGAAATGGCCGGTTCATCTACTCGATACATACCTGGTAGAGCTGCATGGTGGCCGTGGTGAGCGGTACGGCCAGCTCCGTAATGGCCGGCTCAAACGGCTGCAGGTGACCAGACAGGATGCTGAGGGGAGGGAGACACGTCAGAGCGATCGAAGTGTAAATATTCAAGATAGAGCAGTGAATTTCAACACCGAGTTTGAGGGCAAGAAAGGGTTGCTATTTGTAAAAGTTTTAAATGTGCACATGTCACATAATTATCTTCAATGACGTCAAACACTCAGGCAGCTGGGGCACACATAACAAGTATAAAGCTACGAAGGTATGAAATATGATTGATAACAAGTCAAATGTTTATTAACCCGCGCATGACTGGGGGAGGGGCTCTACAGAGCCCCCCTCCCGTTTTTCAGCAATATCTTCTAAACCGTTTGACGGATCAACACGTGACTTGCGGTACCCTCAGACGCATCAATTTGAAACCTTGTGTTAGAATTTCAACTTTCTAGCTACAATAGTTTGGCCGGAAATGACGTCAGAGTGACGTCATGTCGGCCGTTTTTTATGCAAAATACTGAATTACGGCAAACGCTCTCAAGAGCAAAGTTTTAAAGCTAGATCCATTTTCTTTGCATGAATAAACTACAAATACATACACGTAGCTATCTAACTGCTATCTCAAATTTTCGATTTTTTTTTTAAATATGTATTTACAATAACAAAAAATATATTTTTTGATTTTTTTAAAAAGCTTTTAACTTTTCGCAAAAACCGGAATATATGTGATAGAACACACACTGATGAACTACATTTACACGTTTTAACCCAATATCTTCAAAAATAGCCAAGTTATTCGCATTATTGTCAAAATTTTACAATCACATATTTTTCAAATCCATTTTTCAGTACGTTTTTGACGTCGTACAGCAATATAAATGGCACCATCGTGTTTCTGAGCTCAAACTGCATCTGATAGGCACCTTTTTTGTTGAAAATTTCATTTTTTCCAAATTTGACCTTTTCTGACCTGAAAGTGACCTGACCTCCGGTAAATTCAGCTGACAATGACCTCAAGTGACACAGACGACACTATTTTCGAAATCTACGAGTAAAATGGACCATAAAACATGCGTCACGTGACCGATACATGATATACAATTTTGGTGACCTAGGATGACCTGGCCTTGGCCTAAAAAATTCGAAGTAAAAGTTCGGTACCCTCAGTGTATCTAAGGCATCTCTCAAGGAGTGCGTAAACCACAAATAAGCCTGATCGGACTTGTCAGCCAGCGGTCAGAGCCTAAACTGTGAACTAGCAAAAATGTCGATAATTTTTACTTTGACCTGACCTGTGACGTCATCGGTGACCTCGAGGTCAATGAAAATAGGTTTCGTTCGACAGTTTTTTCCAGGGCTATCAGACGCGGTTTGAATTTTGACGATCGGCCCAGCAGTTTCGGAAATAGGAGGGGGGCTCTGGAGAGCCCCCCCCCCCCCCAGTCACGCGCGTTATGGAAAATACTCCAGCCAATATGCGCGGGTTAACCCGCGCCCCGCTGGGGGGGGGGGGCAGAATCTGCCCCCCTCCCGTTTTTCGCCTTTAACTTCTAAACGCGTTACGCCAGCGACGTCAAACTTTCAGTACCTTATCATACATCAATTTGACACGTTCCCCGAAAATTTGAGCGAAATCCGTCGGAAAATTTTTGAGAAATTGACGTTTTAGTGACGTCATGTTCGCCATTTTCGCCTAAAAAACGGCAAAATTTCAAACGCCGATAACTTCTTCATTTTTAAAGGAATCAAGACGTAACAAAAAAGGTTATACGTGATTCTACTTTGTCTATCAAATGGCTATCTCGGTTTTTTGAAAATTTTGGATTTTGGCCAAAATTTTTCCAAAAAACTGACTTTTTTTGGGAAAATATTTATAAAATCCAAAATTTTGAGTTTATCGAAAAAACCGGAATATATGTCAAAGAAGTGGTCTATGTGCACCTACATACCAATTTTTAGAAGAATCGGTTCAAAAATGTGGGAGTTATTCAAAATTTTATGACGTCACGACACACAAAAATTTTGAAAAATGATTTTTTTTTGGAAGTTCTAGACCTCGTACGGAAATAAAAATAGCACCATTCGATTCGCCGTGAAAAACTGCATCGGATAGACACCTTTTTAGGCCTTAACAACCAACTTCAAAATTTGACCTCACTTGACCTGACCTTGACCTGACCTCGACCTGAAATTCATCCAGAGGTGGTCCATATCACTTATTGAGTGTGCCTATTGAATTCCATGAGTAAAATGACCCATAAAACATGTGTCGCACCTGCCCTTTTCTATATTTTGTTTTTGGTGACCTGACCTGACATGACCTTGACCTTGACCTTTGAATGACATTGTGTGCAACGAATATTGTCTTGGTAGTCTAAGAACACGTTTTGGGCAATCAGTCTCAGTCCATTCTTCGGCAACTACGGTGCAAGGCCAATACTGTAGAAACTTGCATTTTGTACCCTTGACCTGACCTTGACCTGACCTCTGACCTACTTAAGCAAAAAAAAAAATTGGGCTCTTAAGATCCGCCTTGTTGAGAGCTTTCGATTGCCGTTTTCCCCGTCTTTCTACGACCATCGGTTCGGAAGTTAGACAGGGGGGGCAGAATCTGCCCCCCCCCCCCCCAGCAGGGCGCGTATGGCTGAATAGCCCAGCGGGGCGCGGGTTAAAATACACAAACCTTTCGGCATGTAAATGCCTTTGGTCACTGTGTTCGTTCAAGACAGAAATAAGGACCGAGATGTGTCTTACCTGTGGAAGATATGCTGCAGAGATTCGTCGCCCGGCGAAGCCATCGTGAACACAGAGAAAAGGGAGAGGAAGCGTGGGTCCATCACGTTCCGACCGCCGCCAGCCTTGCCCATCGCCGCGACATAGCCTAGAATGTGGGGTGGGGTCGTAGTTTTAGGTACAAATGTCGTATCATAATCTTTAAAGAAATTCTGACAGTTAACAAGACACCAGCGAACAAAAATTACTGCCCAGAACAAAGTACGATATTGATCCTCGTGACTAGCATGTCCTTCCCTGGTGGCGCAGGCGCTGCAGCAACTCACCGATGTCCTTCAGGAACTTCCAGTTGAGGTCCTTGCCACGGTCGTACAGGCCTCCCTTCTCCAGGAGTAGCTTCAGGAGGGCGATGGCCTGCTGCGTGCCGTACTCATCCACCTGCGGCGCACCATACAGACAAACGCGTTGACTCATACCAGTCATGAATAAAAGTGCAGTTCACAATTTAATGGCTCATGATTAATCATCGACCAAGGACATAATGTTTTGAGAGAAAAAATCACTTAAATGCTTACAGACCGCAGACGATTTAACGTACCCTGGGCATGTTCATATCATCAATGAAGACGACAAGTCGCTTCCCGGACGGCGGCCCAAACGAGTCCTTGGTCCTCTTCTCCACGTTACTCTCCAGGTTCCGCTGGACGTCCATTGAGGTAGTACGGGACGAGAAATTCATGCACAGCAACACCTGAAACGAAGAGCTATCAATTATGATCGTCTGAGCTCGATGTGCTTGAAGTGGCGACGATTATGTGCGAAAAATGTATCAAATCTCACAAATAAAGAAAAAAAGTATCGATGGGTTCTCAACAGCCGACTCACGTTGACTGACGAGTCCAGAGACCGCAGGTAAGTGCTGGTAGTGGCTGTCTTGCTGGTGCCTGATTCTCCCACCAGCACGACCGGCTTCTTCACCTAAATAAATTCGTGAGCGTCAATAAGAAATCATGATCGCGCATGCAATAAAAACAGCCGCAGCAAATTCATGTATTATATGCAAGCAACAATTATAAGTCCAACAACAATATATTCGGTCATACTTAAGCCATTACGATGGTCTTGTTATGTTCTCCACCGCAATTATTCGCTGACGCCGTTTACATATCGTACCTTTTCCGTCATGAGACTGAGCAGCCAGGTGGTGCGAACCGTGTCCACGGTGGGCACCAGGATGTCATTGAACTTGACCGTGGGGTCGTGCACGTACTCTGGCACCTTGTCCCTCCAGGGCACCCACACGGCCGCCGACGAGTCCCAGAAGTAGTCGAACATGGTCGGCTCCGTGGTGGGCCACTCGTCTGGGAACGGCACCGGCAGTCGGAGAATCAGCATCTGGCTAGGCGCAGAATTTTTAATGCTAATTACACCTAAATTGGTGATATCAAAAAAGATTGTTCGATAATTTTGAACTTTGAGCCAACACACGGTTTAACCTGTGGAACTGGACATGTCACCCACCTCCTTTGGCGCGCCGCTGGCCGTCGTCGGCCAGGCCAGGCAGGCCGCCGCAGTCCCGCATCAGGTCGTTGAAGCGGGTGCGGTCGGCGTCCTCGAGGCCGGCGCCCAGGGACCAGTACAGCGACTGGATGAACACCGGCTCCAGCTGGTCCTCCGGGCACGCGTTCCCCGGGCCAACCAGACCGTCAAACATGCTGGCCAGCTGGTGCACCTGTGCGACACAAGGGGATGACGCGTAACCACATCCTAATAGCATCAGCTGTCAATGCTACATCGAAAAGCTCAGTGATTCAAAGGAAGATAACCGTTATAACCAGAATAACCATCGAACCATGAAAAGAAATAAATCCAAGAAAAAAAACTGAAAATTGTATCTATAGCATATCTGCTCATGAACGTTGCGATACAGCATCACATTTACATTTATCGGAATAAATTACGGTGCAAAAAAGTACGTTTGGTTTTTAACCCATCACGCGATACTCAGAGGGGCGCAATCTCATACATACCATATTGAGATTGGTGAGAGGTACGATCGTTTTCATTTTGGCCTCCTGACGTCCGTCCACGAGTCCTTCCAGGATGAGATCCAGGCCGGGCGGCACATACTTGTCAAAGAGAGCGTTCAACTCCTGAACCTCACTAGCCGGACGACCTGAAAAAACACCGCATGCTGTCTGAGCCTAGACAACTTTCCAATACGCCGGCTGAACTCTAAAAAACTACATAGTGTATTGAATGTTCATCGTGTGTTTAGCATTTGCTTTGAGCGGAGGTGTTCGCAGTACTCACTGGCCATCCAGCGGTCCCAGAAGGGTCGGTAGCCGAGGTCCTTGGGGTCGACGTACACCATGCCGCACCGGGAGACGGTGGCCGGAGACGCGTACTGCAGGTCGCCCACCTGAAAACGCAGATACACGCAGAACATACAATGTTTTAACTTTCCGATAACCACGAATCATGTGTCACAGAACAACGCTTGAAAACACCAGCTACCACCGAAAGCTGTGAAAACGGCATAATAATCAAAAAGTATAAAGAATAGGAATCGAACATATAAATCAAGATAGCATAATGATTACGGCTAGTCGTTTTCTGCTGGCTTTGGTTGGGCGAAGCAAGCGAGTTAGCTAGCAACGCAAGATCGTTGAGAATTGCAGCTCGCACTCGGCTGTGAGCGTACCTCGAACAGCAGAGCGCAGTGTTTCTGCAGGCGCATACGCTCTCCGTTGGCCAGCGTCAGGAGCTTGTTGTCGTCCATGACGGAGTTCATGTTCTCGACCCACAGCGCATCCACGTCACCGTCAAACAAAACGTACCTGAGTAACAAGTCGGGTTATCCTAAAGAAGCTGTCTAGTTCTCTTTCTAGGAACTAACAATAGTATTTTTTTTTTTTTTTTTTGCTTGAGAGACGAAGGTAATCTTTGATAAATGTGTCTGATGACAGACCGGATTATCGTCCAGGCAGCCCGTCTCATTATTCCTATTCGTTTGGCGAGACAGCATGCACAATGCTGAGAAATAGGAGCAGTGAAAACTGTTTCTCTCCCGGTCACACCTTCACATATGTTTCAAACACACGTAGAAAAGGCTGAATATATCTATATACCCCGTTAAAACTGCAGATGTGTGGAATGTATCCTTCAACGGGGACAGCAGCTGTACTTACCGCAGCTCTGACTTTTCGGTGGGTTTGTTGATCTCCCTGAATATGTTGGAGAGCAGCCCGTCAGTCCAGTCGCGTGTGACCGGATCCAGCACACCGTACAGCTCCAACACGGAGCACGCCTGGCGACGGACAGGGACACGGCCGGTTATTCGAAACAAGGCCGCGAGCACAACGCCGCAAAAAACAGCTAGGGTCATAATCAATAAATTGACCTCGCAAACAGCTGTAGAATCAGGCGAGCTTGCCGCAAGGCATTGGCGATATTAGATAGTCTCTGGTTTGGAGTGACTCATCTTAAGACGGGATTTGTACCGCCTCACAAAATGATCAGCAAAATAAGCTAACTATATTACTTATAACTGCGAAATATAACCGTGCTCCCAAAAGCAGAATCCCCTACCTTGGCATTGATAGTGAATATCTTGGTTGGGAAGCCCATGAGGGTCTGCGCGTCTCTGAGCGTTTTGATGATGACCGACTTGCCGCCGCCCGTCGGGCCGATGACCATGGTCGTGTGTCTCGTCTTCATGATCTCGTACATCTGGATGACCTTCTCCGTCTGTGTAAATGATAGAGAATACCAGTTAGTTGGAAGCACGGGGGCAAAAATTAGAACAAGCCGATCAGCTATTTATAGAAATAAGACGGCGACAATGATCATTCAAGTGATGGGCGATGGACAATAACTCATTGCGTGTTGATCAGACGGACCTGTTTGGGCAGGTTGGTGTAGTTTTTGTTTTCGATAGCCTTGTCGACGGCTGTGCTGAGCTTCTCGTCCGTCTCCTGCGGACATTCGACGCCCGGGAACAGGTCGTTCAGCAGGCCCAGGAACAGCGGCGCGTCCTCGTACGTGAACCGGGCAAAGTTCATGTCCCTGAAAGTGGAGGCACACTATATGAGCCACACTATATATTAAGCCACAGAAGTCACTAGTCAGATACTAATTAGAATGGCTACCTTACTTCTTTTATAGCGACGGTGTAATCAATTACCTCACGCGGAAATTATTTCACAGCCTCGTGTAAAAAAATATTATAGTTTACTGGTCTCACTTGAGCGACTTCATCAGAATCATGTCCTCTGGCATATCCTGGGTGATCCTTTTCAATTCTCCAGCGCGGACGAGCACAGCTTTGATGTTACGCAAGCCAAAATCGTAGTGATGCTGCTTCGACAGCTGCTCCTTCGATAGCTTGTACAGCACAGTCATCTTCTTGGCCAAGGTCTGTCGAAGTAGGAACAGTGAAATAGATTACTACGCTGGCGACGGTGGTTATTTACCCAGCCATGGTTAAGTGACAAGATTTAGACCAAGCAAAGCTGCTTATAAAAGACGTTTATATTCAGAGCTGATGTGTCGTTCTTTAACAGGACGTCACCAGTAATCAATCAACTGACCTTGGCCTGGAGGAATCCCTCGGAGAAGAGCATGATGAGGCAGATCATCTGCAGGTCGGGCACGATGCACACCACCGGCCGGAAGAGCGCCTTCACCGACTCGGGCAGCTCGGTGCGGCCCGCGTACCCGGGGTTCATCGTGATGAACATGCCCACCTTCGGGTCCATCTTGATCTCCTGACCCTCAAACTGGAACGGGCGCGCGACGGTAACCGAGTCATTTAGCGTGAAAGCATGCAGAACGCTGTGGTACTAAAAAGTAACATCGCATTGAGGCATCTCCTCTTGCCAGTTTCCCGGATATTGTTCGACATTCAATTTATCAATAATTCATCAATAGAGCTGTAAAAAGTTTCTTTAATTGACGTAGTATTTCAAGTTGAAAAGATTCACATGATAGGCCGCATGTGATATTAAGTATAAAAATAATAATAAAGGCATATTCTCCAGCCGACTTTGTCGAAACGCCTAAAAGTATGTTGCTCACGTGGAAGGTGGCCAGCTTTTTGACGAGGGCGTTCCGGATGGTCTGCAGCTGTGTGGAGATGACGGAGATCACTGAGATCTCGATACGGTTGAACTCGTCAAAGCAGCCCCACGCACCGCTCTGGCACAAACCTGGGAAGCGAGCAAACACCGATAGTTGGAATAGCATGGACCGCGGGCATTCTCTCCACCATGCAGGCACGCACGCATATTACCAGCAATGTATAACTGTGCTCTGTGTGGGAATACAACATATTGATCTGCAGCTAATTTACCGGAGAAAATTTTGCCGACGGCGCGGAAGTCCATTCCCTCTCCGCAGTTGGTGACCATGCAGAGCAGGCCGAGCGCCTTGGCGAGGTCCTTTGTCGTCTCCGTTTTGCCAGTACCGGCCGGTCCTGAAAATATGAGAAAAAATATTCCAATTACTTGAGCCCGCTAAGTACCTAAAATATTAGACAAAAGTAAAATATAAAAACAGCGTTGATGGAAGTCACTAGTCAATGAGAACCGGTAGAGTCACGAACGACAGATTAACAGGTGAAATTTACGCCGTAAGTGTCATCCCCAGCCAGATTTGCAACGCATCTCGCAACCAGTGAACTATCTGGTCACTGGTGACTGCCAGGACCCACCTGCCGGCGCGCCGCCCAGGTTCATGGACAGAGCTTGTGTGATGGTCAGGTAGATCCGGTCCGTCAGAGGAGTAATCACCAGACGTCCGTTCAGACCCATGTACTCGTACCCGTAGTCGAACCGACCTGACGAAGAACGCGGGACAAATTGGGCGATTTTTAGCAGTTCGCAAGCATCATCAGTCAAGTATTTAACTACAAAGGCATAACTATTCCACTAACTCATGAAAGCTGACAGGGAAAGCAGCGCAGCAAAATAAAAAAATATAGTCAATGAAATTATGGTTTCATCGGTAAATCGGCAGCAATATGCACTTACCGGTACACTGTTGCACCACCAGACTGTCTGGCTCGCACATCCAGTAAAATCGGAGCTGGCTCTCCCATTCAAACTCGCTTTGGTCAAGGATGCTGTCCCTCACGAATGCGTCGATAATGTCCCTGAAGAGGTAATTCGACAGCGGTGTTAGCGCTCGATAAATATCATCGATCGACAGATATTGAAATATTGACAAATTCTTAACGTAGCTACTCAAAATCATACAACGGACATAACTTGCCATTATTTATTTAGACAGACAACTTCAATAGGTTCATCCTTTCCGGGTTGTCAGTATATTGAGCCCACCTGGCGTGCACGTCGATGATGAGCACGGTGTTGATCTTTTTCCGTTCGTTCGGAGTCAGGTCAGTGCGCACGATCAACACCAACTCGTCCAATTGTCTGTTTAGAGTCGTCAGGTATTCCTTCATAGCACGCTTGTTGCCCTGTGTAAACAAAAAGTTCTCAGGTGATTACCAAAGAAATGAGAAAAACATCCACGTGCGCCCTTTCGAGTATTTCCCGAAGTAGTTTTATCTTGGTGAGCTTGATTTCAAGAAAACAAATCTGCTATTTCCAATACAACACCGGAAAATTTCAACGCATTGTATCTAGGAAGGCATAATAAAGGGAACATTAAACCAGACACGTAGGTATGTACATACATTTTAGCTACTTGTACGAATTCGTGTTAGGCTGTCACCTTTTTCACAAGTCTGAAGACCTCCTCGACCTCTGCCGTCCACCAGACCTGGTTGGCCGCCAGGCATATCATGCCCTGGTAGTCCAGCATCCACTGTGCCCTGTCACATACACACGTCGTGAAAATGTTATAACATATTATCATTTCAAAGTACCACGACAATTATTTCACGTTACTAAACAAACACAATGATGCAAACTGCCACAGGCGCTACACCCTGTTCACAGACCTGGATTTGCTGGTTTTGGCGTACTCGTAGATGGCCTTTTTGGTGAGGAACCGGTTGGTCCTCCACATTTCGGCCATCACAGCGTTCATCCAATCCTCCACGCGACCATCCACCACCTGTCGCATATCGTATGCTTCCGTAAATATTGCTGTTACACCTGTCAACACGGTAATCAAACAAACTAAGAAGCAAAAGAAAATAGGTAACCAAACGTTGTACGCACTTTACTCCTTAATAACATGGAAAGAATGCGTAATGGAACGAGTGTTTCACCAAACTTTATCCTAAAGTGTATTCACTCGCCTGTGCCTCTCTGAACTCCATGACCTCGGCCTCTGCGGAGTGCATGGCCGACACCACCAGGTCGTCATCGGCGTTCTTCACCATCCGCAAGGACAGGATATTGTCGAACATCTATCGGCATAAATGCCACATAATCAATCATTTAAGGCTGCAGCGAAAACCCACGGATAATTGCAGATGCATATCGATCCTACCAACTTGTTTATGGTCAACTATCCGCACAGATAACGGATAGTTGACTGACAGGTATATCAATCTGCATCTACTTGTTTTATTACCCACCCTATCAGCTGAAGTCAACCGGGTTCACTGGCGCTTGCTCATTCTCTCAGCCAAGCTGCTGTAGCATCGCGTACCTTGATGATGTGCTCCTGAATGCACTGCGGGTCGCTGTTGCCCAGGATCGACAGCAGCTCGTCGTCCGAGATGAAGAAGAAGCGAGGGAAGGCGTTCCGCTTGGCGTCCAGGTAGTCGGACAGCGACTTCTGGCACTTCTCCAGTCCCTGGGAGACCGTCTCCAGGTCCAGCAGACGGTTCGGCACCAGGCAGGCCGTCTTGATGATCGGCACTCGGTGGGCCTCGTTCATAATCTGCGTGCGAAGGACAAAAAGGAACATTTATACAAGAAAAATATAAGAAGCTTGCATTTAGCTCTCAAAATTTACGATGCCCGCTCGGTAATCGCCCGCTCGGTAATCATGACATCTGTGAATTGTTCAAGATGCAGTTATAAGGCATTTTCCGCAATAATCTTAGGCCTTAGCCGATGAGCTAGACAAATGTCAAACATGTATTTTGGTCCTAACCACCTGCCTCTGCCTTCAATTACCTTCCTGTAGGTGCTGTTGATGGCGTCAAACTTGCGCGACTCCTCGGGCAGCTGCGATCGGATGTCGGGAGACAGGTAGATGGCCTCCAGGTAGATCCACTTCCTCTGCACTACCAGCCAGATCTCCAGCACCTCGGCGATCACCGACAGCGTCTTCTCCCAGGTCTGGATCTGGGGCAGGAACGGTCCCACGAACCTGCCAACACCGGCACGTGTCACTGGCTGCAGTCTGCAGGATATCAGCAGCTTCACAAAAGATAAACTATTGGATATGGTCTCGGCTGATCGAACTGAGCGTACGGAACTTTGTCTCACCGCGATCCGCTCATGCTCTGCAGGTTCATGGTGCTGTCGTCGAGCGCCAGCAGCACCTCGTCCACGGCGGTCAGCACGAAGCCGCGCTCCTCGCCGTCCTTGGTGTACGGCAGCACGGTGAAACGCATCGCGTCCCATTGCTGCGCGGGAGAACATAACGGCGGGTCAGTCTAACATCGCACTCACAGACTAGGCGGTACTTGGTGTACGGCAGCACGGTGAAACGCATCGCGTCCCATTGCTGCGCGCCGAACATAACGACGGGTCAGTGTGGCATCGAGCTAAACTGGGGTCGATATGAGAAATTATCAAAGAAAATTCAACTGAAAGCATGACTGCTTGCCCGTTCATACAAAAAAAAAAAAACGCGCGGCTGTCTTTCATCATCCTGTTCAGTCTAACTACGCGTAATAAGACTGACGCCTTAGTCCCCACGTGTCTCATCGACTTCCCTGTCGTTAAACTCACCTCTGCGACGTCTTTGACGCCGGTCTCGATGCCGAGCTCCTTGATGGCGCCGCCGACGATGTCGGAGATGACGTCGCTGTAGTTGCTCAGCTCCATGGCAAACAGGTTCGCCAGCGTGAACGTCTCCGGGTCCATCTCGAACTCCTTGCCTGAAGCGGCATAATGACAAGAAAACCGGGCGGAACGACCCGTAAGTACAGAAGCCATCTAGCAAACCAACTGTCAGCATGTACATGCTAAAGGTCTTACCAAACGGAATATAATAAAATCAAATAAAAAGCACCACGGTGATGATTGATCGTCAATGGTCAAGATTCCGTTCAATAGAATAACGCTGATGAACATGGAATAATCACATCATTTTCAGCGAGTTCGTAAACAGCGAGACGGATATGCAGCCACGATCGGTATGTAACAAGCCCAGGCGAATTATTCTCACCAGTCTTCTTCATGAGCTCGCGCCAGTGCCGGTCGCGGATGGCCTCGTTCTTCAGGTCGACGAACAGCGGCACGGACGCCTTGAACTGCTTCATGTTCTCCTCCAGGTTCTTGCCGACGGTCAGCTGCCGCACGTCCTTGGGCAGCTTCTTGAACTGCCTGATGTAGGTCTCGATGTCGTCGGTCAGCGCCTGGGCGTTTAAGTTCGCCCACAGCGTCTGGGCCAGCTTCTCTCGAGCCTCCTGGATAACGATAAATCACAGACGGTTAGCATCCTTTATGAAATCACGTTAGAAAGCTAGGTTTAACTATGAATAAATTTCCCTACATGTCTCAGTATAGCTAGGTCGCCACCGTACCTTTTGGGCCAGGTAGATGTCGTAGATGAGCCGCATGCCGGCCATGTCCTTTTGTATGGTGTTGAGCTCCGGGTAGGCGGTGATGTCCAGGTCAAAGAGCCGCTCCGACTGGACCAGCTCCTGCTGTCGCTCCACCAGCGTCTCCAGCTCCTCCTCGTAACTCTGAAACAGTCAGAGTCAAATAAAACTCCCAGTCGCACATACCAGAGAATACAGGAAATCAAGATCACAAGATCTGCATTAAGATCTTTGAATACCTGAGCACAATTACATTGTGTCATATCATTTTTCTTTTTACAAAGGTCTCACCTTCATCTTTTGTTCGCCGAGGTCGAACTGGTCCCCGACGGTGCCGGGCCCCTCTGAGTCGTACCGGGCGCGGAACTCGGCTATCTGAACGTGGAAATCAGACACCTCGCCCTGCGTGATAACCGTAAACCTGGCGACCGAAAAAAAAAAACAGTCAGGATAATAAATCATATCGTCACGGCCATTGATTGTTAACATCGGCGAGGTCTGAAAGGCAGAGTCATCTCAGCCCGTTTCAAAAACCTTTTGATAGTGCGATCCAACAAGCACGAATGCGTGGTAACACAATTTATTAGCGAGCAGTTATGACCGGTGAATTGTTCACTCACCTCTGTTTGACCGGCCCCAGTCTGGCGTTGGTGACCTTTGCCCTGAGCAGCAGCTCGTCCCAGAGACGGTTGATGCCGGTGTGAGTCTCCACCTCGGCCTCCGGAACCTGGCACACAGCACAACACATAGACATGAGGCCACCCCGCGTGCCAACACACTCAGCAGGCCACATAATCACACCTTAAGTAAATCTCAACTGTCCTCACGGCGATAACAGCTTCAATGACGCACCGGCACGCCGTGGACGCTGAGCATGCGGTACTGCTCCTTGATCTGCACCATCTGGAGCTCCACGTCCAGCGACATGGCCTGCACGTCGGCGATGGTGGCCAGCAGGAACTTGATGTCCTCCTGGGTGGCCGGCGCACGGCTCAGGTCGTAGTGCTTGTCCTGCAAAAACGCAACAGATGGTCGTGAGCAAATACACAGGCAACACGCAGTTTTCTTCAGGAATGTGCATTTCCAAAGACTATCATAAACACAATGCGCTTAAAACATAATCCGCAATGCGTCTGCACTCTGCAGGACGTACTGCATCGATAACACACCGGCGTCAATGAAGTCGCTCGTACACGCATTATTAAGAAACCCAAATATCAGGACTCCTGAGAAATGCACGGTCAATACTTCTGCTACAGCTGTGTGCATTGCGACAATATCAATTAGTATACTCACTTCAAACAGTTCGCAGAGGTTGTTCAAGTCCTCTTTGGCAATAGCGTGCAGCAGTTCGCCCAGAACGTCTATCCAGCCCTGGATGTGACCCTTCACAGCCGAGGTCAGGTCATCCACGCGCAGTCTGAAAATAAGACACAATCAACATCTCATTTGGCATCCGATAAGACGCTAGCCGATTGTATGCAGCTGAACTTAATCGAGGTAAGGGACGGGTCAACTGGTCAGATTATCGCACAAAAGTAACACACGTTAAGTCACAAGCGGCACTCTACGAACAAAAACGTCAAAACCGTTACACAATTACATACGCCAAGGACAATAAATATCGGTACAATCCGCGCCCACCGTATGCTCTGGGCGTCCATCTGGGCGGCGGTGGTGTTGACGTCCTCCAAGATGTGTTTGTAGAAGAGGAACTTGTCGTCCCAGGCCACCAGCGACGGCTGGCGAGACACGAACTTCTCGCACGTCTGCTGCTTGTCGTACTTCCACAGGTTTCGGTAGCGGCGCCAGCTGCCCCGTCCAGGCATACGTCAGCGAGGTAAAACGTCAGAGTACACATCAGTACGGCGTATAACATTTTTGTTGAAATTTTCGAGAATGGGGGAGCGTTCTGTTACAGACCAATACTGGAAAATGAGCAAATTGCCTGCGATATAGAAAAAAAAAACAAAAAGCAGCGTCAGGTGAAGGATGAGGTGTAAAAAACACGTTTACGACATAAGGCCCGAAAAATGACGTTCTATCTCCCTTTTTATCGAGGTATTTGCACCAAATTGCCTGCTAGAATCCTTAGAAGTATCGTGAATCGGTTCCATATTTCGGACGGGAGCTGCTCGAGCCGCACTCACAGCTGGATGCTCTTCTGGACGCGGGCCAGCAGGTTCTGCACCGTGTTCTGGATCTCCAGCACCAGGTCAATCACCCGCGGGTCGCAGCTGATGTCCTGGAAGAAGCTGTAGACGAACGCATCGTTCGAATTGTCGCCCATTTTGATCGGCGGACATTCGAGGCACGAGCCGCGCTGCCACCGCACAAAGTGCTTCGTCCTGGAACAAACAGATTGTCAGCGGTTTTATGCAGACGTTAAATCGAAAGCGAAAGGTCTTAAAGTGGCCGAAACACACAGCAGTATCGGGAGGTAGCCTATAATTACTCACGATTCGATGCAGTCTCGGACCGAGTTCATGATCATCTTGTAGATGTCGTTGGTGAGCGGGCTGACGACCACGTCCGGCGTGGCCAGCAGCATGTTCACTAGGAACAGCGGCGTGTCCCCGTTCAGCCGGGTCAGGAACTGACGCAAGTTCAGCAGGATCAGACTGCGGGGACGGTCAAACAAGTCACAGCCAGACACAGACCAATGTCATGAGGTGGGATAACTGGCATAAGCATAAGACTTAGTCTGAGCACGTGTGACTGGAAACAGATTCCAGAAGCTTAAGCGGCACAACACTCATCGCTCCTTACTTGGTGCAGGCGACGAAGCACTGCCGCTCCCAGTGCGAGTAGTACTTGTAGAGCCGCGGGTTCCGGCCCGTGTTGGTGTGTACCACCAGGCCCTCGACCTTGATCAGCTGCGGCCCGATACTCTGGTACTTTCTGGCCAGCCGCTCAATGTCGTGAGCCCGCCGCAGCTCCACGCAGCTGAAGAACTCCTGTGGACGAGAACAGAGAACAATTACACTACGGTACGGCCAGTGGTAAATACAGCAGTAGGCGGAAGGGTGGCACGGTACAGATAAATATCGCGCCAAGCCGACCTCCAGTCGCAGCTGCTAAGAAGTACAAAACTTTGCAGCCTTACTCAGCTAACTTATTCAGTCAATCCTACTGATAAATCCATGTAAGCTGTGATAGATGAAATGATATCGGAGTCGGGCTTACTCTAGGACATACGCAGAAATCAGTAGCTGAGTGATGATTATATACCCAGCACCGCCCACCTTGCAAGGAAGAAGCTCTGTCGTTGTCGGTCCGGTGAACAGATCCATGTTGCTTAGACTGGAGATCTGTCGCTCCATGTCTCTCGCGTTCTTTTGCACCTGAAATACAACGAACCCATTTGTCACATTTATCCGTTCATAACTGGACACCTCATAGAGACCTGACGCCGGAGCCCTCACCTGGTGTACCAGCGACTCAAACACGCCGATGGCGCTGTTACACTTGGTGCAGAAGTCGCCGACGCTCAGCGCGCTCCAGTTGATCCGCTTGGTGGCCGGGCGCAGGATCCGCTCCACGGAGCGGACGTCCTCCTTCAGTAGCTCCATCTGCGGTCAGATTCGTCCGTTAACAGCTGCTCGCTTCATACCTGTCACATTAAAAATATTCCAGAGATTTTCCCGAAAAAATCCCCACGTATGACGTAAAAGGTAAATAACCAGCGAAGCATCAATCAAACACGCCAGTGGACACAAATTTCACGGATAAATATTGTTTCCTTCCAAGTAATTATTCCTCCCTCATGCGAACTGTTCAGCTCATTGGCTACCTACCACTCCGCCGGCCTGCTCATCCCAATCCCACCATCAGGCTGTCTCTGCCCCCCACCCCCGCCAAGTCCTCTCCCCCTCAAGCTATCTGTACTCCACTACCTGCCTGGCCTGTTCTCTCCGCCCTCAGACTGTCCACGTCTCCACTCCCCTCATGCTCTCCCGTGTCCCGCTCCGTCCTCTATCATTCTGACCTCGGGGTCTGTCATGCAGCCGAGTACGCCGTTGAACCTGTCGATCATGGCCGCCAGGTTGACGCTGTGTCGCCGGTAGCGGTCCTCCTGGAGCGCCACGTTGCGCGCCAGCTCCGGCAGGTGAAAGCCCAGCACCTCCAGGTGCTTCGAGTCGGCGATTATCTCCAGCAGCTCGTACGGCACGTTCACAGAGAACGGAGACGTGCGAGACGACGGCGTGGCGCCGCGCAGCGCTGCCGCCGAGAGACAACAGTGCGTTGTGAACAGTGCGAGTGAAATGGCGAACGCAGTGGGCAGCTTTATTAAGTGATGATGCGTCTCGTTTTTCACCGTATTTCTCTAGAAATATCATCGAACGGAATGAACACGTCAGTATTTTCATGTCTTTCAGTAACTATGCAGCTCGTTTTTCATCGTATTTTCTCTAGAAATATCACCGAACGGAATGAACATGTCAATATTTTCATGTCGTTCAGTAACTATGCATCTCGTTTTTCATCGTATTTTCTCTAGAAATATCACTGAATGGAATGAACACGTCAATATTTCATGTCGTTCAGTAACTTCAGCAACACGATTTAACCACAACATTGTTTTTAAGTCCCGACGGTGTGAAATTAACGCTACCAATTTTCAGGCATAGCATACGGACGGAAGATAGGCTGTGTCTTACCACTCTTGCAGGGCGACCGTCCGGTCTCCGCCAGCACCGTTTTGCGGAGCAGCTGCGGCAGCATGTGGTCGATACGCTCGCGCCAGGAGGCGTACAACTGGTCCTCGTAGGCCTTCATACGGCGGCCCACCGTCAGGTAGTGCGCCTTCGCCTGCATCGCACGGTGCTCGTGAACAGCCAGCCTGACAGAATGATCTATGCTGCGCGACTCTGCTGTCAGTATTCCGTCGTATGTACTATAGCCATTAATATTTTACCGACAAATAAATAAATAAAATTAAAACTTCAACGACACCACGCATAAAAAGGTGCAGTATATGCAATACGTTGTCGATCAATTCGACTTATCCTTACCGCCTGTCCCATTTCGGTGTCCATCATGGCAGGGCACTTAAGGAACTTGACGATGTTGCGTTTGATCTTGAGAAAGAGCAGGCGCTCCCAGTGGATGGCCCCCGAGACTGCCGGGTGGTTCTTGTGCAGCGGAGGGTCGTCCTTGTTCTCCTGCCGATCGAACCCCAGTGTAATTTTGACAATGTTTCAGAAAGACAGTCAATTAGTAACTATCGTGTCTTGAAATAAACGGCGTCCAATTGATAAGAGCAGCGTATCAAAACCATGTTTGCCATAGAATAACCATCACAGCTCTAAGTATGCAATCAGTACAACTTAACCCTATTAGTGGCAGGGGGGGGGGGGGTTGTTTTTATCCACCCCTCAGGTTTTTCGGGAATATCTCCGAAACCGCTGAAGCTACGATGCTGAAATTTTCTGACTTTTCCTAAAACTAAATTGGGCACATTCCCTGAAAATTTCAAGTTCATAACTTTACCAGGGGCGGCTCCAGAGCACTGGGAATTGGGGGTCCTATTCGTGAAGCGAGTCATTTGGGCGAAGATCACGATGCTGCACCAGTTTTACGAACAGTGAATGAAAGGTATCATGTGATAACATATACAAAGTTATTGTGCATCCTCTTTTGACACGTTTTTGCTATAATAGGCGGATCCAGGCGTCCAAAAAGGGGGGTTATTTTTTACCTCCCAACATAGGTGCCCTGACACCGCCTATGCATGACCAATACAATTTTAGTCGTTCTCTCATAAGAAAATTGTAACATAACAAGACCATTGCCACCCTTTTTAGAAACAGTACCAACAAAAACCTTATTTACTATACTTTTTGTGTACCCCCAATCTCAATGATCTGTATCCGCCTATGATTTTTGAAAATGCATATTTTTAGGATCCATGTGAATTCCTGGTTCATTCTCTATCGATCGGCAAAAGTTGCGTTAAGATTGGTTCAGAAACCTGGCCGTGATAAACAGTCTAAAATGTATCTGCAATTTGCCCGTTTTTACCCCCCTCTACCCCCCTATTGACATTTTTTAATTTTATTTTTTTTTTTAGAAATGTAGATCTCGTTGAGCCAAATCGAATGCCGTTTGAATTTTGAAAATCGGCCGGTTAGATCTCGAGATATCAAGGGGGGGTCGTAAACAGCCCCCCCCCCCTGCCACTAATTAGGGGTAGCCAGGAGCCTGCCACTAATAGGGTTAAAGGCCTGTTTAAATTGCACTCACGTCGAACATTTTGGCCACCTCGTCCACCTCCCGTTTGTACTGGTTCAGAATGTCGCTGTACTTGCGACGCAGCTCGTTGTTGATCGACTGACGCGACTTGACGTGCTCAAACTTCCGCACCACGTCGAACGCCGCCTCCGAGGACCTGGCAATGTCGACCCAACCAATTGGCGTGTTAATAGCTGCAGAGGCCGGGCCCGGGACACTGCGGTGCAAAGCCCAAAATAGTTTCGAAACCATCAGAAAAATCCGGAGGTAAGCTGTCATTTCATTGGTAATTGGTCTTCCATGACAATAAAAAAGTAGGTCTGCCCAATATCGCACCTATAGCTGATTGCCCTGCACATAAACGGCGATTCTAGCACGCACGCATGTCCGAGCGTTCCACTTTAGGAAGTGCAATGTAAGTGCAATAAAGCGCAATCGAAACGTCTCCTTGTACCACCTGTGACGTGTGAAAGGTGTTACTGATAAATAAATTAGCCCTTCAACGGGGAAAAAATCCGACACGCACGTTATTTGTCGGTAACTGAAACCATCGCGCATTACACAACGATCGTAGGGTGGTCTATCAAGGGCAATGTATTCTTACCTGAGGGCTCGGAAGCTTTCGTCAAGGAATTTCTTGGCCTCTGACTCGATTCGCA
Organism: Amphibalanus amphitrite; assembly: GCF_019059575.1. NCBI lineage: Eukaryota > Metazoa > Arthropoda > Thecostraca > Balanomorpha > Balanidae > Amphibalanus > Amphibalanus amphitrite. Next base: position 65,438 of record NW_024881528.1, on the reverse strand, counting down.
GCACCTCGGTACCGAACCGGTCCATCACTCCCTGCCACATGTGATGCAGCCTGCGGAGCAGATGAGAGGCGGAGTGTGACACCCAAAACACGTCAGATGCTTGCTGAGGGACGAAAGGTTGTGCCAGCGCATGGTCTCATAAAAACATCAGTCACCAACACATTTTTATTGTGTGTAAGTTCGCTTTCACCCGCTGCAGCAGCTGCCCCACCTGGTACTGAATATGTCGAACGCCACCGCCTCGAACGGCACCACCAGGTTTTTGACGCGCTGTTTGACGTCGTCCATGCGGTGGGGATCGGAGGTCACCGCCCGCAGGTCCGGGCACAAGATGTTGTTGAACTCCTCCAAGACCTGAGCAGCGCATAAATGTCACAGGACGGAATATTTGATAAGTAATCAGCAAAGCCAAACATGGGTGCGAACCACAACACGACGAAGTTCGACCCTCAATCTCAACACTGCAAAAAGATAAAAACTCACGAACTGCACCGAAAGATAACTGACACAACAGGGCCGCGCCTTTATACGGTGATCTGGTCGGACCTTAAAAAAATCGAAGCTGATCATTAAAAAAGCTTCAGTCATTTAAAATACTCCCGACCACAAACAAATTTAATTAAGTTTCTTCAGACATGAGCACGTATCTCACAACGGCTGCCTCTGGCCACTCACGACGGCGACATGCTGGAGGTCCTTGCAGATGATGGCCATGTGGTCCGTGTCGTCGAAGAGGCGGCGCCGGTCGAACTCCCAGCGCGCGCCGCGACCGGACGTCTCGATCTCGGCGCGCGTGGCCAGGTACGACTCGCGCCAGCGGCTCAGCAGGCGCACCGCCGACGCGGCCAGCTCCTGCACCTTGCGCGGCGGCTGTCTGTCCACCCAGCGCGCACACCACCCGAATACGGTCACATAGTCGGACGAATCGTACATAAAGCGCTACGCAGCGGCTGCCGACCGCACCACGGTAATATTTTAAAAAAAAAACACACACACAGCTCATGAAGTTCAAAACCGATATAGGTAAAACCAATGATGAAGCGAAGGCTTATATAGCCGGTCGCCCATTACCTGAAGAGTGATTTGATGGAGATGGCGCTGCGGACGCGGGTGACTAGCTCCCAGGCGAGTCGCTCCATCAGCGGTGCCATCCGGTGGTCGCGGTTGTAGTGGCGCGAAAGGATCCACACCATGCGCAGGCTGTCCATCACCTGGGGCAGCGCGTCGGCCACCACCGACAGCGACGGGTGGCTGCGCACCGTCTGAGAGGGCGCCCCGTGGGGAGTCAACGCCCGACCACCAACAACTCCAGGCCAGCCGCCCGAACAATATGAAAGCATTAATTAGCGTCGAACCGACACTGGCTGTGTAACTTGTCCCTACTTTACCGCAAATATTCAGCGGCTGCAACTAGCGCTGCGAGTCTCACCCTGAAGTGTCTCTCCAGCGTGGCCAGGAAGCGGACGTTGTCGTAGGCCTCGCGGTAGCAGCGGTGCACGTCGTCCACCTGCATGTGGAACCCCTGGATGACGCTAGAGTCCACCATCTCCAGAAGACGCACCATTTTCATCACTGCCAGACAAGAGTTATACATACACTGTTTTATAGATATATTTTAGTGTTGGCTGGTGAAAAACGTCAATAAATCAAGGGCCCAGCTATCGAACCAAATCAATAACGGCGTCACAATATATCTTATTGAGTGTTTGGTCAACAGACTTTAAACAGTGAAACTGACCTGTGGGCAGCTTGAACTGTTCCACGAGCGAGGAGAGTTCCGAGTACTTCTCCCTCCACAGGTCCAGCTCGGCCATACACCCGTTCGAGGACGGCTTCTGCTCAGTCAAATAACGTAATGGGACGTAACATAACCACGCAGCCCAGCACAAGGCATGCTCATTGCTCATTTCATAGTACGTGTAAAGCCTGAAACAGACCCTTTCCGCGGTCAGGAAATCGCATGCGAGAGCCTATTCAAATACATGGAAGCACGCTCGCATCAATCGCACGCACCTCCCGCAAGCGATCGATGCGAGAAGAATTATAATGTATTTGAATAGGCTCTCGCATGCGATTTCCTGAACGCGGAAAGAGTCTGTTTCAGCCTTAAGACTTGAAAATACTGAATGACTGCAATCGAAATCGCAGTATTTTATGTGGCGTGCAAGACGCCTTGCAGTCTGTCAGAGTGACTGATCAGAACCTGAATATCGACATGTCGATTACCGTTCTGGATTCCAACAAAATACCCCTTTGCCAACCGCTGCCCACCTGTCCACCTGACTATCGGACTCGTACACGTGAGCGCTAGCCGGTGAGCCGCTGATCTGACCAGTGGCGGATCCAGGGGGGGGGGGCAAAATGGGCATTTGCCCCCCCCCCCCCCCAAACGGCATAATTTTAACATTACGCCTATGGACGATGCATGGAAAGAATCGATAAATTGTTATGGTTTGCCCCCCCCCCCCCCCAAAAAAAAAACTCTGAGCTGGATCCGCCTCTGGATCTGACTGACCCTGTTGATCATGCCGTCCAGGTTTCTGGCCATGTCCTGCTGCCAGGTGGCCAGCGTCTCCTCGATGACGGCCAGCAGCTGGCGGTCCTCGGCCAGTGCCGACAGCTGCTGCTGGTCGTCCGAGCTCGCCTCCAGCAGCGGCAGCTCCGGCAGCTCCAGGAAAAACCGCGTGCTCAGCTGCTCACGCGTCCTGGCGCACCCCGCACACAAACCGGAGGAGAGGTCTCAGAAGATGAGGAACGAATTACGATCGACAAAAAAAAAAAACGAGGCTTGCTTTGTGTCAATATATGTCCGCACACAAACCGAAATCGAGGTCTATGAAGTAAAAGACCGGCAATTGACTAACATAGAAAATCCGCAACAAGATCTGGAACTCGTCCTGCGTCCCCTCGATACATGCAATCGTTGCTCTCTACACGATACGTGTGTACTAGTTCGCGTCATCCTCTCGTCGTTATTTATCGAATTCATAAATAAAAATAGAAACCTGAAGTTTTCTCGTCTGAACTCAAGTCAAATGACACTCTTCAGATTATCGTAATGTTAGAAACACGCAATCGTTTAAAAATGGGATGCTTTGGATTTCAGCAAAAGCTTCGTCTCCAGCCAACGAGGGTATCGCTGCAACAGTGCGATCTATGCTTCGGTATTTAGTTTACCTTACGACGGGCAATGCACGTTTTATGCGGAAAATGGTAAAACGTTGAGCGCAGGTCGCATTAAACTTTCTGTGGGGACAGTGAGATACGGCTTGGTAAAACATCAATTACTGAAGAAAAATATGGGCATTCAATTATTCGTTGAATTAAAAGACACGTGCTGATTGATCATCCGGTCAGGCCCAACGCCGCTCCGCATGCAAGAACGATCGCTATCACGTTTGCCCCCCCCCCCCCTCCCCGCCCCTGGAACTCACCTTTTCACTCCGGAGATGATCTTATGCAGGTTGATGATGAACTCGTCTCTGAGCTGGAGCCGTATTGAGGTGCGTCGAGTCACTGGTGTGGCCGTGATGGGCCGCGCCCCGACGGCGCCCGGGGCCGTGTCGCCGCCGGCGCCGGCTGCTGCCTCCGGGACCGTCGGCACGGAGGTATCCGAGTCACTGCCCTCCCGAGTCTGCAGCACTGGCAGGAACCGCTGCGGCGCACACAGACGGGCTGCTGCTCACCGGGCAGATAACAAGCAGCACGATCACAACGGCACGATATCCGATCAGCACTGTCACAGTTGTGGCACACCTCCCGACCGACTTGACGCCGACCAGTCACTAAACGTCCCTCACTTCCCGTAGCAGTCACTAACCTGCGCCAGCGTGGCGTCCAGATCGTCCAGCGCCAGCTTGTCCATGGTGCAGAACTCGAAGTGCTGCGGCATGGCGCTGCGCATCGTCTCGGCGTCGTGCGGCTCGGGCACGTTGTTCGGCGTGCGCCGACTGAACACCACTGCCCCAGACGCCTGACGGTGGGGAGGGGAGGGGGAGGGTGCGTCGGCTGTCCTGAGGATCGTGTTTCAACGCTGCTTCCTAGACGGGAATCGTCCCACCGCGCCGGTACGGATCATATAGCCGACACAAATACCGTTCGTGGTGTTCGGCAGATACTGGATTGCTTTATTATAAACTGTTTCCCTATAACATGGATAATCAACAGACGTCAGTAATTCGAAGTGACAAAAAAAGTGATACTGCTTTGCCATAGTTTTGCCGTGCAAAGGCAGGCACGATTACGTTGGGTCAGAGGTCATTACGTCAGGTCAGAGGTCACCGAATGATAATCTGTTTGTCCTTGAACGGCAGGGTTACAGGAAATTTCAACAGTGTTATTATGTGATTTCACCGCCCCATCGTTCAGTTATTTTCCATCCTCAGGACCGTCAAATACTTTTCCTCCACGCCGCTGATCTGGACTGGACGGTCACCTTCATCCGACGTGAGAAGCTCGTAAGGAGCAGGCATAGGAGCGGTGGGGTAACCATTTGCGGGGCTGGTTGACTTACCCACTAATGCCTATCATCCTTACGGCTCTGCAAAGGGCTCGTCAGCCCGGAGAGCCTAAACGTATGCAAGAAAAAAGCATAGGCGGCGGAACGGGGAGGGCACCGGGGCACCGTGCCCCCTTTGATTTTGGCATTTTAACATTAGCCCTATGGGCGTTGCATGGAAAGAATGGGACCAGAAAAGTCGGCAGTGCCCCCCCCCCCCCCTTAATTAAGAGTGTTCCACCGCTACTGAGAAAAAGCATGCCATTAGCTTACGCCTTCAGGAAGAACTTCGGGAGATATTTTCGTCGCCATTTTTATCGACGGTCTTGTGATCCGTTTCACAATGCATTTCTGTAAAGAAGCATAACGTCAATGTAGTATCAGGCAACACGAAGAATGCAGTCGAAGCATTAATTTATTAATCAAATAAATAAGTGACACAAGCACGGCTAAGCTCAATGACAAAATAACGCTGCGGAATACGTTATACGATGTTCGAAAATAACGATCTGTTTATCATGTCTAAAAAAGAAGCGGTTGCACTGAGCCCGTGCCACATTTTATATTAACTACTTCTGAAATCCACTAACGGATTTGGACAACGGTATTACATGTGCGATTCTTTATTCCCCCACCCTTACCCCCCACCCCCCACCTCCCCACCCTCCCGTACTAACACCCAAGACAAATAAGTGTCCTCATCGACAGCATTATACGATTCGATTCTTACCGTGCGGGGAGGAGTGGGTGACTGCTGATTGGAGTCCATTTCAGACGGCGTCTTCTGCTTGTCTGCCGACGAACCCTGAGAAGCCGCCGACGAAACGGACATGCGCTCGGCAATCTCCACGGCTGTAGATGAAACGGGACCGTTGCAAGCTACATCCACCTCCATTTGGGTTATCAAAGCACTCGTCTGGTCATAAGCACAAAAACACACTGCATCACATTTGATTATTCACATCGTTCCTGCACTCAGTTCATTGACGACCCGTACCTGTGGCCGGCTCCTCTGGCAGAGCGGACCGGGACTTGGCGGTGACGGCCGAGGCGGTCTTTCCCACAGTCTCGGTCTGCTGGTCCCCGGCCGTAGCTCCAGGCTCGTCTGACCAAACAGAACAACAGTGAACGACGAAACTGACACTGGTAATGTCCACAAATACGAGAAATACACATTCTTTTCACTGTAGCCTTTTACCATAATCACACCTTGGGGCTCAAGCTGCACCTCCAGTGTTTCTTCTCGATGTTCGGTCTCCTTGTAGAGCATGATTGAGTGGCCGGGCTGTGACGATATAGGCCGATCCAAAAAGCAGTCCAAGGCCCGACGCACGGCACCCTCGTCCCGAACCAACATTGCTTCAAACATCTCCTCATGACTGGGACGCTCGAAGAGGTCAACCTGAGAAAAATGAAGAAAAAAATGAAAAGAGAACATTTTAATTGCATTTACCAGTACCTATAGAGCTCGCTAAAAAGAAAAATAAAGCAAGTGCTTACCGTGTTTCCGTCTGCTGAAACGGACAAATCAGATTTGATTGTCGGAGCCGCGCCGGAGCCGTCATTCGGCTGGTCATCAATGCTTTCGAACAGCGCTTTGGATATTTCGCATAACCATAGGATCCGGTAGTCATCGATTACTTCATCCTCCATGGTGCCTGAAAAGGTTAAAATTTTAAAAATTTTATCTAACCAGCCCGGTGTTGGATATACCTTGTTTTATGATCGACCAGACAATAAATTTTCAGAATCACTGGAGCTCGCATCAGTTATCAACGTTTCCATTCATGTCCGTTCCGAACTCCGAAGCTCAGTTGGTTGCCGGTGGGTAGAGTATCGGACTTCCGGTAGTGACTATATAGTGTGAAGAGAACCCGGGCGGAGAGAAGAATTTGACTTTTGAGCTCCGGCGCTCAAAAGTCAAATGTGCAGCTTTCTAACGGAAATGGTCTGTTGCTGGTGGAGGAAGCCACGGTGAGTGCCGAATTGAAGTAAGTTTAACCCTCGCCGGACCTATTGGTCTTCTACACATACGCGCCGGCCGAGGGGAGGGGGGGGGGGGGCGGGTACGACCCCCCTCGCCGTTTCGCCCCTGGTGGAGCTAGCGCGTCGCGGAAAAAACGAGCGTGTGCGCCGTTACGAGACGCAGAGATTGGTACCCGATTTTAAGGTCCTAGGTCAACCGGTGACCTCTGCGGTCAGGTCAAGTGCCCTAGGGTACGGTTCAGTTTTTGGTGAATAACTTCGCAAAAAAACGGCCGCAGAGCGCCGATTTTGGCAGCATCGTGTTCGCCTCGCTCAGGCGCGTCGAATGATATACTTTTTGTTTGGATCAGGTCAACTTAGGGTGTTGACCCCAGGTCAAGGGCAGGTCAGCGCCCCCAGGTCACGAAGTTGGTCGAAAGAGGTCATGTCGCATATCATTCGATTCGGCAGGTCTTCCTGAGTCCATTGGTGGCTTTCCCGACTCGTCAGCTCAATTTGATCGGGAGTTATTGACGAAAAACTAATATGACCTTGATGACATCATAAATGACGTCACGCAAGGTCAACATTGCAAATGTGACGCATCTAACCTTGCAAGGAGTGCATCAAATCACGATTCTGTGTGCTTGAGATAGTTGGAGATCGTTCCCGGCGCCAGAATAGCAGTTTTCATTTTTCCCCATTGACTTAAATAATGGTGAGGCCACGAAAATGACCTGACCTCATATGACCTTTAGGAAAAATCCGAGAATACAAGTTGTGAGACTCGTAATGGATACTAGACCCTGCAAGTTTCATTTCCCTATGAAAGTTCCTCTGGCAGTGAGGGCGTTGCGAAGTTGCGACATCTGAAGACCGTGCAGAGGTTCACTGATGACGTCATAGGTCAGTGACCTGACCTGACCCGAAAATGCGGTTGGTGGCAAAAGATCCGGCTTGAATCAAAGGTCAGGTATGCCAAGTTTCAGCTTTCTATCGCCAGCGTGCTCGGAGCTATCGCGAAAAAACCCTATGGCGGCACCCGCCCCCCCCCCCCCCCCCCACCTCGGCCGGCGAGGGCGAGGTCCGGCCTTGATGGCCATTGGCCATCCAAATCAGGGTATATTCTTCTCCCGAATCCCGATTGCCTGTGATTGCCCGATCGGACGTATATGGATCGGGGTCTATCTATAGACAAGCTCTGCTCAATGCCAAGCTCCGGCTCGGTCAACACCTTAATTGACACATCGCACTGCAGCGAAATGAAAGTGTTGGGCGCGAGTCGTGATCTGCGATCGTCGCCGTTCCCTTCCCCTTCCGACACACACTATATAGCGCCCTGCATCCGTCCAAATATAAATATACGGCCGGGGCGGCCGCATATGAAGGGCTGCCGAGCCATGCCCGTGTATTTAGGGCCTTGCCCGTGACTGACCATGACCGGCACCAAGCCAGTCAAATGCATTTTTTTACCGACTATACTTTTGAAAGTTGAAGTGCATGGAAATTATGAACCACTTGGAACACCAAACGACTTGGGTGGTTGCCCAACACCCTTATGATTTTAGCCAGGCCACTGAAAAGTATTTTGTTTTAGCAACTAGCAAGGCCCTAGATTTTACCAGGTATATAGGGCCTTGGATTTTACACTCGTGGCCCGCTGTGGCCGTAACATTAAAGGGACCCTCCCATTTGAGTTGAGAATTGAGATAGCCAAAATGGGGTCCCTGGCTCACAATTACCGGTTTCGGCACTCACAACATCGAGAAATGCCTTAAATCGGAAATATTGAATTTCAAAATTGCAGCATTTTGATTCAGAGGGGCTAATGCATAGGAATACCCCTCTGAATGTGTGACGTCAGCGCAGATTTCTAACGATTTTTAAATGTTTGACTAAAACGTTTTGTAGCACGCGGTGGTATATGCTGCTTTGCGCGCAGCATCTGCCGCGAACGCCGCACTTCCAAAATGAAGTCGCTAGGACCAGCGGATATCCAAAAAAAAAGTAAACAAAAGTAAAAGTCTTATATCTTGAAAACCGGTGAATATTTTTCGGTGAAATTTGGTACATATTCGTTTTTGCTCTTTCTGAATCGAGCGACATCACTTTCATGCTAATTCATTAACTTTTTTGAAGGTGGGAGGGTCCCTTTAAGCTGACGCGAGAACGGGAATCAGGAATGAAAAACATAATGACGGACGACGGTGCCTCAGCCTTACCGCTCACACAATAGTTGCTTCGGTATCAGTTCTAAAACACGCAAAATGTCATTTTCGATGACATATTAAAAACTACAGTCAACTCCCAATACAAGATTGTCTTGGGATTATCGATTCTTCATCAATTCCAAATCCACATTCCACTCCAATTCCACTCCAAATCTCCAAACGCGCAAATTCCCGCAAATTCCCAAATTTCATCAAAACAGCTGACGTCTGGGGCCATGGCAATCTGGTTGCCATGGTAACACAGAACTTTGTTCTTTTTTTAGTCATTTTCACAATCATCTTAACCATTGAAAATTAAACGTTGCTAATAAATTCAACCAGAGTCAATTTTCAAGCATCCCTTCTTATACTTTTAGCATCTTCTCTCCTCCATGGCATCTTCTTAGGGATTCAGAAATGATTCAGAAGCTGTTAAAAGTATTTGATAAATCTGCGCCAAATATGGCGAGGTAGATACATACAATCCCGTCGAGTTTCCGGCAAGTCATCGCGCGCGTCAAAGAGTGAGAAGTTTCTTCCGGCAATTCAGGAAAGGTGAGAATCTTGGTCTGTGATAATATTATTATGGTATATTAATATCCATTATTCCTTTTCTCGATCACCACCAGACCTGCATAGCAAGGCCGTATTGCGGCCCAGTAGCCGCCAGCCAAGCGAACTACGTTGCTAAGCTGGACCATCACTGCAATTCAGTTTTTTTTTTAAGTCTAGCCAAAATTGTCAGTTTTTCAACGTTTGTATGTTGAGGGCATTGGCATGCGATTAGCATTGTAACTTGGCCAAGTATGACCTCGTTGCCTTAACCACTAACACGAAAGTTTTCCAACTGAGGAGAGGAGCTATAGGTACCTGGAGCTGCTTCTTTCTAAGCTCTAACTAACTCTAAACATTTGCCAGCCTACCTACAACCTACAAACCTACAGCGCCTCTCCTCGGTTGGAAAACTTACATGTGACATTTGTGTTCTGCTCTACTAAGGCCGAAAGGATGGGTCAGAATGAGGTTCTGAGCTTGGTTCATTTGCTGTTTTTATATCAGCGTGCTGTCGTTTTTCCCCATACAAGGAAGTTATTGCTGGCGCTTCTTGGCTTCTCATTGGTCTAACGAATAGACCACTTGAATTTGACCAATGAGGAGCCAAGAAGTAGCAGCATGCTCGCAGCCTGCTGATAAATAAATGGGGCGCGAACAGAGCTCAGGTTACTCTTGCATTTGGCATTCTTATTGTAGTAACATGTGAGTTGTGACCACATCATTTTATCTATGATTGATTTCAACTTAGCTTTTTCAAATACCTACTTTTTGGGCCAGTTAAGTTTGGATTGATTGACCTTTCCCACACTTGTATTTAATATGCGCTCACACCTGATGTTGAGCATTGTTGCTTACAGCATGAGCTATTGTGACTGAAGTGACTAAATTGTGGTTTAGGTAGTAAAGTACCTAATTTTGTAAACTGGGTTGTTTATGAGGCAAATGTGTTGGGGATGATGTTCATGAGTTTCAAAATTTGATAAAGTGTACATTTTGCCAGAATCCAGCACGATGATGATTTGGAGTGACAGGGCGCACCAGCTGCGAGGCTATATCGCGCCCATTTCCAGAATCCAGCACACTTGGATTTAATTTGACATATAGTTTAAAAAAGCCAGCATCCTTATAACACTTCATTATATGTCCCTTGGACACAAAAAGTATATTCAACCAGTCATTGATATTAAATGAAGATATTGCAAAGGTAGGACTTGCCCTTTTTGCCCTTTTATTTGACGAGTAATAAAAGGGCAACATTTTCAATGAGAAAACAGATCTTGCAAATACAAAGTGAGCATTTTATTTATAAAGTTGCTGACAAAGTCAATGTAAACCATAGCACATAGCAAGTAAACAAGCAGTCAGTAGGTTGTAAGATCATACCCACTTTCTTGATATTGCTCAACTCTCAAGCAACAAGAACAAACATGATGGCAGTTCACAAGTCTTGTTTCTGCTAACAGTGCAAAGCACTAATGTTTCCTACTTTTCTGGTTGCTCCATGACAATACACACATTTTGAACACTTTGACTAGTAGTATGACAAACTCGTGTACCTCTAGTTTGATGTGAGGAATTATCAGTGGTTCTCTAAATATATCAGGTTTCATCCAATTAGCTAACACGGCCACATTCCTAAAAGGAAAACGTTGGAATGTTGAACCCTCGAGTCGACGTTGCGCTGCTACACTGTAGCTTCTTCAGCCTAATCAATGTTGTAGCGGTTGATTTGCGCTGCGAAAGCCCCGGTGCCAGTCCGCCGCTAGCTCGATGTCCTGAAAAAGGCGGAATATTACATCTTACTAAGGTATACGGTGGGATCTTTTTTTCTAGTTATCCATGGATACTGGTCGATGGTGTTCTAAAAGTTAAAAAAGGTATATAATCCGATATTATTCATGAGCAGATGAGACTAGAAATAGACGCAAAAGCCAAACGTGCGAAAAAAAACAATCGTAGGCGGGGGAAATGCGGCAGAAGAGATTCAAATTTGTGAACTGAACTCACCTCTCTCGGCTGAAACCATTCTAAGAATGCTGAATACAGCCGAAGCAGGAAGAGTACAGCGATCATGAATTTTCCCGAGAGTGGCCCCGAGGACAAGTACCTGCAAAACAGCCAGGAATGGGTGAATAACCACTGGGTACCAAGGCCTGAACTGGCAAACACAAGTCGGCGCTTGTCTCGGTCAAATATCTAACTCATCTGGCATCGACTGGTATACATATATTTCATCACAATGAGGCGCATTATTATCGGCAAGGGTGTGAATCAGTAACCGTAACACAACATTCAGTCGCTTGCCTCATCGTCTGGCTGCGCTGGTCCCGCCGCGGCGTCCGCCACACGATATCGTACACGTCCTGCGTGCGGGCGGCCACCTCCTGCCAGCGGTACATGCTGGCCACGCGCCGGTGCCGGTCCCAGGCGGACAGGGCGCTCGGCCGGCCGGCCTCCGCCACGGCCGCGTCCAGCCCGGACAGAAGGGCTGTTGGCAGACAAAACGTGAGTCGTGACGTAGGATTATGGAGGCATTCTAAGGTTGTGTTGTCATCGAATGGGTACTTCATAACAATCGCATTTACATTCATGATGTTCTGCAGGTTTTCAATTTCTCATCCGGTTTATTAATCAGTTATGTTCCCCTGACAGCTGATCCCTATTAACAAGCCGTTCACGCCCCTCCGGAGCCGGTGGGCACTCACATTCGACTGTGGGTTCGGTGAGCCAGATCTGGTCGGGAGGCAGGACCTCCGGCACCCCGCCGACGCGTGTGCTCACCACCTGCAGTCTGAGGGCAACACAAAGCTGCTGTCAGTTGTGGCATTTATTTTAACAGCCATTTAATGAAACAGTCCTTTGATACATTTTTAACATACATTGTCTGTCATCCTATACAGTGACTCAACCTTAATTAAAACGCCGACCTGGAGCGGCTGGGAGGCTACACGAAGCCAGTTGCCAGCTGGAAGGTCAGAAATACTATAAATAAATTTTATAATCGGAATATAAATAGTTGTTTAGCGTATCTCGAAATAACACCGCTTACCCGCAGGAGGCCGCCTCGACAATGGCTATGCAGAAAGCCTCTGTCAGCGAGCAGTTGATGTAGATGTCGCCCTGCACCAGCACATCTCGCACCTTAAACAAACCAATGTGGAAGCGTTCATTGCATGTCGCGCGAGCGCGACAGTGGGCCACTGATTCGGCCATGACAGCGGACAGCCGTCGTAGTGAACAGTGAACACAAAGTTTTACGATAACATTGCTAGCATTGCATTGGCTTGGCCCTTAGAAGCATTTAAAAAAAAAACGTGCGGGCCCCAAATATGTACTGCGCTCGCTGACCTGCGCACGTTTAGTTACCTCAGAATGTTTCAGTTCGCCCAGGAAAGTGACCCGATCACTCAGCTGATTCTTCTCAGTCATTTCTTCAAGCATGGACCGTTTTGGTCCGTCGCCTCCGATCAAAAAATGCAGCTGAAAATAATAGAGCTTGTTGAGCTGAATGTTGTAAACCAATGGACAGTCGTATACGAAAATAGGTAGTTGAAAATATGTGTAAAAAACGTTGTTTTGACACCAGCTATATAGTTTTATTGGGAGCTTTCGAGAGCACTTCGGCTCCCTTCTTCAGCCAAGTCAAACAAACACTAAAATACAGTAATACAAAACATTAATATATTAATGTTTTGTATTACTGTATTTTAGTGTTTGTTTGACTTGGCTGAAGAAGGGAGCCGAAGTGCTCTCGAAAGCTCCCAATAAAACTATATAGCTGGTGTCAAAACGACGTTTTTTACACATTAATTATGTCCCAGCTAAATAACAACATATACAAGTAGTTGAAAATAGAAACGAAACGAAATGATACTAATCGAAGTATGCACTAAAGCCACACTGTTCAGCGTTTGGCCAAAACTGTAAGGCAATGACCCAATGTGTTCCTTTGATAAGCGACCAATCGACTATGATGCTGGCTAGTGACTTACTTTGTCGTGTTTGCGGCATGCCAGCGGGATCAGGCCGGCGAGCAGGTCTGCTCCTTTCCGATACACCAGTCGGGACACCATGACGACAGTGATCTGTGGGGTCACAGCTCAGCGTTAGACTGAGTCTCACACTCTGTTTCTATGTTACAGGTTCCCTGAGCAGCAGCCATGTTCCGTAACCAGTACGACAACGACGTGACGGTGTGGAGCCCGCAGGGCCGGCTGCACCAGGTCGAGTACGCCATGGAGGCGGTGAAGCAGGGCGCCGCCACCGTCGGCCTCAAGTGCCGCACGCACGCCGTGCTGGTGGCGCTGAAGCGCGCCTCCTCCGAACTGTCCGCTCACCAGAAGAAGATCATGCCGATTGACGGGCACGTGGGCGTGTCGATCGCCGGTCTGACGGCCGACGCGCGCATCCTCAGCCGCTGGATGCGCACCGAGTGTCTGAACGCGCAGTACGCGCACGACCGGCCGCTGCCCGTCAGCCGGCTCATCAGCGACCTCGGCAACAAGATGCAGGTGTGCACGCAGCGCGACGGCAGCCGGCCGTACGGCGTCGGCCTGCTGGTGGCCGGCTACGACGAGTCCGGGCCGCACATCTACCAGACCTGCCCGTCGGCCAACTACTTCGACTGCAAGGCGATGGCGATCGGCGCCCGCTCGCAGTCGGCGCGTACGTATCTGGAGAAACACCTGGCCGAGTTCCCCGACTGCACCTGGCAGGAGATCGTCACGCACGCGCTGCTCGCGCTGCGCGACACGCTGCCCAACGACATGGACCTCACTACCAAGAACTGCACGGTGGCCGTCGTCGGCAAGGGCATGGAGTTCACCATCCACGAGGACGAGGAGGTGGCGCCCTTCCTGGCCAAGCTGGAGGGCATCCAGCGCCGCGGCGGCCACGGCGCCGCCCCGGCCGCCGAGCCGGCGCCGCTGCGCGACGAGCCGGCTCCTGAGGAGCGCGAGCCGCGACCCGACTCGCCGCAGACCATGGAGCACTGAGGCCGGCAGGGTGACGTCCCCGCGGCCCGTGACCCGCCGACCCGCCGGGCGTCCTGCCGGGACGCCAGCCGCGGCCCGCCGCCGCCGCCGGGCGGGGGCGGCCGCCCGCCGCTCCCGCCCGGCTCTCCGCTACTGACACTACTGCTGCTAACGGCCGGCGCACTGATTCCTCTCTATCCCGGCCGCAGCCTCGCCGCCAGCTCTCCCGTTTATCTCTGAGTTGTATTCAATAAATAATCCGCAATGAAACAGCGAGGCTTTTCTTCAAAAGGCTATTTCATAGACGTATCGTAAGGTGGAACAGCCTCAGACCTCTTTCATCAAGGGCGCGCACATTTAATGCAACAATGTATCCGGGGTGATACGCACGAAACGGGATAGCACAAGATAGACGGGTCGTTCCTAGGGCGGAATGGGAACTGGGAAGGGTACTTTATACAACGTGGCTATAGTCTACTGCAGTTTGATACATGCACTTGCTGTAAACAGTTTCGGAACGATAAAAAATGTACCAACTGTCTAGTAAATGACATATCACAGCTCACGTATTACAACAATCCACGATACCGCACTCACCCGCTCACCACTCACCCTATCTGAGCTCCGGCGAGAAGGGTCTGGCGTGAAGGCGGCGCTGTCCACCGCGTTTGGGATCACGGAGACTCGGTGGGAGGTCACGTTCGCTCGTAGCACCGTGTTTTCCTTCCTGAAACACAGCGTGCGTGGTGGTGATGATGTACAAGGACACTGGCGCTTTGAAGTCAGGCGGGACACACTCGGGACCACAACAATTACCTTACAAAATGGAACCTTGGCAAGATGCAAACAATGACTTTAGACTAGCATTTGCAAAATGAGGACGTTCTCTTACGTAGATTTTCACAACACAATGTTTAAGCGAAAGAGCAACTACGGATGTAAGTGTAACCACGATCCACGATGCAGCGTTTCATACCCGGTATAGGAGACGCAAATGCAGTGGTCGACCTGCGCCAGCGAGACCTGGAGGAAGTTGTTGGTGACGATCGCCGACGTGTCAGCGAAGCCGAACAGCGAGTGGTCCGTGAACACCGTCTGGGAAGGGAGGGGGACGACGTCAGTCAGCGCATTAGTACAGATGCGAGACGAGGGGAAATAAGCGATGGTCAGAATTAAATCCCGGCTATGCGTAATGGTTGTTTCACGCCATGTTTCACTAGAACTGCACGAAATGGTGACCCGACGCGGTACGGTGCGGATCCAGCCCACCACCGACCTGCCGCTATCTCCTTACCCGGATACCCATGCTGCCGGCGTGCAGCATCGCCTCGTGCGCCAGCGTGGAGAATGCTGAGTGACCGTGCACGATGTCCACCTGCTCCCGGATGAAGATGTTCCTCAGCAGAGGCAGGGTGGTCAGCATGGTCGGCAGCACGCAGCCCTTGTAGAACGTCTTGTAGGGGCAGTAATACACCTGTCCATGTGGGAGTACAACCCCTTGGTGGGTAACAATGTAGATATTGCTCGCCACATAAACATGAGTTTATGTGTTGTCACTTTTACCATATTTGTGAGTTATCTCATGATACTTTTGCTCCTTCAAAAGGTGCAACATAAACATTTCATTTTATATTTGATTCAAACAAACCACTTTGCATCACACACCCATGACCTTAGTTCAGCAATTTCAAATTTGTAATCAGCTTCACAGCCAGTGCAGAGCAAAGCAGACATACCTTCAGGCCACTGGTCATGTAGCGAATGCCAACACGGCTTCCATAGCTGTGTGTGACCACAATGACCTTGTGACCCATAGCCAAAAGGCACTGAGACAGCTGAAACACATGGGCCTCAACCCCACCACTGTTTGGATAGAAGAAATCTGACACCATGCTGAAAAAGGTACAACATGTTAGGTCACAATGCATTCTCTCTGGTAACAATGGTAGGTAACTCTGCAAAACATTTGAAAACATACATAGCAGTAGAAGTTGAAGAAACAAGACATAAAATGACACAGCAGTCAGTAGGGTTCAGTTTAATACAGAATTCCATCTTACCAAATACTGTACTTCATGATGAAAGCTGCAACACAGAGTTTGGCAGCCTGAAATATGGACAGACACCTTACGTCAATTCAATTGCATTGAACAAAATATCCCATTTCAAGTAGGTTAACCTACTTGAAATGGGATATTTAATGAGAGCACTCATTATACAGCTTCCTGCAATCAGCCCCCAATGCCCTAAAGACAAATGCTAAAGGAAACCCTGTTCCCAAATCCCAATACCATCCCAATACTGAACAGACTTGAGACTTCAATTAAACAACCCATGCATTGTAGAAGAATTGAGTAAAGATTTGCTGGTAGTCATAAAGCAGGAGTCACACTTCTCTGTATAATGGCTTGTGTTGGTTTTAGTTATTTCTGAATTTTTCAAATATCAATATTCCATCTCATTGACATGGTGATCAAGATACTGCATGTATCGAAAGCTTTGTTTTTTTACAATAAACTTGAGTAATTATCGTTATTCCACATAGTACCTAGGTATAGAAACTGCTGAAATTGAAACTTGAAAATCGAAATTGACATTGAAATTGGTTTATATACCCCTGAATTGAAATACCCACCTTACTGATACGATCCCCCAAGCATTGTATATTGGTTGGTTCAGTGATTTGGGTTCAGTGAGCCTTGGTTCAGTGGACCCAGTGGAAGCTACGCGCCCTAATCCAACAAGAACATGAACAAGAAGACCCAGTGGACACAAGGCAGTATCAGTATATGCGAGTTCAGTGGTATATGCACGGGAGAACTTCGTATATGCAGTGGACTTGCAGTGGATCTTTGAAAGATTTATTTTGAAACGCGTGCGCCACTTACAGCTTTATAAAATGCTACCATTTATTTACCATAGTGAAGGGTTCTCCCTTTCAGTAGCAAAAATAGTTTTTTAGTTATTTTCACGAATTGGAATATTAGGTGCCTAACTAGTTTTTAAAAGCCAAGAAATCCCCAATAGATATCTTAATAATGCCTTCTTCATTTTTTACTTTGACAAAAAAAAATAATTTATCATCTCTTTGAGTCAATCCCTTCAACATTTCGCCGAGAAAATGCTACCAATTCAGCTAAATCCTTTGGTGGGGCTCTTCCGTTTTCTCCCGTTGCCTCTTTCTCTTCGTGTCCGTGGGAAGCGCTGGGTGTGATTCGCATTTCCGTGCTTTTAATTGCCGATATGGGTCTCGTTGGTTGTTGCAGGACGCCGGCTCGGACTGCCGCTGCGTTCTTGCGGCAAAAGACTCTAATCCAGGCTGGTAATGGAAATATTTACGCGAGAAACTTTGGAGTGAGTGCTAGGTAAGTCTGCGCCATATTCGTGAAATTTACGTGTTATATAATAGGCACATTTCACAAATAATTATTCCATGAGCCAAAGTTGTAGCCTTTTTAAACAGGGCAAAGGCAGGTTGTAAGGTATTCCAGTTCTCCAGTAACTGAAGTTTTTTTTGGCATGGTGGGTTTGTAGGCATAAGGCAAGTAGGTAGGTATGTGATTTTTGGTGTTTTGGTGCTTGTTTTTCTGAAATCTGTCATGGAGGGGCTAATCCCAGTCATAAAATTCAATTCAACTCAGCCCTTCCCCTACTTCTGTCAATTATGTCTTGTCAATGATATCTTCCTTTCTTAGTTGTTTTACTTGTAAAGGTAGGTATTTATGTTTCAATTGTAAAGTTACAACATAATATAAAAAGGTACAATTCTAAATAGCTGAGGGCTTCAAATGACTGGGATTCTTTCCTGAATCCAGTATTAAAAGCAGTCTTAACTTGTTCAGATTAGTGCTGAGGTATCATGATTGTTGCGTTTGTTCACTTTCGCTAATATCAACTATAATTCCAAAATTGCAGCCTGTATCCCATAATGAGGTTTATGAGTTTGGTGAGGTCCCCAATCTATTAGTCTTCTCTTCCTGACTGCTTCATGTTAAAAGAAACTACCTGATGAAAGTGATCTGTGATGGTGTAGTTTATCATGATCTGGTGCACTTTTTAGGAACATGTGATAAAGATGTAGATGCAAAAACAGTTAATGGATAAATTTGTGTTTATTATTTCATGCATTGATGTGCATCTGTGACATTTCTTTCAGGCGTTTTGATGAATACCGTCCAGCTACATCTCAGATGCCAAAGCTGAGCGACATTGGTGGTAGGACGCTCTTCAATTCAGATCATGACATGTTCCGTGAGTCAGTCCGCAAGTTCTTTGAACAAGAAGTGAAGCCATACCATGGCCAGTAAGTTTACCTTCTGCATGGTGACTCTGAAATGTTTTTTTTTTTTTACTATGTCCACAGATTTCTATTCATATTTGCATGGATTGACTTTTTTTGCATCTCACTTGCCTCCAGGATGACCAATGAGTGGCAAGTGCTCTGACAATCACTGTTTTTCCAGGTGGGAGAAGGACGGCCAGGTTTCGCGCGAGGTGTGGCTGAAGGCCGGAGAGCAAGGTCTCCTCGGGGTCAATACCCCGGCCGAGCACGGAGGCATCGGAGGCGACTGGCTGGACGCCTCCATCGTCCTCGAGGAACAGTAAGGGCCGCTGACGGGCGCGTGAAGTCAGTACTAGCATTTGGTGTTGTAACCGTGTTGTCGGTAATTTGTCTTGTTGAAAGTTTATTAAACGTGAATGGTGATTATTATGTGGGGCCGAGCCGAGGATGCGCGGTGGAATTCGATTTTCCTGGATTGGAGTCGATTCCCGCCTTCTGCGAAATCTATCCTGGTTTCCAATAACCAATTAGAATGGTGTCTGCTGTCCATTGATCAAAGTTCAAGGATCATATAAACAACTCGATTCCGACCTCACAATGACTTAGCAACTGGCCGTAAAGCGTCAACACAGTGTTTTTCCATGAATTCATTAGTGCCCACGAGGCCTCTGTGGCAACCATCGACAGTTAATTCCTCAGAACGACCATAGCTGTCACCACATATTATGCCTAATAGTCACGCTGCTTCATAGGCGTAGGAACGTTTTCGAAAGTGGGGGGGCCAAGGTCCCAGAGGTCTAAAACCTAGCCTACCCCCAAAATCCGATTTCTCCTCGGATTTCGGCCACTTTGTTTTCGCAAACATGATCAGAGATAAAAAAAAAATCGAGACAAAAACAAAAACAAAATTGGGTAAAATTTCAGGGAGACTCCCGTCCATAAACTCAAACTGATGGACGCGTTCCCCTGTCCTCCGCAGCCGTTGGCACCCATGCAAATTCCAGAGGCATCCAGCAACTTTTTCATTACGAGCAAGCGTGAAACGTGCAAAGCGAGTCTTTTCAATATACCTATAAAAATCAGCATGAACGGCCTAGCTAGGCTCAGCCAGACCTATAACGTTTTTAAAAGGTTTTATATCAGCGACCACTGCAACTGGGCTGATTGACTATCAGAGGCCGGTGTGGGACTTTTAGAGGTCGGTCTGGGCCATCAGAGGCCAGTTTAACCCTCGCCGGACCGGACCTATAGGTTTTCTACATACGCGCCGGCCGAGGGGGCGGGGGGCGGGTACGACCCCCCTCGCCGTTGCGCCCCAGGTTGAGCTAGCGCGTCGCGGAAAAACGAGCGTGTGCGCCGTTACAAGACGCAGAGATCGATACCCGATTTTAAGGTTCTAGGTCAACCGGTGACCTCTGAGGTCAGGTCAAGTGCCTCAAGGCACGGTTCCGTTTTTGGTGAATAACTTCGCAAAAAACGGCAGCAGAGCCGCGATTTTGCCAGCATCGTGTTCGCCTCTCTCAGGCGCGTCGAATGATGTACTTTTTGTTTGGGTGAGGTAAACTGAGGGTGTTGACCACGAGTCACGGTCAGGTCAGCGCCCCCAGGTCACGAAATTGGTCGAAGGAGGTCATGTCACATATCATTCGATTCGGCAGGTCTTCCTGAGTCCATTGATGGCTTCCCCGACTCGCTAGCTCAATTTGATCGGTAGTTATTGACGACAAACTTATATGACCCTTATAACTTCATAAATGACGTCGCGCAAGGTCAACATGGCAAAAGTGACGCATCGAACCTTGCAAGGAGTGCATGAAAGATTCAGTGTGCTTGAGATAGTTGAAGATCGTTTACGGCGCCAGAAAAAGTTTTCAGTTTATCCCCCATTGACTTATACCTAATGGTGAGGTCACGAAAATGACCTTAGGAAAAATCCGAGATGTACAAGTTGTGAGACTCCTAATGGATACTAGGTCATCCAAGGTTCATTTCCCTGTGAAATCTCCTCTGGCAGTGAGGGCGTTGCGAAGTTGCGACATCTGAAGACTGTGCAGAGGTTCACTTATGACCTCATGGGTCAGTGACCTGATCTGACCCGAAAATGCGGTTGGTGTCAAAAGATCCGGCTTGATTCAAAGGTCAGGTATGCAAAGCTTCAGCTCTCTATCACCGGCGTGTTCGGAGCTATCGCGAAAAAAAACTATGGAGGGGCGGCACCCCCCACCCCCATCGGCCGGTGAGGGTTGAGGCCCTCAGAGACCAGTACAGGGCCTGCAAAGGGCAGGATGAGACATTTAGATGCCGAATTGGGCCATCAGAGGCTAATGTGGGCCCTTACAGGCCAGCATGGGCCCTCAGAGGTCAGTGTGGGACCCTAAAATGCCGGCATGGGCCGGTGTTGGACCCCAGAGGCCAGCAGAAGGCCCTCAAAAACCAAGATGGGCCTCAGAGGCCAGCATCGGGTCTTCAGAATCCAGTGCAAGGCCCTCAGAGGCTAATGCGGGCCCTTACAGGCCAGCATGGGCCCTTAGAGGTCAGTGTAGGGCCGTAACAGACCGGCATGGGCGGGACCTGGAACCTAAAGACCAGCGGAAGGCCCTCATAGGCCAAGGTGGGCCCTCAGAGGCCGATGCGGACCCTTAGAGACCGGCATAGGATCTTCAGAATCCAGTGCGGGACCCTTAGAGGTCAATGTGGGACCCTAAAATACCAGCATGGGCCGGTGTTGGACCCAGAGACCAGCAGAAGACCCTCAAAAACAAAGATGGGCCTCAGAGGCCGGCATCAGGTCTTCAGAATCCCGTACAATGCCCTCAAAGGCTAATGACGGGTCCTTACAGATACAGGCCAGCATGGGCCCTTAGAGGTCAGTGTGGGGTAGGGTTGTTAAAAAAAAAAAACGAATTTTGGAAAAGTATATGGGCTCATGGCTCATGTGGTGCGGTATTCTTTTCTGAGTCCAATGATACCCTTTTTTCCGAAAAGTATTACTGCTAGGCGCTGCTCAAACGGCTTAAAGAGGACCATGTTACGCCCGCCGACCGGCCGGTGTCAATAAGGGCGAGAATTCGACGCCGCACGGCGGCGGCAGCGCCTTATCGGCACCGCGCGCCACGACATCTGCCGGGCGGCCGGCTGGGCGGTGGGAAGTTATAAGTGCGTGGTCTTATTGCACACGATCGGGGTGAGCTATCCCATGTTTTCGGGGCGGAAAGTTTCAGTGCAGCATCGTTGCGTCTGCCACGGTGGTCTGTGTCGATGGTATAGAAAACAACTCAAGCAGACCTCAGAAAATACTGAATGATTCCGGGTAGTTGCCTCGAAACACTCCGTTTCAAGAATACAGCTGCCTTCTTAACGTACTGTATCACTTGTTAATTCTTCAAAAAGCAAGCTCTGAGCAATAACAGACTTCTTTGCATTGCTGTTGACAATTTAAGTTGCTTTTGGACGGTGGCTCGCAGCCCCAATATGCTGCCGCGTAACTCTATTCCAACGACGAAACGGCAACTTAGCGAGAATCGAAAATTTAACGAAGTAGGTACAACAGGAGCTGGCAAGGCTCCTGCATTGGTCTATCCGTCATGAGTGACACACCGGGGTAATGTGTCACGTCAGGGCAGAGCTGTGTTCTATGCCGGGTCTGGATTCGGGTCTTGATCGGCATCGGTGGGCACGGCCGCCCTGGCCGGACTGCCGGCGTCGCTTATGCTCGAAGGATTGGATAAACGGCGCTTGATTTATATGAGTAGGTACTCCGGCTAATGTCTCTACTCATGTCTCACTTCGTCACACTGTCAGGGTGGCCACCCTGTCACTCCCAGACATGTTATGTTTTCTTTCGACCCGCTAATCTAAGTTAAACCTGGCGTCGATTCTGATGCCCCAGCATCTGACATCAACGTATCTGAATAATGACATTGGTGACGCCTATGCTCGTCAAAGCCACCCCCAAACTTGGCCGATGACTGTCGGGTATCCTCCATATTCTGTCCTTGTGCATACTGCATTGCCAGCCCCTGCTGTACGTATATCGTGAATTTTCGATTCTCGCGAAGTTGCCGTTTCGCCGTTGGAATAAAGTTGCGCGGCAGCATATTGGGGGTGCGAGCCACCGTCAAAAACTAACGTAAATTGTCAACAGCAATGCAAAGAGGTGTGTTATTGCTCAGAGTTTGCTTTTTGAAGAATTAACAAGTGATACGGTACGTTAAGAAGGCAGCTGTATTCTTAAAACGGATTGTTTCGAGGCAACTACCCGGAATCATTCAGTATTTTCTGAGCTCTGCTTGAGTTATTTTCTATACCATCGACACAGACCACCGTGGCAGACGCACCGATGCTGCACTGAAACTTTCCGCCCCGAAAACATGGGATAGCTCACCCCGATCGTGTGCAATAAGACCACGCACTTATAACTTCCCACCGCCCAGCCGGCCGCCCGGCAGATGTCGTGGCGCGCGGTGCCGATAAGGCGCTGCCGCCGGCGCGCGGCGTCGAGTTCTCGCCCTTATTGACACAGGCCGGTCGGCGGGCGTAACATGGTCCTATTTAAGCCGTTTGAGGAGCCCCTAACAGTTAATACTTTTCAGAAAAAAGGGCATCATTGGTCTCAGAAAAGAATACCGCACCACATGAGCCATGAGCCCATATACTTTTCCAAAATTCGTTTTTTTTTTAACAACCCTAGTGTGGGGCCCTAAAAGACCGGCATGGGCCGGCGTTGGACCTCTAAGGCCAAGATGGACCCTCAGAGGCCGATGCGGACCTTAGAGGCCGGCATCGGGTCTTCAGAAATCAGAATTCAGTGCAGGACCCTCCAGGCGCGTAACCACGAGTCTGAAGTTACTGGGGACCACATGGAAGGCCGCGAAGACCAAATATAATATTTCAGGATCAGCCTTCGCCCGAGTGTGTGGGGGGAGATGGTGGGGGGGGGGGGGCGTTTTTGGCCACACCTGCCATCAGGGGCGTAGCCAGGATTTCATCCAGGAGGGGGCCAAACTTACAGGGGCCCAAGGTAAACCCCCTCAAAATCCAAAAAAGTCATCGGATTTCATCCACTATTTTTTGGAGGGGGCCCAAATAAATTTAAAAAAAAATATAAAATGAAAAAAATGTAAGAACTGAGAGAACCGAAGGGCCCCTGCGAACAAAATGGAAAAGGGCCCCGAGGGGCCCAGTGGCAAAACTTAAGGCCCGAAGGGCCCTTTTATAACCAATGAAGAGGGCCCAGAGGGGCCCTAGCGGCAAGGTCTCAGGCTTGAAGGGCTCCTGCAAACTCAATGGAGGGCCCCGAGGGGCCCAGTGGCAGGGTCTCAGGCCCAAATGGCCCTTCTACAACCAATGGAAAGGGCCCAGAGGGGCCCCAGTGGCAAGGTCTTAACTTCGCTTGACGGGGCCCCTGATAACTTGACGAGGGCACTCTAAGCAACAGAAAAACCCTCTGAATACACGACAGGGCCCCCTGAGCGCATGGAGGGGCCCCTTATCGCTTCACGGGGCCCTCTAAGCCACAGAAAGACTCTCTGAGTACACTAAGTGCATGAAGAGGCCCCTGAGCGCGCGTGACGGGTCCTCTGATCTACAGTAAAACTCTCTAAGCATATTAAGGACCCCAAGAGGCCCCTGAATGCCTGACAGGGCCAGGCGCGTAGCCAGGATTTTCCTCAGGGGGGCCAATCAGACCGAAAGGGGCCCATGTGAGCGAGGGGGCCAACAATTTCTTAATTTCATGACGTAGTTATTTGCTTAAAGGGACTATCCCACCTTCTAAAATGTTGTTAAAACCAGTTAAATTGTGCCCGACTTTATAGATTGGATGACCAGGAACACGGTTCTGGCATTTATTTTTCATTAAACATCTTAGGCTTCCCATATTCCAAACACAAACTTTCAAATATGTGACGTCACAGCCCAAAATTACCTCCTTCCCCAGGCCACATTACTGTCATAAAGCTGATTCTTTTTACTCTGTAGGCACCACAACAAAGTTCAGACCAAGTTTCAAGCGATTTTTCAACGAACAAACCCATTTAAATCAGAATGACTAAACGAGGTGACGTCACACTAACGGTCGCTCCATGTTGAAGATAGGGCCTTGTACAAGGCCCATTTTCAAATGAAGGGAACGAATTTCTTCAACACTAAGAGGCCGCGGGGGTTGCAACCTAGATAGATATAGGTTTCTGAACCTCGCCGCAAACTTGGCTATCTCAACTCAAACCCCATGTTAAAGGTGGGATAGTCCCTTTAACTACCTTAAAATTACGAAGGCCCCCTGCGAACCCAATGGAGAGGGCCCCGAGGGGCCCAGTGGCAAAGCCTCAGGCCCGAAGGGCCCTTTTATAACCAATGAAGAGAGCCCAGAGGGCCCTAGCGGCAAGGTCTCAGGCCCGAAAGGCCCCCGCGAACCCAGTGGAGTGCCCCGAGGGGCCCTTACGCTACTTTTATTGTGCCCCTTACCGTACTTATGACACCGCGATGGGGGCCCTTTTGGGCTCCAGGGGAGGGGGCCATGGCCCCTATGGCCCCCCTTGGCTACGCCCCTGCCTGCCATTTTTTTTTTTTTGCGCGTGTAAGCACAACCGCGGCGCGCACCGACACAGGTAAACATGACACACTGAACCGGAAAATTGCACCTGTGACCCCTTCTATGCCTCTGAGATCATCTCAGGTCATGAAACATCTCCAACAGTTTTTTACCATTACTTTAGGTAGAAACATGTTGGAGCGCAAACACCATGGATGTGTTCAACTCAACAATACCAATCGCATGACATGCAGCATGACCTTTTCCTTCCATGCGTCTCGACGAGACCAACGCGATGAGGGTAAAATCAGCGCCATGCAATTTTTGAGTCAAAAGTTATGATACAAAAACCTTTCCCGCAAAACGCCAACCTGGAAGCTAAACCGTTGACCTTAGGTCAAAGCCGAGAACATTGCTGAGAAGGTCTTTGAAAAGCTATCGAATGCGCTTTCCCGCAGCACTGCAGCTCTATTGGTTCCTGACGTATGCGCCGATTTGTGAAAAGTTGTCAAAATTGGGAATAAAAGTTTGTGAAAATTTTACCTTTGGTGACCTCCAGTGACCTGAGCGATGACTTGATCAAAAATGACATAGGTAATTCTGAAAGATACTGTAGCGAGCTATCTGCTGCTTCTTATCGCGTCTTTCTAGCTTGCTTAGGTAATCTGGTGTGGCCAAAAAGCCCCCCCCCCACCATGGCTAAGTTGGTTGAGAGGCCTACCCGGGCGCTGGCTAAACAAAACATCCAGTTTTGTTTTCCGTTGACTACATATTACTCTTCACGTCGATTTAGAGACAATGGGCCTGTTCCAGCGCCTCCAGTAGAAATTCTTGACTGGAGGCTCTACCAGAGGTTTTACTGGAGGCGCTGGAACGCAATCTGAAGATTTCTGGAGATTGGCATCACATATACCAAAAGAATGACGATTCCTCTCTCTTGAAACGCAAAGTTTGTTTTCAATTTTATTAAGAAAGATTAAGAAAATTATAGCAATGTAATTTTCTTTACATTCAAGTTGTAAAATAATCAGTCAAATGTCCTTTGTTTACATTCGTGATTGTCACATGTGCGCCATAATTGTAGACCAGAGCCTCCAGAGAAATTTGGACCTCTCAACTCTCTGGAGGCTACTGGAGGTTTCTGGAGCTTTGGCGAGAGCTTTCTGGAGCTTTCTGGAGGCGCTGGAACGCTCTCTGGAGGATTCTAGAGCTTTCTGGAGGTTTCTGGAGGTTTCTGGAGGCGCTGGAACAGGCCCAATATTTGGCTATTCAAGCAAATTGAGGTCGTCGGTTTTACTGGGGACGGTCCCCAGTAACCCAAAAGTTACTGGGGACCGGTCCCCAGTGTCCCCAGTGGTGGTTACGCGCCTGGGACCCTCAGAGGCACCTAAAGGTTAGTCTTGGGACCCCAGAGACAGAAATGAGGCCACCATAGGCCGGTGTGAGGCCCTCAGACGCCGACTGGGCCCTTGAGGCCGGTTTAGGGGCCCTCAAATGAGGTCAATGTGGGTTCTCAGCGGTCAATGTCGGTGCCTGACCGCCACTGAAGTGCCCTCCAAGATCAGTGTAGGACCCTCAAAGACTGGCTTGGGAGCTGTTAACCCGCGAGTTGCTGGGGGGGGGGGGGGGGGGCGTTAAACGCCCCCACTTTTTTCGCCGGGCCATAGCATAAAAACGGCGCGCAAATTTTGGGTACCTGTAGGCAATTGATTGAAGTTTATTGTGACAAAGTTTCAAAAAAATCGGTCGGAAAATTTTTGAGATATCGAGGTTTTAGTGACGTCATGATTTCTGAGTTTTCGACCAAAAACGGCATATGTTCAAAAAATCATATAAAATCACAGAATAGACATACAGACATGCCGTAAACGCCATTAGACTGCCAATACCATGATCAATCAAATGGCTATCTTCGATTATTGATTATCGTTCCGCATTTTCCATAATCTTGAACTGAATCTTGGCAATTTTTCGTGACTTCTTCACGACCATGATACATGCATTTCTTAAATTGAACTTTTTGAGCCAAACACGTACAGATATGATAAAATGAATGTCACCATCGTGTTCTACGCCTCAAATTACCTATAAAACATGTGTCACAGGCTGCGAATATCAGTTTTGATTTTCGGGTATATGTGCCTGCCCGGTTGACCTGACCTTGACCCTGACCTATGCTTGACTGACCCCTACATGGAGCTGACACTCTTTTAGGCCTTATATGATGGATTGTGCACCGTTTTGACAGAGTTTATGACGAGAGGTGCCCATTGGGAAGTCCTGAAGTCCATGCTACTGAAAGCCCGATTTCAGGTGTTTGACCTGACCTTGACCCGACCTGTGACCTCAAAATTCAACTTTTAAGTACTCATCTGAAGCGTCTCGTCGCGCTCTTTCGTTTGCCGCCTCGTGCGTTTCGCTGCGCCTATTGGTTCTCGAGTTATCGGCTGGGGGCGTTTAACGCCCCCCCCCCCCCCCCAGCAAACGGTGGGTGGCGAAATACCCCAGCAACTGCCGGGTTAATAGCTAGCGTGGGATTCTTGAGCCTCGTGACAATCGAATAAGGGCCAGAGCCCCATACGCCCATGGGGGCCCATTGGTTGTTTGGAGGGGGCAAATGATATGATGGCCCCCTGATTAGCCTTTGGAGGGGGGAAGGGCATGGCCCTGATCCCCCCTCTGCGACCGCCACTGCACTGAAAGTGGAAGGGAAGGGGCAGATACAGACATTGCTGGCCCCCAGCCTGTTTGAGCCGAGGCCCCCACCCTGGCCCCCAGCTGGTACGCCTTTGACGAACTATGCCGACCCCAAGCAGATCCGGTCAAGCGTTGGTCGTTTGTATACGCATTCTCCTGCACCGTGCTAGTATTGTCTTATACCTTTTCCGCGCTCGCTGTCCCGTGCCTCGTATTCAACAAAATGCTGTCACCAGGACCCACAGTCTTGTCTCTGATATGGTTTCCTTCATTGAGTGAAGGAAATTGCGGTCAATAACGCTGTAGAAACAAAAGGGAATCTTCATTAAAGGGCAAGCTGAATTGTTGTCAAGTTACCGGGTGGTAGCACTGGTACTTAGGTACAGACAGACACTTAAGTCAGCAAAAAGTGGGGGGGGGGCCAGTTAACATTGCTGGCCCCCCCCCCCCACCTCCGAAAGTGGGGGGGGGGCCATGGCCCCCCCCCCGGCCCCCCCTGTTCCTACGCCTATGCGCTGCTTAACACTGCTATTGCGAATTACAGTTATTGCAACGGTCCATGCTACTCATTTACCTCTCATCGTTCTCTTGGTTATTGATTTCAATTGATTGATACTATTATAGGAATTGCCTGGGGTTGATAGCTTGCTGCTTCATGAAAATCATCAATCGCTTATTTGTGTCTGTCGGAAAATCCTATGACCATTTCCGTGACCCCCCTCCCCCCCACTCCCAAGGATTTCGCGACTAACGACTACTGTCCCGGTCGCCCCCTCCTCTGACCTCTGAACGGTGTCTAACTCCTGCGCAGAGGCTACAGCAACTGCACCGGTCCCGGCTACGCGATGCACTCTGACATCGTAATGCCGTACATCTCTCACTTCGGCACGCCGGAGCAGATCGAGCGTCTGATCCCGGACATGACGGCCGGAAAGAAGATCGGCGCCCTGGCCATGACCGAGCCGGGAGCCGGCAGGTGAGGCGGGAACGGGGCTGGTCAGGCGGGGACCGGGGAGGTTAGGCGGGGACGGGCCACTGAGGTGAGACGGGGATGGACCGGTGAGGGGGGGGGGGACGAGCTGGTGAGGCGGGGACGGGCCGGTGAGACGGGGATGGACCGGTGAGCTGGCGGGGACGAGCTGGTGAGACGGTGAGGCGGGGGCTGGTGAGAGATCCACGGCGGAGATACAAATAAGGAATCGAGATGAAACGCTTTGCTGAGTCATTGTGAGGTTGATAAAATGTTCTCTCAACTGACAGGGCAAGAGTTTGGGTCGCCTGGCACGACCTCTAAGTTACCGATGATTTTACCGAACACGATTCGGAAAGTGCTTCGATCATCACTGCTTGAAGCTTTTTGCTCGTTGTCAGGAGGCAGACGCTGGGGTCAACTGGATCCTATGTTTAGCTAATCGGGTGCAAGGTTCAGGGAGCTTATCAGGCTGTTTACCCGATGTAGAGAATTTTGCCACAGATTGAATTTCTGCAGCCCAGGGCTACCTCGCGTGTTAGATTGACATGAACCAGATCGTTGGGAAATTAAACTTTCAGACATGTTACGATGATTGGTCTTGCTCTCACATGTGAACTAAAAGTAGATAATGTGGGAACTAGGTATTTCTGTGCCGTGCACCAATTCATGTGAAGTGGCCGGTCTTAAATTTTTACATTCTGTAACGTTTAATATGCTTGGATGGCAAGACCTAGAGTGTATCATTGTCGTTTAACGGAACGCTGAACTACACGATGAAGGGTCATAATTGAATAAAATCAAGGGACGGAGATGAGTAGGGAGTAAAGGAAAGGAGATGAGTGCCATGGAGATGAGTCATTGACACACTAGGGCGACCTTGGCGAAGTGTGGAATGCTTGACTCCCAACAGCACGCCCTGACTCAGCGTTTGGTTTCAGTGATCTGCAGGGTGTGCGTACCACGGCAGTGAAGGACGGCGACGACTACATCCTGAACGGCAGCAAGGTATTCATCACCAACGGCTACATGTGCGACGTGGTGATCGTGGTGGCCATCACCAACCCCTCGGCCAAGTCGCCCGCTCACGGCATCAGCCTCTTCCTCGTGGAGGAGGGCATGCCCGGCTTCCGCAAGGGCCAGAAGCTGCAGAAGATGGGTATGAAGGCACAGGACACTGCCGAGCTGTTCTTCGAGGACGTGCGCCTGCCCAAATCGGCCCTGCTGGGGAAGGAGAACGGCGGCTTCTACCAGCTGATGCAGGAGCTGCCGCAGGAGCGTCTCCTGATCGCCATCATGTCGATGGCTAACTGCGAGTGGGCCTTCGAGGAGACGCGCGACTACCTGCTCAACAGGAAGGCCTTCGGCAAGACGCTCAGCAACCTGCAGGTGAGGGCGCTCCCCGCCGCGGACTTTTCTGCCCCTGAACAGCGGCCAGGGCCCTCTAAACCGATAACCGAACTGATCTGAGCACCGATAAGGCCGCCCTCGGTCCGCAGACCGGAGGTGGAGGCCGAAGATTAAGTGTTGCCAGTGGGAGGGACTGAGAGGGTGTACGGTGGTTTAAATACGTGCTTGGGATAAGGACGTTTTTCATATAATCACATAACGAAAAAAAAAATGTTAGCACTCATGATGGCGCAATCCGGATATGTGTTGATTTACACTGACAACTTGTTTTCGCCTCAGTGACTGAGACGGGATTGGTGACCGAATAGAGGGGATCTACTCGTCTGACGTCGTCCCGTGCTTCCACAGACGATTCAGCACCGTCTGGCGGCCATGAAGACCGAGCTGGTTGTGAACCGCGCCTTCACCGATCAGTGCATCGAGCTGCATAACCAGGGCAAGCTGGACGGCGGCATGGCCTCCATGTGCAAGTACTGGATCACGGACCTGCAGAACCGCATCACCTACGAGGCGGTGCAGCTGCACGGCGGCTGGGGCTACATGTGGGAGTACCCCGTCTGCCGGGCGTACGTCGACGCCAAGGTGCGTGTCAGCCAGTGACACCGGCCGGCCGGATCGGACTGCCGGCCGGATCGGACTGCCGGCCGGCGCAGGTGGCGCTGCTGGCCGAGAGGGCTTGGATGGCAGCATCCTAGCTAGGACTTCATATGTAGCTGTCTTCGATCGTAGTATTTGATGAAAGGCCATTGAAATAGCCTCATTGTCTTGTCGTTTTTTTCGATGGTTATTTTCTTTTTTTCTGCTGTTTTCTGCCGTGCCTTGTTTTTGCAAATGTGTACATTTAGGTTTTCAAAGAAGTGGCACTAGCGATGAAGCTATTTTGCAAAGCCGTTCATAACCTGCGCATTTCTTACCCTGATTCATATCCGTGATATCAATTATCAAGTATCAAAACGACTAGTCTGTTTTCCTTTAATCCTTGTCTCATGATTATTAACACACGCTCGAATGTCTTGAGACTTGGCGTCACCGACCATCATTAAGTAATTGTCTGCCCGTCGTTTCAGGTCCAGACCATCTATGGCGGCAGCAACGAGATTATGCGGGAGCTGATCGCGCGCCAGATCGTGTCGAAGAAGTGAGCTGCCGCCCGAGCGCCAACTCGCCTCCCTAATCCGACTAACTCCTGATCATAGGACAGGCTCGGCCACCGAACCGTTCGGCAAGGTATGACGTCTTCTTAGTTTCGTTTTGGGTTTGATTTTATCGGGAGCGAGAAAGCATTGTAAAGGTTCGTATTTACTTTTACCACATGCCGAGATATCCCTTTAACATTAGCACGTGCATTTGGGAAATGGTTTCGGCCCGCCTCGGCTAATGTTGAAGGTATTTGGGAAACGACTCGGCCCTAGGGCTTTTTGATTTTCCCAGACAAAGTTTTACTGAATATTCTGAGCGGAAGAACCAATTCCAAAGAAGATATTAACGGATTGTGTGTTCACTAACAGCAACAGCAAAAGTAGGAGTGACTGCGTGTTTACTTACTTTTGCTGTCAACGTACTTCAACTGTAAACAAGGGTATCGTTCTAATGCCAATTTATTTATTGCTGCAGAACATGGTCAGAATAGTCATTATCACTACATAATGCACGCAAAAAACGAACACTTTAAATGCGCAAAGCATCTTAACGAGCCACAATGAAACATTTGATATTGTTCCAACTGGGATCCAAGACGCGTTTGATTCAGCGTTTCACCCAATTTTCAGTTTTCCTCGCGGTTTCCTCACTCCTGCCGGACTCCATATTTTTATTCTAACTTCTGGCGCTTCACCATCTTCATCCTCAGCTTTTCAAATCCGAAATAAGGGGGAAATAGGGAATTTCATCTTTTATACTCAACGCAGCCCAATAATGAAAAACACAAAAAAAAATCACGGTGACTATAAATATGAACAAAGTATTAATACAATATTAACACAATATTAAGAATATAATATATAATATCAAATGAATATGATATTAACTGTTGCGCCGGTACGGCATGTGGTAAATCTCTTCCCAACCTTGGGCTGTGAAAATGCAGTTTTATTCACCTCGGTTTTTGGCTACGGACCTCGTGCCTACCGGCACTCGGTCCTCCGCACAAAAACCTCGGTGAATAAAACGCATTTTCCCAGCCCCGGTCGGGAATATATAGTACCTTTGTCTCCGTCAGCACTAAGTCGTCTGTTGGCAGTTCAGTGAAACCGATGCCGATCCGGCCGTGACCTTTTACGTAATGTACTTTAGTGTGCCTTTACCTATTACCTACAGCCTCCAAGTACAGTCTCCTCTTATTGTGATGAGTGGTGCCCTGTGAAGGCCCGCCGAGTTGTGGCGAAGTATGCAATTCAAAATGCATACCAAACATCAATGCAATGCAGTACAAGGGAATCCATGGCTAGAAAGCGAGCGCTAGATATGTCGGCTCAGCTTCTCTAGCTAGACCATTGTGAAACGTCAAGTGCCAGTGATTTGGAATCATATGACTAATTATTGTAAAACAAGTTCGAGCTAGTTATTTCCATTTCCCTCTGGAAGCTTAAATTGGAGCTTATTGGCACACTCCAGTGCGAGCTGCTGAGATGAATCGTATAGTATATTTTGTAGTGAAATATATGTCTACAGAACAAATTGCTATTATAGTTTCTGACTGTGCGCTTATACACGATTATTCAATATTCTACCTAAAAATGTCGAAAATGGAAGACTGCAGTAAAGGGCGTTTCTTTTAAAGGATTGCAGATTGTGTGCTGGAGGTTGTTCGTTTAAGCAATCTCTACTTGTTGAACAACTCCCAACGCTCAAAGCTCGACTTTAGCTCAAAGCTACGGATCGTCATTTTCGACAACATTGAAAATAGCAGTTTAATAGTAATGACCATTAGAGAGCGTTAACTGTTTCAAAGTCGTGTCGCAGTGATGCCAATTAACGGTGAAAACCGAACAGGACATGAATAGCAGAGGGGGACTTCGCGATGCTTGTTCGTAAGGTCTGTAACGATACATAATATTCTGTTATGCGATAATTTTAGAGACAAATTTTGGTGGGGTTACTCGCGAAATTTGGATCGGTGGTCGTAATGCTATTGCATTTGGTATATACGCACACTTGCCTTTGCCCGAAATGCAGATTGCGCAGTTCAGATCTTCACATTTATTTTACATAAACTTTCACTCCGCTGTATAAATGCTAGTCTGACGGTAGTAGTAATTAGATAAAATGCATAACATTTACTGTTTGCAAAATTAAGCGAACGCAAATATTTAAAGGTCACAAACCGTACACAGCCAACAAAAGCACTGAAAATAGGAAGTGTAAGACACGCGACGCGTTTGACACCCGTGAACAATTACACAAACACGTACAAACACCGATGCACCACAAATGTCGTCCGCTACCCTTCGTCGTGCGTTCCCTACCTCATCGCAGAAAAATGAAATGATCATCTTGTGTGTCTTGTGATAATTCAGTGCACGTGCCGAGTTGATTGCTTTCGCCACACTGACGGCCTTAAGGCCATTTAAAATGTGGTGTTGGGATGGAGTTGCTCTCTATTCAGTCTTTCAGACATTTCAGTATCAAAGGTCATCGTTGTCATTGCATAGTTTTGTGGTAGAGCATAGGGGAACGAAATAATCGGCAAATAAAATTGGCCCTGCTGCGGGGCAGGTACACACACTTGCAAGGCTTCGAGTCTGAAGTTGAGTCATTGTAATGTCGCGATCTTATTTCAAACGGTGACTGTGTGCCGGGAAACTGAATAAAACAGTGCCGGATGAGTAGCAGCTCTGCTGAACGGACAGGCAACGAACGCCCCTCCGGTGCCCAGTGATTGAAAAGGTCACCGAGTCAATGCAGTGCCACAGTTACTGCAGCAGTGTCTACTGATTGCCGCCAGCTGCTCTACGAGTAGACTATAACTAAGACGGGATATGCTGGTGAGTGATTCAGGTTCGACAAGGGCTGCTAGGCTAGTCGGATCTCGCGCTCATGTCTGCCCTAGTACGGATATGCCAGTATCGAAGGCTCCTCTCTTGAGTATGCGGTTCTCTCGATATGGTTGCCTTGTCGATATGTGGCGCGGCGCGCCCCTTCTGGCAGTGTCAGTTACACCGAACACCGACAACACAGCACAACACTGCAGATATGGCGCCAGGAGCGCACGCCGCTCTTGAAGAGCGCGTTAATTGCACGGTACAGAAACGCTGCAGCGAATTGAACGCACCTGCTGGCGGAGGGTTATCGGCCGACCCGTGAAAACATGTTGTAGCTAACTTATGACGCCCAGCACTGGACAATAGCGGCTCCGAATTCGACGCGAGACGCCCGGAAACTTATGGCAGCTACTCACAACTCTGCAGAGGATGCTCTAAGACTAGAGTAAACTTGTGTCGGTTGGCCAGTGTGCTTTTGTGCGAAGTTCACAGCACAGCTATTTCTGCTGATACGGGCGTCGGCCAGCCTGCTCGGGCTGGTAGGCTTAGAGTGTTCAGTTTAGCCCGGCTCGGTGATGGCCAGTTTAGCCGCACGAGCCGACCAGTCCGGCCGTGTTTCTGTACGCGGGCGGCTCGGAGATGCGGACGCCGGCCGCCGACGGCTGCGGCGCCGGGTGGGTGCCGAACGAGCCCAGCGCCGAGTCGTGCCGGCGGCCGGCGGCGGCGCTCGTCTGCCGCCGGATCACCACCGTGTCGGCGCAGTAGAAGGGCTGCACGGCGCGCGCCGGCGCCGCCTGGCCCAGCCGCGGCGGCAGCGTCGAGTGGCTGGCGCTCAGCGGCGCCACCGGCACCGTCGGCGGCGGCACGCGCTGCAGCGACATGCACGCCCGGCCCGGCGACGCTGTCAGCTTCTGTAGCGGCAGCGGCAGCGGCGGCGCCGGCTCGGCGGCCGCTCCGGCCGGGCTGCGGTGCGCGCCCGCCGACGCTCCGTCGTCCCCGCACCGGTCGCTGCCCGGCGCCGACCGGTCGCTGGGCGGGGAGGTGGGGTCGCCGCGAGCCGTGTCGCCCAGAGAGGCGTACTGCGGGCCGCGCACCTGGTCCTGCAACGAGGCTGGCGTCAGATACGAGACATACTCATGAGATACATAACTCACACGTACTAGAGGGTTCTCAGATACTCATGTTATTAAGGGGTTATTTAGGTATGTCTTGAAAGTTTGTTTTTGATGCTGGGACCGGTGCGTTATTTGCAGAACATTTATTTCACCCTAAACTGCCTCACAGTTACGAACTTAAACAGTGCACGGAACCGTTCCCGGCTAAAAGCTCCGGTCCCGCCTCTGTCCACCCCCCTCTCCGGAGCAGCCCGAGACGGCTGCCGCTGAGCTCGACATTCCGGCGGACATCTGTCCCGGGTCGCTGGCGCAGTATCACCGGGACACGTCGCGCGACGGGCCAACCGTGGCCTAATATCGACAAATGGCGCGGCCGGAGCTACCAAAGGTTATCGGCCGCGCCGGTATTGGACAATCGTCGATAGTGGTTAGAGTGGCGCGGCGCGTCTGCCGCCGCCCATCAGCCAGCTCCCAGGAACTGGGTATTGACACGGTTAGTGATAGGACGGGAAACTCGCCCTTCATCGATTATACGGCGTGTTCAGATGACGGGCAGTGGATCGGACTAGATTTGACGTTTGAATGACGTTCGCAGCTTCGTTTCATTCCATTCCCCCGGGTTTTATTTACGAGGCCATACCGCTTTTCACGTCCATGGGAGATCGAGCAGCTGGCAGCGTCATTCACACACGTATC
The DNA here is from genome assembly GCF_019059575.1 of Amphibalanus amphitrite. Classification (NCBI taxonomy): domain Eukaryota; kingdom Metazoa; phylum Arthropoda; class Thecostraca; order Balanomorpha; family Balanidae; genus Amphibalanus; species Amphibalanus amphitrite. Next base: position 29,555 of record NW_024881528.1, on the reverse strand, counting down.
GCGCCATCCAGTCTCTGGCCCGTGGACATTGGACTCATGCTGTCGGATTGGAGGCACTAGTCGGGGAGCGAATCCCGCCTGGGAAGGCAGAGCGGATGTTCCGCGATTTTCCGAACTACGTAGATCGATCAGACTGCAACATTATTCAGCCTGTGTGACCTCTAAGCCTTTAGCCCTTACTGGCACCAGTTCTCAACAAATATGTATCTATAAAGTGCATAGTTATTAGCGAGAGTTATTTGCCGCAGTTTCAGCAAGCTCCAATTTTGATCAATGAGAGAGCATTCTGGCGTGATACATTTATCTACTCATTACTTACGAGTGATTACGACCCAGCCACGCGCTTTTCCTAAGCTTTATAAGGAGACTGGTTGAGCTCGACTAACGTATGAGAGCCGTCGCCCGTCCATAAGTCAATATTAAAATGTCGAGCTGTTGGTCGCTGAGGCGTAAAAGCGTACATACCTACCGTAGATCTTAGCCCGCGCCCTGATTTTGCCCTCCCACCCCCTGTGGTTTTTCTTGATTAGAGAAAACGGTGGCGCACAGCGCCGCCAAATTTTCAGTACCTTCCGAGACATGAATTTGACACCTTCATACAAGATTTCAAGTCATAGGTCACCTTAGGTCAGGAGTTGTTGAAGTCAAACTGAGGTCATGTTCTACAAAAAAAAGAGCTAAAATCAGGAAATCAGGAAACGCTCACAAAAGCTACAGCTAACAAGCAACTTCAAAGTTTTTTATGTGGTCGTGTGGAGAATAGACGGCGCTACAAACCTGCTATCTCTGATTTTCATAGTTTTGTGATGTTGACCCCCCAAAATAAAAAAGTAATTTTTGGATGTACATAATAGCAAACAAATCCCAAAAGTTTTATGAATTTCGAAAAAAAACGAAACATGTGTAATAGCCCCTACCCTTGATGACGTTCCGACCGTTCCGTGCTTCTATCCTCAGGATACAGAAGTCCTTCTCCTCCACGCCGCAACCCCCCTCCGGGCTGGACAGGCAACTTTATCTCATGCGGGCTGCTCCCTTGGAGCGGCACCGCTGCTCCCGAGGGAGCGCACCCCGTAGCCGGGTGCAGTGAGTGCCTTGGGGCTGGGTGGCCTGTCCTCTGGACGGGCTCAGCCCTGGCGACTCACTAGGATGCCTGCCCAGACCAATGTCTCCCCCTTTATCCTATCATCCTCCCGGCTCTGAAATGGTATTGCCAGACCGAAAGGGCCTAACCCAACAAAACAAAATCGATACCTCCTTCTTTGTCCAACTTATAGCGAAAAAACTGATTAAAATTGATAACGTCAAATTTTCAATCTTTTTTTCCATTCCAGACCACGTAGCGTAAAACAAAGACCACCATTTGACTCCCCGTGACGAGCTGCATCGAATCGACACCCATTTTATGCAAAATATCAAGTTTGAAATTTGACCTAATTTGACCTGACCTTGACTTGACCTACACCAGAACATAAGCTTAACTGGCCCTAAAGGTGGCCTGACCCACATAATCGCATTTGCGATGAGTAAAATGGACCATAAAACATGTATCACCCGACACTTTCGTATTGTGACCCTCAGTGACCTGAACGCTGTGACCTGACCTGGTATTAGTGACCTCATATATCAAAATACGTGTTTGAATGACAATTCCATACAGAAGATGTTCAATAATATGCTCGATTTTACAACACATTTCTTGAAAGGCAACGGTGAAAATTCGATGAAAATTCGACATTTGACCTGACCTGTGACGTCATCGGTTTGACTTAGGTCAATGAAATTGGGTCACCACAAGGTAGGTCACCGTTGGGGCTATCCAACACCGTTTGCTGCTTGTCGCTATGTTGCGTGGTTCTTGGGATCTTAGGGGTGGGGGGCCAAAATGCTCCCCATCAGGGCGCGTCGCCCGGCAGGGCGCGGGCTAATGCGCCGATCAGTGTGCTTGTCCAAGGGGTAGCCGTTTACGCATTGTTCGAATCGGGCAAGCCTAGTCGCGTAATGTCACTTTTATAACTATACACGCATATTGCAGATATCTGCTGAAATGGTTAAGTTCCTATATTGAAGTAGGGCCTATAGGCACTTCAATACATGTGCTTACGTTCTGGTAGGCATAATTGCCCGCCAGCCCATGGCCCGTTAAACTTCCGGGAAACTCCAATGTCCTTGGCACTAGCAGGCAGGAGGCTAACTTTCAGGCCTACATTAGCATTGCAAGCACGTTTCACCGCAAAATATACCTACCTTGTACCCGGAGCAGCTGTAAGCCAAGAGGACCAAACTTGAACCGCGCGCGGAATTAACTAGCACTGACCCGCGTTTAGAATTAGCTAGCACTGACCCGCGCCTTGCTGTGGTGCAGATGCGAGCTGTTCTGGTTGGCGTTGGTGGCCAGGTCGTCGTCCTCGGTGTCGGTCAGGTCCGGGGTTCGGAGGTCAGTGACCTCGGTGTCCGGCATGGCGGCGCGCGCCGACGACAGTTTGCGAGAGTGCCCCCTGGGACGGATAGACGCCGTCATTAAACTCGGCCGCCAGATTGAACGCTATCCGGCCAAACGGGCTCCAGCGGACACGTCGACGAATTAATGCATACTGAACATCAATTATACCAGTTGAGTTTGAGTTCAACGAGCGAGCCACATTGAGCCGAGCCGGCAAAGCCACGGAGCTAATAAAAATTACTGTGGCTTGTCTTCTTTTACCTATACCTACTATACAGTAGTGAATGAAACGAATGATGCCAAGGGTTAAACGGAATGGTCCTTCATTCACAAATAACATCGGGCTCCTACAGTCACCTACTCTTGGTCAGTTCCCTGTGGTTGCGCCGACTCACCGTTTGTGTTTGCTCTCGGCGGCGGGCTGCGGCCGGCGCTGGCTGCTCCAGCCGGCCACCTCCGACTCCGGAGACGGCTGCGGCGTCGGCAGGCTCGGCTTGTGCCAGTACACCTCCTCCTGCTCCCAGCGCTGGCGGCGGCCCTGCACGTGGCCGCGCACCAGCTCGCTGATGTTGTGCCGCACGGCCGGGTCGGCCACGGCGGCCACGCGGCCAGCGCTGACCACCAGCAGCGGCGCCGGCTGGCCGTCGGCCCGGTCGGCGGCCGCGCGCCGCTGGCACACCTCCACCTCGTGCACCAGCTTGATCTGCTCGGCGGAGCGCAGGTGCGCGCGGCCCAGCACCACGCGCAGTTTGAACGTCCAGCGGTGTTTGACGGAGAGCAGCAGCCAGAGCAGCACCCAGAGCAGCAGGTGGAGCACCAGCGCGGCGCAGCAGACCAGCGCGGCGCTGCCGCGGCCGGCGCGCGTCACCAGCGCCAGGTCGTGCACCAGCGGGCCCTGGCAGCCGGCGGCGGCGGCCAGCAGCAGCAGCGCCGCGCAGTGGGACGCGTACCCGAGCGCCGGCCGGCGGGCGGGCACCTCCAGCTCGTAGCGCTGTCTCTGGCGCACCAGGTACAGTCGGTACTTGTGGTAACCGTACAGATAGAGTACGGACGTGGAGGCCAGCAGCAGCGCCGCCGTCAGCAGGTACAGCGCCGCCGTGGTCGGCGTGTCGAGCAGCAGGTGGCGCCGCGCGCCGCTCAGCTCGCCCGAGCCCACCGCGTGCAGCCGGTACAGCACGGCGAACCCCTCCCAGGCGGCCAGGCTCACCGCCGCCGTGACCACGTTGTGCGCCGAGAACAGCAGGCCGAAGCACTTGTTGCCGCTCCAGAAGCAGCTGGCGTACTGCAGTCCGAAGACGAGCAGCGCGCAGGCGTAGTTGACGAGCTCGCCGCCGGGCGCGCTGGCCGGGCCGAACTGGCGCGCGATCTGGCCGGCCGCCCGGCGCGAGTCGGCCGCGTCCGCCGGCGCCGACACGGACGCCCACGCCGCCGCCGTTGGGGACGATGAGGATGAAGGTGGTGCTACGAACGACCTGTTATCGGTCGGAGTGAAGACTAGCGTGGGTTGGCTGCCCGCGCCCAGCAGATGGTCCAGAGTGCCCGACCAGACTCGATCTGAAACAGAAGGGTCGGTGAGGGTTAACGCGAATTCGTGTTTGATTAGGATCAGGAGTGTAATTTTATATCTGTTTGTGGGGGCAGATGCACCCACAATCCTGAATTATGCCCCCACAATGATGAAAATGCACTCACAAGTCTTTTACAAAGCTGCAAGCGTCCTTTCAAGAGCACGGCGCCCTTCGCATGCTCTAGCGGCGTCCTCCTGACCGTCTGGCGTTCCTGGATAATCTAGCGTTTATAATCACTCGGCGCCCTTCTGGGAGAATGGCGCCCTTTTGACAGCACCGCGCCATTCTCAACGGCGCCCTCCTGACCGTCTCGCGCCCTTATGTCTCTGTCCACCGTGCATCCCTCGACTGTGTGGCGCCCTTCTAGGAGAATGACGCCCTTTCCATGGTCTCACGGCGCGCTCGTCACCGTCTGGCGCCCCTATACGTCCCCACCAGCTTAGCATTACTGACTGCCGCGCCCTTCTGGCCTCTCAGCGCCCTTGGACCACGTAGCGTTTTCAATTCAATTACTCGGCGCCCTTCTAGGAGAATGGCGCCCTTTTCATGGTCTCACGGCGCCTTCATAACCGTCTGGCGCCCCTCCTACTGGATGGCGCCCCTCTACATTTTTTTTTTTTAACGCCTTCCGGTCACTTTACTCTTTTAACCGTGTAGGTATTTACATGTCACTTAAAGCGCCCTTCGGCTAGCAATGTTATTAAATTCGGTGTAATTTAGGCTCCCACATTAAGAATATCCATTGCGCCCCAAAACGGCCTGGCGCCCCTACAGCTGGGTACCCACAATCATTTTAGGAAAATTACATCACTGATTAGGATGATGTGGTGTTACAATAAATCAAATGACTTATATTTAGAGATTTGTCACCTAGGTAAAGCTTATCATGACTCAGACTCCCAATACGTTGCCTAGCCCGGGCCGGGCCGGGCCGGGCCGCTACTGATGATTTTTTTTTTTTCAATTTAGTACCAATGTGTTGAATACGCGGATTATGGACCGATGAATGAATTCCAACATTCATCGTTTGAATTAGCGGACTTAAGTTTGTCCGCATAACCTAACATGATCCGTAGTCCAAGGGCGCACACATGGGGGGGGGGGGCACACGGGCCCGTGCCCCTCCCATTGGAACTGGGGGTGGGAAGGGGGGCATTAAAGGCTGTCTAAGCTAGACCGCCTCAATGGTCCTTAAATGGGCCCCTAATCTGTAAAACGTTAAAGACCGTCTAAAAATGAGCCGAAATAATGATAAAAAGACCGGGAGACATCTTCTAAATAAAAAGACATCTCGGACCCCAGCAGGCCCATATGAGTCCATGCCATGCCCAGTAGCGCAGTCAGAGAGGGGAGGTGATAGAGGTAAAATTACGACGACCCTCAAAAGGCCTCAAAGGGCCCTCATCTGGCGTCAAATTGCCTCAGAAGGCCTCAAAGGGCCCTCAGTTGGCGTGGGGCCTAGGACTCTTCGGCATGGTGGCCCAGTTTGCAGGTCGTGCCACCCCCATTCAAAAATCATGTGTGCTTGCCTGATCCCGGATCCGTACCACTCACTGACATCAACAGGCAGTGATTGTTTCCACCGAGCGCCGACCATGCCCGTCACTCGTCAGGAGTCGGATGTATCGAGCGCTGGAACGACTCGAATTCGGGCTCTCATAGCTGGAAATCCGATGCTCCAGCCTCCAGGTAGTTACATACCAAGGAAATACTGAGCTATGGATGGGCCGAACACATTGAACAGGGAATGGAAACGCCAATTAAGTTTCTCAGGTGTGACAATTAACACCTTCCGCCTTCGATACCCGTAAGGCCTTGTCAGGCAGGGCTTACGCACTGGTATCGTTTTTACAAACCTGGTTGGTCCCGAGCCCTACCAATTACTGAAGAGCATTTTAACATTCATACAGCACTGCAGAGCAAGAATGACTTTGGCATCCTTAAGTTGACCATAAGAGCCCAACCAATGAATTTCAAGAAGTGATCCCGTGGGCTTACGGCTCACGAGCCTAACGAGCGTTCGTGTTGGCTGAACGCCGAGAGCTGGTAACTGAATGCATGCTGTGCCGCAATGCGTGCTTGTATTGCGGGCTAGTCTACCTTCCGGTGCCGAACAAATGCCACTAACCGAGTGCGGCGGCGGATGGCTTACCTTACGTACTGCACCGTCTGTCCCAGGGGCATTTAAGCATAGGTAGGCGAGGGAAGTGGATTAAAAGATTCGGAAACCTTACTCAGTATTTAAGTTCTATCCTGCGCATCGATTCCGTAAACGTTTCCATTGTTTGCGACCGCACCCGTGACGTTTCTCAAGCATTACATTCTGCCCTAGAGTTGGATGTGCTGACTGCTGAGAATAAGGGAGGCATTAGGCAAGCAGAGAGAAAGAAAGGCTTAATGTTGTGCTGATAAGGATGATGCCAAAATATCTAGTAACAGGGGCGGATCCAGAAAATCTCCAAGGGAGGGGCCATTAGAAACCAGGAGGCCCCCCCCCATAATCCCACCTGTTGGAGGCCCCATCTTCCCACTTGTTGGGCCCCCCCCCAAAAAAAAAACTGCGTCTATTGAGCTTATCTAGCTGTTCAGGCAACATCTCAACATCTGTGCAGGCTTGGAGGCCCTCTGTGCAGGTTAGGAGGCCCTGTAAAAGTGGTCATCTCTGTGAGTATAAGAGACCTCCAAGTTATGAAAAGCTTTACCAATCTTCTAACAAAGAAGTCTTCTCAGCTAGTCTTCTAAGAAATAACTAAGTGGGTAGGTTAAAAAAAAAAACTCATCGGATTTCGGCCACTTTATTTTCAGGAGGCCCCCTTTTCAGCTTTTTAACTTTTTAACTTTTTATTTTATTTTTGAAAAAAAATCGGCCAAGGGGGGGGGGCCATGGCCCCCATGGCCCCCCCCCCTTGTATCCGCGCCTGTCTAGTAATGACCACCTAAATCCGAAACCTACTTTTTAAGGGTATCTACTAACGACATATTCACATTATTACTTTCCGCAACAACTGTCAGTTCTTTATCACTGTTCATCTCTCACCTGAGTCCAAATATCCGGCGTCGATCAGTTTGGCCTCCAGGATGAGTCGCGGCAGCAGCAGGAACATGGCCGTGACCAGGTGCAGGAAGGCGGCCGTGGGCCCGCCGTGCACCCAGGCGCGCCGCAGCCACGTGTCGGCCCACACGGCGCCGCTCGTGTCGCGCGAGCACGCCGTCACGTGCGCGCCCAGCCGGACGCCGTCGTTGGCCAGGTTACCCATGCGGAAGCAGCTGGCGGCCAGCAGGAAGGGGAGCAGCACCACGGCGCCGCCCACCAGCGCCATGTACGAGTTCAGCTCCCAGAAGGGCCGCTCACCGCCGCGCCACGCCAGCCGCGTGCACGTGAGGAAGCGCGTGCCGGCCTGGTAGACGAGGTAGGTGGTGCCGGCGAGCACGGCCGCGCCGTACCAGACCGACCAGAGGCTGGTGGTGTGACACCGACAGCAGGGCCGGCGCGGCGGCGTGGTCTCCGCCTCCGCCGCCGCCCCCGCCGCCGCCGCGTCAGCCGCGCCGGCGTCCGACGCCGACTCAGACATGGCAGCACGCGAATCTGTGGGGAGAGATTGGGCGACTCACGCGATGTAGCACTCGTGGCACGTGACGCGCCGCACGTAATTCGACACGGCCGATTGCTGACACGCAAGAACACTTAACTAGCCCTGCAATAAGGAGATTTATAATCTGAGTGTGTTCTTATAGACATTACAAACGCTTCCATACATGGCTCGTGTTATCATGATAAGTTAACCACTTTTAGGATCGAAGTGCATCAGCCGTTTTTCGTCTAATTGTTGTCGGATGTCGTTCTAATTAGTCCCACACAGATAGCTGCGTCGTACCATTTAGCAGCGTTTAACGGTTTATTTGCTTCTATACCTACTATGTATTTCTACATACTCATTCCCTTAAAAAAAAAAAAAATTCTTCCTTTTTCATCACAGGGTCATAACTATAATAAACGGCTGAAGCGCTCATTCATGGTCTTTGTGCGACACTGAGTAATTTTATCCATCCCGGTTAATCTGAGTAAAAGTGGGTTCAACGTTCTTGGGCCATTGTTCTAGCGGCGTTGCGGTCGTTGACGGTGCTCGTAAACAGGGCAGATGTGCCAAACGGGCTGGAGCGGGCGCGCTGACGCACTCGTTCAGGGCGTTGGCCGACAGTAATATATAATACTGAACGAGGCCGGTGTAAATAAATTTTCAAGACCGAGGTCCTTACTGGATTTTTGAACGAGGCCGAAGGCCGAGTTCAAAAATCAGTAAGGACTGAGGTCTTGAAAATTTATCACCGGCCGAGTTTGGTATGTATTTTACTGTATGCCAACGATAAATTTATTTTCTGGACCGAAGCTCTTAGCCGACTTAGGAACGAGACCATCCCAAAATGTTGGCTGAAGTGCATTCTGGTAATGCATTTTTGACCGTGGTCAACTTGCTTACACCAGTTATTACCACACCCCTCTGGCTAATGTATTTGAATAGGCCAGGCATACAGTAAATGCCGCAGATGTAATGGGACTGTGATGTAGGTGTCGGCTCTGAGCGGATTATGCACTGCGCCGTGCGCGCGTGAGCTTCTCTTGCTGGTGGATATAAAGAATCTGACGAATGGGAAATGCATTGCATGATATATCTAGAAGTTCTCAGACCATAGACCACAGATGACAAGCATTTTGAAAGGGTAAGGGAATGGCTCATGTACTTGTATATGCGGGGTAAATTTTCTTGAAATACTTTACGTACTTCACTACTTACATCTACAAAAGGTGTAGAATTTGGAAATGCGCAGAATATGACCTCCATCCATCAATCGTCAGTCTTTACCTCAGGATGCGACCATCAAATGATCGCCTCCCTTCAGAAACAAGTTAAAGCGCATATCGATTTCAAACGGAGCCATCTGATAAAGTTCAGTTCCTTCCTTAACCCTCGCCCGTATAGGGGGGGGGGTCGAACGGACCCCCCCCCATGGTTTTTCGCGAATAACTCGCGTAAAAAGCGGCCGATCGCGACGAAACTTTCAGTACCCTCGCGTTAATCAATTATACATCTACTCTGAAAATTTCATGACCCTGACCCCAATGACCTTTGACCTGTGACCTACTTTTCGAGACCATGTTTGGCCGGAATCGCGATTCGGCGTATGTCGGCTCGCATTAGCCGCGCGTTTGCAGTCTTTTCGTGGTTTCAAGCGTTCAAACATGTGATATGATGTTGCCCCCATGCGTTAGAGTGGGTGTCAAGGTCACCTGAAGGTCAAGTCAGGTCATTGACCTTTGAGGACCTCGGTACACTTTTTCGAGTTTTACATGTTTCTAGGTCAGTTTTTGCAGCTGAATTCGAATTTAGCAACCATTTGAACATTTACGAAGTAGTTTTGGTGCCCTCGTAACATGTTACGAAGCTATCAGAGGCGGTTGACACCTACTAGGAATACCCGGCAGGACCCCTACTGGTTGACCTGACCTGACCTGACCCGACCCGGACTAAATGCATGAAGACATCATCTGTGATCAAAACTAACATGATATTCGTGATCAGCACCCCGAAAAACCCCGTAGCAGCCACACTTTACGACGTTCTAACAGGCCCGATTTTCCCGACTTTTGGGTCATTGACCTGACCTGCAAGGTCAACCAATGACCTAGGACCTTAAAATTAGGTATCATCGGCTTCCTCTTGTCACGGGCAACACGCTCGTTTTTTCCGCGAAGCTCTAGCTCGATCAGGGGCGAAACGGCAAGGGGGGGGTCCAACGGACCCCCCCCCCCCCCTTATACGTTCTCGGCTGGAAAAACACCAATACGGGCGAGGGTTAAGAAAAACGCAGAGGCTCCCTTTTCGGTTAAAAAGCTAGTTTTCAAAAGTGCCCTCAGTAGTTCAGTGTTATACGGCTGCGAAAGCTGGCTGTGCAACAACATAAAATCAGTTATTTCACCGATATTGTCAGCGCTAAAGCAGTTATTGTCGGTTCGCAACCAGACATGTAGGTACGGACTTAGTTCTGGCGGAAATAGAATATCCAGGCACTACCGCTATTGTCAAGGAATTTCCAAAGGAAATTCATCGATAAGTTGACCCCCCGTGAAAACTTTAATACCAGCTCAGCGTTCTTTGCACTAAATTTAGCGAGACAAGCAGGCGCAGGGGCTGGGAAGTATATTGATGCTGTAATGCAATATGAATCTGGGTCTTTTTGAGCCGCCAGTCTAGCGAGATATCTACTCAGACCAGAATTTGTGGATCGGCATCTTCGAGAAGAGCCACATACTGTCAGTTTAATCCCCACCTCAAGCCACACCCAATGTATGATAAAAATGTTCCTGAGTATGTGCGTACCGCATTTACTCGAATTCGTTTAGGCTCCCATAGGCTTAACCCTATTAGTGGCAGGCTCCTGGCTACCCCTATTAGTGGCAGGGGGGGGGCTGTTTACGACCCCCCCTTGATATCTCGAGATCTAACGGGCCGATTTTCAAAATTCAAACGGCATTCGACTTCGCTCAACGTGATCTACATTTCTAAAAAAAAAAATTAAGAAAATGTCAAAAGGGGGGTTGAGGGGGGTAAAAACGGGCAAATTGCAGATACATTTTAGACTGCTTATCACGGCCAGGTTTCTCAACCAATCTTAACGCAACTTTTGCCGATCGATAAAGAATGAACCAGGAATTCACATGGATCCTAAAAATATGCATTTTCAAAAATCATAGGCGGATACAGATCATTGAGATTGGGGGTACACAAAAAGTATAGCAAATAAGGTTTTTGTTGGTACTGTTTCTAAAAAGGGTGGTAATGGTCTTGTTATGTTACAATTTTCTTATGAGAGAACGACTACAATTGTATTGGTCATGCATAGGCGGTGTCAGGGCACCTATGTTGGGAGGTAAAACATAACCCCCCTTTTTGGACGCCTGGATCCGCCTATTATAGCAAAAACGTGTCAAAAGAGGATGCACAATAACTTTGTATATGTTATCACATGATAAAACTGGTGCATACAGTTATAATACATCAGCATCGTGATCATCGCCCAAATGACTCGCTTCACGAATAGGACCCCCCAATTCCCAGTGCTCTGGAGCCGCCCTTGGTAAAGTTATGAACTTGAAATTTTCAGGGAATGTGCCCAATTTAGTTTTAGGAAAAGTCAGAAAATTTCAGCATCGTAGCTTCAGCGGTTTCGGAGATATTCCCGAAAAACCTGAGGGGTGGATGAAAACAACCCCCCCTGCCACTAATAGGGTTAAAATTGAAACGGGAGGGTGGGCACGCTTGCCCGCAGATGAGAGGCTTTGTATGTGTGGCGCGATTCAGACAGAGAGGCATGTGTTGTTGCTTTTAGGGACAGTTTCCCCAACCTGAATTTTAGGGATTTAGAAGCGCTAATGGAGGGAAGCGTTTTAGATTTAGCAAGATTTTGTCACATGGTTTTAGATCGGTTCGAGTGTTTTGATCGATGACGCTTTGTTTAATGTGTTATGTTCTAAGCAACCTTTTAGTACATATGTAGGGGAGAGTGGGGTAATTTGGCCGGTGGTGTAAATTGGCCGCCCCCACCTGTACGATGTCTAATAAAAGTGAGTGAAATAACTCTAGTCTCCATTCATTTGTCATGGGTAGAAATAACTGGAGGACAAATGTCAAAACTTTGCCCCTCGTAGTTTTATTCAAAATTAATAAAACGTTAATTTCATTAGAAAATGGTAACTTTTACTTCTGTTTATAAAGTTGTATAACATGTAGTATTTGGGCTAAAAACGAATTCAGACATTATAGCGCCATTCTTGGGGGTGTTCAGCGGTTCCAAGAGCAATTTTATCTAATTCTGTAAAGCCGCGATGACTTTATAGACAAAAAATTTCAGAATGGCAATATGGGGTAAATTGGCCGGGACTAGCGGGGCAACTTGGCTGGTGCGCTCATGGTCACTATGCTGGGACGGCCGAGTTTTCATGGTCAATTGTACCATAAATGACATGATTTATGACCAACTTTGACTACTTTGATGCCTTACTTCCGATTGGTCAACTGTAAGAGCATGTGACGTCATCAAAGGTTACCAAACGTTTTTTTGCTAATAAATCCTTACATAAAAATGGTACAGCCGCACAAATGGTCTCATTCTGTTCAGCTCGCCAAGGCGCATCGAATGATATGCATGATGACCTTGAAATCACGTGACCTTGAGGTCAAGCGACCTGATGCAACGTGACCTGAGGTCAACCTTTGACCTTGACTTCTCAAGGTCAACATATATATCTTTCGATGCGGACTGACGAGAGAATTACGATGGTACTCGAAGTTTTGGCCTAGCTTGATTACTTCAAAAGTTATTCGTAAAAAACTGTGATCGCATCTAGAGCCGCTAATTTGGCTATTTTGACCCCTGTGACCCCTGAGCCAACCTCCAAAATGCGGCAAATGCGTCATAGGACACACGTCATTGCTGAATCTGAAGCTGACTCGCAATATAACAGAAAATCCCGACCGCAAACTAACACCGGCCAAATTGCCCCACACCCCCGGCCAAATAACCCTGCTAGTGGGGCAATTTGGCCGCCTTGCAGACCTTTGTAATACGTCACAATTTCAATATAAGCAATTACTCTATCATTTCAAGTTCTCTGTCCAGTAAAGTAAAATGAATGCGACACCTGCCAGCGTTAAGAAAATGCAGAAATGTGTCGTCAATTTTAAGTTATATCGTTTTCTAAAAAAAGCGGCCAAATTACCCCACTCTCCCCTACATATAGAAGTCTATGTCATGTGTTTTGGTGGACACGCCTGTCATCTGAGTTTTATCCATATTCATTGTATGTATAATGTTTTTATCGAGTGTCAATAAACTAACTAACTGTACTCACATGACATTATACACTATTGCAGAAAATAATATTTCCTAAAAACGACTTATATCCAGGCTACAAAAATGTGTTGAACGTTTCTCAATCATGTAATATTTAGCCGAAGTGGCAGGAGTGGAGGTAGGAGTGGCATGAGTGGAGGAGTGGAGGGAACTTTCCGGATCTGTCCTCCTCTTGAACGAAGAGCCACAAAGAGACGGAAAGGCGGCAATCGTTGGCGCGTATATTATTATTCACTTGTACCTACTTTCTATTTGAGGAAATAATGGAACCAGTTGTGACATTCGTCATTTGCCTTGGCTTTTATATTAAAAGGATACTTCGAGAAGAAGCCATACACTATACAGTATACAATATACATACCCGAGCCACAGCAGCCAAGGGATTCGTAATCGCATTTAGGTAATATGTTTTTTTAACAGAGATTTAACGACATTGAATGGGAACACGGTGATACCTATTGGTTTCATTTGCCATACGTCAGATCTCAGACCCGTCAATCTACCGCTTCTTTCTGTCTGGCTGGCTTCATGATGCTATTGCTCATGCTATCAACGAATTATGTGGCGTGACGGCACACTAAACCGTGCGGAAAATCGCCCCCTCCCCTCGACATGAGAAACTATCCGAGCGAGACCAATCGCCAGGACCTCTGCGCGCGCCGAGTGCATCCGCGACCCACAGTGAGACCGCGCGTCCCGCGGCACTCGCCGGCAGGCCCCATGGCGCCTGTCCAGCACGCTGGTCGGCCCGCACGCCGCCACTCTGTCCTTACCGTGATCGCTCGATCGATCGCTGCCGGGCGTCCCACGACTGGGCCGCCGCGCCGGCTACCACGCTGCCGGCGAGCGCATGGCACCGCGGCGCCCCAGCTCACGAGAGAGCTCCGCCTGCCGAACCGTCATCCCACTGCACAGACACACACCGCCGCGGGGCACACTCTCGGCGCGTCACAGAGCCCCGGGGCCGCACATCGACCCTGCGTCGTCTCTCCGCCGCGCGTCGGCACCGACCATGTGTCGGCGCTGCAGCCGGTCGGCCGACACAGACCGCCCGTCGGCCGACGACGCATGCGCCCACCGATCGGGAGCGGCCGGTGGCTGCCGGTGGCACCGGGGGGGGGGGGGGGGGATCGCCCCGGGGACCGTCGACCCGTCCGTCAGAGCGTGCCGGGCGGGCCGAGTCGGCGCCGCTGTTGTCGGCCGTGAGTATCGACTAGCGTCGATGGTGGTCGTGAGCCGGGCGCGCTGGTGCACCGTAACAGACAGCGGGCCGCGGCGTGGGAGGCGCGGGCTCGATACCGGGGCCGGGGTGAACGGGGGAGGGTGGACTGAAGATGGATCGAATCCTCCGTGGATTGGTGGAGGGCATCCTTGCAGCGTTTAACCATGCATGGGCATCGCTGATATGGCCTGGACAATATCATGTTGATGCCCTCACTGTGGACTCAGTGTGGAGTGCTGCCTGGAGGGAACCGCCGCACCGACCTCTGGAAGGGAGGAGGGAGGGGGGAGCAGAGGTGACTGGCATGGGTCGGCACAGAAGTAGCAAGCCGCACGCGATGGACAGCAGCGATTCTTCTTGCTGTCGAGCAAAATGAGCTCCTAGCAACGGGCGAACTCGGCACTTCTTGAGGAATTTAAAATGGGAAATATGGCTCTTTGTTCGAACGAATCCTTAGTGCATGATTTATATAAGGTCATAAAATAATTCCGATTGCCAATTTAAGATTCGTTACTGAGCAGTCAACAATTCATCTTCTTATTATTTTAATATGACTGAATATATGTATGAGTGGCCATTGTTCCTAATCCGGAATTCGGTAACTTATTTGCGATAATAAAAACGAAGTGCTTTAGCAAGGTGCTTAGCCAGCTACAACATTTGTACCTATATTTAGCTATGATGGCACCCAAATATCTACTAATCTGATGTGCATTGTGAGTGCAGCTCTCGCGAGCGGGAATAGACTATAAATCCGTTTTTGCGGCGTTATTTCTCCGTCCGTCCATTTTCGAATGGGTAGGCTGTGCCGCAGCACAGTAGTGTTTTGCGGTGCAGTATATCGTCTACCAACGCCAGTGATTCATACGAGACCGCACCGCACCGCGGACGACGAATGTTACCGAGCAACCGAGGTGACCCTGTGGTCGTGAATAACTGGGCTTGACGAAACTGGTGGAAACTGACTGGCTGACCACCGAGAACTGGTACCGTAAAGTGGGGCTATTTGAGACAGTATTTAAAATCGCTATAAAATGAAGATCGTTTGATTTTTGTGTGATATTTTTGCTCAGGGAGGTGTGGAATCGAGCAGTAAATCGCCTGAGCAAAAAAGTAAGCATAAATTTTAAGTGGTTTTTATTTTATAGCAATTTTAAATACTGTCTCAAATAGCCCCACTGTCTCAAATAGCCCCACCTTACGGTACGCGCTCGCCAGCCGATGTTTGTCGTTCTATGCACATTGCTCTCGGCGTTACGGTTTGTTTGACCGTGGCCGCCCGTCTGGTAAGAGGGCCATCGTGTTACGCTGCTGCTGCGTGGGGTTAGTCAGTGCCACTGGCACAGGTCCCACACGGCCCCAGAGCGACTTCACAGATTGAACAGTGCCAATTTCATCGCATTAGATCATGGCGAAACGGTTCGAAGAATTGACGTAACACATCCAACATAATTTTAATGTAGCATAACTTTGAGCATGCACTGAGCTCTAAGCTGAAGCAAAAGGTGGAATGCGTGTACAGCCCTCAGCAGACTGCGTGGTAGGTATTCTTTTTTCGACAAAACCGATAATAACTCAAAGGTTATGCTATCACTTCGGAACTCACTGCAAATAGATGCGCAATGCTCCACTCCTTCGATTGGGTCTATCACTTGACAACTGCGTAGGTACGCCTGTGAGGCGACAAAATGCAAAAGTTTGTTTTGGGGGCAGATATAAACTTTTGAGTTTTGTTGCCAAACTGGATGGAAAATGAATACGATGAATTTGCCAATCTAAAGTGCGGAGTCTCAAACGTCTTGCTGTTATGATTTCCGAGTGACCGATAGCATAGTATTCGCGTTATTCTCGGTTTTGTCGGAAAAAGAATACCTACCTTATACCTACCACGCAGTTTGCAGAGGGCTCTACATAGATTTTCAATCTGTGCTAGATTTTTTTAAAAAGCTATATGTGAGTGACTATGGCTATGCCTTTAGTGTTTTCATTTTTTCTAATTAACTAACTATTCCCTTATCTTGATGTGGTTCAGGTGATTTGATTTAGGTGTAGAGCGGGGAAGCAAATCAGATGCAAATCAGATACAAAACGCTATAACGTCTCGGGCAGCACACGTGGTCACCAGGCCTCCGGTAAATCTGTTGGCAGAAGTGGTAATCCTCCGCACTGCGAATTCCTTTGGTTTCGCTTTACCAAGTTATCCGGTCTAACGTTCCCCGCAAATAAATAAGCATGTCAACATTTTTGTGTTTCAATTTGTCAACGACCTCCAGTAGTTCATATGGCTCGGCAATAGCTCAATTTTCCAATTCTTCTTTGTCCAAGATATTATAAAGAATGCGTTGACATGGGGCATAAGCCCCCGAGGCAATGCCCCTTAATTACTTTGGTTGACGATATAAAAACTGGAAAAACGAATCTCGTTTATTACACTCATCGATGTCTGAACACATCATGGTCTCATCTCTCCATTGCACCAAATGCGATACAGCATCTAGCCTGCTCTCTCCGCAACATTTTGAATAAATAACTAGTCTGTACGGATCAGTTAGTTGTTAGTCCATATGCAAAACCCCCCAATTGTACACACATCCTGGATGGTCGCTCTTCTAAATAAACCTACTGGCAATGCTCGATTTCTCGTCACATGACAGCACAGCCCCAATGAGTAAATAGTTGCATACCCTGAGTTGACATTCATCAGGTGAAATGTAATAAATACACGAATGGCATTTCACCATCAATACTTTAAATACTGAACAACTCAACACTCATCAACAAAGGTCAAGAACAGTGTCTTGGTGCAAGCACACAGGCTCCCTAAGACACTGCGAACGTCAAACGCACGTCTTCACTCCTATCGGCACGCCGTTCTCATCAATGAGCAATGTCCGATGCTGATCAGATCTCTGAACACGGCCGACTATCGGCACACGAGTCGCGTCCAGAACATCCATCGATAATGCCCCCCGAACAGTCGCCGCACGATTCATGAAAGCGCTGGACTCCGTCTGACGTCAGATGCTGTCATGGAGTTTCAGTGCAGCAGTTGAGCAATGCTCATGAAAATAATGGTCGACACGATACTCTAATATTTTACTCATTAGATCGTTCTTTAACTGAGCTGTTCGCCACAGCAGGTGATCACAACACGGCCTTCTTTAGTGGCCAGCCGTCCTTTTTGGTACCGTCGCCAGTCATGCCGGCGTCCTTTTTGCCTTGTCCCTTTTCCGCAGCGCCCGCCTCGGAGTAGGCCAGGCCCAAATTGTTCTCGTACATAGCGAGAGGCTCGTTCCACTTCTGCTGCTTGGCGGTGCCGAACACGCAGAACACCGTGTTCCCGAACACGAAGAACCCGGCGGCAGTCATGAACACTGTGCGCCAGTTCTCTAGAGTGGGCTGCCGGCAGAAAACGTCATCTAGTCAGCCCCGGGGGAGTGCGTTTAGAGTGCGGACAGCGAATCAAAAATCATGTAACACAACCGAACACAAAGTAACGGTTTACAGATGGCGCATCCTAGATGTTTCGCTGTCCCTATATGGCTACCCACTATCATATCGTCACGCTAAGCTATGACTTGAGCTCAAGAGTTAAGACATCACACTTCAATTTTCATTGGCATCGTTTGTAGATGAGCACATGCGCATATCTTCCGTTACAACAGCAAGGTAATGCAAATTTAAGGATGATGACCCTTTGCTGATGGCGCAAGGATCAATTTAAGATAACGGTCGGCGCACAGATGGCCTGGTATGAGGTCACGTTTGATGGATGAAGCGAAGTAAGAGTAAAATGTAGTAGAACTAAGAACACCAAAGGATCTAAATATTTCAGGATAGCGAGTAGTTGTAGCAATATCACTGCAAAAAGCGCAATTGAAAGGAAGCGGGGACTGGGGCATTTGAAGTGAGACATCTATACTTTTGAGAAGCATCCGGAAATTTACGAAGTGAAGCTCTTAAAAAGTTAACGCTGATTTGATCCAATCTTGTGTGCAACTAAAGTACATAAAACTTTTCGTGCAAGTCCATTCAGCAAACGAACTTTGTGTTTAACGAAATCGCTGCATATAGTACGCAACTTCGGCAATAAAACCACCGAACACTGAAATGTTGCGGGCCATTTTTCGACGCACTTTAGTGACGACGCCACTGCTGGCACGCGTTCGCTGTAATGCGTCAGTTCTGATTGCGCGGTGGGGTGTTACGCGCGCGCCCCGGGAACTCACGTGTCCGTTGATGACGTAGCCGGTGGCGAACGGCGCCAGGACGCCGGCCAGGGTGGCCACGCAGTTGGTCAGGCCCATCAGTGTGCCGGCGAAATTCGGAGCCAGGTCCATGTGGTTAATGTTGTATCCTGTGAACGGCGAGATGTGGGGTGGGTGTCAGATGAGAGGGAGAGAGAAGAGAGAGAGAGAGAGAGAGAGAGAGAGAGAGAGAGAGAGAGAGAGAGAGAGAGAGAGAGAGAGGAGAAAGAAAATAAGAAATTAAAAAAGATGAAACAAAGAGAGGGATAGACTTATTGGGCAGAGTGGTAAAGGGAAAAGGATAAGTGGAAAATATTTGGAGAAAGAGAGGATGAGTAAATAACAACGGAACCCTGACACTGCAAACAAAGAAAGGCTTTTAAGATTATGTCCGTGCACGTCGCGGAATTCGGATCGTCTCTTTTATTGACGGCTGCAAATTGATCCCGGCCCGTCGGCGATTGGTTCTCTCCACCCCCTCACCCCCCCCCCCCCCCCCTCCTACCCCGTCACACGCCGGCAGGCGGCCCGCTCCGCCAGACAGTGGACTACACACTAATGAAATCAATCGGCGGACCCCTTGAGTCGCTGCTCTATCGAACCGGGAGCCGGCGCCAGGAGTGCCGCCGCTTGGCGCGCCAAAAGCTGCGCCAGCTGTCGGCCCGTCAGCTGCCGGGCCATCAGCTGCCGAACCGTCAGCTGCCGGACTGCCAGCCGCCGAACCGTCAGCTTCGTTTGCCACCGGGTCTGCGGCGTCCGTGATGTTCAGTTTACATCAGAACTAGCACCTCAGCCGTTAAATCCTGACTTCCGCTGTTGTCGAACCTTACGTTCTCGGCATCGAGTGCCAATACCGACATCCTCGACTGTCGAGCTCTGACACACCGACACTGAGATAGTCGCCTCAGAGCCGGCTTCCCCAAACCCGGCAACCTACGTCGCTACTTGGATCGGCCCGGCTAGATATCGGCGGGCTGTGTAGGCCGGGACGGTGGAAATTACCGGGCGGGTGGCGATCCGCGCTGCAGCTGAGCCTGACAGACAGCCTGTTTACCGTCTGCCTCAGAGAGGAGGCTCGGAGACAATCACAGGCCCGCTCCCTATTGGCTGCACCAGATGTGGGCCAGCGCTAACTGGCTGGACGTGTAGCGATTTACATATGTTTGCTAGCGGTAATAGTATGCAGCATAACAATAGATCGGCTGCATCATAGATTAAATTATAATTGCTGGAATGTATTTCGACCAGAAAGTTGACATAATGTGAGGAAGTTCTAAAAGTACAAGGGTAAGGTATTTTCACCAATTAAAAATGATGACTATATAGAAGTACGCTCCAAGAAACATTCAAAGCTATCAAGCGAAGCTTCTTTTTAGCATGGAAAACTGGAAGGATGGACTTCTGCCAGGTTTCGAATACACGGGGGCTCGGTTGATGATATCATTATGATGATGTTGCTGAATATAGGCAGATAGCGATACTGCTAGAAAATATGCAACATGCCTATGAACATAGGCATGCTGCATGTTTTCTAGCAGTATCGCTGTCTGTCTATATATGCTGCCATGCTTCGAATCCTGATAAATGCCTCTGCATTTATCGCAAGTTTAACTTCCAGAAGAATATCTCCAATGTCCGGATAACTAAGAAGATCTGCACAAGAAACGTTGTATGAAGACCATCAGCGATCTTGCGAGCTGTATTTCATGCTTCACTTTAATTGCGCCTTCCCCATCTCTTCATGCATGCTCCAAGAATGCAATATCCGCAACAAAACACACATTATGAGTTTGATATTTAATTCACATTTTACGATTAGGTACGCCGCTCTGCGAAAGCCAAAGACCTGCCGCAAATCACTCATTTCTTTTAAACTGAAGCCGTTTACTCTGACGCTCATGTTCGATCGGTCTCTGTTTCATGCCTCTTGAACGGCATCAGCATCGAAGTTGACCGAGAGCAATAATTGCATCATTCAATGCCTGCTCAACATTCCGGAACTGACAATCCAATTTCCCTAGCTTATTTTGTACTTGCCGAATATCGCTGGGATAAACAGCGCATGGCGGAGGTGGACAACACGGTTTTCGGCATGGTGGTGGACAAGGAGGTATGCTTGGTTTGCAACAAGGCTTGCAGCATTTAGGTGGCGGCCGGCAGTAAGGCTTGCGAGGAGGTGGACACACAGGACGTTTTGGTGGTTCGCGAGTCACTACGGACTTCTCCACTTCGTATTTTTGACCACAGCATATTTCATATGTTTTGGTGTACTCTTCCCTTACTAAGTCTCCGGTGCATGGGTCGATATACTTATTACACCATTTTTCATCTTCGGGACATTTGCGACGACAAGTTTCCTTGGAGTCATAAAACATTGATGGCCTTTTGTTGCAGATTTTGTGTCTAGCAGTTTCTTCAATTCGAAGCGTTCTTGGCATACCACGATAGCCACAAAGATTTACATCGGTGTCGTTGTGTCAATTAACTTCAAATTTTATATAACTTAAGCATTTTTGCAAAATTTCGCCAAATTCGACAACGTCAAACACAAAAATTGACTGGAAATTGATACTTGATTTATTGCGAAAGACACGCTCGGGCCAATGATTCGGCATTACCTCCGGCCATGTTTGATTCGCCTTATTACTGGTATTTGCCTGTGTCTGGTAACTTCGGTGCGTCGTGCAGCGGAATTTTTTACCTATTCATTAGCTTCACTGTGGATTCTATGATTTATGAACAGCTCGAGACGCGAAGCTATCTATGCATAGGAATGAAGTTCATGTGTATTGCTTTCTCCTTCTACCGAGAGTGCTTTTGGGTGCTTTCCGTTTAAGCCTTCAATAGTTTTTATTTGTATTTTCTTTGCCTCTCTAATCATCGATGTACCCTGCGCTCCCGTGCAGGTACTCACCTGAGAAAATGGCTCCGTTGAATCCGACAGTGCCGACCATCAAGGAGATAACGGCTATGTCGTGACATCCGGTGTACGAAACACCGACCATCATAAGCGCCGGGATATACATGCCTGTAGACATAAATAACACGGTAATTATCTTAACAAATTCGGCCATTAACGTGCTTTATCTAGTCTGGCTGAGCCCTGACTCAGGGCCTTTTTATCTTGGCTACGTTTTTTGTCGAAAATAACACACATGCAATATCATCATGTGGCTCCTCACAACCTATTCACATTATTAACGTGTATACAACCAAATCATTTCCAACCAACTTCTCACAAACTTCTCGAAAGGTTCCAGAGATCGGTGAAATGTCTGGCTGCAGTTTGACAAAAGCCCGTTTACTCCACGCGTCTGGTTCAGGCAGAAGCTTCGTTCCGTTCGTTTACAGCCCCGGCTACGGAACTGCTCTGTGATGGCTGGCCCACTCGGCTCCGCCCCGCTCTGTTTGCCCTCAGGCCGAAACTTGGCCGCCTGAACAAACCAACAGTCGCGAGGCGCGTGACTGTGCCATTCCAGCGGTGTGTGAACAGCGGGGGCAGCCGACCTGCACCAGACATGCCAAGGAAAACGTTCCTCGCTACAGCAAGGATTTAAAAGATAAAAGTGCAAATTTTGACCATTTTCATAGAGTTCCGCATGTAAGGGCAAGCAAATACATGTAAATACATGCAAATTTCAACGCATTAGTGCGCGATGAGCGTAAGCGTTCTACATTCGTTGCAGTTCGATCTCGCCCATGAATTGTTAATATACAGGACTGGTTTAGATATTTTATCGTCAACTCACCGACTGAGTTCCACAGTTTCCTGTTGGCCGATAGGCCCAGTCCGCTGTTAACCAGGCCGTCGGACATGAACGACACGGTGAGCGCAAACACCACCTTCACCAGCTGCGGGATCGCCGAATAGAACGCGTTCTGCAAACAGGAGGACGATACCGCTGTTATGGCGGACAACGATCGGGAGCTGGAACGGGGCGACTGCGCTGGACAGATGAAGGATTGATGTGTTGGCAACAGTGTAAAATTTATTTAGCAACTTTAAACTCAAGCGGTGCCTTCGTTTCTTTTTACTATAATATGTAGTGTCCCTTTCATCTTGGAGTTTTCAGTTTAACATTGCGGGTATCATGTGCTATTCGAATTCAATTTTGGCGAGCATCGACCATTAGCCATAAATTGCTTCCATGTCAGTAGGCCAACTGTTCCGATGTCTTTAATGGATTCAGAGAAACCAATGTTCTGCAAAGCTACTACCGAACGGCTGCTTATTCTGAAGTTATGGAAACTAAACGACAATCGAGCTCCTTGTTCACATCGAATCGTGATGACGAGTACAGCGTGCGTGGATCATTAATCGGGTACGCACCTATACAATCCCGGTTGCAGAAAAAAATGATACGATTTGATACGATACGAAATGATAAGACCGTCTCTATACAATCACGTATAGCTGCGAGTTAGAGTACGTTATGTATTAAATGCTTGTTTACAATTAAACACCTAATAATTGTGTCGGTGACCGGCTGATACTGTGCTCCATTCCTTACCATGCTGAGCGGGTAGTGCAGCACGGTTCGTATGTACGTGGGCAGCTCCGTCATGATCATGTAGTCGCCCCAGTTTTGGCAGAAGTGCACCACAATCAGAGCGTAGAGAGGTCGCGACATCAGCGCCTGTTTCCACGGGAAACCCACCGGCTTCTCCTGAAATCGAAGATGACGGTCAGCTGAGGCTTAGGCGGGTGTCAACTTAGAAGTCATTTAATGTCATTGTAAACACGTTATCTGTAAGACCTTGAGTCAGCACGGGACTTATCGTCTCCATTACCGATAAAAAGGGACTGAGAGTCGGAGCGGGACTGGCCGACTGACCGAGTCGGCGGGCACGGCGTGCGGCTTGAAGTAGGTGTCGATGTAGAGTCGCTCCCTGGCCGAGATGCGCGGGTGTTGCGCCGGCGTGTCGTAGATGAGGAACAGCCAGCACATGTACCACAGCACGCCCACGCCGCCCGTCACGTAGAAGATGGACTGCCAGCCGCCGGCCCAGCGCCAGCCGGCCAGCGGACCCGACGCCAGAATCGTCATCGCCGTGCCCAGCTGCTTGCCTGAGGACGGACGCCACATTGGTCAGAAGATGACGGTCAGCAAAGTGTTCCCTCTATAGGTAGTGCTCTATAGACACCTACAACACTTGTACATTCAGCACTTTCAAATATCTCTTATTTATGTTCAGAGATCGGCTGCAACCATGGCTCCACCCAATCCACCTTTCAAACGCTGCAAAGTGCACAGATATGTACAACCATGACTTGACCCATTTGTCGCAATGTTGGCTGTTCTTACCGATATACACGAAGGTGCTGATTCGACTTCTCTCTGGGGGCGGCACCCAGCGGGACAGCATGAAGTGGATGGCCGGGCACGTCACTCCCTGTGAAAAAACAACCAGGTGCTCAGGTCAGGTGCTGAGGCCAGCACAGACTCAGCACATTCATGGAGACCCATGTGCGACTCGATATGCAGAATAGGTAGCAAAAAAGAAGGCCAATATCAGTGCATTCCAACAACCGACAGCACAGGCGGAAATGCGAATAGTTATTACGCATATTAGAGTTGACGTCTTTCTGTATCAGCCACTTCAATATTAGCCGTAAAATCTAGTCTAGAACATTGCTAATGCGTTTCTGATGTGACGATGCATGACAGAGTGTTTTTCCATAAATACGGCCAGACTAATATCATCACTTGCCAATGACGCATACAACCTGGTTTTGTACTTTGCGCGTCATATAGGGGTATTCTACGTCACTGCACATGCAGGCGGCCTGCGACCTCCACCCGGGAGATTCCACACGTCAGACCAGTGAGACAAAGTCCAGAGCACGACGGTTATCCCAGTGCAGTGGCCCCGCGGGCGCAGACGAGCGATTAAATGTCGTCAGGAATTGCACTACGCGGAAATAGGAGCGATTAATGTCTGCGGCGGCACCGAATGTATACGTCTCGAACGTATACTACACACATTGAGCGCGACTGCGAGATAGGACAGACGTCCACATGTGGGGCGTGCAATAACACTTATGCGACGCAACGTTTAAAGTGAAATGCTATGTAAATAAATGGTGCGTCGAATACGTGACCTCCTAAGTTAACCATGACAATGTAGCAGAGCGCTCGAAACCAGAGACGGTGCCTTGGAGGCCACGATTCTGTACTTCGTAGGCACGCTTTTGTATGCTTGGTTTTCAAAATGGCAATTGGATATTTAGACATCAGTAGCGGCGGAGCACCTTTAATTAAGGGGGGAGGAGGCACTGCCGACTTTTGGTCCCATTCTTTCCATGCAACGCCCATAGAGCTAATGTTAAAATGCCAAAATCAAAGGGGGGTACGGTGCCCCGGTGCCCCTCCCCCCGCGTTCCGCCGCTTATGTTAGACATCGAAGCTGATTCAAAGCGTTTCACGACGACTGAGAATCACGCGAATGTCCCAGGTCCGCTATCCACAAGGGCTTCTTTCTACCATGGTGGGTCTGTGTTTACGCTTGTCATTTATCAAAACAAGCAATGCAGTCGTCATACGGACTTGGCTCTGCGGGGGGCTGGCTGCACGTTGAGCTCTCTCACACGTCCTATTGGGAATGTAACCAACGCCATAAAAGCTTACGCTGGGTTCTGGGGATGATAATCGTTCCACAGGAATTCGAAATGTTGAGCAGCATTGTTTGGAGAGCTGGCTTTGACATGGTACATGGACAGCGAGTGTTCAGTATTCATTGGTTAAATAAGCGTTCCCTTTGCCCGCGCTGTTGCTATGACCTCGCTCGCCACTGACGCATGCCAATGCGTCGTGTCGTGGGGCGGCTGTTATCACTCACGCTGGCCACACCCTGCAGGGCGCGGATGAAGATGAGCGCCTCGACCCTCCAGTGGGTGCAGACGGGCGTCAGCAGGTTCAGCAGCGCCGTCAGGAAGATGCCGCCGCCGAAGGTGCGCGCGGCGCCCACCCGCTCGGCCAGCCGGCCGCCCGGGATCTGCGACACCGTGTAGCCGACAAAGTAGGAGCTCAAGATGACACCCTGCATCATCTCGGTCCACACAAACGGCCCGTCCTGTAGAGGGAGAAGGGAGGAGTGGTACGTCAGAATTGACGTTAACGAGACAGCTGAAGTTGGATGCAAAATGTCAGCGGTTTGTTTACAGCAAAGCTTATGAAAAAAATAGCGGTATCTGAAAAGAAAATTCGCCGCTTTGGAAATGTAACGCTTCAAACATACATGGCACATCTTAGTCACAAGTGCTCGTTCATGAAATGCCACCGTAATCCGGGCACCACACCCACCTCAGTGATGACGACCTCCTCTTTGGGCGCCGCCTTGCCCTGGTGGCAGATGTCCACGTCTGGCGGCGGCGCCGAGGCGTTGGGCCCGCCCGGGTGCTGGTGCGACAGCTCGGCTAGCGCCGTGTGGTTCACCATCGCCACTATGGCCATCGACATGTTGACGCGCAGGGAGAAGGAGACGAAGAAGCCGAGACAGCCGAGCACGGCCAGCGAGTGACGTGCGCCCCAGCCTGCGGTCAACAGGGCACGGCCATACAGCGTCAGCTCACAGAGAGGCAGGGGCCAGCCTACCAGCATGACGTTTGCAGCTATTTCATAACAATGCAGTCAATTGAAGGGGAGCAACAAAATTAACTATTTGCAAAATGCTATTTAATAATTAATAATGAATAATTCTCATTGTAGTAAACCGTAAACTAAGAAAGCAAGAAAACGCTTATTTACCTACATTGACCAAAAAGCGAGCATTAGCACAGCTTCAGTAGTTCCGGCTTTTGCCGCTCTTGCCTTCAGCTGCATCGAGCTTCACGTAAAATTTGTTTGTACGGTAGTGCCTTCCAAAGTAAATGTTCAAAAATATGCTTGCCTCCATAGAATTATTATTCACCAACGAAATTCAACGTCTTAGAATCATTCAGTGGTAACATTAACTAGGAAAATGTTATGAATTGAATAAGAATTAAGTCCGTAAATAACACAAATTTTCTGGAATCTGGACCATACCGCTTTTCTAATTCACTCATTCTATCAGACTGTATGACTGTTACCATTCACTGCAATCCTTGCATTAATTTTGCCTCGCAAGCCAGCGCGTTGTTACCGGACATGCCAATAATTCAACGTTCGGCTTTATCAAGAAAGCGATGCAGTCTGACATCATGTTAATTGTTTCTGTAATTCAGAGTGGATATAATTTTCAGCGAAATGCATCGATATTTCCAGTAAACATCCTGGAACACCTGGCGGTGCGTGATGACCGGAGTTTCCCCGTCAGTTCCCCTCCAAGTCCGATGGGCGGACGGCCGCTGACGGTCGGCCGGCCGGCTGACTGGGAGGTAGGCTGTGCCGCAGCACACGTTCTGCCCCGGGCGCATGGACAGAGCGGCGGAGGGTGAGGGGCAGCGATCGGTGCGGGACAGGCGCCGAGGAACGACAGGGCTAGGGCAGTGTGCAGTTGCTGAGGTAAGTACTGTGACTGTCCGCTGCCTCCTTTAGCCGCAATATCCTGATTTTGATACGGGTAACATTTTGATAGATTTATCACGTCATAAATGCGTTTTGTTCGCGCTTTATTTTATGCATGCTACTCAGCACCTAATGTATTTATGGAGAGGCAATGTCTCACATTCTTTTATATAGTCTAGCTAGTTTATATGAATGAAAGCAAAGGACTCAGCATAACTACTTTTCCTGTCAAACCCAACTATGTGTGAATTCACTCTCGTCGAATTGTGTTCAGGTGAGTGTCGTTTTATGCTTCCATTAGACGTTTTTACGCACTGTTTTGCTGTAATATGCCAGTTGTGAATCCACCTGTTGCGGATGCATTATTTATGAATACCTTTCATTCACAACAGTCATTGAATGCACCGCACAAGGATTCTCCCTATATGACGCGTAGTTATTAATCGCCGGTTGCGATGCGATATCTACAAATATCTCACCATTAGGTCGCTTGACGTCCATCCGTTTGCCGTCCACCAGGGCGCCATAGTAGGGATGGTTCTCGTCCAGAAGACACCGCTCGTTCTCATCCCCCGAGCTGGAGCTGCAAGAACAGAGACAGCGTGTGAGTGGTGCACGGAGGGCGGGAATCCCGGGACAGACGCGGTCATCTTTTCACTGCCGTCAATATCGACTGTCCGGAATGTTGATAAGCATGTATGGATTATTGGATTGAAATTATGTCGGATGGATTAAAATTATGTCAGTAACTGACTGTCACTACTTGGTAATTGTTCAGCAAATTAGTGTTTCTGGCTTGAAAAGTATTTGTTATTACTCATGGTCTGCTCCTGTTCTAGCACTTGAGGCAGCCATCAATTCAATTCAATTAATATTGCCGCAATTCATCAACAATGATTCTTAGTTGCTGCCCATCTATCTCTCAAGTCTACTAATTACCAGCAGATGTTAATAAAACATAAAAGCCATCAACCGTTTTACAAATTTGATTTAAAAGATTGTCGCGCCTCATGATGTCCATTTTATCATGTTTAATAATGGATGCCTAAGGCTGTTGGCAGGTGATGTCGATGACTGAAGAATGATGGTGAAAAAGTTTATTAATTTCATTGTCATTGAAACAGGAAAATGCATAAATATCGGCATGCATATTACATGTCTAGTCCGTGAATTTTACCCGGGCTATTTGTTTCAGGCTTTTGAGCCCTTGATAGTTTCTAATCGCAATAATGGCACAACTGCAATATTGTGTTTTAAACAAAAGTCTAACGTTTTTTGTGAGCAATTAATCCATTTCCATGAAGAATACGAAACAGAATTGCTATGAGCAAACGAAGAGTAAAAAAAGCAATGATATGGGTTCTAAACATAGAGTAAAAGGGGACGAGAAAGACTTGTATGAGACGGTGCGACCGTCTATGCCCACTGTCATTTCATATATTGTGTTTCTCCCGTTGCGTGCTCCTCATGTAGGTATGTACCAATTTTTGTTTGGTTTAAACGGACCCAATCAATGGTTATTTGTGAAAAGTACAGACCGTTTTGACGGTCACCTGGGGGAAACTACGGCTCGTTGTCGTGAAATACGATTGGTTAGGTATGCCTGGCTATCACCGGAGTCCGGACCATTCAGTAGCCCGTCAGCTTCTCCGCGGCAAAGGGCCCAAGTGGCAAAAGTTAGACTGTTATTTTGAAGCGAAACAATTTGACAAAAAAATAGGTAGAAGCTATGAGCGATACGTATGCACTGTCTATTGAGTGCATCTTTTATGTCTGATGCCGGGTTGATTTAATTAAATGTAGCATATACGAACATCAGAATATAATTATGAGAGCAAGTAGCAACTATTCAACGATCAAATAAAAATGAACAGCGACTAATAATGAAAGGTGATGTGGGCATCCATCACTGCTCTGCTCACCTGTCCTTGCTCAGCAGCCACACCATGGCTGCGACTGTGTCTGAGCAGCGGCCGCGCTCAGTCTCGGCAGGCACCGGCTCCGTGCGAGCTCCGCCAGTCACTGGGACGAGTGCACGCCTGGGCTCAGCTCGCGCCGCGCGCGCTACACTCGCCTCCGTCTGGCGGCCGGACTAGTCAGCTGGCCGGTGGCCGGCCGCCTATATACCGCCGCCGGCACCGGACATCCTCTGTTTAGAGACACGTCTGTGTCGCCTGCCCCGTGACGGGTGCGCGGCTGACCCATGCCCGGCCCAGCCCGGCCCGGCGACGGTGCCGATCCAGGCCCATCCAGCCGGCGCCGGACCGCCCGGTGGCCCTGCAGACGCCGCGCGGGGGCCGGTGTGGAGTCGGTTGGTAGATTTCCATACTCCGTTCGTGGAACATGTCACGGGTTGACACTTGCAATGAGTCTAAAGAACCAGGACGGGATCATTAGACCTTGGTCGCAATAATAAAACGTCAGGACATATTCACATACTCCATAAATTCATCATTGGAATTCGCCCCTGAGAGTCAGCCTAGGAAAAGCCAGCTGTCCATTGCATCAGTTTATTATCTAATGGTCTATATAACTTGAAACGGAGCTTTCGTATCACATGCAAATCATCTGAGATTTGAGGACATAAGTGAGAGATAGTTTAAACAAGTGCACAAAGTAATATTTTCATTCAATGCATTTCTTGAAACGTGCTAAGTAGTGCCGAAGTATTATTAT